>NC_141007.1:54690361-55290361 GCF_052327205.1 Somniosus microcephalus | reverse complement strand
GATTGAAGGAATATGGGCTCCGAGCTAATCGCCACAAATGCGAGTTTTTCCAGAAGCAGATCTCGTATTGTGGCCATGTTATTGATGAAGAGGGGTTACATAAGTCCCCTGAAAAGATTGAGGCAGTAGTCAAGGCTCCAGCACCGGAAAATGTGTCACAACTGAGGTCGTTCCTCAGGCTGGTGAACTACTACCATAAGTTCTTGCTGAATTTGTCTACAGTACTACACCCACTGAACACCCTACTGCAAACGGGGGTACCATGGAAGTGGAATGACGAATGTAAACGAGCTTTCCAGAAGTGCAAAGAATTGATCACATCAAAAGAGGTGTTGGCTCATTTCAACCCAGCACTACCAATTCGGTTGGCGTGTGATGCATCACCCTATGGTATTGGAGCGGTGCTGTCGCACAAATTCCCGGACGGCTCGGAGAGGCCAGTAGCCTTTGCGTCTCGGTCACTAACCTCAGCCGAGCGTAACTACGCCCAGATTGACAGGGAGGCCCTCAGCCTAGTGTGGGGAGTGAAAAAGTTCAACCACTATCTGCACGGGCAGAAGTTCACCTTGCTGACTGACCACCAGCCACTTGTCTCCATCTTTAATCCAAAGAAGGGTGTTCCGGTGATGACTGCGCAACGGCTACAAAGATGGTCCCTTTTTCTAGGGGCGCACCAATATGAAATCGAGTATAAGGGCACGAAACCGCATGGAAACGCTGATGGGCTATCACGCCTGCCACTGCGTACTGCGGAGGAAGCACCAGCAGTGGACCCTGTCGAAATATTTTATTTGCCTATAATTGAACGCTTGCCAGTAACTAACGCGGATATAGAGAAGGAGACCCGAAATGACCCGATACTGTCTCGGGTATATGACTTGACGGTGAAGGGATGGCCAACACATGGCGACTCACTGTTGCCAGCATTCTCATCCAGAAGAGAACAGCTGTCAGTATGTCAGGGGACCTTGATGGGTGGAATTACCACTCGGGATCCACACAAGTTAAGGGAGAGAGTGCTCAATGAGCTTCACGAAGGCCATCTGGGAGGAGTGAAAATGAAAAGCCTTGCTAGGGCTTATGTGTGGTGGCCAGGGATCGATCAGCAAATCGAGGACCTGACAAAGAGCTGACACAGGCGTAGTACCGGCAGTGACCACACCTGTATATAAACCCTGAGTAGGGATCTGTACTGTTAGTTTTAGAGTAACCCTCATTCAGTAAACACCTGTTGATTGTTCCCCTGCAGTCTCTGTCTAGTTATTGAAGGACACACAACATCAAGATACACGGATCTAACAGGGTGGATGCTGGGAGAATGTTTCCCTTGGCTGGGGAGTCTAGAATCAGGGGCCACAGCCTCAAGATAAAGGGTAGGCCATTCAGGACTGAGATGAGAAGAAATGTCTTCACACAGCGGGTGGTGAATCTTTGGAACTCTCTACCCCAGAGGGCTGTGGAGGCTCAGTCATTGGGCATATTCAAAACAGAAGTCGATAGATTTATGACTAGTAAGGGCATCAAGGGATAGGGCTGCTAGTTTTAGCCTGAGCGGGACAGTCTGATCGTGTAAAAGCAAAATACTGCGGATGCTGGAAATCTGAAATAAAAACAGAAAATGCTGGAAATGCTCAGCAGGTCAGGCAGCATCTGTGGAGAGAGAAACAGAGTTAACGTCTCAGGTCGATGACCCTTTGTCAGAACTGGAAAAAGTTGGAGATGTAATAAGTTTTTCTCCAATTTTTTTCCAGTTCTGACGAAGGGTCATCGACCTGAAACGTTAACTCTGTTTCTCTCTCCACAGATGCTGCCTGACCACCTGAGTATTTCCAGCATTTTCTGTTTTGAAGTCTGATAGTGTGATTGTTTTCCACCCTTCAGTAGAGTGAGGAGCACATGGTGGGGAACCCAGGTGGGCTTCCAATACCAACACTAGGTAAGGTGAAGAGCAGCAGGTTGTCCCATGCCTCAGACTCAGCAGGCTATAAGTTTCAGACCACAGGAGATGCGGGTGTGCTTTTCGCTGGGAACTCAAGGGAAGGGCGACGAGAGAAAGCGGGAACCATAAATCTTCAAATGCATTTTTTTGTCTTTGCCTGAACAGATGTTTCTGGAGAGTGTGAGGATTGTTCCCAGCAACACGGGAACGATGGGGGTTGCATAGAGACAAAACAAATCGCAGATTCTTACTTAAATTTACTTTTTGGAAGTTTTTTTTAAGGAGGTTCTCCCCTGAGTTTTATTACTGTATTCCCATTATCTGAGTAATTCAGATTCCTGCGGGGTTTTATTAATAGTAATGTTAACTCTCAACATTGTGCTACTGTAGTTTCGATCGGTTGAGACGAGGGAAGCCCAAATTATGTATTTTCTGGTTTGTAGGGGCGGTTTATTAATCTGGGAATCCGTCTGCAAGGAGCTGAAAGAGACGCTGCCTCGGGTATGTACTGCCCAGCCCCCTGGAGACACGTGTTTCATCTTAAGCGAGCCGAGCGCTGTTTCCACGGGTATATTTACATTGGCGGCCCTCCATCCAGATAAATGGAGCGGGGGGTCAATCTGCGAGCCTGACTCGGGCTGAGAGGAGCCGGGACTTGTGCAGCTCCCAGAAACCGCAGGGAAGGAGGTCTGTAAGTAACTCCAAATTAAAACATGTCCATGCGATCGGTGGGAATCGCACTTTGCTTGTGATTTACTTGAAAGGGGGTGTCATTATTTGCCAGCTATTTTTTTTTGAAAAAAGCTTTGTAGTAGTGAACCAAAAATTACAGCCCGGCGAAGCCAACCCTGTTATTTCCAAGAACCTCCTCTTAAAACTCAAAGCTGGAGTAATTAGAAGGCAGAGTTTTGGGGGGAGTGGCTGTAATGGGAATTAAAGGTAAAGATGGGAGCGGTTCTTTTACACTGTGCGGAGGGGATGGTGCTCCGTCTCGCTAAGTGTAACTTTTGAGCGATTCATTGTGTGTGGCCAGGCGTTTCTGAGCGCTCGGTTACAAAGCCCGTTTAAACCCGAGCTGTTTCTCTCACAGAGACAGATGGAGAAGTTGGTGTTCCTGCTCCTGTTGGCTGTTGTCGTTTCGGCGCAGAAGAATCGAGAATGGGACTACAGATCAGAAGGTAGGGACATCTAAAGCTTACTGTCAGCTTCGACAGAGCAGGGGATTGGCAAGGGCAAGAACTGGGTACAATGGACATTTAACTTTCCAGCGTTATTCCAAGAACAACAACAAAAATGGTTCATTGAATAACCCCACCAGAGCACCACTGCCCATCCAGGGACTGGTTCATTGCAGTCAACTTGAAACTGAAAATTGATATCACCAACTCTTAAATGTAAGGATTCCTTCTGGAGGTGTGTTCCAGAACAGGGTTAAAGAAAGAGTGGAGAAGAGGTTCACGGAAATTGTATTTGTGAGATTTCTGTAGGACCACCAAGATATTAAATTAAAAATGTAATTTATTTTGTTCTATTTTTACACAGTCTAATAAGAAGCAATGAGGTGGGATTGTTGGACACAGTATTATTGACATGAGTACTGATCAGCAGTAGGCGTCACTTGTTCATCCAAGCAGGCTGTTGTTTTATACTTTCCACGTCATATATATATTATACAAGATAGGGATTAAAATAAGTTGTATAACACTTTTTTAAATCTCAGTATCCAGCTCAACATGATTTTCATGAGTTTTGGATTCCTTTAAAATGGAAGGGGATTCACATATTGGAAAAAAAATGTACTGTGTGTCTGCTCACCTATTCCATGGGGGTGACTGCTAATCTTATTGCCAACTGTGATGCTAATTAGAAGTGAATGATCATTTATAATTCCAATTTGCTACATATTTAGGATCTAATGGGATACACCCCATGGTATTACGGCATCAGGTCATGTGGTTAAGCAGAGGGTCATGCTGGTAGGGTGTGGGTTCCTGTGATTGCCCACATGGTGAATTTAATACCTTTCAATGTCTGTGGGAGATACCAAATGGGAAGAAAGACTTGCATTTATATAGCGCCTTTCACAACCACTGGACATCTCGAAGCGCTTTACAGTCAATGAAGTACTTTTTGAAGTGGAGTCACTGTTGTAATGTGGGAAATGCAGCAGCCAATTTGTGCACAGCATGCTCCCACAAACAGCAATGTGATAATGACCAGATAATCTGTTTTTGTTGTGTTGGTTGAGGGATAAGTATTGGCCAGAACATCGGAGATAACTTCCCCTGCTCTTCTTCGAAATAGTGCTATGGGATCTTTTACGTCCACCTGAGAGGGAGGCAGGGCCTCGGTTTAATGTCTCATCTGAAAGACGGCACCTCCAACGGTGCAACACTCCCTCAGCACTGCACTAGAGTGTCAGCCTAGCTTTATGTGCTCAAGAGTGGGACTTGAACCCACAAACTACTGACTCGGAGGCGAGTGTGCTACCCACTGAGCCACAGCTGAGGTGAGGAGCTTCTTTAACTGAAGAGAGAGAGTAAATTTGTTGGTTAGGCCTGCCGGTGAGTTAAGTTTAGCAGAGATTTAGGAGTATTTTCTCTTTGCCTCAAAATAAATAATTACAGTTATATTTTTTTTAAATCACAGGATTTGAGCTAATGTCCACTCAACAATATATCATGATATTCAAGGCATTTTAATATTGAACAAAATCTAACACTTAAGTCCAGGTGGCTTTTGTTAACATTTATTCCTGTTAAAATCAACTCCTTTGAGTTGAACTTAATAAGCTCCACACCAGTGCCTGAAACACTGCGGTTGCTGCATTCATTACAAACCCTGCATCGCCATCGTCTCCCTGCAGTCACCGACTAATTAGCGAACACTTACATTTGCTTCAGATTTACTTGTTACAGCTGTGTAATTTGTTTTTCTTAAGTACGTGTTTAAATGTTTAGCCTGTAGAGAGTTGGGACCAGCAGGAACTTGTTCGAAATCCTCTGACAACATTTATTTTAGCTTTATATATTCTTTTAGAACAACAGATTTTTTTATTTTGAATTTGTTTCGATCGGAATTTTCAGAGCTTTAGGAGCTAAGTTGAAATATAAAGCTGGGATACGTGAAATATTCTATTAATTTCATGTTCTATTTGTCTGGCAGCAGAGTGGCCCAATGCTAATTTTTGTACATGTACAGATTCTTGCCTCAGGGCAATTTTTCAATAAGACACATTTCAATGACAGTTTGCACCACCCCTGAAGTTCACTATAAGAAAAAGAAATTCAAAATACAAAGCTGTCTTGCATCATATTGGCTCCTATTCAGTGGATGCATTTTTGTCCTATTTACCTAAATTGCTCACTCAAGTTATTGCATGACTGTTATCAGTTCAACAATCTACCAGATTGTAGGAAGGTACCAACAATAATCTATGAAACTATTTATATAGAGAGCATCCTGACAAACTATTAATATAGAGAGCATCCTGACAAACTGTATCACGGTATGGTACGGCGGCTGTAGCTCCCATGACCGGAAAGCCCTGCAGCGGGTAGTCAAAACTGCCCAACGCATTACCGGCACCCGGCTACCGACCATAGAACATATATATCAGAAACGCTGCCTACGGAGGGCACGGACCATCATCAAAGACCCTACCCACCCCAGCCACAGTCTGTTCGCCCTCCTACCATCTGGAAGACGCTACAGATGCATTCGCACCCGTACGACCAGATTTAGGAACAGCTTCTTTCCCAGGGCTGTCATCCTACTGAACTCCACAAATAAACACTAAAGCCTGCACATCTGCCGATGCACTTTATTATGGTCATATTTATGCTAATATATATATACAAATGTATGTTGAAATGTTTAAGTGTCCTAATCCAAATTGTACACTCTCGGGAGCCGCAAGCCTACATTTCGTTGTACTGCACTTGTGCACTAACAATGACAAAAGTTGATTTGATTTGATTGATTTGATTTGATATTTATAGATAAGGCATGCAAAAAATGAGACAGCACAATATACTTCAATATGAGCTCCTGATAAACGAGTAACATGTCTTAGCGAACTAATAAGAATAAACTGTCATCTTGCAGTATATTGGAACATATCCAGAACACTTCTGTTTACAAAGTATGCAACCTGGATTGTGTGCCAGCAACACAGATTCCTAACAAACCTCAATTACTACAAATTCAGGAAAACTGCCAAAGTGCTTGGTCTTATTGAGGGCTCATTTTTACTACTTAGGAAGTGGGAATGACCAACTTGTTGAATGGGGTTAAGGAGCATGTGATTGATTATGTTATTAGACATGTCTGAGTACCAAGATTAGTTGAACATTTCCTATTTAAAATATGCTGGTTTTATTTTTTTAAGGTGCTTTTTTACACTATAAGAGTGCAGTTGACGGCTGACATTGGTTCTTCCCCAGTCAGCTCCACTCTTTTATAGTGTAAACAATCCAATTTTGAACTGGACCGTGTGGTCGGTCCACTAATATGTAAGCCTTTGAATGTGGCCACCTTGTTCCACGTGTTTCCTCTCTGGGTCTACATATTTACAATAAAAGAAAAACAGAAAGCGCTGGAAATACTCAGCAGGTCAGGCAGCATCCGTCGAAAACACAAGAGTGTTGATGTTTCAGGTATAAAGACTTCCCCCCGAACGGCTGCATGTTACATAATTGCTCTCCCGAAGCAGAACCGTGTAACCGCATCTTTGAGTGGCAAAGTAAAAGTGTCTTTTAAAAACATCTTGGATTGACCCAGTGCTCCCACATATATAGAAATCCATGTATTTTATGGGATCCTGGGGCCCAATACAAATATGGGGAAGGATCCATTGTTTTTAACTGAGTATAGAAAGGATTTCCATTTAAAATTGTGGTCACCATCAATATTGTAAAATATTACTGGCTGCAAAGCAAAATGTTTTTACTGAGCTTAATGGGCCAGATTTTGCTGTAGTGGGGAATCCAATGGTATCTGCCATTAGTTAGACTTGTCCTTGCACATGTAGCTTTTTTAATTTTTTGCATGGCAAGTTTCTGAAAGTGCGAGCTGATAATGGTGCAGTGAGGGGAGCAGGGCAACCAACAGGGTATGTCCTTAACCAATCAGATTGAAGGATTGAGAAATAAACACTGAGAAGTAAATGTAAATTAGAGTGGGTGAATTCAATATCAAATCAGGTACAGAAAGAGAGGGAAAGAAAAATTTGGATTGAGAGAGAGGGAGAAAAAGAGACAAAGGAAAAGTAATTTTTTTTCGGGAGCAGAGAGAAAATTAAGTAGAGGTCAGAGAGGAATGGGAGCAAATTAAAAGTAAACAGCTAGTAGGGAAAATAGAAGAGAAGGTTAGATACTGAGAAAAAGAGCTGAACAGAAAACAAGTAAAGAACAGCAAGAAGAGAAACAGAAAAAGAGAAATAAGGAATATAAATTTAACCTTGCGTCTATTTTTGATACATCCGTAAAGAATGAAAGAAAAACAACTTGCATTTACATAGCGCCTTTCATGACCTCCGTGCTTTACAACCAATGAAGTACTTTTGAAGTGTAGCCACTGATGTAATGTAGGGAACATGGCAACCAAATTGAGCATAGCATGCTCCCACAAACACCAATGGAATAAATGGTCAGATTATCTGTTTTAGATGTTGTTTGGAGGGATAAATGTTGGCCAGGACACTGGGGAGAACTCCGCTGCTCTTCGAATAGTGCCGTAAGATTTTTTACGTCCACCTGAAAGGGCAGACTCGGTTTAACGTCTCATTTTGTGGGAGAATCTAGAACTAGGGGTCACTGTTTAAAAATAAGGAGTCGCCCATTTAAGACATGAGAAATTTTTTCTCTCAGAGGGTCGTGAGTCTTTGGAACTCTCTTCCTCAGAGGGCGGTGGAAGCAGAGTCTTTGAATATTTTTAAGGCAGAGGTAGATAGATTCTTGGTAAGCAAGGGGGTGAAAAGTTATCGGGGGTAGGCGGGAATGTGGAGTAATCGGATCAGCCATGATCTTATTGAATGGTGGAGCAGGCTCGAAGGGCCGAGTGGCCTACTCCTGCTCCTAGTTCGTATGTTCTAACAAACAGCACCTCTGACCGTCCACTCCCTCAATACTGCACTGAAGTGTCAGCATAGATTGCGTTCTTAAGTTTCGGAAGCGGGGCTTGAACCCACGACCTTCTAACTCAAAGACGAGAGTGCTACCACGGAGCCAAGGCTGACACTATATGTAAGCCTGAGGCTATCGAGAAAGCCACAGAAACCGATTCAATACTTTCCTAATGTTTCTTACGTGGTATCACCGAGCTTGCAGACAGGAAAACTGGGATGAAAATACTTAGAAATTGCAGTACACAGGAAAAGTCGGACTGTGATTGACCTTCAGTTGTTTCCTTAAATAATCACCATAAATATATGAGAACGTATAAAGACCAATATGAGCAGCTTCATTGTTCTCATGCCTTATCTTAGTGCTTTGACACTTGTGTGTAAACAGGGAAACCTCAGGTCTGATCATCATGTGGAGGCACTGGGATATTGGCTCAATCAATCCTTTATAAGCTAATGGTAACATGATATAGCTCAGTAAGAAAGTCACACAGGCCACCTTGGCATCATCAGTTCAGTGTGCACCGTAGGAAGAATCCAATACTTTTCTTTATGATAGGGCACACTCCATCTGCAGCTACGTAGGTGAGCAATTTACTCCCTGTTCCTGAGACCAAAGCCCGGTATGAGAGTAGCCCAGGATGTAGACAAAAGTCTGGCCTTAACAGCCTGGTTCCATCATTGTAAAAGATCACTTAAAGCAACATTCTATATCTAAAAAATCCAAAGTAGTTACTAGATTCAAATTTCCATCCAATTAATTTGCAGAATGCAACCTACATTTTGACAGTAAATTTGGAGCAAGCACCAAAAGGGGCCAAAATTCCTCTGGCATTTAGCAGACTGCTGCCACAGCTTCAACGGGAGTCTACTCTAACAGCTGCAACCTACACCAGGATCTGGATACACTGGGTCCAAGGTTTATGTGGAGGCTTCCACGAGGCTTAGTAAAGCTCCATCAGAGGCGAATGAGCCCAGGATGGGGTATCCCTGCACTGGGAGTTCCTGTGTCCTTAGTCTTGCAGGGAGCCAGTGCAAGGTTGGAGGCTGATACACCGTGAGGACAAGCATTCTGGTCCCCTGGATGTGGGCCCCACAGGGGAAGTCCATGCCAGAATCATAGCCCGAACCCTGAAGATTGAAGGCGCAATTTTATTTGTATCAACAAAACTGCAGACCCCTTCCACGGTTTCCAGGGACATCCTGCTACCACACCCCTCACCAAACTGAATATCTCTCCACACTGTCAAGACATTTCAGGGAGTTAAACCAAAAGAATTGTTTCAAGTCAACGTGCTTATTCAAAAATTCTCCCAAACGCTCAGTAGACAAGATTCTTTTCAAATGATCTTCTGTAAGACTGGTGGGACTTGCTAATGCTGGAGACTGGCGAGTGTGTTTTGTCTGTGTGAGGTGGTGACCCTATCTCTTTACCCTAGCTATTGGCAGCCTCCGCTGATCCTGCTCCCCTCCCAGTTTTGAGGGATGTTCCGCCAGTTGTCTGATTCCTCAGCTGGCAATATGTCTTTTTAGACTTTAACCTTCACTGGCCTTTTTCCTTTCCCTTTGTCTGACTGTAGCTAATCATTTATTCGTCTGCTTGTGCTGTTTAGCGTAATGTTCTATTTTACTGTTCTTTTTTTTCCATTTGGATTCATGCTCCAAAATGAAAATGAGAAAAAAATCGAGATAAAACAACTCTGAGCAAATTTTGCACATGTAGGTTTTTCACAGTACAATGTATATGTGCGTGTTTGCTGCTCCTTGTACTTTGACTACTATTCAATGATTTTCCTTAATTTTTTCTCTTTTTATTGAATGTTTCATAGGAAACTAAGTAACTTTTCTGTTAAGAGATACTTTATTTAAAACTTGAGGTAACCTACTTCCTAGTAAGGAAGAACCAGTCAGTCAGTCATTAATTTGGATATTGGATTAGATTTGACTCGCACTGACCCCCACCTCACTAAATTTGGGCTTAAGTTTAAATCACTTGAATTGATTGCTGTTCCATTGAAACCATGACTCAGTTCTGGTTCAAGTTTCTAGTGTCTTTGGTACTTTGCGTAACAAAGAAACCCCAACCAAAGCCTGTTTAAAAGTGGCCAAGTTTGAGTGTGTTTGTTTTTTTAACCAGCTACCAGATCCTTACTACAACAAAAAGAAAATACTGCAGATGCTGGAAATCTGAAATAAAAACAGAAAATGCTGGCGATACTCAGCAGGTCAGGCAGCATCTGTGAAGCGAGAAACAGAGTTAACGTTTCAGGTCGATGACCTTTCGTCAGAACTGGAAAAAAACAGGAAATGGAACAGATTTTTAAGCAAGTGATGGAACTGGGAAAGGGGGAGTGGATGAAAGAACAAAAGGGAAGGTCTGTGATAGGATGGAAGGCGGAAGAGATTAAGAGACATTAAGAGATATTCAAGGCAAAAGGAGATGGTAATGGGACAGGTTCAGAAACAAAGGATGGCTCTAGATGCGCTAGATGCGCTGGCAGAATGAAAGACAGCTGCCATGTGGGAGAGAAGAAAAAAAGACAGACAAAGAGTGTGGATAATAAAATATATATATATGATAGGGGCCGAGGTTATGATCTGAAATTGTTGAACTCTATGTTGAGACCGTCCTCGGCCTCTTGCATTGTTCCACGGAAGCTCAGCGTAAGCTCGAGGAACAGCACCACATCTTTCGATTAGGCACTTTACAGCCTTCCGGACTCAACATCGAGTTCAACAATTTCAGATCATACCCTCGGCCCCTATCCTATATATATTTTATCCACACTTTTTGTCTGTATCTTTTTTTCTTCTCCCCCACATGGCAGCTGTCTTTCATTCTGCCAGCGCAATTTACACTTCATCTAAAGCCATCCTTTGTTACTGAACCTGTCCCATTACCATCTCCTTTTGCCTTGACTCTCTCTTAATGTCTCTTAATCTCTTCCGCCTTCCATCCTATCACAGACCTTCCCTTTTGTTCTTTCATCCCCCCCCCCCCCCTTTCCCAGCCTCTTCACTTGCTTAAAGATCTGTTCCATTTCCTGCTTTTTTCCAGTTCTGACGAAAGGTCATCGATCTGAAATGCTAACTCTGTTTCTCTCTTCACAGATGCTGCCTGACCTGCTGAGTTTCTCCAGCATTTTCTGTTTTTATATCAGACCCTTACTATTGCCTAGGTTATAAGACCTGTGAAAATAGCAAAACATACCTTTTCACCTCCTGACATCTGGAGTAGGATGGCAATTATTTAGTTTATTCTACAGACACGAGGAGTAAAACCTTTTGCTTTAATACAGAAAATACTAGAAATAGACAGCGGGTTAGCCAGAATCTGAAAGACATTTAGCGGGGGGGGGGGCTTTTCCACACGTTTCACTCATTCTGATTTATTCCAGTCTCCTTCAGGAAGGTTCATATCTTCTATGAACGATGAGAGGTGGGTGCTTTATAAGCTAAAATGTAATTCAAGACTCGAAGTGCTCCACATGGCTGGAAGCTTGGGCTTGCCTTTTTTTAAGCTAGTAACGGGCAGTGCAAGTTCCAGATGGCGTGATTAAATGAAAAGGTTCAAGTGCACAGCAGGAATGCCTTTAGTTTCTACCTGTACCCTTTTAGTTTTTAAAGCATGAAGATGGACTATTGACTAAACAAATGCTAACAACATTAACAATGAGCGCAGATTCCCAGCAGCTCTTCAGAATTTGATTTTCGGGTTGCATTTGCTGATCTGTTTTGCTTTTCCTGGGACAGGTTGATGCAGATACTGGGCCAAGTAGGACAAGCTGCCCTCGGGTTTTTAATATTGTGCAGCTGGAAAATTGCAGCCAAAACCTGAGAGAAACTATCATTCTTCAACATTTTTTTAAAAGAAGGTTTAACCCTTGAAGCTGCTTCATCCCATTCACTGCACCTGCACAAATAGCACTTCTTAATCATCTCCATCTGTCATTCCAGTGTCCTGTGGAAAACCAGGAGGCTTGTTTGATTTTTAATTCCAAAAAAGGCTTTCTTTTTCTACTTGGAAAGCCTGTTTTCTCCCTTCATTCTCATTTGACCAGGGGGACAGCAGATGAGGTACTTTGTGTTCCCACATTCTGGCGGAAGTGTTTAGATGGACAGAGTCCTCCCTGTCTCTCTGGCGGCAAGAGGTTTAATGCAGGAGTGAGGAACCAGGCGAAGATTTTTCTAGGTTTTTTTTTAAAGCAGAAGTGTATTTATCGGAGTTATCACATAATACTGAATCAGTGGTTTTAAACTTTTCTGTGTGGGTGACCCACTGCAAATATTAACACACTGGCAGAGACCCCTGAAAACATTGACCCATTCTGGTACTGGCACACTCCTGGGGACTCCTGTGCTACCATTTAATTAGTATACTGTGCTGATAACAAATACATAAAAATGACATCCGGTCCCCTAGGATGCAAGGACTGTAATTTGAAAACCTATGTGCTTAGTATAAAGGACAATAATTTTGTACAGCTACTTGCATCTCCTTTTGCTTGCTTACTTTATTTTCTTTGCTTTGAAACTGGCCCCCAGATGCAACTTGGGAGCACGCTGTGTGTAGAACACACTCTTCAGTGACGTGTATGGGAGTAGTGGATTGTGCACAGTATTCTTACTTCATGTCAGTTCCAAATGCAAACCAGAGTCAATTTCAGGGATAAATGTCCTGCCAATAAGCAGTCATGAAAACACAGATTCTACGAAGCGGCCTGAATTCGCTCAAGAAATGAGGTGATGGATGGTGCCAGCTGCCACCTTGTAGTTGGAGGTTGCCTTATGCACATGATTCCTCATTAAACAAGGTACCAAAGAGAGATCCCAGGAAGTATTGGGACCTTTGAAAGGCACTAAGTAACCATGAAATGGCAGACATTACCATTGATGATTCCCCCACCATCAACATCCTGGGGGTCACCATTGACCAGAAACTTAACTGGACCAGACACACACATACTGTGGCTTCAAGAGCAGGTCAGAGGCTGTGTATTCTGCGGCGACTGACTCTCCTCCTGACTCCCCAGAGCCTTTCCACCACCTACAAGGCACAAGTCAGGAGTGTGATGGAGTACTCTCCACTTGCCTGGATAGGTGCAGCTCAACACCATCCAGGACAAAGCAGCCTGTTTGATTGGCACCCCATTAACCACCTTAAACATTCACTCCCTCCACCACCGGCGCACCATGGCTGCAGTGTGTACCATCTACAAGATGCACTGCAGCAATTCACCAAGGCTTCTTTGACAGCACCTCCAAAACCCATGACTTCTACTAGCTAGAAGGACAAGGGCACAAGGTGCATGGGAACACCATCACTTCCAAGTTCCCCTCCAAGTCACACACCATCCTGACTTGGAAATAAATCGCCGTTCCTTCATCGATGCTGGGTCAAAATCCTGGAACTCCCTCCCTAACAGCACTGTGGAAGTACCTTCACCGCATGGACTGCAGCGGTTCAACGAGGCAGCTCACCACCACCTTCTCGAGCACAATTAGGGATGGGCAATAAATGCTGGCTTTGCTTGCGATGCCCACATCCCGTGAATGAATTAGAAAGAAATTATTCAGGATTTTTTTTTTTTATCGCTCTCCTCAGAAGAAGTGACTGACTCTCTTCCCAACATAAGGGTTGAAACATAGAAGATAGGAGCAGGAGTAGGCCATTCGGCCCTTCGAGCCTGCTCCGCCATTCAACGAGATCATGGCTGATCATCCAAACCCTAGCACCCGGTCCCTACACCGACAGCCATCCCACCCAAGCCCTATCCCCGTAACCCCACATATTTAATCCCCCCTAACACTAAGGGCCAATTTTTATCATGGCCAATCAACCTAACCCGCACATCTTTGGACTGTGGGAGGAAACTGGAGCACCCGGAGAAAACCCACGCAAACACGGGGAGAATGTGCAAACTCCACACAGACAGTCACCCGAGGCCAGATTTGAACCCGGGTCCCTGGCGCTGTGAGGCAACAGTGCTAACCACTATGCCACCGTGCTGCCTTTCCAGGAAATGTGGATGAAATTTTATGGATCATAATTACTGACAAAGAAGTGACTGAACTGTTGAAAGCACTGAAAGAGGATCAAACCCTAGGACCATATACCCTGCACACTAGCATACTTAAGGAAATTGGCCACTTTCCAGTGGCGATCTTTAGGGAACCATTAGAATCGGGACTTGCACCAAAGGATTGGAGACAACGGGATTTAACCTCTAGCTTTTAAAAAGGACAAATGAACAGTGCTAGAAATTATAAGCCTGTGAGCCTGACATCTGTTGTGGGTAAAATGTTCGAGACTATTCTGAAGATAGATATCACTGACCAGCTCTGATGTCATCAGGGCAAGTCAGCTTGGCTTTATCGGGAGGGAGGTCATCCTTGATAAACCTGCTTGAATTCTCTGAGGTGGTAGCACTTCTTGTGGATAAGATGAACTTTGTGGTCTTTATTTAGACTTAGCAAGGATTTTGAAAAGAGGAGATTGGTCTGTTGGGTAGAAATTACGGAATAGGTGGACAGTTATTCAATGGATTGACAACTGGCTGCATCAAAGGAGATACAGGGTGGCAATGGAGTGGCAGGAAGTGATTAATGGGGTGCCCAAGGATCAGTGCTGGCAACTTTGTTTTTAAAATTTTCGATCAATTTGGAAGTGGGCGTGGAGCGAGAGGCTGACACCTGGGTGAGAAGACAGAGTGGTTCCAAACAATTCGGAGCAGGCTGATCAGCTGCGTAGGGTTTTAGCAAAATTGAAAAGTCGGGTTAGGAAATGCCAAGTTCAATTTGGTGTTGACAAAATGAAGTTTAGTGTCAAGTTGGGAGGGTAATTTTGACTTTTATCGCCGGATGAAAAGTGGGTGACTGCGAATCGGCAGCTGGTTTTACGCCACGCCCGATATTTTCCATTGAAGTCACTGGAAAGGAAAATGGGGCGAGGTGCGAAGCGGACTGCCGATTCACCATCACCCGCTTCTCACCCAGCGATAAAAGTCAAAATTATCCCCCAACAAATGCAAAGCGTTGAGACTAGAAGAAAAGAACAATGGAACTATAAACTAAATGGTGTTAATCTACAGGGTATAGCATGGAAAAATGATTTGGGGTATCGGTGGGCAGATTGTTGAAACCGTCTGTACCGTGTGAGGCAACAGTAAATAAGGTCAATAGGATCCTGGGTGGGTATAGTGTATGGAAAAGACGACAAATCACAGGACGTCATACTAAGCCTGAACAGGGAACTGCTCTATCTCCATCTGAAGTATTGTGTGCAGTTTTAGTCAGCATTTCACAGGAAAAGGTGTAGCAACTAAACTACTTGTCTGACGACTGCAACAGACACCTGAGCCACAAGGAGAGATTACAAAGCTGAGTTTGTTTACACTGGAGAAGAAAACACTAAGGTGATCTTACTGAGACATTCAAGATCCTGAAAGGTATTAACAAATTGAACCCTGAGAAACGGTTGACTATGGTTCAGTGAATGACAAGGGGGCATGGGATGGAGCTCCGAAGAGGGTAGGTGAATGGACAGAACCATATAACTATTTCACACAGAGGGTGGTGAATGTTTGGAATGGACTGTACAGGGAGGCAACTGAGGCCAATAACATGAGGCGTTGAACAGGCATTTGATGAGAAAAATCAATTGAAGGATTCCGGTAGTGATTTGTGTATTCTGGTTTTGAACTCTGGGGCTGGTTCAATAGATCAAAGTAGTCTTTTCCAAGCCTATGTTTGTATTCTGGACCAGGTTGTTGGGAAGCTCAACCAAGTAAAGCCAAAGTGCTTCCTCAGGGGGAGAAAGATGGTTACTCTTAGTTACCACCAAGCAGCCAGCCAAAAGTAGCATAGCTCAAGAGCTGGCACTATGTTACCCATCTGGCTTGTTAGCTAAAAGAATTCTATTTGGCATGGGAGGAGGCTAAAGAGAGAGAGAAAATAAATTGTAACTTTTTGATTTGTTTAAGGGAGGCAAATCAGTATTTTGGACTTGCATACAAATAAGCAGGCTGTTCACTTTAGTAAAGGAACCTTCTAATTTTTGATATTTTGTTAACATGATAATGGGCAGAATGAGCTTTCAATTACAGTTTCAAAACTGTATACTGATTCTGTATGAAATGAATGGTGGGCTGAAGTGTATAGATATGACCTTATTGTAATAGTGACTTTATGAAAAAATATTGGATTTCCTTCAAATTTTAATTGCATTGTGCTTTTCTTCTTATAGCCAAGAAAGTGAATATGCGAGGCTGTGCAAACCTCACCAATGTTCTGGACAACTGGAAATTTGCCATCATGACTCAGATTAAAGACCTGCTCTTGTATGACCACCACACCGTGCTGCCAGACTATGGACGGTATGTGTTCAGTAAAGGAAGGAAGAACTTGCATTTTTGTGGCACTTTTCACAACCTCAGGACATCCCAAAATGACTCAAGGCTAATTAAGTACTTTTGAAGCGCAGTCACTGTTCTAATCCAGGGAAACACAGCAGCCAGTTTTTGCATTCCAGACATCGCTGTTCCTGGGACAGCTCGGGAAACAATCCAAGTGCAATAATATGATGTTGCCACTAAGTGACAGAATGAGGAACATTCTTGGGCTATCTCAATTCAATTTTATTTGCCATATATAACCAGTACAAGTACAATTACAATGGAATGCTTACTCCCCGTAGGGACACGTCAGCTATTCATACAGTGCTGTGTTCAGAAAGTCAATACAGGAAACTTTGTGTTATCCGGAGGCTAAATGTCCGGCAAGCTCGAGCCACCGGCAAAAATCAGGAGCCGTTTTGTTAGGTTTTTTTTCAACAGTCAGGCTCTGCAAAGTCTCTGAAGCTGTTGCTAAGCGACAGAGACGCTTCCAAGGTACGGCCGACTGTTTAGAAGCTGTTGCTAAGCAACAGTGTTTGTTGCCAGATACGGAGCTGAATATGCTTCAACATTAACGCTGGTTTGTCCGGCAGTTTTGAGGGAACGGCAACAGCTCGTTCCCGTCGGTGCCGGATAGCACAAAGTTTCCTGTACAATGGCTTCCAGTGGCAGTGGGAGCACGATGTCCCTCAGCCGCTCCGTCCTCCTCGTCCCCGCAGCCTCCTCCTTACTGTTACCGGCTCCAAGTGGTGGCCTGCTTCTCCCGCTCACGATCCGACCTCTGGCCGCCATGCCCGGCTCCCCTCCTCCCAGTCGGACTGCGAGCTTCCCGCCATGGAGCTGCTGGCCGACGTGCTGCAGCGGGTCGTCATAGCTGCTGCTGCTGCGCTGCGCTGCCTCTGCCCGACTCGCCGAACACATCGTCGGGATGTGAATGCTCCAGTCACCTCAGCCTCCTCCTCACCGTCGCCGGCTCCATGGTCCGACGGCCCGGGGCCTGCTTCTCCCTCTCACGGTTCGGCCTCTGGCCGCCATGCTCGGCTCCCCTCCTCCCAGTCGGAATGCCTTCCCGCCGAGGAGCTGCCAGCCAACGTGTTCCAGCGGGTCGTCGTGGCTGCTGCTCGCCGCGCTGCGCTGCCTCTGCCCGACTCGCTGAACACTTTGCTCCGGTTGCGGGAGCGAGCGGCGAGAGCTGGCTGCCCGAAGCAGGGAGAGCGCGCTCAGCACCGGACCGTCTCGGCTGCCATCTTGACTCCAAGGTATATCTCGGTGGATTCAAGTGCAGGCTCAGCACATCCCATTGCAGGCAGGGAAGGAAAATGAGGAGAGGCACTCCATGCCTGTGAGCTAGGGAATGGGCACACATGTGTGAAGGGGGAAGGGGAAAATAGCATTGACTAGTAGTAAAGGCAGGGCTGCTGAGAATTTAAGCGTGACCTTTTGACTTTCGCTTCATCAATTTGATGGGCGTTGTAAACATTACTACTGAGCCTTTTGCTTTTAAAGTGCTGTGTGGAAGTAATTGAGCTTCTTGGATTCCTGGAAAAATATGCTTTTCCATGATAGCTATTCATATTCTGACAATTCTTAGTACTGCTCGTGTAAAAAAGTATCTACGTGTCACAGCTGGGCACGCTTTAATAGAATATTGCAGATTCCAATAGCATGTTAAAATAGTTGGGCCATTTTCAATACAGTAACCTAAATTTATTTTTAATATTTAGATTGGCAGATTATTGATTTCATATTCTTGACTGTTTTATTCGATAAATGTTTTGTTAATTCCATCGGTATACAGCTGATTTTCATAATGTGTAGTCTTCGATCTAATTTATTTATCAGTGGATCCTCTGGGTCACGGCCAGAACTAAAACTGCTATTTAACAAGAAAAGCAACATAGCTGCAGCATCACTCTAACACGAGAGCTGAACAAAAGCGATATTCAGCTGTTTTCACATTGATCATATTCACATTTCCCAGTTTTATTTGGGGCATCCAATTTGTTTGGCTGCTGTGGCTATATGAAAGGTAAGACGAGCAGAAACAGCTCTTTGGCATCACATAGAACAGGCAGCCCTACTCTTGAATCCTAGCTGCTCCATCACCGTACAATCTATCATGCTTTCATGCACTGGCTCCTATGCTGTAGTGTGCTTGTAATGCAGAGAGCTTATTAGGAACATAGGAACAGGAATAGACCATTGAGCCACTTGAGCCTGCTCTTCACTCAATTAGATCATGGCTGATATGTACCTCAACTCCACTTATCGGCCTTAGCTCCTATCCCTTGGCACCCTTACCTAACAAAAATCTATTGATCTCCATCTTACTGCATAGAGTTTTGATTCAACATTTTTGCACACATTGATCATACAGTGAACAGACATGTCTGAGCTTCATTAGACATGTGGCAATCATTGCCAGACATGTACTGCATGAGAGGACACTGGGCTTGTCTAATTGATGAGGAAAAACCTTACTGAACCTTTTTAAACTGCAGCGTTGGTCAATTTTGGTGTGGAAAATTAAACGTTTTAAAAAGATCTCATTAATTGAATTTGTCCCTTTTTTTAAATATGCCAGAAAAAGGTTCCAATACCATTTTTGGGGTCATATTTTTTCCTCCTCCCCCTAAAAGGTGCTGCTCACGAGGTTGCCATGGGTGTTGGCAACACAAGTGGCCATTCTGTATGTGAGTGAGCCCAGGCACCCAGTATCGGCCAGCTTTTCAATAGGGGATGGCAGGAAACAGAGCGTGACCTGGTCTAACCGAGTATCCACACACTTTGACTTTCCACTGGTCGCAAGATAATCCGGAGTGGGACCTTGGCTGATCCTTGTTTTATTCCTGTTCTGAGTGTATGGAAGCCAATCCGACCAACTGAGCCAATTCACCACAGAGTAGGGATTGAATCTGGGATTTTCAAGGTCTGTTTGGCTTCTTACCACATTATTTATCCACTAATCTGTTGAGGGAGTGATGATTACATTTTTTGTTTACTTTATTTAAAATTCCTGATGTACCTCTCCGTCCAATCTGGAGATCCTCCAAGCAGTAGTCAGTGGTGCCCAGTCTGCAGCCAGTCTATGGATATTGGCTCTATTCCATCCAGTGATGATATAACAGATGGGATGGAGGGCAAATAGCACTAATATAGTGCAACAACAAAAAAATCGCTTCAAGTTCATTGTGACAAATATTAACAAATCAATTTAAACCAGTGTTGTGTTTTCAGTGCTCCCCGGAATACTAACGGCACTTTCCTCTTTCGCTCCCATGCAGGATTCACACACTTTCCGAAGCACTTGATGATCTCTATAAAGAGTTTAATGCTTTAAAGGAGAGAATGATCGAGCTGACCAACAAGTTTGAGGGAGTTGAGTTATTTGTGGACGAGCTAAAAGCTGCCCGACACGGCGCCCGAATTGGCGAGAGGCGGGCCCAGTCCACCCACGGGAAGCCAGGAAATGATGGGCCCCGCAGAACGCGAGTTGTGGTCCGTAAAGTGAGGAAGCAAGTCATCAAACCTAGTACCTAAACTCAGTCAATATGAAACCAAACGCTGCTGAATCTATACAACTACCTATTGGGGGTTTCTGAAGTTTCTTTGTGCGTTCTATAATGTGCCAGTGCAGTTGATGCATGTTAGCAGAGACATGATTTAATGGAGACGTTCCTCTAAATGAGGCATTTTCTCGTCTTATCATTTTAATGCATTCAAACCAGCATAAATAAGTTTTGTTTAAGGAAGGCTTTGCTAGATGGGATGATAGTTCTGCTCGAATATCCCAATTTAACTGGCTTCAGCTGTATTCACTTAAATGGAGAATACCTGTTACACTTCCAAAAAGTATTGCGTTTCTCTGCCAATGTTAATCCTACCAACCTACTTTCATTGTATTATATACAGTCAATAAATCTGCTGTCATTGCTGTTTAATAGACATCAGCTGTGGGTTGCCAGTAATTACTCTCTGCTCCTGATTTTCCCAGGCTCTTAGTTTGGCAGTGTTAAGGTTTTTAATGCTGACGTGAACAATTATTTTTTTTTTTTAAACAGAATAGGTGGATTTCTGCACTCACCAGACGACACTGCAGCCACGTGCATTCCCTGCAGTCAGGCTTCCTTTTTTAAAGAAAATGTAAATCACTGGCTTGGGTCGGGCGTTACTGCTCATCATGGTTGACCGAAATATGGGCCCCGAGTTTAATTGGGGGCTAGTTTTAGGGTGGGTGATTTTTGAGGTCAGTTCAAAACTCACCCGCTGGAGCAAAAATGAGACCCGGGGGTATTTTAACTCCTGGGCCTCGCTTAAATGTGGCTGGCCGTCTTCTCGTCCGCTCAAGGTGGGAAGTGGCGAAAGTTCACTCAGCCCGGAGGCCAACTGCCAAGAGCCATCCGGTGGGGATCCCCATGATTGGGGCAGGGGAGGCCTAATATTACCACGCGGGACTCGGAATAGCGCTCCTGCTCCTCCTGGCCTCACATGGAAATGAAAGGAAAACCATAAGCTTACCTTTTTGGGGTCTCGCTTCTGTTTCCCGCTCCAGCCTCTGAGTGAAAATTGCAGCCGAGTCCCGATGATGTTATCAGGACCTGGCACGTGTACGCTAAAAAGGACTTTGCTTCGGACGGGTGTCTTCGCCGCCTGCAGTGAAAACCCGCCAGCTCAGCTCCTGGTGGCTCCAGGGTGGGTAAATGACCTGGGGCATTTTAACTGCCCAGTTCAAATAACCCCCATGGTTTAAGGTGTAATATACCTGAAGCCTGCTGGAAGCGAATTTGTTTTACACAAGTGATTTTCACAATCTGATGAGAATTGCTTGGGACAGAGACCCAGGCTGCTTTCTGGTGCCGGAGAAGCATTGCACCTACTCAGTGGGAAATAGGCCCTTAATTTCTTCATTGGAACTTGTGACTCTAAATGATCAAAACGTGTGTGGTGAGTATCCTGAAGCAGGGAGTGCTGAGTGGTAAAAGATACAAAAATCTCAGAGAGATGGATTTTTATACGATAATGCTGTAGTTTTTTGATTCTCGAACGTTTTCTAAACCCCCGCCCCGATCAAAAACAACGTAACACCGTTTGAGGTGTGCCGTGCACTTGTATTGAGATCATAAGTAAAGCCTCAGCTAGTTAAATAATCGCTGTATCATCTAAGGTTACCAAATGAATCACAACGGAGCGTGTGATCGCAGGTTGTTTTTTGAGGCAATTATGTCCAAGAAGGTAGAAAACCCAGCGAGGGGTCACATTTTAATTGAACACCCCATCACTTTGCTGTTATCTTAATGCGCTGTCTTATTTACCTCCCTCTGGTAAGGTTAATCTACCATCATTTTGAGTCAAATGCTTTAATGAACAACAAAACAAAAGGAAAAACTAATGTGCACACACTTTAAAAATAGGGAAAGAATAGACATTATTTTTGAACGCAGGATACAGTGTGACTCGGTATCTTATAAAATTCTACCCTGTGCTCCTCTAATGATTCCAGTAATATTTTTGAATCCCAACTAAGAATATAACGATAGCAAAATATAACAAATGTGTACTTTATGCAAGCTATATTTTGATTTAAATAATCTGTATATTTTCTCTAAATGGATTTTAAAATTTAGGCAAGAGGGAGAAAAAAGTCCAACTCTCATACAGTAGAAATGTATTTTGATTGTGAAGAGCATCTAGTTTAATGTAGCAAATATATGGCTGAATTAACAGGAAAAATAAATACCGTCAGTTTAAAGTACAGGAATCTTTCTGGTATCCGGCACGGACGGGACCGACGTGTTGCCGGTTCATCAACAATTCCGGATAATCGAACGCTATGGTAAAAGATACGGAGCTCGGAGCTCCGTATAAAGCAACAAACCCTGTGCTTCAAAACAATCGGCACAAGTTGCAAGCGTCTCTGTAGCTTAGCAACAGCTTCAGCTACACCCTTGCACAGCAACAAATGGAGTAAAAAAAGTAACAAAGTAAAAAAAAGTTACCTGAACCGACTCCTGAATTTTGCCGGTGGATAGAGCGTTCCGGTTATTTAGGGGACGGTTAATCGAAAGTTTCCTGTATAGAGCTTGAAACGGCTATTTGAAGTGTAAACATTCTTTAAAAACTTTGCTTCAAATAAAAGACGACATTAATCCAGTGATAAGGATACTTTGCCATTATACCAACGGGGCATTATGTGCTGAAAATGTCAGTAACTACTGAAAATTCTCTAAACTCTCCTGTGCCCAACAAGTCACATTGATGGGCCCCAGGGTTTCAGCCTATTTGTCATTTGCCTGCTGCTCCTCGATGACATCATCCACAGGCATGGGATCAGCTTTTTATACATATATACATTGATGACCCAAGTCTACCTTCCTGCATCCACCGTTTTTCTATACTTTCCAACAGCCTATCCAAAATCAAGTCAAAATGACCTTCAGCAAAATGGAAGCCATCCTTTTTTGGGCTTATGATAAACATTGCATCTACTCATCAACCTTCCTGGTTGTCCTCTGAGGCCCCATCTGTAGTTGCACAGGGGCAGAAATTGGACCTTGTTGCAGCTGTAAGGTGGCTGCAACGAAATCCAATTTCTGGGACAAATGTCCTGTTTCCCAAGGGTGCCTGAAAGACATGCGACTCTATTGGGTTGGGCCACTTTTCAGGTGTCCGGGGTGGCGGCTTAAAACGGGCCCTTTGCATATGCTAATGAGGGTCTAACCCCTGTTTTGGGGGACCCCAAATTGAGCTGCACTTCAGGCCTGCTCCGCTCAGGTTTTCCAGGCGTGGATGCTGATATAATGGAAAGCTTTTTCTTCAAGTGTGTTGTGGAGCCAGGAGAAGCAGGAGTGCTCCCTCCGGCTCCACGGCACTCGCAAGGGCCACTTCCGGTGAGGCAAGAGGCCCAACCTTCACATTTATAATATGGCCGCCTGTGGAGACGCGACAAGCCAAATAATATTAATGAGGCCTGAGGCTCAATTTCGGGCCGGCCTTGGGCCTCCCAGTTGACGTGCGAGCTCTGTGCATGGTGCCCATTTCGGGCCCGAAAATAGGCCTAAAGGAATTCCTGTCCCACAATCTGAGTTTCCTGTTTCACCCTGACCTGAACTCTTTGCCCCTCATCCAGTCCATTGCCAAGACCACTTTCTTCTGCCTCTGGCACCTTGCCCCTAACTCTTACCCACTGCTGCTGAAATCATTATCTGTATCTTCATCACCACAATTCCTCTCCTTTTCCACTGTATCCCAGTGAATTGTCTCGAAGATCCTAGTTACTTCACACCCTTGATTCCCCCTACCTCTGTGATCTTCTCCCAGATATATGTTCCTGCACACACCCTCAATTCCTCTGCTTGTTCCTTGCTCCCTTCACCACACCAGCAGAGGCCAATCTTTCACTCACTACTTCTCTGTTCTCTGGAAATATCTCCTGAAATCGCTTCAAATTGCTGCCTTATTGTCTTCAAAAGCCTCCAAGGAAACCCTTCGCTTTGACCATGCCTTTTCGTCTCTTTCTCCCCGACCCCCTGATGGTTCTCTTTTTTCCCCACTTGGTGCCTACCTTGTTAAATTTTCTACGCTGGTTTCTTTTACATGAGAAATGCTCTATAAATGCAAATTGTCGGTAGAAACTAAAAGTTTGTAACTAGCATTATTACACTCTGCTGCTTTTCTGCACCATGTTAAATAACCTGTATTGTTGATCAAGCAGTACAAATCATCTTTCAAAATGTATATTCATGATGAAAAAAACATGACAAAGTCTTCCTTTTATTTTTATGAAACCCTAGTAGGGTGAATAAAAGGGAATAGGATATCAATAGGGCTGGAATTCATTCAGTAGTATCCGCATATTCCTACGGAAACACTGATCCATTAATCACAGTGGGAGTAGTGCTTCCGCGAGATGTAATCATTCCTGCTCCCTCATCTCTCCTGCTCTACTTCTACTGATTTCCCCCTCCACTGAGTCCATTTCTTAACTTTCTTTGCTGTAACCCCCAGCGCCCCCACCTTCCAACTGTTCCGATATGAAAATTTGCTAAACATCTCACTCGTTTCCCAAATTGGATTATAATACCAGCAGAATTCTCCACACCTCCACCCAAAACCAGATGACAATATTAATTAGCTTTGGGATCTCAGCACAGTTGGGGGGGTGGGAGGAGGTTTGTCGCTGCAGCGTAGCATTTGTGATATCTGGATCTAAACAAGGGAATCCCACCCTAGGAACATGTAATGATAGTAAATGCAGGATCAGTTCACATTCTACCTGACCAGGGGCTGCTATGTCCTCAGCCCCCCCCGGGTTAACTGTTCTATGAGCACTTGTTCTGTGAGTAAACGGGCCCGTGAGGACTAAAGTGATATTTTTGGGTGTCAGCTTTGAAAGCTTAGGTACATTTTGACGAGTGGCAACTGGTATTGCCATGGCAATGTAGAAAACATACTCATCAAGGAAGCCTGGGGTAGCTATGAATATTGTTCATGTCCCTTCATGACTTTTGTATGTATATGTATTTTCATATGGCTTTATCTGTACAGACTATTCATTTCTTTCATTGGAAGGTACACGACATGCTGTTCTTGCAGTATGAGTGCAGAAGAAAGTAGGTTTTTTCTTTCTGCCTGGTGATAAATTCAATATCTTTGAACATCTAGACCTGTCGTTTTTATGATATGTAAATGGAACCATATTTTGGGAAGTACAATTACTCAAATGCCCAGTAACTTAGCGGTGGAGTGCTGTACATTCAATTGAGAGAGTCGCTATTTTATTCCAGCCTTGGCTCTCGTTCAAGAGAAAAAGAAAAAAGTGCAAGTGCTGAAAAGCTGAAATAAACAGAGTGCTGGAAATATGCAGCAGGCCAGCTCTGTAAAGAGAAGAGAGAGTTTCATGTTACAGATTGGGAGTCTCTGACAGGACTGCGTATGGTCTCAGTTTGAAACATTGAACTCTCTTTTCAGATGCTGATGGTCCAGCTGGATTTTTAATTGTTGTTGTGACTCACATTCAATCCCGGCAGTTCTCATTGCACAATCCACATCACCCTTTCCATCTGCAGAGGAAAAAGGCGAGGCACTGGTAGGACGCTGTAGAAATGTATTAGTTTTCATCTGCCATTGTTCAGCCCACTAGCATAAATTGTTAAGAGCTGCCTCATTCAATTCCACTGCCCCTCCTAGTTTGATATCATCTACAAATTTGACCACAACACAGTAGCAAAATACCACGAAATGTTGACTCGGTTTCTCTCCTCGATGCTACATATTTGACCAATTTGCATTGAGTTTCAGAATCCAAGTCATTCCAAGTCAGAATCCAAGATTGGAACCAGTCGTGGTCCAAATCCTGAGTCCTGGGGAACCCTACTTAATGTTGGCAATGCCTGTTGTTTTATATCCTTTAGTCCATTTCTTATCCATTTGGAATTTTGCCCTGAATCCATTAGCAAGTTTGTATAATCTGTGCTGGCGGAAACTTAACCCATTGGACAGCCTGCTATTGAGACAACTACTCAACAAATTGATTCCCGACAACTCTGCATTCAATAAACATATTTTGAATCTCTTTTGTCTGACAGGAACCAAGTCAGGCTATGATGTATTGTCCTCTGACTTGCAGAAACCAAAATTAACCCATGTGTGTGTCATGACCAGCGAGGAAGAAGCTAAAAAAAATAACCTTAACAGCGACAAAAATGCTTCATTCTTATCGCACCACCCAAAGATTTTTGCTCATCATCTGCTCAGCCTCAGAACTGCACCATTAATACGGCCGCTGTAGAAGTAAAAATAATTTCATTTATACATCAAGGTCTCCAACATTTCTGCTGCTGTTTTATGAGCTTGTTTTGGTTTCACAATTGGGCAAAGAATTGCTCTTTAAACTTCCTGTGCCACTTGAGAGTTCATTTCATCCATTGTGTCCAGTCATAAATGCAAACATATGCTGAAAATACATTAAAATTAATATGAATATTAAATACAGTGCTAGTTTTTCTATGGCGCTTTGAATAAAATCTTTTTCTTGTGCCATGTTGGCAAAACAAACTGCAGCCCTCCGGTCTGCTGCATTTCTGATATTTCATGATTGCTTTTCATTAAGCTGCGATTTGTGGAAAGGCCACATAATTCTGAGATTTCAATAAATAGTAAAGAAGAGCTATCATTTCTTTACACCATGTCACAGTGGGACAGCATAGACATTTCACATGAATACAACCACAAACCATTACAGTTAACAGACAACCGAAGTCTCTCAGTTTGCTGACCAACTCCATCAGGTTATGCTTGGGCTTTTTGCAGCAATCTTTTCTCTTTCAATGATTTCATAGCCTTTCCCAAGAGTAGACCTCATCCCTCGCCTCTGGAAGCCTTACCTTTACGTAGCCTGCCCTCTCAGGAGTGTGTCTTGGGGCTAACAATTATTTTAATTGCAGTAATCTGCCCATGGACTATACATTGCTGCATTTTTCAATCAACACCGAGGAATATCAAACATAGATCAAGTTGAATAACATATTTATTTACAATTTACAGAACACAAAAAAGCATCAGAAATAGGCTTAAGCAATACTAGAACACAATATTATTCAATCATAAATGTCTCTTTTGATGAAGAGGTTAAGATAAACGGTTAGTTGTGATACACAAAGTTACTAGATAAACTGCTGCTGATGTTGATGTAATTTCCTTCTGTTTCTCCATTATTGATCATTTTGTTCCCAGTCAGGATGCAGAGGTGAACTTTCTTTATTTCTTTTTTTTCATTCCTGGGATGTGGGGGTCGCTGGCAAGGCCCAGCATTTATTGCCCATCCCTAATTGCCCTTGAGAAGATGGTGGTGAGCCGCCTTCTTGAACCGCTGCAGTCCGTGTGGTGAAGGTACACCCACAGTGCTGTTAGGGAGGGAGTTCCAGGAATTTGACCCAGCGACGATGAAGCAATATATTTCCAACTCAGGATGGTGTGTGACTTGGGGGGAACTTGGAGGTGGTGGTGTTCCCGTGCGCCTGATGCCCTTGTCCTTCAAGGTGGTAGAGGTCGTGGGTTTGGGAGGTGCTGTCGAAGAAGTCTTGGTGAGTTACTGCAGTGCATCTTGTAGATGGTACACACTGCAACCTTTGCCAAGAACCAACTTTTTTATACAATAATATCCTTTGATGTTAGATTTACAGTTGTTGAGATTAGCTTATCTCTGGTCTTTCAAATAATCAGGATCGAGTGCAAACCAGTATGATGGGTATATTGCATTTAATCGGAGTTTAAGACAGAATATAACACACTATAGATATACAGTAAAAACATACGACCGTGACAAGTAGCTGGTACTGGCCCTGATCAGACAGACGGCTGGTGTGCGCAAACAGCTCTTCGGCTTATGGCCTTTCTCCCTCTCTTTCTCCCTTCTAGAACTGCCAAGAGTGTTCAGACTAGGGTCAGCATGGGTCCACTCTCAGAAGAGTGTTAGACCATCGATCCACTCTCAGAAGCTCTTCATTCAACCGTCTGTGCTAGGGGCTTTTCAGGTCCTTTTATACTAGTTTTAGGGGTGGACCTGGGGTAGAATATTGACAAGACCATTTAACCTTTAGAGGTTCCCCTTAAAACAAGGTGCCCAATGGCATGTTGAGTTATTTGTCTAAGCTTACAGATGAAAACCCTCCCTTATGCTTTTCCTCACATGTCTTTCTTGTTCATACATTTTGAAGGCCAATCCATTTGAATTCCTCTTATCTTGTCCATCCTTGTCCTCCCTGGTGCAGCCAGTGCGTACCAGGCACAGCCTTGGGCCTTTTAATCAGAGGCCCATGCTAGAGCTGTCTATTCAGTCAGCTGCTATTCAAACTATTTTCCTCTAATCTAACAGACTATTCTATCTTGAGATGATACATTAACTCCCATAAATTCCTTCTATTCAATGTTCTTATACTTAACTTCTACATATCTTTGCAAGCAGTTCTGTTAAAACAAGCTCCAATTCCTAACTTAGCATTATAATATGGTTATTAGCGGTAATGGGAGAAACATATGGCCAAATTAAAGATACAGTCAGCGGCCTTCCTAGCACACAAACAGTAGACAGCTAGCCTGGGAAACAAGGCCATATGTGACTGCCACTGTTGGAATGCTATAACATCTGCAGAGGACTGAAAACATTGGCAAATTTTAAGCATCTATCCATCTAATCTAATACTAGTCTGAAGACACCATATCTCAAGCTCTAATACAAATTTTCAGGAAATTGAAACTTAAGCAGTTCCAGTAAAGCACAACTTATACATTAATCCCTTACTTGTCTTGAGCTCTAATATAATCATTTAAGCACAGTATTATTCATGTCACAATTTCATTTGCATAACTATATACATTTTAGGTACCCCTAATTTCTAGCACCGTCAAGTTTGGACCATATTAAAATTTGTAACTACAACTGGCAATGGGAATGGATTATTGGCTGGTCCATGACAAATTTATATTTTACCTCAAAATGGACAACAGCCTTCTGTGGACAACCACATAATCTCACAGTTTCAGAACCCTCAGCCACATGTCTGCAGGTGTATAAGCATCACCACCACAATGCCCACAGCTGTCACTTGGATACAATTGGGGGGGAATTTTCCAGGTATCAGTGGGCGCATTTGGTTGCGGGTTGGGTGGGGAAATTTTTTTTTTTGACTGGGTAGGGAACCTGCTGTTAACCCACCGCCACGCTAGTTTCCCAGATGTCGGGTCTGTCGTCACTGAACAGACCCGACACCAAGCGGCAGGGGAGGCAATTTAGATGATTTAGAGCTTGTTAACAGGCACTTCAAAATTATTTTAAGCTCACCTTTAAATTTCAAGAGTTCGCCCATAGGTTCCCCGCTGCTCGGTCGGTAAGCAGTTCGGGAGTTGTGTCACCATGGGATGATTTCTTAACTTGACAGCTGCAAATGTGCCATAAAAGCTGCCATCTCACAGCTGTTCAATTTCCAAGGTCAGTAGCTGTTGCTCACTGCATTTCAATTCAATTCAATTCAATTTTATTTGTCATATATGCAGCAAACGTGTGTACTGCACAATGAAATGTTGATTTTTACGAGTCCTCCCAACATTGGAATAAATATGGCATAGCAATGATAAAAATACTAATAGAAATACAGTAATAATAAATAAAACAACAGTAATGAATAATAAATTATTCGTTCATGAGTCTTATGGCCTGGGGGTAGAAGCTGTTTCGAAACTGTAGTGTATGTACTTTGAAGAAGGAACTATATTCTGCAGCCCCTGTATACTGCAGTACCAGTAGTGACCACCCCTGTATATAAGCCTGTGAAGTAACTTTGTATAGTAGTTCCAGTTTTGTCTCCATTCAGTAAACACCTGTTATAACCAACTTCTGCAGTCCGTGTCTCAATTACACACGGACATTACATTGGCGACAAACAGATCCGAACTTACCTACAGTTCTGCACCACCTCACGGGGATCCATCCCTGAAGCGAAGTTATTAGAGGTCGAAGCCAGAAGGAAGAACTCCAAAAAAAAAAAACCCAAAAAACAAACAAGCAGAAGAAACGGGCGTCGACCGTGGGCAACCGTCCTCTGATTCATCGAATTCGAAGATTTGCAGGAGAGGCTGTCGAGAGCTGGGCTTGGTTCTCCAGTCTATGGTGTTCCAGCTAATCGGGCTGGTGGCAGGTAGTACACTGATCCTTCCTGGGCTGCGGCGGGCTAGAGCTCGATCGGGTGGCTTTTCAACGGGGCCGAGCAGCGTTGTCGGGAAGAGGAGAGAGAGCGAGAGGGTGGAGCACACAGGGCGCGGCCGGTGCTACGAAGCCGGGCAGCGTACAGACCCGAGAAGAGGGAGGAAAGTGTCCCATAGGGTCTGCTGTGATGACGGGAACAGTAATTAAAATAAAAGAAAAAGAAATTAGAAGCGCAGAAAGCCGCGAGGAGCTGCAGTTTGCCACGGGGACCGCGGAGAGCGGCATTGGCAGCAGCGCGGGGGGAAGCGCGCGAAGACCATAGGGCGTCACCATCAAGGCATAAAAACGCCAGCAACAGCGTTGGCAGCAGCGGAAAAGACAGAAAGCGCGGGAGGCACCATCTTAATCCAGCGGGGAAGAAGGAAAAGCGCGGGAGGTGCCATTTTGTTCAATCGGGGAAGAAGGCAAAGCGCGGGAGGCGCCATTTGGTTCAATCGGGGAAGAAGGCAAAGCGCGGGAGGCGCCATCTTAGATCTCCAAGATGCCGAAGACTGGCAATATCACTGCCTTCGATAATGAAATAGAAGACTGGACCACGTATGTGGAAAGAGTCGAAGTATATTGCAAGGCAAATGAAGTAGCCGATGAGAAAAAGGCATCGGTACTACTAAACTTAATGGGCGCAAGAATGTACGGCCTATTGAGGAACCTGATCACTCCAGTCAAACCGATGGAGAAGAGTTTTAACGAAATTGTTGATATCCTACAGGAACACCTAAATCCTACACCGCTGCTGATCGCAGAAAGATTTAAATTCCACAAGAGAAATCAGCATAAAGATGAGAGCAATGCTGATTACCTTACGGAACTACGCAAGCTATCAAAGCACTGCCACTTCGGAGCAGGACTGGCAGATACCCTACGGGACAAATTTGCCTGTGGACTCCTGAGTGAAGGAACCCAGAAGAGGTTACTCTCAGAGAAAGAGCTGACGCTAGATAAGGCTTTCAGCGTGGCAGTATCGTACGAAGCAGCAGCAAGGGGAGCTGTGGAAATACAGCAAAAGCCACAGGAATACGGCACCCATGAAATGACACGGGGATTTGAAAAATGTTATCGCTGCGGCAGAACAACCCATGACCAGAAGGACTGCTGGTTCAAGGACAAAACATGCAGGCAATGCGGAAAGAGGGACACATTGCACGAGTTTGCAGGTCCGGGAAGAAGACTAACGACAACAAAAAGACCACTAAGGAAAAGTACAGGAAAGTACAAAAGATGACGGACAGTAGTTCCAAAGACCAGAAGAGCGATAGTGAATCCGGGAACAAGAGACTAAGCTGTCTCAAACTACACAACGTAATCGCAAAAGAGGATCACCGAACCATTTGGGTCACCCTCACGATAGCAGGGTCCCAAGTCAAAATGGAATTGGATACAGGATCAGCCCTGACCGTCATGAATCGACGAGACTACGAGCGGCTATTCTCACACATACCCTTGAAAGACACATCCATTGTCTTGAAGACATATATGGGGTAGAAAGTATACCCCAGAGGGAAAATAAGGTTGCCTGTCGAATACAACGGCAAGGAAATACAGAAATTGTATCTGTACATACTGCAAGATGGTGGACCACCGTTATTGGGACGTGAATGGATCAGAAAGATAAGTTTAGACTGGCACTCCATTCAGGCACTGACTGTGGCTGGTAAAAAGGATGACAACGTCACACCTGGACGATTGTCAAAAATCTTAGCTAACGCTAAAGAGGTATTTCAACAAGGACTGGGAACTCTTAACGGCGTAACTGCCTCGATAAAAATAGAAGAGAATGCAATTCCCAACTTTTTCAAAGCAAGACCGGTACTGTATGCAATTCGCCCAGCCGTCAAGGCAGAGCTGGAGAATCTGGAGAATGCAGGCGTGTTATCTAAGGTAGACTGGAGCGAGTGGACAACACCCATCATTCCTGTCATGAAGAAAACGTTAAACAATAAGTCTGAGGAGCCAAGGAAGGTTCGCATCTGTGGGGACTTCAAGGTGACGGTGAACCCAGTCCTTCACACAGTACAATATCCTCTTCCGAGGATAGAAGATATTTTCGCCTCACTATCTGGAGGGAAACGTTTTACAAAAATTGAACTAGCGCAAGCATATTTGCAGATGGAGGTTGAAGAATCCTCTAGGAAATATCTCACGATAAACACTCACAAAGGTCTTTACCAGTATAATCGACTGGTATTCGGAGTAGCATCAGCTCCGGCTATATGTCAAAGAGCGATGGAACAAGTCCTGCAAGGGATTCCGGGGACTCAGTGTTACTTGGACGACATCCTAGTGACAGGTGAAAATGACAGTGAACACCTTGCCAACCTAGAGCAGGTGCTCACTAGACTAAGAGAACATGGGCTACGAGCCAATCGCCCCAAGTGCGAGTTTTTTAAGAAACAAATATCGTATTGTGGCCACGTGATTGATGAAGAGGGGTTACATAAGTCCCCTGACAAAATTGAAGCGGTAGTTAAGGCTCCAGCGCCTGAAAATGTGCCGCAACTGAGGTCATTCCTCGGATTGGTGAATTACTACCATAAGTTTTTGCCGAATTTGTCCACAATTCTGCACCCACTGAACGCCCTGCTACAAACTGGAGTAGCATGGAAATGGAGCGATGACTGTAAGCGGGCCTTTCAGAAGTGTAAAGGCCTGATCACTTCAAGAGAAGTATTGGCTCACTACATCCCATCACTACCGATAAGACTGGCGTGTGATGCGTCTCCCTACGGCGTTGGAGCGGTACTGCCACATAAATTCCTTGATGGTTCAGAGAGGCCGATAGCTTTTGCGTCACGCTCGTTAACTTCAGCCGAGCGTAACTACGCCCAGATTGACAGAGAGGCCCTCAGCCTGGTGTGGGGGGTGAAGAAGTTCAATCACTACCTGCACAGACAGAAATTTACTCTACTAACTGATCATCAACCTCTTGTCTCCATTTTCAACCCTAAGAAGGGCGTCCCGATAATGACAGCACAACGGCTACAGAGGTGGCCCCTTTTCCTAGGGGCACACCAATATGACATAGAGTACAAAGGAACTAAACAGCATGGGAATGCTGATGGATTGTCGCGTCTACCGTTGCCGACGGTGGAAGAAGCACCTGCAGTGGATCCTGTGGAGATATTCCACTCGACCATAGTCGAATGTCTACCTGTGACGAATGCAAACATAGAAAAGGAAACACGAAATGACCCGACACTCTCCAGGGTCTATGATTTAACGGTGAAGGGGTGGCCAGCACATGGCGAACCACTGTTGCCAGCATTCTCGCCGAGAAGAGAACAGCTGTCAGTGTGCCGAGGAACCTTTAATGTGTGGATCCAGAGTAGTAATTCCACCCAAATTGAAGGATAGAGTGCTCAATGAGCTTCATGAGGGTCATCTGGGAGAGGTAAAAATGAAGAACTTAGCCAGAGCGTTTGTGTGGTGGCCGGGAATCGATAGAGAAATCGAAGAGATGACCAAGAGCTGTACAGGATGCCAGAAGGTCCAAAACGCCCCACCACAAGCCCCTCTACATCCATGGGAGTGGCCCTCATCTCCATGGCAAAGGGTACACATTGATTTTGCTGGTCCATTTATGGACTCGATGTTTTTAATTGCGGTGGATGCACATTCAAAGTGGCCAGAGGTAATAAAAGTGTCCTCAACCACCACAGAAAAAACTATCACAGTCTTACGAACCATATTCGCCAGAAACAGATTTGCTCCGACAATGGACCACAGTTTGTGTCTGAAGAGTTCCGGAGGTTCTTAAAGAACAATGGTGTTAAGCATTACACATCCGCCCCCTATCATCCAGCCACCAATGGATTGGCTGAGAGGTTCGTTCAAACATTCAAGAAGGCTATCAAGGCAACGTGTAATGAAGACATACCCCTACAACACAAGGTGGATAACTTCTTGTTTGCCTACCGGAATGCGACACATGCGGTTACCAACCAAACTCCAGCCATGATGTTCTTCAATCGAAGACTACGATGCCACTTGGATTTGGTTAAGCCAAACATCAGAAGAGATGTGGAGAACAGGCAGTTTCAGAATATGAATGAAAGGCCAACCAGGAGTTTCAAGATAGGTCAACCAGTTTTGGCCCGGGACTACCGCACAGAGAAATGGCAGCCAGGAACGATCTGCACACGACAAGGACCTCTAATGTATACCGTGGACGTTGGAGAGAGCATTGTAAGACGCCATGCTGACCAGATTCTAGAGTCACTGGAAAATGTCAAATCTACACCACGATCCTATACACCTGGTGATGAAACCGAAGTACCAATTGCATCTACCTCAGAATCGGTGATATTGGAAGCAGACGAACCAAACAACGACGTTGATCCCGAATCAACTTTGCCAGAAGAACCTGATACCCCAAAGAGGCGTTATCCGGACAGAATCAGGAAGCCTCCTCAAAGACTGAATTTATAATTGATTAACTTCAGCTAATGTATGTAGCAACTGTAATTGTAAATATGTTATTTAATTATTAATCGAATGTTATGTACTGTTTAGCTAAAAGGGGAGGAATTGTAGTGTATGTACTTTGAAGAAGGAACTATATTCTGCAGCCCCTGTATACTGCAGTACCAGTAGTGACCACCCCTGTATATAAGCCTGTGAAGTAACTTTGTATAGTAGTTCCAGTTTTGTCTCCATTCAGTAAACACCTGTTATAACCAACTTCTGCAGTCCATGTCTCAATTACACACGGACATTACAGAAACCTGCTGGTACGAGACCGTATGCTTTGATATCTCTTACCTGACGGGAGCAGGGCGAAGATGTTGTGGCTGGGGTGGCTCGCGTCTTTGATGATTCTCAGGGCCTTCCCCCGGCACCTCTCGAGGTAGATATCCTGCACAGCAGGTAGTTTAATTCCTATAGTATGTTGTGCAGCTTTCACCACCATCTGTAGAGCCTTGCGGTCTGTGGCGGTGCAGTTGCCATACCAGGTAGTGATGCAGCCGGACAGGATACTCTCGATGGTGCACCGGTAGAAGTTGGTGAGAATCTGGGGGGCCATTCCAAATTTCTTCAGTCTCCTGAGGAAGAACAGGCGTTGGCATGCCTTCTTGGTTACGACGTCGATGTGATGTGACCACGTTAAGTCCGCCGTAATGAATACACCCAGGAATTTGAAGCTGCTAACCCTCTCCACCTCAGCCCCTTCGATGTAGATTGGGGTGTGTCCCTCCCCCTGCCGCTTCCTGTAGTCCACGATCATCTCCTTTGTTTTGCTGATGTTGAGGGAGAGGTTGTTGTACTTGCACCATTCTGCTAGGGCTCTTACCTCCTCACTGTAGCCTGTCTCGTCGCCATCTGTGATCAGGCCTACAACGGTAGGCAGATTGAGCTTTATGCTGCTTGCAAGTGTTTGGAGCAAACTCTGTATCCAGTGTCACCTCATTGGAACAACCTCTCTCACCACTGACAGATCGCTTCTGTCATCTCAACCTCACCTGCCATCTATTCCATCAGCATGGGTGCCCTTTATATTCTCTCACCTTGGTCCTCAGAATCCGACCACAATCAGCCCCAACACCAGCAGCACCAGGCACACCAGCAGTACCAATAACAACATCAACCTTCTCCGCAATCAACTGATGTTGCATAGGACACCGGGCATCAGCACCCGAGCACATTGCTGGTCGGGAGGCCAGGGATGGCCTCACCATAGCCAGATTTACTTCACTTGATGCTGTACACCCTGGCTGCCACATGATGCACCAGATTGGCACCACCCCACAGCAATACCATAAAGCATCCCTACAATGCCTAAGCCATTCCTTTCACATTCATCGCCATTGCGGGGGGGGGTACCGTTTTGTCTCACCATTACTACAACTCACTAAGCCTCTCTCAAAGGTGCACACAAATCTGTCCAAGAATGCAAAGTGTTGAAAATAAATATTTCAATGTTTGACAGCACATTAACAGAAGCTTCACATGAACATTGGCTAAAACACCCAAATGCCTACCCTTGTGTGTTCCTTGCTATGATTGGACTAGGATGAGGGTGAGTGTGAGGGGTAGCTAGTGAGATGGGGAAGTGATAATATATAGAGAGAGGGATGGGTGGGGGTGCAAGGTAAGTTGGTGTGAGTAAGGATGTGCAGGACTAGGGTAGGGAAGGCAGAGTGATGGGGATGTGATGAGTGGCACAGCAGGATGAGGTTGAGTGTGGCTTTGCAGTAACGTTTTGTGATCTACTGAGATCATTGAAAGGTTTGTGCCACTGCAGCCTGGTCCTCCTGACGACATCCCTGCTTGTGTCCTCCTGTGCAATGTGCAACCAGGCTGCATTGATCTCCTGGGGGAGGTCTCTTCCAGGACTCTATCAGCGTAAGATCACTTTAGACAGCGGGCTGGAGCCAGCAGTGGGGTCGCAACCCGCCACCGCCCCCGGCCAAACCGGACCCGCCAAGGTAGGGGAAATTGCGGCCTTGGTGTTTCAAACCCCACAGAACTAGCTGGCTAAGACTTTGATTTTAACGACACAGGGCAGAAGTTAGTTGGATTTGGTTAGGTCTATATCACAGAACATCTTGGGTGTTGCTTTTGAACAACAGCATTTCTTTCAGCGCTGTGATTGATCTGTGGGAATAATGTGACTAAATACAATCTCATTAGTCTGTATTAACTGCTGCTCATTGGTCCCTTGAGTGTTGCAACTGAACAATGGCATTTATTGAACATAGTGATTGGTCTTCAGAAACAATGAACCATTGGAACTAAGAATTGTGTTGCTATGGCTGACATCCCAGAACAGCTTCAAAATGATCATTTATTTCGGTTCCTTGCTTAACAGCTTTCTCAAGTTTGACAGAAATGGACAATATTATTGAGTGCCAACCTGCTTCAACACAGAGATGACAAAAAAAGGTTTCATTGTATTATAAGACCTTAAAAAGTAATACTGATTTATTGTTTTAGCTGGAAAAGACTTAATTGTATTTAACTTATTTATCTTTTTAGCACTGTTTCTATGCCCTGTGGTTCTGAGGTGCCCTGCAGAAAGATTTCAATTAAGAAAATGATGGCATTTAATTCCTTTTTATCAAAACCAAAGAACTCCAAACCAATACTTTATTTCTCTCCGTGAAATCAGCCAGTTAGATTTTTTTTAAATATACAGATCCATAACTGGATGTTTTACTTCATTTTTCCTCACCTTACAAAATTGCTTTGAAAATACAGGTTCTGCATAAGTTTGAGCAAATCTCTTGCACTACAGTAACATGGACATACTTTGCAATCGACATTGCATTAGTCGATAGAAATGATCCACGCGGTGATTGGTCACCCATCTAAACCGTTTTGACACAGTGGTCGGTAGCAAATCCTTTGCTACTAGAATAAATATTTTTTGTTTTTAAAAATTATCTTCTCCCTTTACCCATCCATGAGTGGAATGGAGTGAACTTGAGGGACTGAATGGTCTTTTCTCTCTCTGGACTTTCTTATGATTTATGAGTCCCCTTGCCCGCAAATCATCCCCAACTGAATGGGCAGGAAAATGAACCACTTACAGCACTCCACAGTGTCATTCTGGAAGCAGCCACTAAGAAGTGCACTAGAATGGTTTAGGGTAGCGCCCCCCAGAACGGACAATTTGTTGTCCACTCAATGGCGTGGGTGAAATCATGAACTCACCATATAAACTAAGGAAAAGGACCCGGGTTCTACCATTCCATGGTGCAGCAAACTGTGTCATTACATTGCTCTCGAGAATTGGATTTATAAAACAAGGCTGTCTGACTTCACTTCTTACTCAGCCACAGTCACCACTTCAATCATATATCCGATTGTTTGAAAACTGTCCAGCTAAGGATCTAACAGAGCATTTCATCCGTAAATTTTGAAGGGAGAAAAAACATCACACAAAATTATTTTTGCTTTTGCCGCAAAGAAATTGTTGTCGTCTTTTGAGTTTTTTCTCCGAGAGCTAAGCTAGACTCTTGCCTCGGGTGGATTTTCATCACATTCAGCCCACCCGCATCAAACAATATTTTTAAAGGAATAATTTTGGAACTTATTTGAAAAAAGGATCAGAGAAAAAAACAATGGCCCGGAATTTGCGGTCGACGGCGAAGCAAAGGCGTTTGACGCTGGCCCCGAAGTAAACTTCCCACAAAGATCTCACGAGCTCTGTGTCGAGAAGTTTGGGTTTTCCGACACGCAATTCAAATCAATGCAGTATAGTGGGAATCCCCTAGTGCGAGCTGCTATGACGTCAACAAGCTGTCTAAGTAGCCAATCAAAACACAGAATTCTGACCGACAGTGAACCAGGAAGTGGGTAAACTCTTAAAATTCTGACTTTTAAAAAATGTTAGAGAGAGCAAAACAAAGATTGGGGCTCTCACACGGGGAAAAGGCAAACCTGAAATAAAGATGAACAAGCTTTAAAACATTTTTTTAAAAGTTTCTTAAAAATTTATTTTATTAAAATGGATAAATTTGACTGCACAAAATTTAAATTAGTTTCTCAGCGCCATAGCCTTTGTTTAGCAGTCAATGTGCTGTTAAATCCCCAATTACACCTAATTCCTTTGGGTCTAACTTTTAATGGGATATTTATCAGCGTCGTTACTGCGTAAGAGCCGAAGATTTTATCAGTTTCCATGATTTGAGAGATTTCACTGATTGCCGGCTCTGTGGAGGTGGGAATGACAGACCGTATCTTCAGGATTTCCACGTTAGGCTGCACATGTGCTAATTCCTGAAGTTGCAGTCAGTTTCAGAGGCGAAATGACAGCAAACGCTGCCAGTTCACCATCATCAGGACTGCAAATTCCGGCCATAAACAATTATTCGGATATTTTAATACTGGCTCCACTTGAGCATTTAATCTAGACAGTCGCTTTACTGCAGTACTGAGAGAGTGCTTTATTGTCAGAGGTGTTATTTCCCACATTACAACAGTGACTACAATTCAAAAAAGTACTTAATTGGCTGTAAAGCACTTTGAGACGTCCGGTGGTCGTGAAAGGCGCTATATAAATGCAAGTCTTTATTTCTTTCTAAAAAATATCCAAATTAGAAATACCATATAGTGGGGCTCATGTGTCTTGTGGTTTGGGAGCTATAGGCAGTTTCATCCCCAAAATATCCAAATTTGTTTATTCCATTGTTTTGTTAGAAAATCCAGCCAGGTGCTATCATTAAAATTTTTAATAAGAAAGTAAAATCCTAGCCATTGGGGAGAAAAAAGACTGAAAATGCTCAAAATACACAACAGCCAGTCAGCAACTGTGAAAAGAAAGGACAAGTTAAAGTTTGGAGTAAATTCCCTTTCTTCAGAACTGACTGCATTTCCAGCATGTTTTGCTATGAATGCGGATGTCTCTGCGGAAGGGGAAGCCTAATGTATTTGACACATAGAAGGACTTCATGTGACCACATCTCGGATAGTTTTTGCATTAAAATATGTTTTGTCCTTCGCGGCGATTCGTAAACACTCTCCTTCTGATTGGCTGAGCGGGACGGTGATCTGATTGGCTGAGCGGGGCGGCGTGCGGTGATCTGATTAGCTGAGCGGGGCGGCGCGCGGTGATCTGATTGGTTGAGCGGGGCGGTGATTTGATTGGCTAAGCAGGGCGGCGCGCGGTGCTCTGATTGGCTGAGGGGGCGGCGCGCGGTGATCTGATTGGCTGAGCGGGGCGGCGCGCGGTGATCTTATTGGTTGAGCGGGGCGACCTGTGGTGATTGAAGGAGGTTTGCGGGCGATGGCGGGCCCACGGGCCAGGCTTTGTTATTGGGACCAAATTAAAGCGGCGATACCGCTGGGAGCAGGAGGGGGGTCCCGGGGAGCGGTGCGGCTGCTGGGCTCCCGGTCCCGGCTCTGTGTGAGCAGCCGCTCGGAGTTTGTCTACATTTATCAGAAGGGCAGCGGGTCCTTGGAGGTGAGTTACAACAGCAGAGGAGAAAGACTTGCATTTATGTAGCGCCTTTCACGACCACCGGATGTCCCAAAGCGCTTTACAGCCAATGAAATACTTTTTGAAGTGTAGTCACTGTTGTAATGGAAATTGCAGCAGTCAATTTGCGCACAGCAAGCTCCCATAAACAGCCATGTGATAATGACCAGATGTTTAGTGATGTTGATTGAGGGATAAATATTGGCCAGGACTCCCCTGCTCTTCAAAATAGTGCCATGTGATCTTTTACGTCCATCTGAGAGAGCAGACAAGACGGCGGCGGGCGGGGCAGGGCCTTGGTTTAATGTCTCCTCTGAAAGACGGCACCTCCGACAGTGTAGCGCTCCTCCCTCAGCACTGCACTGGAGAGTGTTGGCCTAAATTTCTGTGATCCAGTCTCTGGAGTGGGACTTGAACCCACAACCTTCAGTAACTCCAAGGAAAGGGTGCTACCAACTGAGCCACAGCTGACAACAACAACAACTTGTATTTATATAGTGCCTTTATGTCCAAAGGCACTTCACAGATGTATTATAGAATCATAGAATGGTTATAGCACAGAAGGCGGCCATTCGGCCTGTTGACTCCGTGCCGGTTCTCTGCAAGAGCACTTCAGCTGGTTCTACTCCCCTGCTCTTTCTCCATAGCCCTGCAATTTCTTCAGGTACTTATCCAATTCCCTTTTGAAAGCCATGATTGAATCTGCCTCCACCACCATTTCAGGCAGTGAATTCCAGATCCTAATTACTCGCTGTGTAAAAAAAAAAAGTTTTTCTTCATGTCGCCTTTGGTTCTTCTGCCAATCACCTTAAATCTGTGTCCTCTGGTTCTCAACCCTTCTGCCAATGGCAACAATTTCTCTCTATCTAGACCCTTCATGATTTTGAACACCTATCCAATTTCATAGGATTACTTAAGATATACAACACAGAAACAGGCCATTTGGCCCAACCAGTCCATGCCGGCGTTTATGTACCACTCGAGCCTCCTCCCGTCTTTCCTCATCTAAATCTATCTGCATAACCCTCTATTCCCTTCTCCCACTAAATGCATCTATACTTTTCGCTTCAACCACTCCCTGTGGTAGCCAGTTCAACATTCTCACTTTGTGTAAAGAAGTTTCTTCTGAATTCCCTATTGGATTTTTTGCTGACTATCTTATATTGATGGACTCTAGTTATGCTCTTCCCCACAAGTGGAAATGTTGAGGGGTGTGGGTTATATCAGAGTGTTACAGTGAGGGGTGTGGGGTACAACAGATTGTTACAGTGAGGGGTGTGGGGAATATCAGAGTGTTAGTGAGTGTTCTCCTCTCAACCTTCTCTGCTCTAAGGAGAACAACCCCAGCTTCTCCAGTCTATCCATCTAACTGAAGTCCCTCATCCCTGGAACCATTCTTGTAAATCTTTTCTGCATCCTCTCTAAGGCCTTCACAGCCTTCCTAAAGTGCAGTTCCTAGAATTGCACACAATACTCCAGTTGAGGCCAAACAAATGTTTTATAAATGTTCTTCATAATTTCCTTGCTTTTGTACTCTATGCCTCTAGTTATTAAGCCCAGGATCCCGGATGCCTTTTTAACTGCTTTCTCAACCTGCCCTGTCACCTTCAACGATTTGTGCACATATACCCCCAGCTCTCTCTGTTCATGCACCCCCTTTAGGATTGTACCCTTTAGTTTATATTGCCTCCCCTTGTTCTTCGTACCAAAATGTATCACTTCGCACTTTTCTGCGTTAAATTTCATCTGCCACCTGTCCGCCCATTCCACCAGCATGTCTGTGTCCGCTTGAAGTCTATCACTATGCTCCTCACTGTTCACTATACTTCCAAGTTTTGTGTCATCTGCAAATTTCAAAATTGTGCATGTACTCCCAAGTCTAAGTCATTAATATATATCAAGAAAAGCAGTGGTCCTAGTACCGACCCCTGGGGAACCCCACTGTGTACCTTCCTCCAGTCCGATAAACAACCGTTCACCAGTACACACTCTTTCCTGTCACTTAGCCAATTTCATATCCATGCTGTCACTGTCCCTTTTATTCCATGGGCTTCAACTTTGCTGGCAAGCCTATTATGTGGCACTTTATCAAACACCTTTTGGAAGTCCATGTACACCACATCAACTGCTGTTACCTCATCAAAAAATTCAATCAAGTTAGTTAAACACAAATTGCCTTTAACAAATCCATGCTGGCTTGCCTTAATTAATCCATATTTGTCCAAGTGACTGTTAATTTTGTCCCGGATTATTGTTTCTAAAAGCTTCCACACTACTGAGGTTAAACTGACTGGCCTGTAGATGCTGGGTTTATCCTTGCACCCTTTTTTGAACAAGGGTGTAACATTTGCAATTCTCCTGTCCTCTGGCACCACCCCCGCATCTGAGGAGGTTTGGAAGATTATGGTCAGTACGTCCGCAATTTCCACTTTTACTTCCCTCTGCATCCCACCCGGTCCTGGTGACTTATCTACTTTAAGTACAGCCAGTCTTTCTAGTACCTCCTCTTTATCAATTTTTATCCCATCCAGTATCTCAACTACCTCCCCTTTCACTATGACTTTGGCAGCATCTTCTTTCTTGGTAAAGACAGATGCAAAGTACTCTTTTAGTACCTCAGCCATGCCCTCTGCCTCCAGCGTAGGTCTCCATTTTGGTCCTTAAATCGGAGCCACTCCTCCTTACTACCCGTTTACTATTTATATGTCTATAGAAGACTTAAGATTCCCTTTTATGTTAGCTGCCAATCTATTCTCGTACTCTCTCTTTGCTCCTCTTATTTCCTTTTTCACTTCCCCTCTGAACTTTCTACATGAAGGCTGGTTCTCACTTGTATTCTCAACCTGACTATGTCCCCTTTTTCTGCTTCATCTTTCTCTCTTTCATCATCCAGGGAGCTCTGGCTTTGGTTGTACCTCGGCTGTACCCGAACCATCTCCTCTTTAAAGGCAGCCCATTGTTCGATTACAGTTTGCCTGCCAATCTTTGATTCCAGGTTACCTGGGCCAGATCCATTCTCAACCCACTGAAATTGGCCTTCCTCCAATTAAGTATTTTTACTTTAGATTGCTCCCTGTCCTTTTCCATAGCTAATCTAAACCTTATGATACTGTGATCACTATTCCCTAAATGTTCCCCTACTGACATTTGCTCCACTTGACCCACCTCATTCCCCAGAACCAGATCCAGTAATGCCTCCTTCCTCGTTGGGCCTGAGACGTACTGCTCAAGAAAATTCTCCTCAACACACTTCAGAAATTCTTCCCCCTCTCTGCCCTTTATTACTATCTCAGTCTATTTTAGGGTAGTTGAAGTCCCCCATTATCACTACTCTATAGTTCTTGCACTGCTGTAATTTCCCTGCAAATTTGCTCATCTATATCCTTCCCACTAGTTGGTGGCCTATAGAATACACCTAGTAGTGTAATGGCACCTCTATTGTTTCTCAACTCTAACCAAATCGATTCTATCCTTGACCCCTCCAGGACATTCATTCTCTCTCTCTCTAGCACTGTAATATTATCCTTGATCAATACTGCCACCCCAGCTCCTATCTTTCCTTCCCTATCTATCCTGAACACCTTATATCCAGGAATATTTAGTACCCAATCCTGCCCTTTTTTGATCCAGGTCTCTTGTTATCGCCACAACATCAGATTCCCATGTGTCTATTTGCGCCCTGAGCTCACCAACTTTATTTACCAGGCTTCATGCATTCACACACATGCACTGTAAACCTATCTTAGACCTTGTATTCTCCCTTCGTCTGACCCCTACCTAATACTGTACTATTTCTTACTCTAGTGCTAGCTGTCACTCCCAATCCTTTGTGCACCTTGTTTCTCCTTTCTACTGGTGCCCATCCTATGACAACAATTTTGACACCGAGCCACATAAGGAGAAATTATGGCAGGTGACCAAAAGCTTGGTCAGAGAGGTAGGTTTTAAGCAGTGTCTTAAAGGAGGCAAGAGAGGTAGCGAGGCGGAGAGGTTGAGGGAGGGAATTCCAGAGCTTAAGGCCTAGGCAGCTGAAGGCATGGCTGCCAATGGTTGAGCGATTATAATCAGAGATGTTCAAGAGGGCAGAATTAGAGGAGCGCAGATATCTCTGGAGGGGGGGGCGGTGGTTGTGGGGCTGAAGGAGATTAGAGTTAGGGAGGGGCGAGGCCATGGAGGGATTTGAAAAGCAGGATGAGAATTTTAAAATCGAGGCGCTGTTTAACCGGGAGCCAATGTAGGTCAGCGAGCGCAGGAGTGATGGGTGACCGGGACTTGGTGCGAGTTAGGACACGGGCAGCTGAATTTTGGATCGTGTCAAGTTTACGTAGGGTAGAATGTGAGAGGCTGGCCAGGAGTGCGTTGGAATAGTCAAGTCTAGAGGAAACAAGCCGCTGTCAATCACCGTCACCGTGACGTCACAGAGCAGGCACTCTGTTATATTGTTACTGCCTCCTGCTCACTTATAAAGACACAGGCTGTGTTCACTGGGATATATATTATTATCCAACAGTGTCTAATTAGAAGCATTTTTATATATCTCTATTCCAAATATATTTTCTGTTACTATTTTGACCCTTGTGTACTTTTACTGGAAATCAACCAGCCATGACTCAGTGGGTAGCACCCTCGCCTCTGAATCAGAAGGTTGTGGGTTCAAGTCCCACTCCAGAGACTTGAGCACATAAAGCTAGGCTGACACTCCAGTGCAGTGCTGAGGGAGGGCTGCACTGACCGAGGTGCCGTCTTTCGAATGAGATGTTAAACCGAGGCCCCGTCTGCTCTCACAAGTGAACGTAAAAGATCCCATGGGCACTATTTTGAAGAAGAGCAGGGGAGTTATCTCTGGTGTCCTGGCCAATATTTATCCCTCAATTAACATTAAAAAAACGGATTATCTGGTCATTATCACATTGCTGTTTGCGGGACCTTGCTGTGTGAAAATTGACTGCTGCGTTTCCTACATTACAACAGTGACTACACTTCAAAAAGTACTTCATTGGCTGTAAAGCGCTTTGGGATGTCCTGAGGCCATGAAAGGCGCTAAAGTACACAAAAAAAAATGGTGAAGGATGAAAAAAGGCAATTGGCCCATTGAAGCTTGCCCATTTACAGCAGTAACTTGCATTTACATTATCTTTAGGTAGAAAAATATCCCACGGTAAACATCCCTAAAGTTTGCCTCTCGATTACCCTGCCAGGCAGATAACTCTGATTTTCCCCATTGTGACTCGAAGTTCTGCTTGACTCCAGCAGCCCAGTTTACTCTCTGCCAGATGCTGCAAAAAAAAAAACTCATTTTTAAATAAGTTTTTATTTCATCTTCATTGTCTGCCATTTCCCTCAAAGTGACAACGCTTGCTGGTTTGGTTCAACAACAATAATTTGCAGTCATAAGGCACCTTTTAATGTAAAAAAAAAAAGCCCCAACGCATTTCACAAAGGCCTAATCAGATATAAATGGTCACTCCACCAAAGAAGGAGATACTCGATGGGTTGACTGACAGCCTGGTCAGCAAGGTGGGTTTTATGGGGGTTCTAAAAGGAGGAGAGAGAGGTTGAGATACTTGGGACTAACCACGGTGACCAATTTAGCAGTGGGACGTCCGCACCCAGTGCATTTGGGCCACTGCTAAATTTGTTGGTGCTATTTTTTTAGGCGTTCCAGGTGGCTGTCTAAAACTGCCGTTCGGTCTCATTTACATATGTAAGGGGGCCTACCAGCGGTTTTAGGTGTCCTTGCTGAAATTGTTCAACGAGTGGAGCAGGAGCAGGATCCGGGTCTTCTCCCCTCGGGATTCTTCAGTGGCCCCTGCGGCTGCCAATGAAAGATCTTTTTTTTTTTTGTTTGAAAAATCAAGAAATTCAAGAGTGTTCCTTTGACTCCGCAGTCCTCGTATTCGCCCCCCCGCCCCCCCCCCCCCCACCCCCCAATCCCTGTTGCCGTTCCAACCCTCCTCCTGGGACATGCCTTTGGTCTGCTGCCAGTGAGGCAAGTGGCCCGATATTCATAAGAACAAGCAGCAGGCCATTCGGCCCTTCGAGCCTGCTCCACCATTCAATGAGATCATGGCTGATCTTCTGCCTCAACTCCATTCACCGGCCCTATCACCATATCCCTTGATGACCTTACTAGTCAGAAATCTATCGACTTCTGTTTTGAATATACCCAATGACTGAGCCTCCACAGTTCTCTGGGGTAGAGAATTCCAAAGATTCACCACCCTCTGTGTGAAGAAATGTCTTCTCATCTCAGTCCTGAATGGCCTACCCTTTATCTTGAGGCTATGGCCCCTGGTTCTAGACTCCCCAGCTAAGGGAAACATTCTCCCAGCATCCACCCCATCAAGCCCTGTAATAATTTTGTATGCTTCAATGAGATCCCCTCTCATTCTTCTGAATTCAAGAGAATACAGGCCTAGTTTACTCAATCTCTTCTCATACGACAGTCCCGCCATCCCAGGAATAAATCTCGTGAACCTTCGTTGCACTCCCTCTATGGCAAGTATATCCTTCCTTGGGTAAGGAGACCAAAATTGTACACCGTACTCCAGGTGTGGTCTCACCAAGGCCCCAATATAATTGGAGTAAGACTTCTTTACTCCTGTACTCAAATCCTCTTGTAATGAAGGCCAGCATACCATTTGCCTTCCTAATGGCTTACTGCACCTGCACATTCACTTTCAGTGACTCATGTACAGGGACACCCAGGTCCCTTTGAGCATCTGCATTCCCCAATCTTTCACCGTTTAGGAAATACTCTGCCTTTGTTTTTTCTACCAAAGTGGATAACTTCACATTTATCCACATTATATTCCATCTGCCATGTTCTCGCCCACTCACTGAGCCTGTCGAGATCCCCTTGAAGTCTCTTCACATCCTCTTCGCAACTGACACTGCCACCTAGCTTTGTATCATCAGCAAATTTGGAAATGTTACCTTTAGTCCCCTCATCCAAATCATTGATATAGATTGTGAATAGCTGGGGCCCAAGCACTGATCCTTAAGGTACCTCACTAGTCACAGCCTGCCATCCTGAAGAAGACCCGTTTATCCCTACTCTTTGTTTTCTGTCTGTTAACCAATTCTCAGTCCATGCTAGTATATTACCCCCAATTCCACGTGCCCTAATTTTGTTCACCAACCTCTTGTGTGGGATCTTATCAAAGGCCTTCTGAAAATCCAAATACATCGCATCTACCGGTTCCCCTTTGTCTACTCCACTAGTTATATCCTCAAAGAACTCCAGTAGGTTTGTCAAACAGGATTTCCCTTTCATAAATCCATGTTGACTCTGCCCAATCTTACTATTAGTTTCTAAGTGCCCAGTTATTGCATCCTTTATAATAGATTCTGGCATTTTCCCAACTACTGATGTGAGGCTAACAGGTCTGTAGTTCCCTGGTTTCTCTCCCTCCTTAATTCACCTCAGTAAAATGCACAAGCTGCCTAAAGAGGCGCGACAGGTGCCAGTAGCTCCTGCAGAAAATGTTAATGATCATCTACAGTTCTTACTCCTGATCGTTCTGCAGTAACATAGAAACATAGAAGATAGGAGCAGGAGTAGGCCATTCGGCCCTTCGAGCCTGCTCCGCCATTCAATGTGATCATGGCTGATCATCCAAACTCAGTACCCTGTCCCCGCCTTCTCCCCATATCCCTTGATCCCTTCAGCCTCAAGAAACATATCCAACTCTTTCTTGAATATATTTAATGAACTGGCCTCCACTGCCCTCTGTGGCAGAGAATTCCACAGGTTCACCACTCTCTGGGTGAAGAAATTCCTCCTCATTTCAGTCCTAAATGGCTTACCCCTTATCCTTAGACTATGACCCCTGGTTCTGGACTCCCCGGCCATCAGAAACATCCTTTCTGCATCTAGTCTGTCCAGACCTGACAGAATTTTATAGGTTTCGATGAGATCCCCTCTCAATCTTCTAAACTCCAGTGAGTATAAGCCCAATCGACACAATCTCTCCTCATACGTCATTCCTGCCATCCCAGGTATCAGCCTGGTGAATCTTCGCTGCACTCCCTCCATGGCAAGAACGTCCTTCCTCAGGTATGGTGACCAAAACTGCACACAATACTCAAGGTGAAGTCTCACCAAGGCCCTGTACAACTGTAGCAAGACATCCTTGTTCCTGTACTCGAACCCTCTTGCTACGAAGGCCAACATACCATTTGCCTTCTTAACCGCCTGCTGCACCTGCATGCTTACCTTCAGCGACTGGTGCACAAGGACACCCAGGTCTCTTTGCACTTCCCCTTCTCCCAATCTATTGCCATTCAAATAATAATCTGCCTTCCTGTTTTTGCCACCAAAGTGGATAACCTCACATTTATCCACATTATAGTGCATTTGCCATGTTTCTGCCCAATCACCCAACCTGTCCAAATCGTACTGGAGTTTCCCGACATCCTCCTCACAGCTTACCCTCCCGCCCAGCTTTGTGTCGTCTGCAAATTTGGAGATATTACATCCAATTCCCTCATCCAGATCATTAATATATATTGTGAACAGCTGGGGTCCTAAGACCGATCCTTGCGGTACCCCACTAGTCACTGCCTGCCACTCGGAAAACGACCCGTTTATTCCAACTCTTTGCTTTCTGTCCGCCAACCAGTTCTCTATCCAAGTCAATACCTTGCCCCCAATCCCATGTGCCTTAATTTTGCACGCTAATCTCTTATGTGGGACCTTATCGAAAGCTTTCTGAAAGTCCAAATACACCACATCCACTGGTTCTCCCTTATCTATTTTACCAGTTACATCCTCAAAAAATTCCAGTAGATTAGTCAAGCATGATTTACCTTTTGTAAATCCATGTTGACTTTGTCCGATCCTGTCACTGCTTTCCAAGTGCGCTGCTATTACATCTTTTATAATAGACTCTAGCATTTTCCCCACTACCGATGTCAGGCTTACCGGTCTATAATTCCCCGCTTTTTCTCTACCACCTTTTTTGAATAGTGGGGTAACATTAGCTACCCTCCAATCCATGGGCACTGTTCCAGAGTCTTATCGAGTTCTGGAAGATGTTCAGTAGTGCATCTACTATCTCTAGGGCCACTTCCTTAAGTACCCTGGGATGTAGACCATCAGGCCCTGGGGATTTATCGGCCTTCAGTCCCATCAATTTTCCTAACACCATTTTCCTACAAATACTGATTTCTTTCAGTTCCTCGCTTTCATCAGACCCTATGTTCCCCGGTATCTCTGGGAGGTTATTTGTGTCCTCCTTTGTGAAGACAGAACCAAAGTATGCATTTAGTTGGTCTGCCATTTCCTTGTTTCCCATTATAAGTTCCCCCGATTCTGACTGCAAGGGACCTACGCTTGACTTCACTAATCTTTTTCTCTTCACGTATCTATAAAAGCTTTTACAGTCAGTTTTTATGTTCCCTGCTAGCTTACTCTCATATTCTATTTTCCCTTTCTTAATTAATCCCTTTGTCCTCCTTTGTTGACTCCTAAACTGCTCCCAATCCTCAGGATTATTGCTTTTTCTAGCCAATTTATATGTCCTCTCCTTGGATCTTATGCTATACCTAATTTCCTTTGTTAGCCACGGTTGAGTCACCTTTTTTGTTTTATTTTTACGCCAAACTGGGATGAACAAATTCTGTAGCTCATCCATTCGGTCTTTGAATGTTTGCCATTGCCTATCCACCGTCAACCCTTTGAGCGCCATTCCCCACTCAATCCTGCCCAACTCGCTCCTCAGACCATTGTAGTTTCCTTTTATTTAAATTGAGGACCCTTGTCTCTGAGTCAACTACTTCATTCTCCATCTTAATGAAGAACTCGATCTTATTATGATCGCTCTGACCCAAGGGGCCTCGTACAACAAGATTGCTAATTAATCCTTTCTTGTTGCATAATACCCAGTCTAAGATGGCCTGATCTCTGGTTGGTTCCTCGACATATTGGTCCAGGAAACCATCCCATAAAGACTCCAGGAATTCCTCCTCCACAGTATTGTTACTAATTTGGTTGGCCCAATCTATATGTAGGTTAAAGTCACCCATGATGACTGCTGTGCCCTTATTGCACGCTTCTCTAATTTCCCTTTTAATGCCATCCCCAACCTCCACCTTACTGTTTGGAGGTCTATATACCACTCCCACTAATGTTTTTTTCCCCTTAGTATTTCTCAATTCTACCCATACAGATTCCACATCATCAGAGCTAATATCCTTCATTACAATTGTATTAATCCCTTCTTTAACCAGTAATGCTACTCCACCTCCCTTTCCTTTTTGCCTATCTTTCCTGAATATCGAATACCCCTGGATGTTGAGTTCCCAGTCTTGGCCATCCTTGAGCCACGTTTCTGTAATCCCAACCAAATCGTATTCGCTTACCTCTATTTGCGCAGCCAATTCATCCACCTTATTACAAATGCTCCTCGCATTAAGACACAAAGCCTTCAGGCTTGTTTTTTTAACGCTCTTAGACCTATTAGAATTATTATTTACTGTGGCCACGTTTGATTTAAACCGTTGATTTCTCTGACTGCCACTTTTGTTTTTCTCCTTCCTATCTTTTGCTTTTATCCCTGTTTTCCTTTCCTCCGTCTCCCTGCTCAGGTTCCCAACCCCCTGCCATTTTAGTTTAAACCCCCCCGAACAGTGCTAGCTAACCTCCCCGCAAGGATATTTATCCCGCTCTGGTTCAGGTGCAACCCGTCCGACTTGTACAAGTCCCACCTTTCCCAGAAGCAGGCTCAGTGATCCAGGAAACTAAAGCCCTCCCTCCTGCACCAACTCTTTAGCCACGCGTTCATCTGCTCTATCCTCCTATTCCTATACTTACTAGCACGTGGCACCGGGAGTAATCCAGAGATTACAACCTTTGAGGTCCTGCTCTTTAATCTGCTACCTAGCTCCCTAAATTCTTGTTGCAGGACCTCGTCCCTCTTCCTACCTATGTCGTTGGTCCCAATGTGAAGCACGACCTCTGCCTGTTCCCCCTCCCCCTTCAGAATGCCCTGCAGCCGTTCAGTGACATCCTTGACCCTGGCACCAGGGAGGCAACAAACCATCCTGGAGTCACGTCTACGGCCGCAGAACCATCTATCTGTTCCCCTTACGATAGAATCCCCTACCACTATTGCTCTCCCACTCTTTTTCCTCCCTTCCTGAGCAGCAGCAACACCCCCGGCGCCAGGAAGTTGGCTGCTGCTGCCTTCCTCTGGTGAGTCATCCCCCTCAACAGTATCCAAATTGGTATACCTGTTTGAAAGGGGGATGGCCACAGGGGTCTCCTGCACTACCTGCCTGCTTCTACTGCTCCGCCTGGTGGTCACCCATTTCCCTCCTGCCTGTGCAGCCCTACCCTGCGGCGTGACCAACTCATCAAACGTGTAATCCACGACCCTCTCAGCATCGTGAATGCTCCACAACCCATCCATCCGCAGCTCCAGCGCCTCAATACGGCCCGTTAGTAGCTGCAGCTGGATGCATTTCCGACACACGTGGTCATCAGGGACACTGGCAGCATCCCTGAATTCCCACATAGAGCAAGAGGAGCATAAAACACGGGGCTGGGCTCTCCTGGCATGACTTACCCCTTTAATTAATTTTAATTAATTCAATACCACCAGTTAAAGATATACTCTAGGGCGCTTATTTACCAACTGTCCCCACTACACCACAGAGACCCAAGAAAATATAAACCGCAGAATTTAAGCTTGTAATAAAAGAAATACTCACCAACCAATCACTTACCTGCTTCCTGGTGACATCACACTTGGATTACTTTTTACCTCTCTCCTCTGCTGTTGAATTGGTCGGGCCTCACCTCACAACTGCCGCCGCTTTTAAAGCTCTGCCGCTGGTCACTGCCCTCTCACAGGTCCGATGCTCTGATCGGGCCTCACCTCGCAACTTGCCTCTGAAGGTGTGCTTATATAGACATTATAAGCGAGAACCAAATTGGGGTTGGCCGTGATACCCTCCATAGCCAAATAGTCTGCTGACATTCACTGTTTGAGCTCATGGATGAAGAATTGAGTCAGCTGTGGCTCAGCTGGTAGCACTCGCGGCCTCTGAGTCAGAAGGTTGTGGGTTCACAGTCCCACTCCAGGGACTTGAGCACAAATATCAAGCTGACACTTCAGTGCAGTACCGAGGAAGTGCTGCACTGTCGGAGGTGCCATCTTTTGGATGAGAGGTTAATGAGCCCAGTTCTGCCCCCTCAGATGGACGTAAAAAATCCCATTGGCACTATTTCGAAGACGAGCAGGGGAGTTCTTCCTGGCCAATATTTATCCCTCAACCAACATCACTAAAAACAGATTATCTGCTCATTTATCGCATTGCTGCTTGTAGGACCTTGCTGTGTGCAAATTGGCTGCCGTGTTTCCTACATTGCAATAGTGACTACACTTCAAAAGTACCAAGGTCATAAAAGGTGCTATATAAATGCAAGATTTTCCTCCCCTCTTCTTTCCACCCCCCCCCCCCTCACCCCTTCTCTTCCCCCCCCCCCCTCTTTCCCTCTTTTTCCTCTCTTCACTTGGGTGAGATAGTGGAGGGGTGCCGGTCCCTGAAGAACTGTTCCACAGCTGAAAGAGGTGAGGGGAGAAAATTGCAAAAGTTTAAAAATGTTTGCTTTGTCTTCTGCATTGGTAGATTGTGTACAGATTACCCAGTTCTGTGTGGCATGTGGAAGTGGACAGGAGGAGTGAGCGGCTCTTTGTGCTGTGTGCCGGCAGTGGAATATATAGCATACCTTTAAATCAGAAGAGTAGGTAAGATTCATTCTATGTAATATTGTACTACGTAAGCAGTAATAGATATACATATATAATACATTGCCAAACAGGGGAGCTGAACAAGGCAGGACACAATTGTTTTTGAGCACATGTTTTTTGCATTATTATAGTAAATTAGAAATATTGTGATTCTATAATAATCCGTAAAATAAAAATACATAGAAACTCCCGTATTCTTTAGTATCGGTCAATCAAATAAATCCCCAAATGATGTGATTTCATAAGCTGTAGTTCTTTCGTTAAAGGTTCAGCCTTTGGAGGCTGTCATTTGCTGTTGTTCATCATGCTTAGCTGAAAAGCTAAGAGATCTCGAAGTTTCTGTATATTATAATACAGATTAACGGTCTGCAGTGCTGCAGACCAGTAACGATGCTTGTGTTTGAGTTGCGCTGTTGCAGATTATGGTATTGTTCAACGTGTGACAGATTCACAATTGTGTCTGTCACCTCCGCTGATCTGGAATCAGGAAATAATTATTTGTTCGAACGAATGAGGATCTATTAAAATTACGCGGAAGAAAAAATGCTAACCAGAGGTGACGTGAGGAAAAACTTTTTTTACGCCACGAGTGGTTAGGATTTGGAATGCATTGCTGGATGGGGTGGTGGAAACAGATTCGATGGTGGCTTTCAAAAGGGAATTGGATAATTACTTGAAGGAGAAAAGATTGCAGGAATATGGGGAATGAGCCAGGGGGGTGGGACTAACTGGATTGCTCTTCAAAAGGGCCGGCACAGACTCAATGGGCCGAATGGCCTCCTTCTGTGCTGTACTATTCTATGATTCTAAGTTTGTTTTGAAATATTTGCCCTAACTAAACTACAGCACCTACCCCCCCCCCCCCCCCTTGCCTGTGGTTGAATCCATTCTAATTCCACAACAACTTTACAATCTCATGAACATACCTTCCTGGTGAGCCAAATTGTCTTCAGTCAAACAGCGAGGCTATCGGGGATTTAATGATGTTATTGAGACATTCTCGGGAGATATGTTCTATCTAGGGCCACAGACGATCAAACCAGCCAGTCCTGAGACCAAAGTTATTAGCCTGCTGGGACGTGTACTGTTCCAGTACTTGACATGCATCGCTGGATGTTGTTCAGAGTGTTATAACAAGCACTTGAAGTATAAGTTTGTGTGAGCTGGCTCCAGTGAAATACACAGCAGGGTTTTCATCTCTGAAAATAGTTGTTGACCCAAATTATTGTATTTTTGTCGGTGATGAAAATTGGGACTACATTTCTGTATAGGCTGTAAATAAATAAGACTATAAAATTTGAAATGAGACGAGACTAAAAGTGAATTATTGAAGCAACTTGGTCCTTACACTAGAACCAGATGCTGGAAATGGGCAGATGAATACAGTCTTGGTTGACACTCAAGCCCAGTTTATTATTTCTCACATTTGTGGCCTCGGGAAGATTGCGTGAGAAGTGAAATAAACGTTATACTTTGTGACATAAATTAAAAAATAATAATATTCTGTGGACAGATGAAAATATGGAAAAGAAAAATGACATTTCTGACTTTTAAAGATGAAATATGACTAACATTTTTGAACAAAGGTTTTGAGTAAAACTAGCATCAAATTTCTAATGAAGACAATAGATAGAATAAGATTGACATTTGAACTAAAGAGACCGAGGAAAACTAAAATGACTTTTAGCATGAAAACCAGTCCTGTCGATACACCGTTCTGTTGTATGTTGGAGAAATATTTTCTGCTCTCAATAAAACCTGTACCATAAAATATTTAACAGCTGCAGTCTGATCGCTGTAACCCTCCAGCTACCTTCAAACAGGAATCTCCGTCTAGACTGACACTTCTGCCCAGACTTCCCCTAGGGGTTCTGCTTCTCGGTATCAGCTCAATCACCTAAGGGAGTAAGGAAAAATGGAGGGGGAGGGGATTTACTTCATCCACCGAGCACATCTCCCATCTGGTTGACAAAGGAACTGTATCTGTTTGAAACCTGATTGGTAAAGGGAAGGAAGTCTAAATATTTGTTGGCAACTGCAAGTGCCAGTTGATTTTCCATGCTTTCCACTTGTTGCTGGTTCCAAAGCCGGACGTGTTCTTTCATCCCCATTTCCCAGCCCCTAAACTGGCCTTTTAATCTGTTTCATTTCCTGTGTTTTTTCAGTCCTGACGAAGGATTTCGACTTGAAACGTTGACTCTATTTCTCTCTCCACGGATGTTGCCTGGCCTGCTGAGTTTTTCCAGCATTTTCTGTTGTTATTTCGGATTTCCAGCATCCGCAGTATTTTGCTATCGTACTAGTGTTGTAGGATGGGACTGGGCAGTGGGTGGGGTCATAGCTTGAGGGCAAATCTTTACTGATTATCACAATTCATAGAAAACCCAAGTACAGGTACATCATAATTAGGGCAATGATTTGTCGGCACTCGGATACTTGTAACGTCTCTGCCCATGTAACTTGAATTCATGTTAGGGGTTCGGTAGCACAGTGATCCGGAGCCGTGAGTTCAAATCCCACCACAGCAGCTGGGGAATTTAAATTCAGTTAATTAAATAAATCTGGAATAAAAAGCTAGTGTTAGTAATGGTTCGCTAATGTCCTTCAGGGAAGGAAGTCTGCTGCCATTACCCGGTCTGGCCTATATGTGACTCCAGACCCACAGCAATGTGGTTGACTCTTAACTGCCCTCTGAAATGGCCTGGCAAGCCACTCAACTGTGACAAATCACTACAAAGACTGCAGTGGTTCAAGAAGGCGGCTCACCACCACCTTCTCGAGCAATTCAGGATGGACAATAAATGCTGGCTTTGCCAGTGACACCCATGTCTCTGTGTATGTCAGCTGCTGCTCTGGATCTGAGCCCATTATCTCTAGAACACTTTCTTTCCCTCTTGCTCTTCCGTCTCCTCTCCCCTCCTGTTACCGATTGATGCCACTTTTCATTTCTCCCCTTGGGTACTTAGCCGACTCTAATCCCTACCCCAGCCGACTCTAATCCCTACCCCAACCGTCTCTACTCCTCTGCTTTCCTACTCTCCCACTGCTGACACAAGCTCAACTCCCCTCTGCCTCTCTTGGCATTCTCCAAAGGGCCCATCGAGGAACCCGTCACTGCCCCCTTATGAGCAGCAATCCCAGTTGTCCCATTCTCCTCTCTCGCCGACGTTCCCATCTAATGTACCCACAGGAGCTAACCGTCCCGTCCTGCTCAACCCTCCCACCACCACCACCCCCTTGGATTCTGCCAGTGGATCAGTCATTGCCTCTCTCCGCATTTCCCTCCAGGATGTTGATTCACGTGTTAATAAGGCCCTTGCTATCCACAAACTTATTGTAGATGATTGCATTGACATCCTTTATGTGACTGTAACTTGGCTCACGGAAGGTGACACCTTGCCTCTTACTGAAGCCTCCGTGGCTAATTTTCTGCCACCTGCCCCACCTGAACCACAGTGGTGGTGTTATGGTCCTGTTACTGATTGATGCCACTTTTCACTTCTCCCCTTGGGTACTTAGCCGACTCTAGTCCCTACCCCAAGTCACACCTTGATCTCCCTCTCCACTCCTCTGGTACCATCTTCTCCTTTTGAGCACCTCACCTTGTTCTACAGCTCTCACCTTTCCTTTAAAATACTTGTTGTCTACCACCCCCCCCCCCCCCCCCAAGCCTCACCACAAGTTTTTCTCCACCTCAGCACCAAGTTGACTGTTCATCCTTGGTGATTTCAGATCCTCTTGCCCTTTTTCGCCTTTGAATTCACTGCCCCCCCCCCCCCCCCCCGTCCTTCCTAAACCTCTCCCTCCATATAAACTCTCCTACCCCTATTCACGACTACCCCCTTGACCTTACCATCTCCAATCCCCTGGCCGTGATCACTGACAAGGCCACCTCTCACCACCCACATCCCACTTCCAACCCCACTTCCTTCTACGTCCACACTTAGAAAAAAAACCCTCCCCCAAGTTATTTACAACTGCACTTTCAAACTTGAGCGTATCTGGTGCACGACTAATTTAGCCAACGATTGCCAAATCTGGTTGGACTACATTAAGTGCTATTGGGCCTCGCTCTGCCAAAACCACCAACTAATCCAGGATCATCCTGGAGAGCAAATATAACCCCTGGAGAGCAAATATAACCCCTGGATTCTTTTCTCCACCAACAACCGTCTCCCCTTCTCCCCTCCAATGTGCAAGGAACTCATGGACTTCTCAGTTACTACGGTTGAGATCACCCATCAGTTGCCTCTTTGAACCAGGAGTTCCTCTGACTCTGGCCTCTTGTGCATTCTCTTCTCCCCACCATTAGCAGTCGTGCCTTCAGCCCACGCTCTGGAATTCCCTTCTAGACCCATCTGCCTCTCTATCTCTCACTCCGTCTTTAAGACCCTTCTTAAATCCCACCTCTTTGACCCAGCTTTTGGTCACCCCAACTAATATCTCCTTCTTTGACTCCGCATCCATTTTTTTTCCCTTGCGCCTCTGTGAAGCGTTTTTTCTACATTAAAGCCGCTAGATAAATGCAAGTGGTGGTTGTTGAGACATTTTATCAAAATTAAGGTAACTGGAGAGTAAATTGAGCTACATATGGCAAGTGCAGAAATTTGCCATGCCTTGTGTCATGCCAGATGACTTACTATAATCACAGAGGTGGAAAAAGTGGACTCTGTTCAAAAAAAAAAGTATATCTTGGTCCAACCATTATGCACTCATGCTTGCCAAGCCCTTGACACTACAGATAGGCAATTGCCTCCATTCCCACATACGGTGCTTAAAAGTTTTCTGATCACCATATCCCCACATTCTGTACACAGGTTTAAAGCTGTGCTTCAGATTCCCCTTTACAGAGGTTGCAGATATTTGTCACAGAAAGCAGTTTTTAGCCTTTAATAACCAATATACATGAACTGAAGGTTGCAATCTGATTGAGCGGGGACTTGTTCACTGCTGTGTCGACATTGTGTGAGGCACTGAATGGAGGCTCCAACTAGGTCTGGGGTTATTGTGCTTCTGATAACTTAATGGGCAGGATTTTCGTTGGGCCGTGGAGGCGGGATTGGAGGCGTGCGGGGGGTTAAAATCTTGAAATCGGGGGGCACGAACCCATCCTGCCCCCAACCCGCCTCCATGCCAGTTTCAAAGGAGGCGGAAACCCAACCTGTGCTGGGACCCGCCTCCCCAAGGCGGGAATGGGATTATAGCCAATTAACTGCCTGTTAACAGGTAGTTAACAGGCAGTTTTTAGCCTAATCCCTATTTTTATTGCTGAAGTGTGGGATTCCCGACGGCTCCAAACCATGCCAAGTTAGCGAAGCGGGCCGTCGGGCTGAAGGATTTTGGAGGGGTCGAGATGTCTGGTGTTCAGGTGAGTGATGGGTGCATGAGTGAAGAGGTTGGTGTGTGTAAAGTGTTTAAAGAAGTTTTACTTACAATTACTTACCTTTTACAGCCTTCCTTCCTTCAGGTCTCAGGAGTCCCTCATCTCACCGGCACAGAAAGCAGAGTGGCTGCGAGCTGTCAAAAGTTGCAGCATTCAGCTTTCTGTTCTGGAGAGATCTCTAAATCAGCCTGAGAGGAAGGAATTAACTTGGAGTACAGATTGTCAGTGTTTGACAAACACTGTCAAACGCTGATATTTCATCTGTCAAAAGCTTTTGAAACTGGCTTGCGATTGAGATAGGAACAGAACTGAGTAATGATGTGCGTACGCCAATCTGTAAAGACATGCCAATTATGTAGAGTCCAGACAGTAGTGCGGGCACATGTTTAGCAGCATTTGTGTTATTAGAAAGGCACTTGCATTCCTAAATCTCTATTAACGGAAACCTTTTTACAATCCCGCAGATATCAAGAGGGCTGGGTACTTATCTTGTACTAAAACTTCCCATCTTGCCTCCCCCTGGCTCAGTATCCAGGATCAGAAAAGATGCTGATCTGCATTACTCCCCGTGGGCCCCTTTTGACAGATGAAATGTCAGTCTGTGACGTCACCTGTTGCCGGGTGGCCCTTAATTGGCCTGCTGAGCCCGCTGGGTGGGCTCCACAAGGTCAATCAAGTGAAAATCGCGTGGGTTGGCCACAACTCGATGGAGGTGAGACTACAACCCCAAAAGTTGTAGTCACACCTCCTCAATGAAAATCCAGCCCATAGTATCTGAGGATTCGGTGACTGTTTGATCACATAAACTAATCACTTTGTATAGCTTGTATCCTGTCCTTAAAATAAAAACACACAAATGCTGGAAATACACAGCAGGCCAAGTCGGCATCTGTAAAGGTAGAATACCGATTCTGATGTTTTGAGTGTGTACTGTTCACCAGAAGCCTGTCCTGATGAGAGACACGAACTCCGGATTCCTCCAGGAACTGAGGCACATCCAGGAGCACTGAGCCATATAATGGACTCCCCTTCACTCACTGGCTTTGCTATGTTAACACAGCATATTCTTCAATATCAGTCAATCTCTGACTTTTCTGTGCGATTGCTCCATTATCCATAGTCTTTAAGTGGAAAATGTATCTGGTTATTTGAACCACAAAGCCTCCTTGCAATGTGGATACATTTTCCGGATTCTGTCACTCTGCAAGATTTTAGTATATGATGGCATATCCAAAGTTTTGATGCTAATTTTTTCTACATATGCCCCGTATAAAACTTATGCATTTTTTCCCCCCCCCCCAGCCTCATTGAAGAGACAGGAGCTGAGGAATCGGCCCTTGATGCTTCCCAATCGGAAAGTAACTGTGGGCGTTGCATGCCTCCTGTCTGTGCTGTCGGTGCCGAGAGCTGTCTCGTCGGGGACTCTGCGGTCTGCTCCTTCATTGTTTCGGATGATGTTGTCGTGACGGTGGCTAAGGAGGGTCAGAAATGGAGGATGAACTCCCTCAGGCTCCCAGCTGTCAGCTGTGAGGTTCAGATGTTCCAAAAGATTGAAGAGATAGACTTCACTTCTCATCCCAACTCACTACGTTGTGAAAAATCCCCCGAATCGAGTTACCCGCCAGTGTTGTGTTGCATTTACCCTCAGGCTGAGAAGGATTCCAAGGAGCAGAAGAGGGGTGATGATTCCTTCTGTCTTGAATCATCTCTTTTCAGCCTCCTCTTTGGTCTGGATGCGAGCATGCTGCACTCGCCCATCATACTTTGTGGGCTGCCAGATGGGCAGTTTTGCTTCTTACCCGTGAAATATACTAGGTCTGAGGCCAAAGGTCATGCGTCGCGAATGACCGTGCTGCACCACCTCGAACAGCCAGTGGTTTTTATTGGAGCCTTGACGTTAAGGCAGGAAGGGAATGATGATCAGGATCGCCAGTCATCGACGGACAAACCACTGATTCCCGACAGTATTGTCGTGATGGGGAAAGGTGGCAAAGTGCTGATCGTCCAGGCCAGCCTTCAAATGGAGATGCGGCTTCCCAACTTCACTGAGTACCACCTTCGAGGGCCCGTCATCGGTGCCTGCTGCCGCGCCAATACTCTTTATTACAGCACTGGCTCGGATTTTCTCAGCGTTGAGTTTACCTGCAGTGGGAATTCTTCTGCCGTTGCTGGGAGGACAGCAGATGAGAGGGACGGCCAATCTGATGGTGTTTTGCCCTCCATCCTTACTCCCATTAGTCTGAACATCTGTGGGATTGCAGCTGTTTCCACACCTTCACTGACACCCGAAGGTAATCGATCTGCACCCTTAGCCGGGACTCTGGTTCTGAGCCAAGGTCTCCGACCTGAAGCGTTAACTCTCTTTCTCTCTCCACAGATGCTGCCTGACCTGCTGAGTATTTCCAGCATTTTCTCTTTTTATCTCTATTTTCATTGCTGTATATTTTCCCTCCTCCCAGTAATCTCAGAGGGGTGATACACTCTGGGTATTTAACTAATGGCGTAGGGGATTGAAGAAACTGGCTTGTGATTGAGATAGGAACAGAACTGAGTAATGATGTGCGTACGCCAATCTGTAAAGACATGCCAATTATGTAGAGTCCAGACAGTAGTGCTATTTGTGTTATTAGAAAGGCACTTGCATTCCTAAATCTCTATTAACGGAAACCTTTTTACAATCCCGCAGATATCAAGAGGGCTGGGTACTTCTCTTGTACTAAAACTTCCCATCTTGGCTCCCCCTGGCTCCGCATCCAGGATCAGAAAAGATGCTGATCTGCATTACTCCCCGTGGGCCCCTTACTGACGTCCGCAAAGCGGTTCTGTGCTGAGTGTGTGGACCTGAAATGGAGGGCACAGGGGAGGCATATGAAAGTTTACATTGTAAATCATTCACCCTGTTCTTTAGCATTGGCATTTAAATGTGCTGATCCTTTGGGCTGGGGGGGGGGGGGGGGGATTGGTTCTACAGTATCAATTGGACACAATCGCAGTGTTGTCAAGGCCTTGGTCCCATTGTAATGTCGAGCTCCTGTAATTTAAGTGCTGACAGATTGCTTGCTGATGGCCAGTGAGCATTCCTTGCTCTGGTGAATGAATGTGGAACTCCCTCACCACAAGAGCTGCCGCTGATTCTGTGGGACGATGATGTCTGGACACTGCTGTGTGTGGCTGCTGGCTATTCTAATTTAACTGCTATAGCATATCGCCTCTCTGGGGAGTGAAAATATTTTCTGCTATATGCCATATTATTGCATTAACACTCGGATTGCAAACTCTTCTGTGTGTTTTATATGAAGAGAAAAGTGTACTTGAGAAAAGCATCCTCATTTTCAGTGTATTTGAATGTTCTGGTCCCGATTCTTACCCTGACGGCCGGACTGTCTGGGCCTCAGAACCCTGACTGCTGCCGAGTCTGCTCTGTGGTCAGAGACCAGGATGTAGGTGGGCTGAAATGGATGATGTGAGGTGTCCCTTTGTTCCCCACTTGTGTTTTTGACCAGGTGATGTCGACCTAGTAGCGCTGACTGAGAAAGGAAAGGTGATGCTGTGTACCTTCCCCCGCAGTCCGAGTGCAGCCCAGAGCGTGAAGCTCCAGGCAGCTAGCGCAGGACAGCGCATCAAGGACCTTCTCTCGGGGATTGGCAGCGTCTCCGACAGGTAGGAGGACAGTCCTTAAGTTAAAATTTCCAGTTCGCTTTAGTAGTACGTAAATGTGCTGCCTGGTTCAGTACCGAGACAGGCAGACCAAGGCTTAACTCGCACTCTGTGCTGAGTTAGCTGAATTCATTCACGGCAGTGGTGGGGATTCTGCAGTTGACGGCGGTGTCTCTGGGTTAAGGTGGGGTTGCTGCTCCTGATCAGAAAGTGTGAACAGTGGGTGACAACCAGGCTGGGCTCTGCTGTGGCCCCCCCCCCATCCACAGTTGGAAAGCCTGCCAACCCCTCACCATCTCAGTTTACACATGACGAATGGCTACTTGGATTTTGCTGGAAGTTGCTGCTACCTGTGGAACTCTCCCAGCATGAGTCAGCCTCTGTAGGAGAGGAGGCGGGACAATTGGGACACCGGGAAACACAAAATTCACTGTTGTTTTTTTCGCCCCCAGAATCACGTCCTTGAAGCGTGTCATGCAGCAGAAAGACAAGGCCTTAAAAGGACTGAACCAGGACTTCAACATATGCTGCGCGCTGCTGTCCAATCAGGAAGGCCAGGAAAAAGGACTTGTGCCCTCCAAACAACCAATCGGCTGCTGCGTCACTGCAAGGTGGAACCGTTTGCTGCTGCAAGATTCACTAGTTGTTTCGTGCATTTTGGAGAACCTCAGCGATTGGCCACTGGAACACAGATGGTCTCTTTGTGTCAAGCTTGTTACCCAAACATCTGCTTTGACCAAAGGCTCGGACAGCACAGCCCTTACTTATGCTTTTCCCATCAGTGAACTCCCACCCAGAAAGAAGATGGAGGTCACTGTCCCTTTGATCTCCGAGAGTGATAGTTTTATTGCACTTCCTGTGTCGGTTCACTGCTTTCTCTATTATAGTTTGAACAGCATTATGGCAGGGAATGCCAGTGGACTGCCCCTCTCTCATAATTCCTCGCTGTCTCCTAGACTTTCAGAAAGTGATGGCATTTGCCTGCCTCTAAACACTCAGGTTATTGATTTGTTAGATTGCCTGCACATTCATGAAGGAGGAGCAACTGAAATGGTGCCACCCCTGAATAACCACCACAAACCTAGCACATCAGACGCGTTGGAGATGTTTCTACGGTCCTTTATGTGCTCTGAAACTAATGACATTCAAGGCAATGAAAAGTTAAAAGGATCTTTCAGTGTTCCAGGCAGTGACAGGACAGCTACAGGACCTTTTACAGCTTGCCTCAAGTTGTCCTGTGATCTGGTGAAGGTTGCTCTGAAAGATTTTGGTACAGGTGGGGAAAGTTTTATTTTTGAATAATGAACTGAAATCTCTGTGCTCTAAATGTGTAAATCTGAGACATTCTCCACCTGTTTTTCATTTCTCTGCGGACCACTAACCCGCTGAGCGTCTGCACAGCCAACCTGTGCCAAGGTCTCTGCCACAAGATCTAAGCTTGTGCAGAAATTCCCGGCACGCCCCCCCCCCCCCCCCCCACCCCGGGACACTGTCAGGCCATGATTTGGAGCTTCCTTCAAAGGCCCAGCTGTGGTCAGGTGGTTTTGTGGGGATTACCACTGTGCTAACAACCCACTGACACATTGTGAAGCTTGTGGGGTAGATTTTGACACTGTGCGATGCTGTGAAACGGCAGCCTGCTTTACATCTCTCCATTGACTTCAATGGAAATAAAAAGGGGGGGAGATGTACAACGGGCAGCCGATTTGCTAACACCCGTTTTACATTAACGCACAAAGTCAAAATCGACCCTTTTTTTCCCTCCTTTGCTCTTTTTTTCTCCATCAATTTTTCTCCTCTTGGTGGTGTTGCTGGGGTTAGTGCCAGGTTTAGCCGTTGCCCTCGTACCTCATTATTCATGTGTCGACAGATTATTCAGTAGGCATCCCCCCCCCCCCCATGTCTGTACATGTGCACTTATTGACATGAATCAGTCATTCATGAAAGAAAGACTTATGAAATAATACTGAGCGGCCTACGGGTGGCGCTGTCCAGGGAGAGTATAAATACTCGGGCACGGGCCCAGCTTGCTCAGGACATTCTTTAACAGGAACTAGTGAAAGACACAACTAGACCTCCATGTTGTAAAACAGTTGATTAAAGCTTTGTTTAACGCTTAGACCAAGTGCCTAGTAGTTTTCTTACGGCACTTATGTCTTAGGACAATTGTAGCACATCGCTGAGCTGGCTGAGATCAGTTGGCACTTCCTACAGGTCAGGATTGAACTGTTGTCTCAGTGCCTGGTTCTCCTGGTAGAGGCACATAGGAGGTGCAGTGGAGATTGGTGGACTGTACAGTGCGTTGGTGCCGTCGCAGTTTGTGCCTCGCGGCAGCTCATTGGCATCCTCGGGGGATCTGGCTGTGCTCTGGGCATGAAACATAAAGGGACAAAATAGTTTGCAGCCTTCTTGGAGCCGCTATATGGCCCTTCTGGCAGTCTTTTGTATGGAACATTCTGGAACTTTCTGAAGCATGAGATTTAAAAAAAAAAAAAAAAACCCCCATGAGCATTTTGACTAACTGCAGTCTGTAACAGTTGTTGCAGCTGATTTTACCGTTGTAGGGTTTTTTTTTTATTGCGGGGCTGTCTTGTCGTTCGGGTTTCAGTAAAGTATAACTGGAAAACCAGGCGGCAGGCTAATCATAAATGTTGTCTCTCCAAACTTCAGTTGTGTCTGGAGAGAGTCTGATTGCCAATTCTGGTTGGACGTGTTCCTGGAGGTTGCATCACGTGACCTCCCTCCGTCAGCCGCCCCATCCAGTCAAACAGCCTGTTTTTCCATCTCCCCAATATTTTTATAACTCCTAAACAAGTGTTTAAAAAAAATGGGGGGGGGGGGGTGGAAATCCACAATTTTTCTCCTGGGTTGCTTGCAGCAGCGCTGAGGAGATTGATCTTTAATTCCTGGAGAGTCCAGGATGATTCTGCAGGGTTGGCGGCCCTAAGCGAGCATTCTGAGCGGAATAAAACTGGGGTAAAGCAGTAGTTGTACTGGAGGTGGTGAGTTAAGAGTATCACATAAGAAATGCAGTGGCTTAAGTCTGCTTTTTCCTGTAGTGTCTTTAATTAATTCCTGGGATGTGGGGGTTGCTGGCAAGGCCAGCATTTATCGCCCATCCCTAATTGCCCTTGAGAAGCTGGTGGTGAGCCGCCTTCTTGACCCGCTGCAGTCAGTGTGGTGAAGGTACTCCCACAGTGCTGTTAGGGAGGGAGTTCCAGGATTTTGACCCAGCAACAATGAAGGATCGGCGATATATTTCCAAGTCAGGATGGTGTGTGACTTGGAGGGGAACTTGGAGGTGGTGGTGTTCCCATGCGTCTGCTGCCCTTGTCCTTCTAGGTGGTAGAGGTCGCGGGTTTGGGAGGTGCTGCCGAAGAAGCCTTGGCGAGTTGCTGCAGTGCATCTTGGTAATAGTACCAATACATTAGATTAGCCTCGGGTGGGTTAGATTAGCCTCGGGTGGGTTAGATTAGCCTAGGTTGGGTTAGATTAGCCTCGGGTGGGTTAGATTAGCCTCGGGTGGGTTAGATTAGCCTCGGGTGGGTTAGATTAGCCTCGGGTGGGTTAGATTAGCCTCGGGTGGGTTAGATTAGCCTCGGGTGGGTTAGATTAGCCTAGGTTGGGTTAGATTAGCCTCGGGTGGGTTAGATTAGCCTCGGGTGGGTTAGATTAGCCTCGGGTGGGTTAGATTAGCCTCGGGTGGGTTAGATTAGCCTAGGTTGGGTTAGATTAGCCTCGGGTGGGTTAGATTAGCCTCGGGTGGGTTAGATTAGCCTCGGGTGGGTTAGATTAGCCTCGGGTGGGTTAGATTAGCCTCGGGTGGGTTTGCTTCTGTTCCCCTGCCCCCCCCCCCCCCCCCCCCACCACAGTCTTAATGATTTATTAATTCTACTTGAAACAGTAGGGTGAACTGCTGGGGAAGGGTGGGCTTTGAGCTATTTTCATTGTGTGTTACTGAAAGGTGAGCAGGAGCCACTGAGCACCGAACGGCCTGTGGCAATCATTGTTACACAGATGTGGGATTATGTGAGGAAAGTATCTAATTTCTCTGTCTTAATATGTATGGTGAAAATAGTATCCATTCGAAGTCCTCGCTGCTCCTAACAACACCAATTATGGGCTAGGTTCGGGAAAGGTGACTGGTTTGGGTAGGCTGGGACATTATCAAGAATGTGTTTCAGAAGAGACAGATCATTTCTTTATCTTAAAACCAACTAATTCCTTACTATTTTGTATGTGATGTATTTCTCCCCCCCCCCCCCCCCCCCCCAAATAAATTTTGAAATATTTTTTATTTCCGCTGGTCAGAGAATGCAGTGTGTTACATTGTCCTGGAATCTGACTGTCATGCAGTTAATGCCTTGTCAAAAATCTACAAAATTGAGTAAATGAGACTGAGATGATCAGTCTACATTTGGCATAAAATGGGTTTGATGCTGATCCTAATTTCCATTGTCAGACAGCCAGATACTAGAGTGTCTCCAAGCCCTACAATCCTGTTTTCTGCCCACACGCTAAGATATGGCACTCATTTTATTCAATGTGGATGGAAGGAAGACTGAGGGACACCCTGCAGGATTTAAACCAAAGACCTTTTGGCTCCGAGTCTGGTGTTCAACAAACGGACCTACCCAACTTTGAAGCTTGGCATTTTACTGTCGCAGAATCAAAGTCACTGCTAACTCTGGGAATGTACTGCTGGCATCTAGTGGCAGGATTTGTGTACTGCAGTGCTGGAACATTACTTTCCACTTGTCAGACTTCATAGAAACTAGGAGCAGGAGTAGGCCATTCGGCCCTTCGAGCCTGCTCCGCCATTCAACGAGATCATGGCTGATCATCCGGTCCCTACACCGACTGCCATCCCACCCAAGCCCTATCCCCGTAACCCCACATATTTAATCCCCCCCCTAACACTAAGGGCCAATTTTTTTTTTTTTAAATTTTTATCATGGCCAATCAACCTAACCCGCACATCTTTGGACTGTGGGAGGAAACCGGAGCACCCGGAGAAAACCCACGCAAACACGGGGAGAATGTGCAAACTCCACTTCAGACTGATATTACTACAGGTACCAGCTTAAAATGGAAGGCAGGTCTTAAAACTGAACCCACAGTGTCCTGATAAAATACTGAAGCCAGTGCAAGCTTGTTAAATGTTTTACTTTTGCAAATGTTGCAGTTTGTTTGGCTATTTTTTGGGGGAGAAGGATGTGTTCTGAAATAAGATTCTGATAACCTCATCATAATAAATTCATTCTAGTCCCAAACCATGAGATGCTCCATTATTACCCTGAAAACGCTTTTAGGTTCTTGCTTCTAATCTGATTTTTGTTTTGTAGTTGGAGGGTTTGGTTTATGAAATCCCTGCTGTTATTCATGATCAACTGCACGAACATTTTCTGAATTAGGTGGTTTCAAAGATTTTCCAGATTATCGCCCTGAGTTGTTGCGTTCCTTTTTTCCCCAGGAAATGCTGCGGAGAATGGATGTGATGTCCTTCGATGGCTGCTGTCCGCAAATTCTGAGATGGAGACGGCAAGGATGCAGCCTCTACCAGTGGTGCACTGTACCGCACCAGACGGCAGTAGTGTCCGGATACTCACAAAGCAGGTGAATGGTTAATGGTCGGTACTGTAGCAGCATGCCAGTCAGTTGCTGCTGGGTTTACATGTCCTGCCCACTATTAAAAGGCTTAAACAGTGAGAGACAGGAAGCCGCGGAGAGCAGCAACGACATTTAATAAAAGGTGCGAGCTCTCAGGTTATGGATTGATTTCCATAGAGTTTAATTGCGATGTTGCTCTTGCTGTACAGAGTGTGTAGTGTTTGCTGCTTATTTAATTTAATTACAGTGGCAGCATTTAGTTAATACTGGGTTATACCCCTCTCATTAGCAGCATTTAGATGTCCTGATCCAATGGCAGTGACACTTGGCCTCTCCAAACCTACAATGCATTGTTGTATTATTCCTTTGCCTACAGGTTGATGTCTCCGATTTCTCGGTTGATGGACCAGTCAGCACGGTGGAAATTGTGATGGAGTGTTCCTCGCTGACTACATTTTGTTTCTTGCATCAGGCACTTGCACGGCGTGTCCAGGTAGGGAATGGACAGTCTGCCCCTGCCACAGAGTTCTCCCCGCCCTAGGTGCCGTATGTTATCCACTCTTTTACAGTCCGTTCAGTGACCTGGACTGAACCCTGCAGTGGTGCCATACGTTGTCTAGTCCTGTACAGTGTTCCCCAGTGAAACACTGAGAGATCCCTGAACTGGTCACCGGTTGTTACTTCATAGAATCTTAGAGCACAGAAGGAGGCCATTTGGCCCATTGTGTCTGTCCCAGCTCTTGGTCTGGAAGTGTTTCCATCAATGAGTGAAGCTGTTGTAAGATCCAGTTTGATCGTTGTGTATTTTCTACTTGTTTCCGCGGAACAGCAGTCCTGTTAAATGGAGCTGTTAAAACCATTTTAGTTTTGATCTCCGTGTTTGATGCAAAAATTGGTTCACTTTGACCTGTTGTCCGTCTGCACTATTAGTCAATCATTTGAAAACCACCCAATTAAAGTGAAAGGAAAGTCCAGGGGAACCCTTTGCTGTTCAAAGTACTCCTCCCATTTTATGCAGTAATATCATAGATTTGACAGAATTTTGTTTGACGTTTTAGAATAGTCCATTTTCTTCTTGCATGGAGTGCCTTGAGTTAAGTTGCTGCAGTGTCCTCCCCAATAGCGTCTGTAGGAAACAGTAATGAGATCAGAACTCCAAACCAGCTCCTCTGGAGCCATGGTACCCCCAGGAAACCACTTTACTGGGTGAGATCAGAACTCCAAACCAGCTCCTCTGGAGCCATGGTACCCCCAGGAAATCACTTTACTGGGTGAGATCAGAACTCCAAACCAGCTCCTCTGGAGCCATGGTACCCCCAGGAAACCACTTTACTGGGTGAGATCAGAACTCCAAACCAGCTCCTCTGGAGCCATGGTACCCCCAGGAAACCACTTTACTGGGTGAGATCAGAACTCCAAACCAGCTCCTCTGGAGCCATGGTACCCCCAGGAAACCACTTTACTGGGTGAGATCAGAACTCCAAACCAGCTCCTCTGGAGCCATGGTACCCCCAGGAAACCACTTTACTGGGTGAGGAATCTGCGAGGAGGGAACCTTGTGTTCAGGGTCTTTATGCTAATAAGAAAAAGGGAAAATTTACAATTCTGCTGAGTATTGTTTTACTCTATAAAATGGGGTGAACTTTGAACAAGAAGTATACCCCCTAGACTTCCTTTTCCCTTTAACAAAACATTGGGAATGTGCTACCTGTCTCTCGTTCTAGGCAAGTGGGTAAACGTTTGAACCATTGGTCTCACTTTGTGAGTTTCAACGTTGAGAAAAGGCGTTCAGCCCCTTGAAGCCCATCCCTCTAATACCCTAACTCTCCCATTATAGCATCCAGCTGTACTTTAAGCAGCACTTTTTTTCCCTTTCATATCCTTTACTTCAAAGAGATTCACTATACTTAAAAAAAAAAAAAAAAAACAACAAAAAAAACAACAAAAAACCTGATTGTACAGCTGTAGAATGCAAGGCTGAACAGCAGTGTTGGGGGAAATGTAAAAAGCGGACTGTCTCCATTCAGCTGTTCCAATCGTGTGGGCCACACATCCCTCACTGATTCCTGACATGCAGAGTTAGTAGCCTCTGCTGTGGGGTGCGGGGGGTTGGGGAAGAGAGGGCAAATAGAGCCCAGGTACTTCTGTATAGGAAGGTTGGAAAGATCAGGAGGGGTGTTTGCTCCGCCGGGCCTGTTTTGATTCCACCCCTGAATACTGACCATTAACAGCAGGTTGTCTGTGTATCTCCTTGGTTGAGTATTGGTTTATTGTTGGGGCATTTGGAGAGGGAAGTGCAGAGGGTGAAACAGGACAGAAGGAGTAGCGGAAAGACTTTCCTTTAACATAGAAACTTTTCAAAGCACTGATAGATGGTTTTATTTGTGAAGAAACTATTGATATTTCTCATTCAAACAGTCACTGCGTTTATAAAAAGAATGAAATGAGAGGGACATACAATGTCGGCAGTGCTCATTAAAATCTACGTTTAAAACCTTCATGGCAAGCCTGTCATCTTACCGATCCCCTCAAATTGATTTATTGTATGTGTGTTTCTTTTACACTGAACAGATGCTTTTGGAGCAGAGTTCTCCCTGTAGTGACTCACTGCCTGGCCTTCGAGTACAATATCTCAGACAGCTGGTACACAATGCAGAGGTAAGGGGAGTGTGAAGTAAACTGGGGAATACTGCAGAGACTGGGCTGAGGTGCTGGACAGATGTTGGAAGGCAGACTGCTTGCGATCATGTTATTGAAAAACATGAACCCCCCAAGATTAATAGTGTGTGCTTCTCTCCTGCCCCCTCCCCCATTCTGATAGTCCATGAAGCATGTTAAATGTGACAACCTGATAACACAGAGCATTATTACTTGGCTACGGAAGGTTACCTCTTCAAGGGCAATGCCTGAATTATGAATTAACCTGGATCAGTAGCCTGTCTGAAGTGAAGTTGTTGTGAGGAGCTGTGTTCACTTGTAGCACAGCTAGGGGGGAGGGGGGGGAAGGTAAAAAAATAAACTGATCTGTGTCTGATCAACGTGCCTCTGTTACCACAAGTAGAAATCATTTAGAAAACAGTCCTGGGGCCAGCTACCTACAGGGCACTTAATCATTCCGAATACATTCTGCTACTTCCACGTGTAACTGCAGTTTTACAAGAAACATGGCACAACCTGCCACAGTGGAGCCCAGCATTTCTGTTCTTGCTGGTTTAATGTAATGAACACCCTATGTGCTTCTCCCAGGACAGGGATGAACACCCTAGTACTAATCACTAGTACTACTGCTTGGCTGTGTTTGCTGAGAAAGTGGGCAGTTCTTCCAAAACCTGTTGGCCTAGTTGCCAGCTGGCCCGGTGCTGTATCATTAACATCCATTAACCTCTTCGAACCTGTGTCAGGGTTTATGCTACTGAATGAACTATTCCCTGATGGGGTTTGTCTTTCTGTTTTCCTTTGTTGTGATCAGTAATATCTCTGGTCGGTACAGTGTTTGATGATGGACCATAGTAATGTTTGTTAAAGGGACAGGCACCAACACAGTTGCTACATAATGAGCAGAGTCTCGGGTGTGATTGCTAGTACATATGGGGAGTATCAGTAGAGCCACTACAATTAGCTCAGTATTGCTGAGTTAAGGAGGGGAAATACACAGCCAGGTTCTGTTTACTATCGAGTGAGCCCTTTTGGGAAACTGCTTGTGGTGGGTTTCAGGTGCGAACAGGATTAAGCTTGGTTGTGATGCCTCAAATAGGTGAATAGCCAGTCCATACTCAATATCTGAGCATACATCTGAAGAATGACCACTTTAAGTGAGGTACTGAAGGGCTGACGGTACCCGTGGAACCAAATGCTACCAGTGTCAGCGCCTCATTTTCCATGTCAGTGCTTAGTATTATACCGCAAGCTTTTCACTGGGCGCAGTGTCATTATAGCTCATGATCTCTTCCTGACCAGTTAACTGCAGCTAATACAGGTGCAGCAAGTACTTTGTCCTGAAGTGTTGTTTGATTGAAGTGTTTTAATTTGTAAAGATTAATGCTTTATACGTGTATATCTCTGCATAAAACGGTTTCAATCCTATATATATTAGATTTTCAGCCCTGTGTACATAAACATGTGGATGTTCAATCTACATAATATAGATTAATTCTGATGGAGGTTAAAATTTAAATTTCACTTTTTCTCAGGGGATAGACAAACCCAGCAGACCAAACTATGCCAAGAACTTAAAAACCTATCCAATATTACATGTCAACTTAAAAAAAAAAAAAAAAAAAAAAAAAAAAAAAAAACTGCTTGCTGCAGTAATTACTTTTTTGTTAGAGAATTTACCTGGCCCCCTGCTTGGGACCTCTGGTGGCAGTAAAAGATAACGTACAAAGCTCTCCATTTTGCCTTTTATAGAAAAGTTCCATAGCACCAAAAGAATACAATAGCCTAGTGGTTATGAGTCATAGAGTCATCGAGTTATACAGCACAGAAAGAGGCCCTTCAGCCCATCTTGTCTGCGCCGGCCATCAAGCCCTGTCTATTCTAATCCCATTTTCCAGCACTTGGTCCATAGCCTTGTATGCTATGGCATTTCAAGTGCTCATCTAAATGCTTCTTGAATGTTGAGGGTTCCTGTCTCTACCAATTCAATTCAATTCAATTTTATTTGTTATATATGCAGCAGACGTGTGTACTGCACAATGAAATGTTGATTTTTACGAGTCCTCCCACCACCCTTTCAGGCAGTGCATTCCAGATTCCAACCACCCTCTGGGTGAAAAAGTTTTTCCTCAAATCCCCTCTAACCCTCCTGCCCCTTACCTTGAAACTATGCCCCCTGGTTATTGACCCCTCTACTAAGGGGAAAAGTTCCTTTCTGTCTACCCTATCTATGTCTCTCATAATTTTGTACACCTCAATCAGGTCCCCCCTCAGTCTTCTCTGCTCTAAGGAAAACAACCCCAGCCTGTCCAGTCTCTCTTCATAGCTGAAACGTTCCAGCCCAGGTAACATCCTGGTGAATCTCCTCTGCACCCTTTTCAGTGCAATCACATCCTTCCTATAGTGTGGCGACCAGAACTGCACACAGTATTCCAGCTGTGGCCTAACTAGTGTTTTTTACAGCTCCATCATAACCTCCCTGCTCTTGCCTTCATTAGCCGAGGCATGGAATACAAGTATCCCATATGCCTTTTTAACCACCTTATCTACCTGTCCTGCTGCCTTCAGGGATCTATGTACATGCACACCAAGGTCCCTCTGATCCTCTGTCCTTCCTAGGATCCTACCATTCATTGTGTATTCCCTTGCCTTGTTTGTCCTCCCAAAAATGCATCACCTCACACTTTTCAGGGTTAAATTCCATTTGCCACTGTTCTGCCCATCTAACCATCCCGTCTATATCGTCCTGTAGCCTGAGGCTTCCCTCCTCGCTATTTACCACTCCACCAATTTTCGTGTCATCTGCGAACTTACTGATCATACCTCCTACATTCATATCTAAATCATTAATGTACACTACAAACAGCAAAGGACCCAGCACCGATCCCAGCGGTACACCACTGGACACAGGCTTCCAGTCACAAAAACAACCTTCGACCATCACCCTCTGCCACTAAGCCAATTTTGGATCCAATGTGCCAAATTACCCTGGATCCCATGGGCTCTTACCTTCTTGACCAATCTCCCATGTGGGACTTTGTCAAAAGCCTTACTGAAGTCCATGTAGACTACATCAACTGCACTACCCTCATCCACACACCTAGTCACCCCCTCAAAATTCAATCACATTGGTCAGACATGATCTCCCCCTGACAAAGCCATGCTGACTATCTCTGCTTACTCCCTGCCTCTTCAAATGGAGACTAATTCTGTTCCCTCAGAATTTTTTCCAATAATTTCCCTACCACTGATGTTAGGCTCACTGGCCTGTAATTCCCTGGTTTATCCCTACTACCCATCTTGAACAATGGTACTACGTTAGCTGTTCTCCCCTGTGGTACTAGTCCAGTAACCCAGGGTTCGAGGGTTCAAATCCCACCATGGCAAGTTGTGAAATTGAATTAAATAAATCGGGTTCTGCCACTCCTACTTGGTCTGGCCTGTATGTGGGACTCCAGCCCCTCTCAATGCTGAGGACTAATGCCCTCCAGGAAACCAAGGATGGGAAATAAATACTGTGCCCACATCCCAAGGATAAATACATTCTAAGTTTTTTAAATTCCTCTATTTTTAGTGAGTGGGAGGCAGATTCAGTCCATAACCAGAATTCCCGTCCCAACAAAAGCGCTGCTGCAGTTAAGTTTGAAATTCCTAAAACAATAAAGTGTAGGATTTGTTTTTCTTGGTCAAGTTCAGTTCCACTTTCACCCTTTCAGGCCTGTGATCGCGTGTACATTTTGACTGACTTTTCCAATGTATTTTTGCGAGAGGGCGCGAGTGAGGAGCTGCTGCGAGTGCGATGCTGAAACACCCGCTCTTCAGACTGTCCAGAGTAACATCCTGGGTGACAATCCTGTTTGTTTTATAGAAACCACAAGAAAACTCTTGCAATCTTCAAGCAGCAATTTCTTTATTTGGATTTTGTTTTGCCTTAGGCCCTTCTGAAAGAGGTGCAGTCATTGCGTAACCAGTTGTGTCTTGGGGCAGAAATGAATTTGAGTGACACCGCGGCCAAACTTCTTCAACTCTACGGGCGGCTGAGGAGCACTGATCCGGTTATTGTGTAACGGGTGGAATTGTTCAAACTGCCACAGTCTCCAGAATGACCCCTGAGCTTGTTTTCCACTTTATTCTTTATCAGTCTACATCTAATGATGGGGGCCTTTTATGCTCTGTCCTGATTTTTAAGTTACTGTCTTGTTGTACACGGATCTTCAGGTCGAGCAGCAGCTGTCTCTCTTTCATTTGCCATGTGTCATGAAGAAAGAACTTGCCTTTATGTAGCTCCTTTCACAATCTCGGGGGAAATCCCAAAGCACTTCATGGCCATTGAGTTACTTTTGAAGTGTAATCGCTGTTGTTTTGTAGGCAAACATGGCAACCAATATGTGCACAGCAAGGTGCCATAAACAGCAGAGAGATAAATGACTCCCACTAGCCTATTTAGGCATTGTTGGTTGAGGGCCACACATTGGCCAAGACATCAGGAGAGATTTCTACTCTTTGAAAAGTGCTATGGGATCTTTTATGTCCACTTAAACCAAAACCCCATTTGCCTGTTTAACGTCTTATCTGAAAGATGTCACCTCAGTACTGCATTGAAGTGTCAGCCTCGATAATGTGCTCAAATCCTAGGTTGGGCCTTGAATCCATGATCTTCTGACTCCGAGGTAAGAGTGCGACATTGAGCCAAACTGACACTCCAGTTATTATTACATAAAATAAAATAACTATCTTAGAGAATACAAATATCTGGGCTGGTCTGCGTAACTAGTCACTGCACTCCAAAAATAATTCATTGTGGAAAGTAGTTTGAGACATTTCAGTGATGTGACGGAGTTCTATATCCACCCAAGGGAATGGCAGTGGTGGGCATGGAGGAATTGTGGACCAATGCCAGTTGGCATCTATGGCCTGATTTTTTTTAACGACACCCGCGATCTTTGTACACTTTGCACGAGCCTCATTGCCAAATAAATAAGACCTCGCATACCCCAGAATTGCACAGTTGTAAAATGTCTGCCCCAGCGCAGTGTCGGGTCGTGTTGTCACAGGCATGTGACAGTTAAAGTGGGAAGCTGGTTTTACCACGTGACCGTGATGCAGAAATTTAATTTAACAAAAATGCAGCATTTAAAAATTTGAAATAAAATTGTTTGCCAATGAAATGCTGATCGGTATTCCAAACTGTTTGTGTTTTTTTGCTGGAGAAAGCTAGTGTAAAGGTTCATCTTCCGATTAGGCACTTTACAGCCTTCCGGACTCAATATCGAGTTCAACAACTTCAGATCATAACCTCGGCCCCTATTATATTTTTATATTTTTTATCCACACTATTGGTTTGTGACTTTTTCTTTTTTCCTCTCTCCCACAGGGCAGCTGTCTCTCACTCTGCCAGCGCATTTCACACTTCATCTAGAGCCATTGTCTGTTTCTTTACCTGTCCTATTACCATCTCGTCTCACCTTGAATATCTCTTAATGTCTCTTCTTTCATCCCCTCCCCCATTTCCCAGCCCCCAAACTGCCTTTTGTTTCATTTCCTGCCTTTTCTCTCAGTTCTGTAGAAGGGTTTCGACCCGAAACGTTGACACGGATGTTGCCTGGCCTGCTGAGTTTTTCCAGCATTTTCTGTTGTTGTTTTGGATTTCCAGCATCCGCAGTATTTTGCTATTGTAAAGGTTTATACCTTGAGGGTAATATTGGGAAAGCTGGAGGTAAAGTTGCTGTCCCCGAGACATTCAGACTATGAAGGCCCCATATTTGAGCCTTGGTCTGCGCTGAGGCAGCTGAGCTAAGCCGACACAGCAGTTAAGGCACAACAACTAGTCTCTGTGCCCCAGGGTTAGGGGTGAGGAAAATTGGACCATGTCCTTTCTGCTGATTGCTGTCTTGCTGGAAAATGCAGATTTGGACGTTGATTGACGACGGGTCTGTGTTCGGCCTACCAATGCTCACTGCTGAGGCTGACCCGTGAACAACGCCCATTGGGACAGTCAACGCTTGTTGAACTGCCTTCAGTGAGGAAAGTTGGCATCTTCAGAAGAGCCAGAGGGAAGAAAATTGGAGAGGGAAAAATTATGAAGGAACAACACCCAGGTCAGAAGTATTTTATTTTCTGATGATTTCAGTGTTCAGCTTCAATCGCAATGCCTCAGATAATAGAAACATAGAAGATAGGAGCAGGAGTAGGCCATTCGGCCCCTCGAGCCTGCTCCGCCATTTAATGAGATCATGGCTGATCATCCAAATTCAGTACCCTGTCCCTGCCTTCTCGCCATATCCCTTTAGCCTTAAGAAATATATCCAACTCCTTCTTGAATATATTTAATGAACTGGCCTCCACTGCCCTCTGGTAGAGAATTCCACAGGTTCACCACTCTCTGGGTGAAGAAATTCCTCCTCATCTAAGTCCTAAATGGCTTACCCCTTATCCTTAGACTATGGCCCCTGGTTCTGGACTCCCCGACCATCGGGAACATCCTTCCTGCATCTAATCTGTCTAGTACTGACAGAATTTTATAAGTTTCAATGAGATCCCCTCTCGTTCTTCTAAACTCCAGCGAGTACAAGCCCAATCGACCTAATCTCTCCTCGTATGTCATTCCTGCCATCCCAGGTATCAGCCTGGTGAATCTTCGCTGAACACCTTCCATGGCAAGAACATCCTTCCTCAGATAGGGCGACCAAAACTGCACACAATACTCAAGATGTGGTCTCACCAAGGCCCTGTACAACTGCAGCAAGACATCCTTGTTCCTGTACTCGAATCCTCTTGCTACGAAGGCCAACATACCATTTGCCTTCTTAACTGCCTGCTGCACCTGCATGCTTACCTTCAGCGACTGGTGCACAAGGACACCCAGGTCTCGTTGCACTTCCCCTTCTCCCAATCTATTGCCATTCAGATAATCTTCCTGTTTTTACCACCAAAGTGGATAATCTCGCATTTATCCACATTGGGCAGATGCAATATAATCACCCAACCTGTCCAGATCATACTGGATTTTCAGGGCATCCTCCTCACAGCACACTCTCCCACCCAGCTTTGTGTCGTCTGCAAATTTTGAGATATTACCTCCAATTCCCTCGTCTAGATCATTAATATATATTGTGAATAGCTGGGGTCCTAGGACCGATCCCTGCGGTACCCCACTAGTCACTGCCTGACACTCGGAGAACGACTCGTTAATTCCGACTCTCTGCTTTCTGTCTGCCAACCAGTTCTCTATCCAAGTCAATACCTTGCCTCCAATCCCATGTGCCTTAACTTTGCACGCTAATCTCTTATGCGGGACCTTATCGAAAGCTTTCTGAAAGTCCAAATACACCACATCCACTGGTTCTCCCTTATCTATTTTACCAGTTACATCCTCAAAAAATTCCAGTAGATTAGTCAAGCACGATTTACCTTTCGTAAATTCATGTTGACTTTGTCCGATCCTGTCACTGTTCTCCAAGTGTTCTGCTATTACATCCTTTATAATGGACTCTAGCATTTTCCCCACTACCGATGTCAGGCTCACCGGTCTATAATTCCCTGTTTTTTTTCTCTACCACCTTTTTTGAATAGTGGGGTAACATTAGCTACCCTCCAATCCATGAGTACTGTTCCAGAGTCTAGCGAATTCTGGAAGATGACCAGTAATGCATCTACTATCTCTAGGGCCACTTCCTTAAGTACCCAGTCCCCGCCAGCACACAGCAAGACTTGGACAACAACCAGGCTCAGTCTGAGAAGTGGCAAGTAACATTTGCAACACGTGCCATGCAATGACCATTTCCAACAAGAGAGCCCAACCATCTCCCCTTGATATTCAATGGCAATACCATTGCTAAATCCTCCACCATCAGCATGCTGGAGGTCGCCATTGGCCAGAAACTCAACTGGACCAGCCACACAAATGTTGTGGCTACTAGCACAGGTCAGGAGCTGGGTATACTAGCACAGGTCAGAAGCTGGGTATACTAGCACAGGTCAGAAGCTGGGTATACTAGCACAGGTCAGGAGCTGGGTATACTAGCACAGGTCAGGAGCTGGGTATACTGGCACAGGTCAGGAGTTGGGTATACTAGCACAGGTCAGGAGCTGGGTATACTAGCACAGGTCAGGAGCTGGGTATACTGGCACAGGTCAGGAGTTTGGTATATTAGCACAGGTCAGGAGCTGGGTATACTAGCACAGGTCAGAAGCTGGGTATACTAGCACAGGTCAGAAGCTGGGTATACTAGCACAGGTCAGAAGCTGGGTATTTTGCTGCAAGTGGCTCACATTTTGACTCCCCAAAGGCTCTCCACCACCACCAAGTCAGGAGTGTGATGGAATAGTCTTCACTTGCCTGGATGGGTGCAGCTGCAGCAACACTCAAGAAGCTCAACACCATCCAGGACAAAGCAGTCTGCTTGATCGGCACCCCATCCACCGTGGCTGCAATGTATACTATCCACAGGACACTGATGATAATCACATCATGACAAATCCCACAATTTTTTACACTTACCCACATGTAGTGTGATCTACTGCCCAAGTAATGCAATTTTGCATAAAACAGTCCTGGAGGCAATTGAAAAGCCAGTTTCTAAGTAGATCTGTATGAAGGCACAGGAAGTCATGATCAAACGGTACAGTCCTCTGGTCAGACCACACCGAGTGCTGTGTCCAGTTCTGGGCGCCAAGAAACAAGAGATGCATTGAAGCACTAGAGGCAGGGCAGAGGCTGCTCCCTAGTGCTGGGCCTGAGCTACGAGAAGAGACTGGAACAACATGGGCTGTTCAGCCTGGAAAGGAGGCCTCTGAGGTGATCTTACAGCGTTATACAAGTTGGTAAATGATAGGGAAAATATTACGGTGGAATACTATAAACTGGAAGTAGGACAAAAGAACACCAATTCAAACCAATAAAAGGCCATCTTAGGGCTGCTATCCAGAAGTTGTTCTTCATGCAAAGAGTGATCAACACTTGCAATGGACTTCCAGGTACTGTGGTGGAGGCAAAAACTCTGGAATTATTTAAGAAACAATTAGATGCAGCAATGGAGGGACTGTAGAGTATGGATGGACAAATTAAGATGGCCCGAATGGCCAACCTTATCTGTAAGCATCTTGTGATAACAAATCACTTGCTTTAATTATAGTGAGTCAGAGATGACAAGAATTTTCTAACACCCCTTTGACAGAATTGACAGCTTGGAGATTTAATCTAGACTAACGGTGCCTGTCCAGCAGTAAAGTGTCAATTGAGACTTTTACCGATTCCTGTAACTCTCAGAATGTGGACAAAGCTCCTACTCAGCAGCGCCCCCTGCAGGCAGCTGAATCTTGTCAAAAGCAGTTTGAAAATGTGGCTCTTTACCCAACTATCCGTGAGTGCAGATTGGATGTGAGTCGAAGTGCTTCCCTCCTGCCAAAATATATAAGAACCATCATTCTGAATTCAAAATTTCTGAATTCAAATATACAGTTCTGAAGTGCTGGCCACCTGAAAGAGAAATCGCATTAGCCTGACACGGTGCTTCGTGAGGTCTTAGCTCTGTTTTATCAATCGCTGATCACAGGCTGGGTTCACTTATGAGAAAGCATTGAAATATAGGGGGTCTGATAGAAGCCATTTGATCTAACTTTATTATGCAGCTGAGAAAAAAATCATAGGGAACTCCGGTTTAAGCAATGAATGTTGAAAGACTGAGCAAAACCAAAAGAAAAATGAGTAATATTCCTGCTCCCAATGCAGTTTAAAATGTGAAACATTTCATAAAGTCCTCTGTGAAGTGTCAGCTGTGGCTCAGTGGGTAGCACTCTCGCCTCTGAATCAGAATGTTGTGGGTTCAAGTCCCACTCCAGAGATTTGAGCCCAAAAATCTAGGCTGACACTCCAGTGCAGTGCTGAGGGAGTGCTGCACTGTCGGAGTTGCCGTCTTTCGGATGAGACGTTAAACCGAGGCCCCGTCTGCTCTCTCAGGTGGATGTTAAAGATCCCATGGCACAATTTCGAAGAAGACCAGCGGAGTTATCCCCGGTGTCCTGGCCAATATTTATCCCTCAATCAACATCACTAAAAACGGATGATCGGGTCATTATCACATTGCTGTTTGTGGGACTTTGCTGTGTGCAAATTGGCTGCTGCGTTTCCCACATTACAACAGTGACTACTCTTCAAAAAGTACTTCATTGGTCGTGAAAGGCGCGATAGAAATCCAAGTCTTTTTTTGTAATGAAGGGCTCGAGGAATCCTGCATACGTGTATGGAAATCTGTAGTCAGCAGCGAAAGCTTTCAGCTGCTTTGTCTCGTCCCCCTGGACATTTGTCCCCACACCACTTTGCTTCGCTAACTCTCTCCCTGACTTCAAGGGCCTCTTGTGAACCGTCTCTTAGGTCTTTATCTCTCCCCAGTTTTCCTCACTTCCTACGTGTAATCCACCACTCCTTGTGAAATGCTCCGAGACTTCCTGAGTGAGGAGTGCTGTATAAATGCATGTACAGTAGTGGGACAGCTGTGTACGAAGGAGGGAGATTAGTTGCTGCGATAGGGGGTCACACTCTTTGGGCTGGTGCAGTTAGTGAGAATCCGTTGGGGCCACGCATGATCTCAAGAGAAGGGTTCTGGTCAGCAAATTCTTTTATATCTTCAAAGTAAGGTGTATAAATCCATGGTATTGGGTACATTGATGATAATGTGAACTCTTTGAAAATGAATATATATAAAATATTACTGTACTGCATAAATGTGTGGGTATAATTAACCAAATTGGAATTGGTGGGTTCCATCGAATTAATTTTTTGAAGGACACTGGCAGGTGTAACCTAGGGGCTCTTTCCCTTCCCAGCATTACTTGCAACGTGCTCCACTTCCTGCTATTTATTCTGTTCTTTGGCTCTCCTATAAAGAAAGCATGATCAAGTTAAAAGTCATATCCATCTGAAAAAATATTAGTTTCAGAGGAGCATTGGCAAAGCCCTTGGGGAAATTATCCCGATTGTCTGCTTTTGCGGCCATGAGCCAGTGCTTTCACCCGCTTGCCCAGCCTTGGACGCGTGAGCCGTTCATCCACCGGCCCGGCCTCTCGACTACTGGTTAAGCTGCAGCATTTAAATAAACAACAACAACTTGTATTTATATAGCGCCTTTAACGTAGTAAAACGTCCCCAGGCGCTTCACAGGTGTATTATAAGACCAAAAACTTGACCGAGCCACATAAGGAGAAATTAGGACAGGTAGGAAGTGAAGAAGGAAATGTTTCTGGAGAAAATGATATACTTAAATTCAGCACCTGCCCACCTCCGTGGAACCATTCGACAATCTTGTTCATCCGGCCCACCTTGTGCGCCCAGCATTGCACAGACACTAACTGCCCGTTTTGTTCAGTCGTGGTCAGAATAGAGATCTGACACATCTGGGTCTCGAAATTCCCTCTGATGACTGGTCTACTTGAGATATAAAGGAAGGAAAATATGTTTTTTTTTAAAAAGCACATGAACATTTTAGTTAAAGAAAGAAAGTTTTTAATGTGATGCTGCAAAGCAGGAAATTCCACTGGGAGTTTTGGGGATTTAATAACTGCTTTGAAGTTGATGAAGCATCGCCAGAGGCAAGTCTTAGACCTTGGGCTTAGAATTTGTCCCTGGCATGAACCCCCAGCAGTCTGTCTGCCCTAAAATGATGGAGGACATTGGATCAAAAATCACAAGCAGATTTGTAATTAAAAGCTGTGCTTTTTGGTCAGTTGGTGAAGGCAGTATTTAACTCAACCACACAGACCAGCAGGTCCCAGATTCCAATCCCGAGTTAGTTGCTCTCCGTTAGAGTGCGAGCAGGGTTGGTGTCGGTGCCCCGGGTAAGGGAGAGGGAAATCAGCAGGAGTTCCTACTCCCGATCGCTATCCAGCAATCAGCTGCCAGAAAGCGTGTGCGTTTGTGTGGCCGTCAAGTGAAAACAGGATTAACGTTGGCTGCAACAGCAACAACTTGCATTTATATGGGGGCCCTGCGAGATCTAGTGGGGAAGCCAATCCTGGATATGCGCTGGCTGCATTGGGACAGGTTGAACCAAGCAAGGGCACTTTCACCGAAGTGCACCATAGAGGAGAGGTGGTGGATGAGGATGGCGTGATGAACCATGTCGAATGTGGCACACAGGTCAAGGCGGGATAAATATGTCGCAATCACAGCAGCTATCTGGTGACTTTGACTAGGGTGGTCTTGGTGCTTTGGTCAGGGCAGAAGGCAGGCTGATGGCATTCAAACAGAGTCGTGGAAGAGATGAACACACGGCTGGGAGGTGATGACACGTTCAAGGACCCTGGACAAGAAAGGGGAGGTTGGAGACGGTTCAGGGGTTGCGGGAGACAATCTGGTCAAGTGTGGGTTGGAAAGTCTGCTAACACTCACCGTCAAGGCTCACATATGAGGAATGGCCACTTGTGTGAGGTAGCACCTGGTGCCAAGGCAATACCGGCCCAGTCAACAGCTTCAGGAGAGGAAGAAACAGCGGAGGAGGAAAGTTGGAAGCATGCCCTAATAAAACTGATGTTTTAAATGCACCCCTGGTGTGCTACTGAGATATACAGACTTGGAAGGCCCTGTGGCTGATTCCTGGCCTGTGCTCAATTAGAGGATCTAATTTGTCTGGGGAATTTTGTAGAAAGCATCTGATAAAGTCTTAATAATTTTAATTTAAAATAAATGAAAATTTGAATTGCATGATTTTTTTAAATGAAATTTTTAAATACTGTTTATTGAATGTGCAACCGGGAGCAGTCAACATCCAGCTTATTTCACTAGTTTATGGGAAATTGTGTGTCCCTATTCAACAGACTGGATTGTGATTGACCAGTTTCAGGTAGCACTGATCGTATCGTATCAATGCTTCAAGTCCAGGAATCATGTTGCAGTGCAGCTATTATGTAAACAAATGAATGTGATGGACGAACCCCTTTACAAACCTTGCCGATCCAGTCTCCCTGCTGCGTGCTGCAATGGCACTGAGTGTCAGCAGGTGGCGCTGTGCCTTTGCACAAACGTGCCCTCGGTTTCTTTTTGATGGTCGGCCTGCTCATTAATCAAAAAAGTGGCCCATCAGCAAAACCATCTGTTTGTAATTTTCATGGAAAAATAGAGGGAACCGTGGGATGTGATCCCAACAGACCAGCAGAAATCCCAGATTCCTGTGCAGTAAAAATGGACTTTGACTTATTCAGTCACTGTAAGCTAGTGGTCCTGCCCATCAGGTTAGATCTGGACATTGGTCGAGGGACAGCTCCAACACCTGTGCTTCCATTGCCCATGTGCTTTCTTTTCCTTAGTTGCCTCTGATCTTGGTCAGTCCTACATCTGGTCGCCTGGCTGCCTCTGAGAAAACACTGCTTTGCTCTTTTCTGAAGCTGTCTCAGATTCAATTGCTATTGCTGTATTTCCCTCCTCATATCCTGTTGTATTATTTTTAATGTTACTCTTTATTTCCCATGTTTTAACCCCACTCTTACTACCCGCCACCCTGATTCCCTATTCTGGCTGGGTTTTTTCTTTCCCATTTCCCCCCCATCCTCGCTCCTCTTCTCTCTCTCCCTACCTCTCCTAAGGATATTGATTTCTTGCTGGGATACAGTTCCAACAGACAATGAGATCCTCCAATACTTTTCCCAAGTGGCCATTCTTCATGTGTGATTACCGGTTGGCTATTTGACTGTGGATAGCATCACGGTCAAGCCCACACTTTTTAGCAGGGGCCATAGCAATCAAAAGCGGGAATCATGCTCCATAGAAACATAGAAAAATAGGAGCAGGAGTAGGCCATTCGGCCCTTCGAGCCTGCTCCGCCATTCAATATGATCATGGCTGATCCTCTTATCTCAATACCATATTCCCGCTCTCTCCCCATACCCCTTGATGCCTTTTGCGTCTAGAAATCTATCTATCTCCTTCTTAAATATATTGGGGCAGTAATTCCTCCCCAAACGCGTGAGTACGGAAGGGGTACTCACGCGTCTGGCCGGAGGAAATGCCGGTTTTCAGCATGCACAGCGCATGCACTGAAAACCGGCATTTCCTCTCCTCTAACCCAAGAGGTGAAGAGGCTAGCGCGTGCGCTGTAGGGGGCAGCGCGTGCGTCTTGGATTTCCTCTGTTTTGGGGGATTTGCACATGTGTAAAAAGCACACATAATATTTATTTTTACAGGTAAGTGGTGTTTTAGTGCAATTTAGAAAAAATGTTTCCACAGGTTTATTATTTTAAAGAATCTACAATAAGGTAAGTTCAGTTTTAGACCCTTTTTATTAAAAATTTATTTTTTTCAAAAAAAAAAATTATTGTTTAAATTATTTTTTTAAACTTATTTATACTTAATTTAATGATTGGGATGTTTTTTAAAATTTTATTTAAAGTTTAAGTAGTGTTTTGGGGTGCAGTACTTTTCATGAGTTTGACAGTTCTTACTCTCAAACTTATGAATGAAGTTTCCCCTCCCCTGATTGGCTGAACAGTGCTCACCTGATCCCAGCTGGCACATCGCACTAACTACACCGCTGGGTCAGGTTAGCACAGTGCGCCAACATCAGAACCGGGCCACTGACAGGAAATCCACTGCGGGCCAGGTTTCAGATGTCGGCGCGCCGGGTAAGTGCACATCGGGGGCTTGCACGCGCGGCAAGCCCCCGACACCAAGTTCTGGGCCAATCCAGTGACTTGGTCTCCACAGCCTTCTGTGGTAGAGAATTCCACAGGTCCACCACTCTCTGAGTGAAGAAATTTCTCCTCATCTCAGTCCTAAATGTCCTACCCCGTATCCTGAGACTGTGACCCCTCGTTCTAGACCCCCCCAGCCAGGGGAAACATCCTCCCTGCATCTAGTCTGTCTAGCCCTGTCAGAATTTTATACATTTCAATGAGATCCCCTCTCATTCTTCTAAACTCTAGTGAATACAGGCCTAGTCGACCCAATCTCGCCTCATACGACAATCCTGCCGTCCCAGGAATCAGTCTGGTGAACCTTCGCTGCACTCCCTCTATAGCAGTACCCCAGGTGTGGTCTCACCAAGGCCCTGTATAACTGCAGTAAGACATCCTTGCTTCTGTACACAAATCCTCTTGCAATGAAGGCCAACATACCAGTTGCCTTCCTAACTGCTTGCTGCACCTGCATGTTTGCTTTCATTGACTGGTGTACAAGGACACTCAGGCCCCTCTGTACATCAACAGAGGGACCTGGGTGTCCTGGTACACCAGTGAATCATGCTCCACTTGAACCTGGGGGTGCTGAGGCCAATTGTAGCATCCCTATTGTAGCCCCCACTGAGATAAGCTAACTAAGCTCAAACTGGTGATCCAGCCTGGAGCTCTCCTGGTCTACAGCATCAGGGAATGAATTCTCCCCCCATAGCCACTTGGAGAACTGTACTCAGATTCTGCTCTACGATAAACCAGCAGTGGGGTAGAATTCAATAGGACATTGGTTCCACTAGTGTTTCCTTGAGGCGGAACACTCTACTACCAACAGTTAGCATGTTGAGGGGAACTTGAGTTCCAATCAGGAAAGGATGAACAGGCTGAGTCTCTTTTCTCTTGAAAAAAGAAGGCTGAGGGGTGACCTAATAGAGGTCTTTAAAATCATGAAAGATTTTGATAGAGTGGATACAGAGAGAATGTTTCCACTTGTGGGGAAGAGCAAAACTAGAGGCCATCAATATAAGATAGGCACCAAGAAATCCAATAGGGAATTCAGAAGAAACTTCTTTACCCAGAGAGTGGTGAGAATGTGGAACTCGCTACCACAGGGAGTGGTTGCAGCGAATAGTATGGATGTATTTAAGTGCTGGTTAGATAAGCATACGAGGGAAATGGGAATCAAGGGTTATGCTGATAGAGTTAGATGAGGAAAGACGGGAGGAGGCTCGAGTGGAGCATAAACGCCGGCATGGACTGGTTGGGCCGTATGGCCTGTTTCTGTGCCGTATATCCTATGTAATCCTATGTAATGTAATACTACTCAACTGTGAGGTTCAGGATTTTCTCCCCTGAAATTGGTCCAGTGCTTCACTGTGCAAACAATAGCTGTGAGTTGCTGAGCAACAGAATGCACAGCCACTGACTACAAGTTCTTTTCGTTATTTTAACGGATTCGGGTGCAGATTTGAGTGATCTCGGCTCTGAATCTTGATGCGGCAGTAACTGGGCAGGATTGACACGGACCATCTTTAACAAGGTTAGAATAGTCCAGGGTTTGAAATTCTTCGTGGCTACAGTTCCTCACAGAAGATCATTTGCTTGGCTGTCAGGAGGACCAATTAAAACAGAGCAATGTAAATGTCCCTGCTACTGAAAGTGCTTTGCTTCCACATGATGTCCTGTCTAACTGTCTTGTCAAGAGGTGACTGACTGACTGCCTCATGAAGGCAGACTGAGTAGCAGACATGGGACCGAATCTGTGAGCCAAGTGCACATGACACCGGCCCACACAGTAGGCTTGTTTCTATTTATATAACTGCCTCCTGGCTGCAGTGGGAATAAAATCGTACAGTTAACCGACTCTTGTTCAATCACATTCCCAGTCTCTCGCTCCTTGTTTGTTTCTCCCACACAATCGCTCAATCTCATCCTTCAAGCCCTGACCATTGTGGGGAAGGTTCCTATAAGGTTTGCAAAATATAAACACCACTGCCAGGGCCTATTCATAAAATCCAAATAATCAAACGTTCTGATAAGTTGTGTCTGATCGATGTCTATTTAAAATGCTATAAATCTTTCTGTGCAGGCCCACAAACTACTTAACAGCGTAGATTGATCAGTGGGCTGGATGAATATTGACAAACTGACAGCCTGTTTCACGCATTATTCTGCGAGCTGACCTTTCACTGTCAGTGTGATGATTCGATTAAACAAAACCCCCCGGCTACATCCTCCACTGGCTTCTGTATTACATTCATGTATATATTAGAGAAAATAAGATGTGAGGTGCGGGTCTGGGGTGACAGTGCATTTAGATACGACTTTAAAATTTGTCCTTTCCTGAATTCAGAATTGAACCCACTTGGATAGACAGAGTGAAGGCCTCTCTAATAGCCACTAACGGTATTAAATTCTGATAGTTTCTTCCACATTTCCAAGTATGAGAGAGGCCCGGAATACGACTAAATCTTATTCCTCTCCTTCTCGCAAACACAGGTTGCCTCCTCTTTACAGGTTGTACAACTCACCTTCAGGGGTAATCACACAGTCAGAAGGTTGTGGGTTCAAGTCCCACTCCAGAGACTTGAGCACAAAAATCTAGGCCGACACTCCAGTGCAGTGCTGAGGGAGTGCTGCACTGTCGGAGGTGCCGCCTTTCGGATGAGACGTGAAACCGAGGCCCCGTCTGCTCTCTCTGGTGGATGTAAAAGATCCCATGGCACTATTTCGAAGAAGAGCAGGGGAGTTATCCCCGGTGTCCTGGCCAATATTTATCCTTCAATCAACATAACAAAAACAGATGATCTGATTATTGTCACATTGCTGTTTGTGGGAGCTTGCTGTGCGCAGATTGGTTGCAGCGTTTCCTGCATTCTTCTTCTTAGGCAGTCCCTCAGAACCGAGGATGACTTGCTTCCACATTAAAAATGAGTTCTCAGGTGACTGATGAGTCCAATGCGGGACCTACAGTCTCTGTCGCAGGTGGGGCAGACGGTGGTTGAAGGGGCGGGTGGGTGGGGTGCTTGGGTTGACGTGCACTCCTTGTGCTGCTTGCGCTTGGCTTCCGCTTGCTCCCGGCGAAGAGATTCGAGATGTTCGGCGCCTTCCCGGATGCTTCTCCTCCACTTTGTGCGGTCTTGGGCCAGGGATTCCCAGGTGTCAGTGGGGATGTTGCACTTTTTCAAGGAGGCTTTGAGGGTGTCCTTGAAGCATTTCCTCTGCCCACCTGGGGCTCTCTTGCCGTGCCGGAGCTCCGAGTAGAGCGCTTGTTTTGGGAGTCTCGTATCGGGCATGCGGACGATGTGACCCGTCCATCGGAGCTGATCGAGCGTGGTCAAAGCTTCGATGCTGGGGATGTTGGCCTGAGTGAGAACACTGACATTGGTGTGCCTATCCTGCCAATGGATTTGCAGGATCTTGCGGAGGCAGCGTTGGTACCTCTCCAGTGCTTTGAGGTGCCTGCTGTACATAGTCCATGTCTCTGAGGCATACAGCAGGGCGGGTATCACTGCTGCTCTGTAGACCATGAGCTTAGTGCCGGGTTTGAGGTCCTGGTCTTCAAACACTCTCTTCCTCAGGCGACCGAAGGCTGCACTGGCACACTGAAGGCGGTGTTGGACTTCGTCATCGACATCTGCCCTTGTTGACAGTAGGCTCCCGAGGTATGGAAAGTGGTCCACGTTGTCCAAGGCCTTGTCGTGGATTTTGATAATGGGGAGCAGTACTGTGGGGGCAGGTTGGTAGAGGACCTTTGTCTTACGGATGTTTAGTGTAAGGCCCATGCTCTCATATGCTTCGGTGAAGGTGTTGACGATGGTTTGGAGTTCGACCTCCGAGTGAGCGCAGATGCAAGCGTTGTCTGCATACTGTAATTCGACGACAAAGGATGGGACAACCTTGGATCTGGACTGGAGGTGACGGAGGTTGAACAGTTTCCCGTTTGTTCTGTAAATTAGCTCCACTCCAGTGGGGAGCTTACTGAGGGTGAGATGGAGCATTGCAGCAAGGAAGATCGAGAAGAGCGTTGGTGCAATGACACAGCCTTGCTTGACCCCAGTCTGTACATGAATTGGGTCTGTGGTGGAACCGTTGGTCAGGATCACGGCTTGCATGTCGTCGTGAAGCAGGCGGAGGATGGTGACAAACTTTTGAGGGCAGCCAAATTTGAGGAGGACACTCCATAATCCCTCACGGTTGACAGTGTCGAAGGCCTTTGTGAGATCAAAGAAGGCCATGTACAGCGGTTGGTGTACATTACAACAGTGACTACACTTCAAAAGTACTTCATTGGCTGTAAAGCACTTTGGGACGTCAGGTGGTCGTGAAAGACGCTATAGAAATCCAAGTCTTTCTCTTCTTTCAAACACAGCCCTCTCTCCCATCCCTCAGTGCTTTATTTGTACCACAAGTACCAACTGCAATCATTTAGAATGTCCACCCACAGTATTCAACACTATCCATAACTTTCGGCAAGATTATATTGCATAAAATAAAATACATTCTGAAAGCTGGAATTTGGATTCGGTTGCACAAAGGGTTAAATTCCTAGCTCTCCTGACGGGACACGCTTGCTGAGCGATTGTAGTTACTTAAGGGTTAATGGAGATAGCGCGAGGGATCCATAACTGGACTACAGCTGAGGGTCGGTCCACTGCGCTGCCATGTCTCTGAAGCACTGTATAAATATTGCATAACCCCCCTGTGTCAGCGTTCATTAGTTCTTGTCAAACACAACAGCGTGATGTGAATGATAAAAAAAAATCCACCAACGTGCCCCCACAGAGTGGCCCTGTGGGAATTTTCAAACAGCGTTTCGACAGTGCTCTGGGCTGCCCCTCTCTATCTGTGCCTTGCAGATTGTCTCTGTTCATATTAGTTCAGCTCCCCAGGGGAGGAAACGCACTCCGCTTCAAGGCTGATACCATAGCTGTCAGGGATTCCGGCAGAGACAACTGTCTGCGCCTCCTCCATCACCAAATGAGAAGAGGGGGTGAAGTAAAAAAGGGAATAAAGTCCCATTTCCACTTCAAATTCAAATTTGGCAAGAATTGTGCTGATCTGCACAAAGGAAAAACTTTTTTTGTAGCTCACCTCTTATCTTGACTGAAGACAGCTGCAGCTTCAAACAATATGAAGCCCAGGTGGATGTTCAACTCACTGGTTGACTTGCAGCTAGATACTGTTAAAGAATTTTAAATCTAAACGTTGCTGACATGCTTAGTAAACGCTATTCCTCGTGGCGGTATTTGTTACTGCACCAGCCTTTTTTCCCATGTTGGCTTCTGTAGTTTTTAAAATCCTAGCTCTGAAGTTTTCACAGCTGCGCCGACCCCCAATTTTAACCTTTTTTCCCCCCCCATTGTTTTCCTTCTCCAATTTTTTTCCTCTCTCAAAGGTGCTGACTTATGCCTGGGTACAGTACATAGAAACATAGAAGATAGGAGCAGGAGTAGGCCATTCGGCCCCTTGAGCCTGTTCCGCCATTCAATGAGATCATGGCTGATCATCCAAATTCAGTACCCTGTCCCTGCTTTCTCCCCATATCCCTTGATCCCTTTAGCCTTAAGAAATATATCTAACTCCTTGAATATATTTAATGAATTGGCCTCAACTGCCTTCTGTGGTAGAGAATTCCACAGGTTCACCACTCTCTGGGTGAAGAAATTCCTCCTCATCTCTGTACTAAATGGCCTACCCCTTATCCTTAGACTGTGACCTCTGGTTCTGGACTCACCCGCCATTGGGAACATCCTTCCTGCATCGAGTCTGTCTAGTCCTGTTAGAATTTTATAAGTTTCAATGAGATCCCCTCTCATTCTTCTAAACTCTAGCGAATACAAGCCCAATTGAGCCAATCTCTCTTCATACGTCATTCCTGTCATCCCAAGTATCAGTCTGGTGAATCTTTGCTGCACTCCTTCCATGGCAAGAACATCCTTCCTCAGATAAGGCGACCAAAACTGCACACAATATGCAAGGTGTGGTCTCACCAAGGCCCTGTACAACTGCAGCAAGACATCCTTGCTCCTGTACTCGAATCCTCTCGCTATGAAGGCCAACATACCATTTGCCTTCTTAACCGCCTGCTGCACCTGCATGCTTACCTTCAGTGACTGGTGCACAAGGACACCCAGGTCTCGTTGCACTTCCCCTTTTCCCAATCTATTGCCGTTCAGATAATAATCTGCCTTCCTGTTTTTACCACCAAAGTGGATAACCTTGCATTTATCCACATTATACTGCATCTGCCATGCATCTGCCCAATCACCCAACCTGTCCAAATCATACTGGATTTTCTCTGCATCCTCCTCACAGCACACATGCATACCCAGCTTTGTGTCATCTGCAAATTTGGAGATATTACATCTAGTTCCCTCGTCTAGATCATTTATATATATTGTGAATAGCTGGAGTCCAAGGACCGATCCCTGCGGTACCCCACTAGTCACTGCCTGCCACTCGGAAAAAGACCCGTTTATTCCAACTCTTTGCTTCCTGTCTGCCAACCAGTTCTCTATCCAAGACAGTACCTTACCCCCAATGCCATGTGCTTTAACTTTGCACACCAATCTCTTATGCGGGACCTTATCGAAAGCCTTCTGAAAGTCCAAATACACCACATCCACTGGTTCTCCTTTATCTATTCTACCAGTTACATCCTCAAAAAATTCCAGTTCAATGGGTGCCTGCCGCCCTCCAGTAACTCATCCAAGTGGCCATTCTGCATGAGCAAGCTTAAGAAATGAATGTTGGCAGGCAGTACTACCATGGGGGCATTACAGCTGAATCTGATCCTGCTCTCACCCGGCGTCTCGTGACATAACTGGATAGTAATCAGGGGTGGGACCCCGAGTTGATTTTTGTTCTCTCTCTGGTCCAGGTGAACTGAAGCCAATTCTAGTGTTACTATCTTTGCCCCAGCTGAGGTCAGTTAACTCAGCATAAGCCAAGGATTGAGCCTACCCTCCTTCACCTTCCCTGGCCAAAGGATTCTGTGGGTGACCTTCCTTGAGTTCCTTTGATACTTCCATGTAAAGGGTCATTCTGAGTGAACACATCAGCCACAATTTTTCAAACCGACCTGGCTAAAACTGGAAATTTACTGTGTGGAGAATCTTGGTCGTAAACCAGTACCAATGCAGATTCCCCTACCTTGCAGGCTCCTGTACCTCGCAGACTCCTGTATCTTGCCTGGACAATTGCCTCTAATGTGTTTCAAGACTCTATCCATGGGCACCTCCTTTTCCTTATTTATATATACTGCCCCCTGGCAGTAGCCTCTGCAAATACGGAGTCAGCTTCCATATCTACACTAATAACTCCCAACTGTACCTCTCCATTTCCACCCTTGATTGGACGACCATCATTGTGCTATTTGCTCATCTGACATCAAGTCCTGAATGAACCACAACTTTCTTCGGTTCAACACCAGTAAGCCTCCTGTTTGGCTCCCATCAGAAACCTTTTGCTTGAGTTCCATCTCCGTCACTGACTGCTTGCTCAGACTGAACCTACAGGTATGCAGCTTCTGTGTCTTATTTGACCCTGAACTCAGTTTCAAATCTCACATCCACTTTATTGCCAAAAGATAACTTACCAGTACTACACCCCTGCCTCACTGTCCTTTCCCTGCAGTGAAACCCTCATCCACATCTTTGTCACCTTTGAGGCTTAATTTCTCCAATCTTCCCTTTGTCAGTTCCACCCCAAATGCCAACCCATTCAGAATTATGCAGCCAGTATCCTATCCTAAACCAAGTCCCAGTCATCCATCACCCTTATCCTCATGAATTTTATTCGCTCCCTGCCCCAGCATATCTACTTCAAGATCCTTGTCCTTTTCTTTAATTCTTCCTATAGACCCTGTAATCTCTCCAGTTTTGTGTCCTAGCTCGTACTCTCCACTTTGCAGACTCTTCCCTCCTTCACCATCAGTGGCGGAGCTTTCATCACACTCCTGCACTCAGGAATTCTCTCCTTAACCCTCTCATTTTTCCACCAACTTCCAGAACTTCCTCCTTCGTCATCCCCTTTAATCTTTCTCTTCTATTTTCTGCTCGGAATTCCACTCTTGTAATGGAGGAAAGGCAGCAGCTACTTTGCACACTTCAAGTCCCTACAAACAACAATGAGGTAATGATCAGATCATCTGTTTTTTAGTGATGTTGATTGAGGGATTGGCCAGGACACTGGGGAGAACTCCCCTGCTTTTCTTCGAAATAGTGCCGTGGGATCATTTACGCTCACCAGAGAGGTTAAAGGGGCCTCGGTTTCACATTTCGTCCAAAAGATGGCACCTGCAACAGTGCAGCACTCCCTCAGCACTGCACTGAAGTGTCAGCCTAGATTATGTGCTCAAGTCCCTGGAGTGGGACTTGAACCCACAACCTTCTTTCTCACTCAGAGGCGAGTGTGCTACCACTAAGCCACAGGTTGTTATGGGACAATTTCCAAAACGTGTGACAACTTATTTTCTAGCTGCTGTATTTGGGCACGTTTCTGAAACAGTAGAAATCCAGCAGACTGTTATACACTCGTGTCTGTGTGTAATTTTAACTTTAAACATGGTAAAAGGTGTAATATGCGCTAAAGGGTATTCACTTAACAATAGGACAGTCAAAACATGAGTTAACATGATCGTTGTAGAATGGAAATGGTTTGGGACTTTTTTACATTCATACTGACTGAGCTACAGTAGGCATAGATACAGATTGAAAAATAGGAGCAGGCAGAAATTCTTCCAGCCAGTACAAGATACTGAGCACTTTGCTGCTGATTCCTTAATTACAAATATATGCTCGTAATCTGCTGTAAGTCTTAAGTATTTATTTAACTAGCATTTTTACGATGGTTTAATCTATCAGAACATCTGTTTGCTTGTTTCAATAAACGCTCCAATATTCAATTACCAAGTGAATTACTTGGCAACACTCCGGTGCCAAACTTCTGGAGACACTCATGGTGTGCTTCACCCCTCCGCAACCTGCCCCCAGCACCACAGGAGGCCATGCAGATGAATGGAAGAGAAATGAGGAAAAACTCATTAATAAAGCTGACACCCAGCACGTCACCACATTTTTCCATTTGGGGACTGTACACGGCGCTCAAATTCTCTCCCTCCTAGCATAACGTTTCTAAATCTACGAAGTTACTGTAAATTGCAAGCAGCCAGCCCTTGGCGCAAATGCATTTCTGTTCCCATGTGTACAGATCCTGATCCTTTAGGACAACAGGAATTCTAAGCAGCCTGGTGATGAATGGTTTGCAAATTCCAGCTGATGCTTTGCAAATCCTCAGCGCGACCTTTGACATTTTAAACAGTTAGCAACAAAAAAGCACCAGGCTACTCAGAGAAAGAGGGGAAAGAAAGCTCAGCCTGGATTCCGATCAAAGGTTGGCACAAGTCAGAGTTTCATTGTGTTTCTAATCTGGGCTTCTCTTGAGCAATACAACAAACACCTGCTCCTTATCGAAGGCTAGCTCCCTCTACCCTCCTCGGCAAAAAAATAACAGTGCTGAACTCAGCAGTGTTGACATGTGGAAACTGCACCCTTCCTCTGAATTGAGCCAAAAATATAGTTATTTATATTTAGTATTGAAGTATAAAAACAGATGAATTTCAATTTGTATGCTCTCTGAAAACCATTATGTTTATTGGCAGCCTGTTAGATAAAGTTCAAGCCCTTTATCTTCAGAAATACTGGATTCCATAAAGTCCAGGCAGGTCTCTGGATCAGTCTCCTGGTCTGTGCTGAGTTCGTGGATCTCAGACAGGGAGTCAGTAGGAGGGCTACAAATGACCTCTGTGCCCTGAGTTAGTTAGTGGGAAAATATCAGCCAGGGCTCCTGTTCCCAAGTGTGTTTGTTTGTGGATGTTTGGTGAAGAAAGGATTCAATTCAGCTGTGGCACCTCCAGGCGCTCGCTGTCCAAGGCCCTGTATGAAGATTGGACACTCGAGCGAGGTATCAGAGTGCTGTCTGCACCTATGGAGCCCTAACACAGCATTAGTTAGCACCTTTGAGAGAGGAGGGGAGAACATTGGGGAAAGAAAAAATAAATCTTGACTTTTAATCCTGAATCTTTGAATTCAGCTGACACAAAATTCAGATATTTTGATATTGCTGACATTGTCGGATTTGTGCTGTGCTCTGGAATTCCCTTCATAAACCTCTCCACCTTTTTACCTCTCTCTCAACAACAACTTGTATTTATATAGTGCCTTTAACATAGTAAAACATCCCAAGGCGCTTCACAGGAGTGATATCAGACAACGGTTGGCACGGAGCCACATAAGGAGATATTAGGACAGGCGACCAAAAGCTTGGTCAAACAGTTAGGTTTTAAGGAGCGTCTTAAAGACATTCAGATAGCATCAAAGATGACTGCCAGTGCAAATCTATGGATTTTTTTTTACAACAAAGTTATTTTTAGAGACTGCCTCCAAGTTTTTCCATAATTTAAAAATCACACTTGAAAAACTGATTGCATTTCTAAAAATCGGGAACAAAGACTTCTGCCCTAAAAATTCCAGCAAACTAACATTTTCCACCTCTATCCCTGATACTAGTCATGGGCTTGAGTTCAGCTCTGTGGATGCGGTCATGCGGATGCTTCCATACGATGACAGTAAGCCAACACGACTCCTTTAGAACTTCCTCCGCCTCTGGCCTCGGGTTTGAGCCCACAAGCTGCCCAGTGGACGACTCTGCCAGCCACACGTGTGATGGATTTTGTCAGTTTGTGGGTAGGCTGCTAGCTGGGCACCTGGTGAAGCAAGGCTTTGTGCTTTAGCCACAAGCAGGCCTCAGCAATATGGCTCACGGGGACCGTGGGGCAGTTACTTCAAGCTGCTGGAGAACGCGATTTAAGAGTCTCAGTATCATGAAAATAAAGGACTTGTGAAGTAACATAAAATTCTGAAGATAAAAGATTTACTGAAATAAATAATAATCTACCACATTTTAAATATGAATCAATGAATCAAACATCTCCCCAGATGAATGTAAGGAAGTCTGCCTTTTTATTAAGACTCATGATTAGTACTAGACTGAAGGCAGTGGGGGTAATTTTGACTTTGCGCGCTAGTGTAAAATGGGTGATATCGGATCAGATGCCTGTTATACATCCCCCCTGATTTTGAAGTCAATGGAAATTAAAATCGGGAGAGATGTGTAACGGGCGTGTGATCTGTTATCGGCCGTATTGCATAAAGTCAGAGAGTGTGTGTGAGAGGCTCAAGCTTCACCACAACACTTGACGTAATAAAACTCACTACGCACTTGGTTCGAGCATAAAGCAAGGCTTTAATCAACTTGTTTCAGAACATGGAGGTCTAGTTGTACTTCACTAGTTCCTTGTCTTACAAAATGTCCCTGGAGAGCTGGGGCCGACGCCCGAGTATTTATACTCCTTGGACAGCGCCACCAGCTGGCCGTCCAGCGCTATTTCACGAGTAGTTTCTTGATGAATGATGAGATTTATAACAACACTTTTTTGCCAATCATTCATAAGCTACAGGCTTTCTTTCTTTTCCCCAGTTTCCTTCCGTACTCTCCTAAAAGTGTAGACATGCTGGGTACAGTTCACAGCATGGTGAGCAGGAGGAACCCTGGCTACTTCTTCCCCATCCTAGCTCGGAGGCTAATCATAGTTACCCACTACCCAGGTGAGGGCATCTAATAGCACAGAACAGTGAGTGAACCTGGAATCTTGTACGCTACCACATAATATACCCACTGAATTAACAGGGGAGCTTACACCTGCCCAATCAGGCAGCTCAGACATAAAAATGTAATCATTTCGTATTATAATAAAATGTAAAAAAAATGAAGTAGATGTAATAAGAATGTCATTATGCTGGTTTTCCACTGCTATAAGAGTACATTTTAACAGGAATCAGCTTTTCCTATACTTATCACAATCCTCTTCGGTTTTACCCATGACTTTTGGGGTACATTTCCTGTGACAGGTCACTAGACTTATGGCTTTTGCATTTGTGTCCCTTTGCATTTGGTGATGACACAAAGCATTGCCTGACCAGGTATGATGTGGGTCAGATGCCAAGCAGGGCTCCCCAGACATTACGCCAACAGTGTATCTGAACTGAGAAAAGTGGCATCCACTATATCAATAATGTGGCATTTTTGATATTCCAAACTACTTATCCTTACCACTTATTCATGAAGTTGCTGAATTGGCCCTAATTATGGCGCATTCATCTCACCGAATATGGGTTTTGAGGTAGGTTCAACTCATTTGGTTTTAGACCTTTCAAAGCCTTTAGTTAGAGTTGCCCTGTATCCTCTCTATCTGAGCTAGATTCAAACGTAAGGACCAAAGCATTCTAAAAGGCTGCAGTCCACAGCCCTCGCCAATGAAGAGAAGGTCCAAATCCCTGTTGTTTGTTCTGAATTTGCAGCCAGGTAACTAAAGGTGAACGGTGAGTGATCTAACGTACTGTAGCACCCACTCTCTTCTTGATATGCCAGTGCTTCTTCCAAACTGAGGGATCATGTCATGCTTTGCCTGTATAATGGTCCGACTGTGAACTGACAAAACCCATCAATGTATGCTCAATATTTCCGAGTGTAAGGCAGCCCTGGGACTTGAACTCAGGGCAGCATGGACTACACAAGTGCCCAGACGGTAGACTTGGGGCAGAACCCTGACCGAACCTCAGGAATTTGCTTCCGTACCAAGGCTTCGATTATTAGTTTTTGAAGTTCAAATGTTGGCCAAACATAAAATCCATTGGCGCCAACCAGATCCCTTGTTGACCCACCAGCCACAAACTCAATGCTCCACTGGCTGACAGAGTTATCCCTGGGTGACCAGGATGAATTGTGAAGCTTCAGACATTTGGCATTAGCAACATTTAAACTTCACAAGCCAGAAAGGTTCACTACAATGTCAATTGATAGAGGAGAGGTTTGTGAGCAGCATGCTGTCTTCATACTGAATAAATATTGATGCAAGGGGATGTCAGCATCTTTAAAGTTGCATTAAAGTAGATCAATTATTTCCTTATTAAAATGATGTTTGCACAGGATAGCCTCATAAGTTATGGGGTTTGCAGTAGGTTCCAGGATAAACAAAGAATAAAACAGTAAAGGAGATCCCAGAGAGATGAAAACTATTAACTCTGGAAGTACTGGATTTTCTTTAGCACCCTCCAGGACTCATGCTAACCTGCCGATTATATTGTTTTAAAATATTTTTGAATTAATTCCCCCCTCCAACTTTCTGCCCTCCTCACCTATAGGTGCCGACTTATACTGTCGTACAATTCCACAGACGCTGGTGCCCTTCACTACTTTGCCCATGTGTTTATTTATAAGCCTAGACAGTGAGAATAAATGAGCTATTCAACCATATAAAGCATTGCAGTGAAGGTCAATTGCCGTTCAACTATATAAAGTATCACAACTAGGCCCTGACTGTCTAAACCGTAAGGGTATCAAGGGATATGGAGCAAAGGCAGGTAAATGGAGTTGCGGTACAGATCAGTCATCATCTAATTGAATGGCAGAACCATTCGAGACTCGTCAGATACTGACGCAGTCCGTGTCCATATGCAGCAAGACCTGGACAACATTCAGACTTGGGCTGACAAGTGGCAAGTAACATTCACACCACACAAGTGCCAGGCAATGACCATCTCCAACAAGCGAGACTCTAACCATCTCCCCTTGACATTCAATGGCATTACCATAGCTGAATCCCCCACTATCAACATCCTGGGGGTTACCATTGATCAGAAACTGAACTGGACCAGCCATATAAATACTGTGGCTACAAGAGCAGGCCAGAGGCTGGGAATTCTGCGGCGAGTGTCTCACCTCCTGACTCCCGAAAGCCTTTCCACCATCTACAAGGCACAAGTCAAGAGTGTGATGGAATACTCTCCACTTGCCTGGATGAGTGCAGCTCCAACAACACTCAAGAAGCTCGACACCATTCAGGATAAAGCAGCCCGCTTGATTGGCACTCCATCCACCACCTTCAACATTCACTCCCTCCACCACCAGCGCACTGTGGCTGCAGTGTGTACCATCTACAAGATGCACTGCAGCAACTCGCCAAAGCTCCTTCAACAGCACCTTCCAAACCCGCGACCTCTACCACTTAGAAGGACAAGGGCAGCAGACGCATGGGAACATCACCACCTACAAGTTCCCCTCCAAGCCACACACCATCCTGACTTGGACCTGTATCGCCGTTCCTTCACTGTCGCTGGGCCAAAATCCTGGAACTCCCTTCCTAACAGCATTGTGGGTGTACCTACACCATATGGACTGCAGCGGTTCAAGAAGGCGGCTCACCACCATCTTCTCAAGGGCAATTAGGGATGGGCACTAAATGCAGGCCTAGCCAGCGACGCCCACATCCCATCAATGAATTTAAAAAAAACAAGCTCGAGAAGGCTGAATGGCCATCTTCTGTTCTAATGTAAATGGCAGGGTCTTGGAGCACTGTGCGATTGTAGCACTTCTTTCCTGCCGGTGTCTGCTGCTAGTGACTGACGTAAGCACTTGGGCCCATACTCTGTACGGCCTTCTCTTGGCAGGAGAGAGGTGTGACAATCTGCTCATTTAGTAATATAAATATCAGTTATATAGTGGTTCTATTATTGCAAACAGCACCATAAATACTTTGGAGCTGAATTTCCTCGCGCTCTTGTCCCAAGCCCTGCACCATTTATGGCGTGGCTTCGACGTCTGCCTCGCGAGGGACCATAAATATCAGAGCAGCTGCCCCATCGGGGTGGGGCCAGTGCCATTGGGTCGATTGGGCTTGTATTCGCTGGAGTTTAGAAGAATGAGAGGGGATCTCATCGAAACTTATAAAATTCTAACAGGACTGGACAGACTAGATGCTGGAAGGATGTTCCCGATGGTTGGGGAGTCCAGAACCAGGGGTCACAGTCTAAGGATAAGGGGTAAGCCATTTAGGACAGAGTTGAGGAGGAATTTCTTCACCCAGAGAGTGGTGAACCTGTGGAATTCTCTAACAAAGAAGGCAGTTGAGGCCAATTCATTAAATATATTCAAGAAGGAGTTGGATATATTTCTTAAGGCTAAAGGGATCAAGGGATATGGAGAGAAGGCAGGAACAGGGTACTGAATTTGGATGAATAGCCATGATCTCATTGAATGGTGGAGCAGGCTCGAGGGGCCGAATGGCCTACTCCTGCTCCTATCTTCTATGTTTCTATTCCAGTCAAAGAGTTGATTATAAAAAAAACAATTGCAGCGATTTCTTGCTTGCCACTTTCCGCGATTGATTGCCACTGGGAAGTGGGCAGCAGGCCTCAATCACCACCTTGGTAAAGTAAATATGACTGCTTCATGCCCAAGTAAAGCTGGATCTGGTAGGAGTTCTGATGGGGCTATGTCATCCCACCATTTCCACCTTTTTGAATGAAGTCACACAGGAGGGTTTGACATGTTAAAAAAAGGGGGCAGAGACCCAGCTTAACCAGGTACCCTCAAATTCCATCTGCCTCCCCCGCCCTGTGCCACAATCAAGTCTTCCTTCTGCCTGGGGCCAGGAATTTGGGGACCTTTTAGTTTAGACACGAATCCATCTATCTGACTGAGTAAGTGGAGGTTCCCTACATTGCTGGACATGCTGGTTTGAAATTGAAGATCACATCATTTCGTTTACTGTACCCCAAAAAACAGTTGACAAATCCCCAAACTAAAATTCATTTATCTTTTTCAGAAGAGCAAAACATTAATATTCCTGCGTTCTTCCTGAAAAATCCTGGGTTGTGTAGGGAATCATTTCGATCTTTTTTTTCTTTTAGTGGCTGTTGAACATGAATGCTGAATGTAGCCTGTGGATGTTCTCAGCCTGAATCCTGGTTTCAATACTGGTTTACATTTATACTTAATCATGACATTAAAAAAAAAGTGATATCACGATGGAGGGTCAAAGGTTATGGTTGAGGTCGGCACCAAGCAGTGATTAGGTGATGACGGAATGCGTAGATAGAGGCGAGGTACAGACAGTTAAATAAAACTAGCCTGGTAACTACCTGAGCACACTGGGACATCCTGTGGGACTTAGTGCTCTCTCTGTGAGAGGCTGCTGCAGAAGGGTTAACTTTACAGAGTAAGGTGATGCCTTGGGCCGCTGGATCACCATCTCCAAGCTCTGCTCTTCGATTTTGTTTTGGGGTTTGTGAGTCTTCCTTTGTTCATCTGTCTCGCACTGTCGATCAGTAATCAGCAGTGATGGATGGCGCTGTCAGCACCGTCTCACTGTGTGACAGGATGACATGTGATATGGAGTGACCTAAACCTCCTCTTCTTTAACCAAAATATTTCACAGGATGCAGAGGATATTCCATGAAATCCAACCCCTCGTGCCTCCAGGGCCCAACAGTATGTTACAAACTGGACGCTTTTTAATATTTGCTGTCATTCGACATGTGATATTTACTGTCAAATGAGTTATTAGGATTTAGCGCCATTTATTTACCTGGTAAAATTGCTGCCTGGTCCCGCTCTTTGCATTTGAATTTCTACATTAACAGTAAAAACATAAATCAGCATTTTTATTATCCAGTACAGCCCCCACTGCTGATACAGCGGGTGTTTGTGTTAACGCGATGTGCCCCCTATAAGCAGCGGATGGTAAAACTGTGTCGAACACAGACTGTGTTAGTAGCCAGTTTGGCTTGTAGCTCTACCCAGTTCATGTAGGAGTCATCAATATCTGAAAGAGGAGAGGGACACGGTACTTCGCAAGACAATGAAATCTTGCAGCCTGAACGATGGCCAGTGAATAGATGCAGTCCTGTCCCTCACCCATGATTTCACCACGCTCCCCATACAAACAGCGGCACTCCGCTCCTCCGGTGAATAGTTAACAGTATCCATTGAAAGACATTTAATAAATGCTTCAATTTGCCCTGAAATCAGCTGAGCTTTTAAAACGTTAAGTAGAGAGTATTATGTCATTAAGGTAATCGCACTTTAATTGAATTGCTTGCGAAATAACCGGACTGCGTAGCATGTTATAAGCGGCGCCTTTGTAATTGACCAGTGGAATAGTTAGCACCATTTGCCAGATATAGGCGGCTGTCCGCGATAAGCATAGACAGTGTACTCTTCTGATTTTGGTGATTAAACAAATAGACTGTAACTAATAAAACTTTAAATAAAACTTAACAATTTAAATTTAATTGGCCGGGGTGATGATGCACTCCAGTCCCCGCGGCGCCTACCGGTCGCGGAAGGCCTCAAGCGTGCCGGCGGACACCGCGTGCTCCATCTCCGGGGCCACCCGGGCACAAACATGGCTGCAGAAGAGAGGCAGGCAATCAGGCCGAACGACCCCCTCGACCGCCCGCTGCCTGGACCAGTTAATGGCTATTTTGGCCAGGCCCAGGAGCAGTCCTACGAGGAGGCCCCCCCGATCTGCCCGCTCCCCTCCGCACCGGGTGACCAAAGATCAGGAGCGTGGGACTGAAGTGCAGCCAAAAATCGAGGAGCAGCCCTTTCAAATAGTGAAAGAGGGGCTGCAACCTCTCACATTCCATATATATATGAAAAACAGACTCCTCTAGGCCGCAGAAAAGGCAGGCGGCCTGGGAGTCCGTGAACCTGTTTAAAACGTTATTGCATGGGACTGCTCCGTGCAACAACCTCCAGGCCAAGTCCCCAATAGATAAAGGGAGGGACTCCCGCGTAGAGAGCCCTTCACTGGGGCATGGACAGTGTAAGCGGTGGGGACTGTATCACCAATTTTATCGGCTCCTCCCTCAATGTCCCAGTGGTTAAAGGCACTAAAGCCATCACCAGAAGGTATGTTTCCCAATCTGTGCTGTTTTAGCTGATCCGAGCAGCGGGAACCACATCTGGCCTCAGCACCTCTGGCTTATGCAGGGCTCCTGCCTCTCAATTGCTGCCCAGTGACCCCGGGCGGAAAGTGTACCAGTCAGATGAGAACAGGATCTGGCTAATTTGTGAAAGAAAAACTTGCATTTATATAGTGACTTTCACATCCACCGGATGTCTCAAAGTGCTTTACAACCAATTAAGTACTTTTGAAGTGGAGTCACTGTTGTAATGTGGAAAATGCAGCAGCCAATTTGCGCACAGCAAGCTCCCACAAACAGCAATGTGCTAATAACCAGATAATCTGTTGATTGAGGGATAAATATTGTCCAGGACACCGGGGATAACTCCCCTACTCTTCTTCAAAATAGTGCCGTGGGATCTTTTACATCCACCTGAGTGGGCAGACAGGGCCTCGGTTTAATGTCTCATCTGAAAGACGGCACCTCCGACAGTGCAGCGCTCCCTCAGCACTGCACTGGAGTGTCGGCCTAGTTTTTATGTGCTCGAGTGGGACTATGAACCCACAAACTTCTGACTCAGAGGTGAGAGTGCTACCCACTGAGTCACAGCTGATTGTAATGCTGTCACTGTCAAAGAGCCTGCCAACACTCAGGCTTGGAATTCCCTGAAATGGCATAATGTGCAGGTGATGTCGCAGTCCATGCAGAAATTTTCTGAGAATCTCGTTACCATACGGTGGAATGTAAAAACCAGTGAAAATTAAAGTTTGAGGCCATCAAAGCATCATTTCTGCACATTAGGCACAGCATGTGTAAGAAAATGCAATCCTGGAAGTTTTTGAATTTTTAGTGCAAATCATTCTGATACCATACAAGCATGTAGAAAATACATCGGCCCAGATTTTGCGGTCAGGAGCACAGGAATGGCGCTCGCCGCTCATTACACTTACAGCTGCCCACAGACTATTTGTAGGCTTTACAGCGTGGCGCCCTCTACAGGGGATCTGGGTCCTGTGTGAGCAGGGCAAGCAACAGCGTGTGTCTTCAACCAATCAGATTGAAGAATCCTCACTGAGCCATGCAGAATCTAAACCAGGAAGTGTAAGTTAGAATATTTAATTCAATGTAAAAATCATGTACATAAAGCAAAATAACGAGAGAGAGAAAGAAAGATGGGAGCGAGATAAAAGAGACAGGAAGAAAAAGTTTAAAAAGTCTTATTTTAATTTTACATTAAAAAAAAATCTCCAACAATAATTAAATTCTGGGGGAATGCGACTCCATACTTGTAAAAGTAAATTTTCAGTGCCAGAGAGGTTGTTTGGTAGTAATTAAGACTTATGCTGTTAAAAATTGACTTACACTTGAATGGACAAGCCCTAACTTTTTCTGGCATGTTTAGTGGGTATCTAATGTGTAAGTACAGCAACTTCACACCCTTCACGTGTTTGAATGCCGAGTCTCTCGGCGAGGTACCGGTGTAGCGAAGCTTGTGGATTTCCGCGATTAACTGCGCATGTGCGGATACCGGAAGTTGCTGTCCGATTTACTCCTTACTGACAGTGAGCACTGATAGCCTCGCCCTTATTCCTACCGCAAAATCCGGGCCATTGTAGGTCTCAGTGAGGAGAAATTTTAAAAATGCTTTAAAAAAATCACCATAAAACACCAGAAATATGACTTTGGGTCCTAGCATAAATTTAACGTGGGCTAAACTTTTGCACGGGGTGGAGCTATGTTAATGAGCGGCGAAGCTTTCGTGGAATCGATGTAAAAGAGCAAAGAAATTTGGATGTAGCATAAAAATGGGTATAAGTCACTTGTGTCCAAATTTACTCGATCTTTTATGCCAAAAATCAGCATTACACCGTTATTTTAGCGCAAGTTTTCAGTCAATTCCGGGCTGACACACTAAGGATCACCACTTGGGTGACATGCCAAAGAGCTGTTGAGATTTTGAATATGTTTAAATGATAAATGTTGACAATATCACTGGAAGTACTGGGTTGAAGGAATTATTAAGTCAGACAGTACAAGGGAGCTGAACTATCATCAGTGGCGATACAGTCATTAACTTGTGGTGCATCAGTGATTCTAATAATTTCAGTTGATGTTGTTTCAGTTCCCTCACACTGATGGGCACGTTAACTCCTCCATTTCAGTTACCAGGATGACGTCATCAGCTTTCAGCATTTAAAGCAAAATATTCAAAAACTCGCCAACATTTTTCTTCTTGTTTTGCGATGGTGATCTTATGAGGATGGGAAATCTTACAACTGCATGACAAAACGTGTTTTACTCTAATCGTATAAACTCATATTAAAGCATTTTATTGTTGAATAAATATTTTCTCCATAGAGGGAGTGCAGAAAAACAGAGGGGCTAGAGTTTCATCTTTACTGCCTGCAACAACAACATCTTGCATTTATGTAGCACCTTTAACGTAGTAACGTGTCCCAGTGCGCGTCACAGGAGCATTATCAAACAAAATTTGACACCGAACCACATAAGGAGATATTACATAAGGAGATGACCAAAAGCTTGGTCAAAGAGGTAGGTTTTAAGGAGCGTCTTAAAGGAGGAGAGGTGGAGAGGTTTAGGGAGGGAATTCCAGAGCTTAGGGCCTAGGCAGCTGAAAGCACAGCCACCAATGGTGGAGTGAATAAAATCGGGGATGTGCAAGAGGGCAGAATTAGATGAACGCAGATATCTTGGGGGGTCATAGGGCTGGAGGAGATTACAGAGATAGGGAGGGGTGAGGCCATGGAGGGATTTGCAAACAATGATGAGAATTTTAAAATTAAGGTGTTGCCGGACCGGGAGCCAATGTAGGTCAGCGAGCACAGGAGCGATGGGTGAACGGGACTCGGTGCGAGTTAGGTCACGGGCAGCGAGTTTAGGAAGAGCTCAAGTTCATGGAGGGTAGAATGTGGGAGGCCAACCAGGAGTGCGTTGGAATAGTCAAGTCTAGAGGTAACAAAGGCATGGATCAGGGTTTCAGCAGCAGATGAGCTGAGGCAGGGAAGGAGTCGGGCAATGTTATGGAGGTGGAAATAGGCAGACTTAGTGATGATGCGGATATGTGGTCGGAAGCTCATCTTGGGGTCAAATACGACACCAAGGTTGTCATCAGCGTACACGTGTAAATGCATTGTGTTTTTGGATGATGTCGCCAAGGGGCAGCATGTTGATGTGTGTAAAGCATTGCCTGGGTGGAGGGCAGAGTGTAAAATCAGGCAGGGGAGGATCACAGGCGTGTAACGTAGCCTGTTTGCTTTCCTTCCATTCATTTAAAAAGAAGAAAATTGAGATGGGTTCTGTTACAGGTGTGCTATCAGACCCAGGACCCTCTCCCACTCACCCCAGGACCCTCTCCCACTCACCCCAGGACCCTCTCCCACTCACCCCAGGACCCTCTCCCACTCACCCCAGGACCCTCTCCCACTCACCCCCCAGGACCCTCTCCCACTCACCCCAGGACCCTCTCCCACTCACCCCAGGACCCTCTCCCACTCACCCCAGGACCCTCTCCCACTCACCCCAGGACCCTCTCCCACTCACCCCAGGACCCTCTCCCACTCACCCCAGGACTCTCTCCCACTCACCCCAGGACCCTCTCCCACTCACCCCAGGACCCTCTCCCACTCACCCCAGGACCCTCTCCCACTCACCCCAGGACTCTCTCCCACTCACCCCAGGACCCTCTCCCACTCACCCCAGGACCCTCTCCCACTCACCCCAGGACCCTCTCCCACTCACCCCCCAGGACCCTCTCCCACTCACCCCAAGACCCTCTCCCACTCACCCCACAGGACCCTCTCCCACTCACCCCAGGACCCTCTCCCACTCACCCCCCAGGACCCTCTCCCACTCACCCCACAGGACCCTCTCCCACTCACCCCAGGACCCTCTCCCACTCACCCCAGGACCCTCTCCCACTCACCCCAGGACCCTCTCCCACTCACCCCCCAGGACCCTCTCCCACTCACCCCAGGACCCTCTCCCACTCACCCCAGGACCCTCTCCCACTCACCCCAGGACCCTCTCCCACTCACCCCAGGACCCTCTCCCACTCACCCCAGGACCCTCTCCCACTCACCCCAGGACCCTCTCCCACTCACCCCCCAGGACCCTCTCCCACTCACCCCCCAGGACCCTCTCCCACTCACCCCCCAGGACCCTCTCCCACTCACCCCAGGACCCTCTCCCACTCACCCCAGGACCCTCTCCCACTCACCCCAGGACCCTCTCCCACTCACCCCAGGACCCTCTCCCACTCACCCCACAGGACCCTCTCCCACTCACCCCAGGACCCTCTCCCACTCACCCCAGGACCCTCTCCCACTCACCCCAGGACCCTCTCCCACTCACCCCCCAGGACCCTCTCCCACTCACCCCAGGACCCTCTCCCACTCACCCCCCAGGACCCTCTCCCACTCACCCCAGGACCCTCTCCCACTCACCCCCCAGGACCCTCTCCCACTCACCCCCCAGGACCCTCTCCCACTCACCCCACAGGACCCTCTCCCACTCACCCCAGGACCCTCTCGCACTCACCCCAGGACCCTCTCCCACTCACCCCAGGACCCTCTCCCACTCACCCCAGGACCCTCTCCCACTCACCCCAGGACCCTCTCCCACTCACCCCAGGACCCTCTCCCACTCAACCCAGGACCCTCTCCCACTCACCCCCCAGGACCCTCTCCCACTCACCCCAGGACCCTCTCCCACTCACCCCAGGACCCTCTCCCACTCACCCCAGGACCCTCTCCCACTCACCCCAGGACCCTCTCCCACTCAACCCAGGACCCTCTCCCACTCACCCCCCAGGACCCTCTCCCACTCACCCCCCAGGACCCTCTCCCACTCACCCCACAGGACCCTCTCCCACTCACCCCAGGACCCTCTCGCACTCACCCCAGGACCCTCTCCCACTCACCCCAGGACCCTCTCCCACTCACCCCAGGACCCTCTCCCACTCACCCCAGGACCCTCTCCCACTCACCCCAGGACCCTCTCCCACTCAACCCAGGACCCTCTCCCACTCACCCCCCAGGACCCTCTCCCACTCACCCCAGGACCCTCTCCCACTCACCCCAGGACCCTCTCCCACTCACCCCAGGACCCTCTCCCACTCAACCCAGGACCCTCTCCCACTCACCCCCCAGGACCCTCTCCCACTCACCCCAGGACCCTCTCCCACTCACCCCAGGACCCTCTCCCACTCACCCCAGGACCCTCTCCCACTCACCCCCCAGGACCCTCTCCCACTCACCCCAGGACCCTCTCCCACTCACCCCAGGACCCTCTCCCACTCACCCCCCAGGACCCTCTCCCACTCACCCCACAGGACCCTCTCCCACTCACCCCAGGACCCTCTCCCACTCACCCCAGGACCCTCTCCCACTCACCCCAGGACCCTCTCCCACTCACCCCAGGACCCTCTCCCACTCACCCCAGGACCCTCTCCCACTCACCCCCCAGGACCCTCTCCCCTCCAGAGTGCTACCAAACCCCAGAATTCTCTCCTGTAAGGAAAGCCCCAGTGATTTCTTCCCCACCACTAGCACTTTGAATTTAACCAGTCGAGTGTTTTAAAATGCCCTTGTTCTGCCTCTCTCAGCCTGCCTGGCATTGAAGGACGTTTCCAGCTGGCTACAGCTCACTAATACAGTTTAAAATGAGAGTTTGGATAAATTACCAGTAAACTGACTGTATAAGCAATTCGAGCTGGAAACTTCCTTCGCTTTTATGCAATTCGAGATTAAAGCTAAAGTACTGGTGATAGAGAAAGTTGCATTCTGCTGAAAATCATGGAATTTGTCACAGAATATTGCAGCACAACAAACCACTTGCCCTGACGATAATAACACGGTCTGTGTTTCATGCAGTAACACTCCTATCATTATAGCACAGCATGTCCTGATTTAATGTGACGCCCCCACAGGAGATCTGCCAGCACGTATTGATGTATCTAAAATGGAACTTGCGGCCAGCAGGTCTGTTGCAGCTGGATATTGGGTGTGTTGTGTCGAGAGTGTGTTAACAAGCCATAGGCTTACAAGTGGAACTCGGGACAGAAATATCTAACATTATTGAGTGTATCTGAGAAGTTTGCAATATGCCTCGCACCAGTCACTCTCCACAGGACACCGTATGAGGAATTCAACAAAACCGTGCCAGCAATTCTGAGGAAGGTCTGTAAGAGTGTTGCCTTTGCCCAGCAGATCTTGTAGCGAATTTAGATTAGTATTCCTTCAAATATGTTACACTTCTTTTTGTTCATTTGCTCTCTCAAGTCTCCCACTGTGACATCCCATTGCTAGGCTACCAAGTCAAGCAAGCCTCTGCCAGTGATGTTTGAAACAATGCTTCAGAGCATCACGTATGGTTGGGGGGGGGGGGGTGGCCCCCCATTTCTTCTTGTCTCTGAAGGAGAAATGGGTGGCTTCTGCTTTTTGCCTGTGCCATGAAATGTGCCTGTGATCAGGAACTCAGCGTTTGTGGAACTGGAGGTGTCAATCCACATGAAAGTGACGCGAGGTGGAGCACGTGTGAGTGTCACGGTACCACTGCCCACATGGTGTCGTTCATCAGTGTTAATGAGGTTTAGGTTCTGCGCTGGGTGTATGTGGATTAACAGGAGTGAGTTAGCTGGTAAATCATAGTTCACGCTAGTTTAATATTGCTATTGATTGACTGAGGTGTATATTTTAGACATTCTCTGTAGTAGATTCATTTTTTTTAAATTTCATTTGTTTTTAAATGGGCAGATGTACAGATGATGGTTTGTGTGACACTGTTTTGCCAATTTAGGCAGAGTTTGATGCCTATTCAATACTGTGCGGTCATATGTGATCATGGAATGAAACCTTTTACTGTGTACAGGAAGTGCACGTCACTGGATGTACCTGTTTCTGATTACTTATTGATTTGCCTGATTTTTACACAGATACAATTGGTAATGTTACATGGCAGCCCTGAATTATAGTGACTCTTTTAACTGGTGGTTCTGTTATGGTTGGCACTGTAACATGGAGTAACTTCAGCATGGTGCCACTGTAACAGGGTGCCACTGTAACACGGTGCCACTGTAACACGGTGCCACTGTAACACGGTGCCACTGTAACACGGTGCCACTGTAAGACGGTGTCACTGTAACACGGTGTCACTGTAACACGGTGCCACTGTAACACGGTGCCACTGTAACACGGTGCCACTGTAACGCGGTGCCACTGCAACACGGTGCCACTGTAACACGGTGCCACTGTAACACGGTGCCACTGTAACACGGTGCCACTGTAACACGGTGCCACTGTAACACGGTGCCACTGTAAGACAGTGTCACTGTAACACGGTGCCACTATAATACAGTGCCACTGTAACACGGTGCCATTGTAACACGGTGTCACTGTAACACGGTGCCACTGTAACACGGTGTCACTGTAACACGGTGCCACTGTAACACGGTGCCACTGTAACACGGTGCCACTGTAACACGGTGCCACTGTAACACGGTGCCACTGTAACACGGTGCCACTGTAACACGGGGCCACCGTAACACGGTGCCACCGTAACACGGTGCCACCGTAACACGGTGTCACCGTAACACGGTGTCACTGTAACACGGGGCCACTGTAACACGGTGCCACTGTAACACGGTGCCACTGTAACACGGTGCCACTATAACACGGTGCCACTAAAGCTCGGTGCCACTGTAACACGGTGCCACTGTAACACGGTGCCACTGTAACACGGTGCCACTGTAACACGGTGCCACTGTAACACTGTGTCACTGTAACACGGTGCCACTGTAACACGGTGCCACTGTAACACGGTGCCACTGTAACACGGTGCCACTGTAACACGGTGCCACTATAACACGGTGCCACTGTAACACGGTGCCACTATAACACGGTGCCACTAAAGCTCGGTGCCACTGTAACACGGTGCCACTATAACACGGTGCCACTGTAACACGGTGCCACTGTAACACGGTGCCACTATAACACGGTGCCACTGTAACACGGTGCCACTGTAACACGGTGCCACTATAACACGGTGCCACTGTAACACGGTGCCACTGTAACACGGTGCCACTGTAACACGGTGCCAGTGTAACACGGTGCCACTGTAACACGGTGCCACTGTAACACGGTGCCACTAAAGCTCGGTGCCACTATAACACGGTGCCACTATAACACGGTGCCAGTGTAACACGGTGCCACTGTAACACGGTGCCACTGTAACACGGTGCCACTAAAGCTCGGTGCCAATATAACACGGTGCCACTATAACACAGTGCCACTGTAACACGGTGCCACTGTAACACGGTGTCACTGTAACACGGTGCCACTGTAACACGGTGCCACTGTAACACGGTGCCACTATAACACGGTGCCACTGTAACACGGTGCCACTGTAACACGGTGCCACTGTAACACGGTGCCACTGTAACACGGTGCCACTGTAACACGGTGTCACTGTAACACGGTGTCACTGTAACACGGGGCCACTATAACACGGGGCCACTATAACTCAGTGCCATTGTAACACAGTGTCACTGTAACACGGTGCCATTGTAACACGGTGCCACTATAACACGGTGCCACTATAACACGGTGTCACTGTAACACGGTGCCATTGTAACACGGTGCCACTATAACACGGTGCCACTATAACACGGTGTCACTGTAACACGGTGCCATTGTAACACGGTGCCACTATAACACGGTGCCACTATAACACGGTGTCACTATAACACGGTGCCACTGTAACACGGTGCCACTATAACTCAGTGCCACTGTAACACGGTGTCACTATAACACGGTGTCACTGTAACACGGTGCCATTGTAACACGGTGCCACTATAACACGGTGCCACTATAACACGGTGCCACTGTAACACGGTGCCATTGTAACACGGGGCCACTATAACACGGTGCCACTGTAACACGGTGCCATTGTAACACGGGGCCACTATAACACGGTGCCACTGTAACACGGTGCCACTATAACACGGTGCCATTGTAACACGGTGCCACTATAACACGGTGCCACTGTAACACGGTGCCACTATAACACAGTGCCACTGTAACACGGTGCCAAGGTAACATGGTGCCGCTATAACACGGTGCCACTATAACACGGGGCCACTATAACACGGTGCCACTATAACACGGTGCCACTATAACACGGTGCCACTATAACACGGTGCCAAGGTAACATGGTGCCGCTATAACACGGTGCCACAGTAACACGGTGCCACTGTAACACGGTGCCACTGTAACACGGTGCCACTATAACACGGTGCCACAGTAACACGGTGCCACTGTAACACGGTGCCACTGTAACACGGTGCCACTGTAACACGGTGCCAAGGTAACATGGTGCCACTGTAACACGGTGCCACAGTAACACGGTGCCACTATAACACGGTGCCGCTATAACACGGTGCCACTATAACACGGGGCCACTGTAACACGGTGCCACCGTAACACGGTGCCATTGTAACACGGTGTCACTGTAACACGGTGTCACTGTAACACGGTGCCACCGTAACACGGTGCCATTGTAACACGGTGTCACTGTAACACGGTGTCACTGTAACACGGTGCCACTATAACACGGTGCCACTGTAACACGGTGTCACTGTAACACGGTGTCACTGTAACACGGTGCCACCGTAACACGGTGCCACCGTAACACGGTGCCACCGTAACACGGTGCCATTGTAACACGGTGTCACTGTAACACGGTGTCACTGTAACACGGTGCCACTGTAACACGGTGCCACTATAACACGGTGCCACTAAAGCTCGGTGCCACTGTAACACGGTGCCACTGTAACACGGTGCCACTGTAACACGGTGCCACTGTAACACGGTGCCACTGTAACACGGTGTCACTGTAACACGGTGCCACTGTAACACGGTGCCACTGTAACACGGTGCCACTGTAACACGGTGCCACTGTAACACGGTGCCACTGTAACACGGTGTCACTGTAACACGGTGCCACTGTAACACGGTGCCACTGTAACACGGTGTCACTGTAACACGGTGCCACTGTAACACGGTGCCACTGTAACACGGTGCCACTGTAACACGGTGCCACTGTAACACGGTGCCACTGTAACACGGTGCCACTGTAACACGGTGCCACTGTAACACGGTGCCACTGTAACACGGTGCCACTGTAACACGGTGCCACTTTAACACGGTGCCACTGTAACACGGTGCCACTGTAACACGGTGCCACTGTAACACGGTGCCACTGTAACACGGTGCCACTGTAACACGGTGCCACTGTAACACGGTGCCACTGTAACACGGTGCCACTATAACACGGTGCCACTAAAGCTCGGTGCCACTGTAACACGGTGCCACTATAACACGGTGCCAAGGTAACACGGTGCCGCTATAACACGGTGCCACAGTAACACGGTGCCACTGTAACACGGTGCCACTATAACACGGTGCCACTATAACACAGTGCCACTATAACACGGTGCCACTGTAACACGGTGCCACTGTAACACGGTGCCACTATAACACGGTGCCACTAAAGCTCGGTGCCACTATAACACGGTGCCACTGTAACACGGCGCCACTGTAACACGGTGCCACTGTAACACGGTGCCACTATAACACGGTGCCACTGTAACACAGTGCCACTGTAACACGGTGCCACTATAACACGGTGCCACTGTAACACGGTGCCACTGTAACACGGTGCCACTATAACACGGTGCCACTGTAACACGGTGCCACTGTAACACGGTGCCACTGTAACACGGTGCCACTGTAACACGGTGCCACTATAACACAGTGTCACTCTTGCACAGTGCCACTGTAACACGGTGCCACTAAAGCTCGGTGCCACTATAACACGGTGCCACTATAACACGGTGCCAGTGTAACACGGTGCCACTGTAACTCGGTGCCACTATAACACGGTGCCAGTGTAACACGGTGCCACTAAAGCTCGGTGCCACTATAACACGGTGCCACTATAACACGGTGCCAGTTTAACACGGTGCCACTGTAACACGGTGCCACTATAACACAGTGTCACTCTTGCACAGTGCCACTGTAATACGGTGCCACTTTAACACTGCGAGCCTGAACTCTTTGTCTCAGATTCCTGTCTCTTGGCCATCACTCCCTCCTTTCGACCTACCTTAGCGGCCATGCGGGGGTCTGCCTAGGCCCCACGCTCTGGGATTCTCTCCCTAAACCTCATTGCCTCTACACTTCCTTCTCTTCCTTCTTAACACCCAATTGTTTGACTAGTCTCTCCTTAAGCTCGGAGTCCATTTTTTTGATTATGCCTCTGGGAAGCACTTTGGGACATTTTTACGAACATACGAATTAGGAGCAGGAGTAGGCCACTCGGCCCCTCGAGCCTGCTCCGCCATTCAATAAGATCATGGCTGATCCGATTACTCCACATTCCCGCCTACCCCCGATAACCTTTCACCCCCTTGCTTACCAAGAATCTATCTACCTCTGCCTTAAAAATATTCAAAGACTCTGCTTCCACCGCCCTCTGAGGAAGAGAGTTCCAAAGGCTCACGACCCTCTGTGAGAAAAAATTTCTCCTCATCTCTGTCTTAAATGGGCGACCCCTTATTTTTAAACCGTGACCCCCTAGTTCTAGATTCTCCCACAAGAGGAAACATCCTCTCCACATCCACCCTGTCCAGACCCCTCAGGATCTTATATGTTTCAATCAAGTCACCTCTTACTCTTCTAAACTCCAGCGGATACAAGCCTAGCCTGTCCAACCGTTCCTCATAAGACAACCCGCCCATTCCAGATATTAGTCTAGTAAACCTTTTCTGAACTGCTTCCAGTGCGTTTACATCCTTCCTTAAATAAGGAGACCTACATTAAGGGCTCTATATAAATGCAAGCTTATTGTTGCTGTTTTTAAACAATGAAATAAGAATAAAACCAAAGCTCTCCTGCTTTGACATAGTTACCTAGTTAAAGATCTAACACCATTATTTGTTTATAGACCTAAACTGAAATATCCATAGAATCAGTTAACCTTGTGAACCTAGTTAGTGGCAGCTAACACACTTGGTTCATTGCTTTTTGCTGGTGCATTGACTTTGAGGCACAGGAAGGATTTTGCTGTCTGCTGTGTGGAGAGTGAATGATGAATAATTCACAAATATCCTGAAGACATCTACTGGAAATGAATGGGTAATGCAACAACTTGTTTATCTCAGTTTTTTATTATAAGAACATGTCTACGGTGTAAATGTTGTGCTAAGGAAATGTACAACAACTGCACTGATGTGCAAAACTAGTGAACCTTTTTTATTATTTAATAAAATAATTGTCTCCACTCCAAAAAGGTGCCTTTAACACTTTAGAATCATAGAATCCTAGAATGGTTACAGCACGGAAGAAGGCCATTCGGCCCGTTGAGCCCATGCTGGCTCTCTACAAGAGCACTTCAGCTAGTTCCACTCCCCCGCCATTTCCCTGTAGCCCTGCAAATGTTTTTCCTTCAGATACTTATCCAACTCCCTTTTGAAAGCTGTGATTGAATCTGCCTCCACCACCCTTTTCAGGCAGTGCATTCCAGATCCTAACCACTCGCTGCATAAAAATGTTTTTTCTTCTGTTGCCTTTGGTTCTTCTGCCAATCACCTTAAATCTGTGTCCTCTGGTTCTCGACCCTTCTGCCAATGGGAACAGTTTCTCTCTATCTACTCTGTCTAGACCCCTCACTTTAATCAAGGTAGTAACAAAGCAACAGCTAGTTTTTATTTTAAATTGCTTATGTAGCCAATTTGAAGGGTTAAAGACTTGTCTTTTAGCAAAAAAAATCTTTCTTGCGCAGTCAATTAAACAATATGTTGTCATTGTATTGGGGGGAACAGGGAATACAGGCTCAAGACTGAGATTGCTAGATTTTTGCTGGGTAGGGATATCAAGGGATATGAAGAAAATCGAATAAATTAGTTGAGGTACAGATCAGCCATGATCTAATTGAATGGCAGAGCCACTCAATGGGCTGAATGGCCCACTCTTCTTCCCTTCGTAAGCAATCAGGTTCTCACATTTTGCCACCTTTTTTTGTCTTAAATGGGATTTGCCTTAGAACAACTAATCTTTGATAATTTACATTGCAGTGAATGAAAATGATTGGTTTGTGGAACGTTCGTCATCAGATTTAGGAGATGGATGAGTTTTGCGCTCCTCAGTGTGAGGGATGTCATTGCTGACAAGTGGAACATCTACTTTTGACACCCAATATCGCTCACTCTCAGGTTATCCAGCACTATTAAATGTAGTAAAACTCGCACTCAGCGCCAGGCACTGGGGATAAAAGGCCCTTGTTTTAATCGGCTGTGCCACCTGGTCCCTAAAGACTCACCAATTGGATTCCACAGCAATTTTTATTGTGTTGAGCTGTTTTATTTAATATTTCTACACTTATTTCAGTTTTTGCTTAGTTTATTTTCCTTACCCTCCCCCAGATTTTTACCACTTTTCTCCCCCCCTTGTCCTGAAGGTGTTGACTGCCATTGGTTCTTATTATACAGATGTTGACTGCCATTGGGTAATATACAAATGTTGACTGCCATCAGGTAATATACAGATGTTGACTGCCATTGGGTAATATACAGATGTTGACTGCCATCAGGTAATATACAGATGTTGACTGCCATTGGGTAATATACAGATGTTGACTGCCATCAGGTAATATACAGATGTTGACTGCCATTGGGTAATATACAGATGTTGACTGCCATTGGGTAATATACAGATGTTGACTGCCATCGGGTAATATACAGATGTTGACTGCCATCGGGTAATATACAGATGTTGACTGCCATTGGGTAATATACAGATGTTGACTGCCATTGGGTAATATACAGATGTTGACTGCCATTGGGTAATATACAGATGTTGACTGCCATTGGGTAATATACAGATGTTGACTGCCATCGGGTAATATACAGATGTTGACTGCCATCGGGTAATATACAGATGTTGACTGCCATTGGGTAATATACAGATGTTGACTGCCATTGGGTAATATACAGATGTTGACTGCCATCGGGTAATACACAGATGTTGACTGCCATTGGTAATACACAGATGTTGACTGCCATTGGGTCATATTATACCGATGTTGACTGCCATTGGGTCATATTATACAGATGTTGACTGCCATTGGGTAATATACAGATGTTGACTGCCATTGGGTCATATTATACAGATGTTGACTGCCATTGGGTCATATTATACAGATGTTGACTGCCATTGGGTAATATACAGATGTTGACTGCCATTGGGTCATATTATACAGATGTTGACTGCCATTGGGTAATATTATACAGATGCTGACAATTGTACATGGTCTGGCTGCTCTCTGGTACTATGTCCAAGTGGCTATTCTTTAGGGTAGTGTCTGGACAGTGAGGTTGGACAGGCTACTCACAGCCAGCCCGACCCTGTTCTCACCCAACTTTCACGTGCTCACACTTTCCAGGAGGGATTTCGCTGGATTCCTTCTTTCAATCTTTTAACATTATTGTCTTTTTTTCATGTTTTGTGCCCATTGTCGTATTTACTGTTCTGTTTCTGCTTGTTTCATATACGGTTTTAGTGTCAGTGTTTTCAGAGAAAAGGGAAAATTGGAAGTGAGGAAAAAAAAATGATGTTTCAGGAAAAGCTGAACCATTGTTTGGGGGCTGGGGGAGGGGGTTAAACTTGCAGTTCCTGTCTGCAGGTGTCAGTGACTGCAGCAAGAACACTGCCCTGTGCTAACTAAAGTTTAATTACGACCAATTGAAAGCTCATATTTTTATACTCAAACCTTTTAACCTGATGTTATAATGTTTTCCATAGAAACCATTCAAATCCAATTTTAAAAGTTTAATAAAAAGAGTGTAAAAGGAAAACTATTCTCTACATATAAGTAGCTTCTGATTTGAAGGGCTTAAGCTGAATGGACTCTAGCAATGAAGGTTTTAAATTGCTTTGTCCACAGCCCTTCTATCGAGGCAGATTACTGATTTATAATCTGCTTGAGTGACTCATTAATGTTTAAGCGGCAGCCGCTTGAGTTCTGCTGGGTTAATTAGCCTCCATTTGCACAGGTTGGTCAGTGTTCAGTATTTCTAAATTGTAGTCGGCTTCATCTGCTGGAAAAAAAATCATTGAGAGGATATTTCACTCAGCACTTGGCTAGAAGCATGGCCACTGGGATTACTGCTCTCCCACCTCCCACATATTCCTGAGCTTCGGTGACTTTTGACAGCAACTAAATGAGGAGGACCGTAAACACGCACACACATGTATATATACACATACATGTGTCTATACATACACGCACGCAAACACACACACACACACATATATATACACACATACCTACACATAAATAAAGTCTGCCCCTCTTGACTCAAAGTTGCTTTAATTGAATTATTATTTTGAAAAGAAGTCACGCAGAAAATATCTCTTGGGCTGTTTTATTAAAATTGCTTAGTTCAACTAATGATAATTGAACTTTTTTTCAAGCAAAGTAATACTTCAGTTTAATGGATAGATTGCACACACACACACACCACACGCACACACACACACCACACACACACACACACACCACACGCACACACACACACCACACGCACACACACACACCACACGCACACACACACACCACACACAGACACACACACCACACGCACACACCACACGCACACACACACACCACACGCACACACACACACCACACGCACACACACACACCACACACCACACACAGACACACACACCACACCGCACACACACACACCACACGCACACACACACACCACACACACACACACACACACCACACGCACACACCACACGCACACACACACACCACACGCACACACACACACCACACGCACACACACACACCACACACCACACACAGACACACACACCACACCGCACACACAGACACCACACGCACACACACACACCACACGCACACACACACACCACACCGCACACACGCACACCACACACCACACACCACACACACACACCACACACAGACACACACACCACACCGCACACACACACACCACACCACACACACACACACCGCACACACACACACACCGCACACACACACACCACACGCACACACACACCGCACACATACCACACACACCACACACACACACACACACACACACACCACACGCACACACACCACACACACACACCACACACACACACACACACCACACACACACACACCACACGCACACACACCACACACACACACCACACACACACACACACCACACACACACCACACACACACCACACACACACACCGCACGCACACACACACCACACACACACACACCACACACACACACACCACACACACATACCACACACACCACACACACACACACCACACACACACCACACACACACCACACACACACCACACACACACCACACGCACACACACCACACACACACCACACACACACCACACACACACACACACACACACACACATACCACACACACACACCTCACACACCACACACACACACCACACACACCACACACACACCGCACACACACCGCACACACACACACCACACACACACACCCCACACACCACACACACACACACACCACACGCACACACACACACACCACACACACACACACCACACACCACACACACATACCACACACCACACACACACCACACACACACCACACACACACACCACACACACACACACACACACACCACACACACACCACACACACACCACACACACACCACACACACACACCGCACGCACACACACACCACACGCACACACACACCACACACACACACACCACACACACACACACCACACACACACACACCACACACACACACACCACACACACATACCACACACACCACACACACACCACACACACACCACACACACACACCACACGCACACACACCACACACACACACACCACACACACACCACACACACACACACACACACACACACATACCACACACACACACCTCACACACCACACACACACACCACACACACCGCACACACACCGCACACACACCGCACACACACCGCACACACACCACACACACACACCGCACACACACCGCACACACACCGCACACACACCGCACACACACACCACACACACACCACACACACACACACACACACACCACACACCACACACCACACACACACACACCACACACACACACCCCACACACCACACACACACACACACCACACGCACACACACACACACCACACACCCCACACACCACACACACACACACCACACACCACACACACATACCACACACCACACACACACCACACACACACCACACACACACACCACACACACACACACACACACCACACACACCACACACACACCGCACACACACACCACACACACACCACACACACACCACACGCACACACACACACACACACACACACACACACACCACACACACACCCCACACACACCACACACACACACACACCACACACCACACACACACACACACACACCACACGCACACACACACCGCACACACACACCACACACACACCACACACACACCACACACACACACACACACACACCACATGCACACACACACACACACACACCACACACCACACACCACACACACATACCACACACACACCACACACACACCACACACACACCGCACACACACCGCACACACACCGCACACACACACCACACACACACACACACCACACGCACACACACACACCACACGCACACACACACACGCACACACACACCCCACACACCACACGCACACACACACCACACACACATACCACACACACACATACCACATGCACACCACACACACACCACACACACACTCCACCACAGACACTCAACAACAACTTGCCTTTATATAGCACCTTTAATGTAGTAAAACATCCCAAGGTGCTTCACAGGAGCGTTATTAACTAAAATTTGACACTGAGTCACATAAGGAGATATTAGGACAGGTGATCAAAAGCTTGGTCAAAGGTAGGTTTTAAGGAGCATCTAAAAGGAGGAGTGAGATAGCGATGTGAAGAGGTTTAGGGAGGGAATTCCAGAGCTTAGAGCCTGGACAGCTGAAGGCACGGCCGCCAATGGAGCGGCGAAGGAAATCGGGGATGCACAAGAGGCAAGAATTGGAGGAACGCAGTGATCTTGGAGGGTTGTAGATCTGGAGGAGTTTACAGAGATAGGGCGAGGCGAGGGCATGGAGGCATTTGAACACAGGATGAGAATTTTAAATTTGAGGCGTTGCTGGACTGGGAACCAATGTAGGTCAATGAGCACAGGGGTGATGGGTGAACGGGACTTGGTGCGAGTTAGGATACGGGCAGCAAAGCTTTGGATACATATTCTAGACAAACAGACATGTAACACACACACTCATAACACCCAGTAATCAACCCAAGTGAAATATTTTGTAGTAAGTTATTGTAAGTTAACAGGATGAGCTCTTCACAGCTTAAAACCTCCTGATTACCTGGAAATCAGAGCTGATGTTCCCTCTCAGAGGATTGAAATGTGTTCAAGCCCACATGATCTTTGAAAATAATAAAGCACTACAAGGGAGGTAAATACACAGTTCTGTATTCGTGGCTGAGTCACATTTTCTAGTTTGATTGTAGAGATTCCCTTAGCCAATTGGATAGTGAACAGGAGAAGTGTGTGTGTGGGGTGAATGATGCAGTAATTGTGTCATCCTGAGAGGGAAGCAAGATTATATATCCGATACACGCAATCCTCATTGTTATATTTCTCAATGCAAATGTTTCCTTTTTCCAAGATATTCCGTGAACAGTTCATACCAGCGGGGGAGCACAGGGTAATCTTTGTGGGTTGGGTGAGGTGTTGGGGAGTGCGGGGGGTGGATTTTATCATGTGCCTGATATTATGAGACATGTCAACCTTCAGCATTTTAAACTGACAGTCAGCACTTTAACCCATGTGTCCATTTGTTGGCATGTCATCAGAAAAACCAGCTTGTTTTTGCTGTGATTAGAGATTGTATCAACCAACCGACCAACCAGATCAGTTAGAAGGCAGGACTGGAGGATGTCGGAAACAATTTGATTGGTTCGGCGATGAGATTGGAGGCTATCAGAACCCGTCAGATGTTGCTTTCTCCCACTGTTGGTTACGCATGAACTTGAGGTGAAATCACTTCAAGATCAGTCGATGGTTTCTGAGGCTGCAGTGACAAGTGTGTTTGTCTCTAAAGATGTTATATACAACAAATAAGCGACTAAAATACAGCTGTTAAAAACTGTTTTAAAATAATTTCTTCCAAGGAACTTTCAGATATATGCCCGGCTCGTTATCTTATGCAAAGTTTTACTTTCTTTAAGAAGGACTGCAGGTGCTTTTTGAGATAAGAACAACACTTTACTGGCGTGAACGCATTAACTGGCTTTATTTGAGCATTTCTGTCCCTGCACGTACGGAATAGCTCGAGTTTGGAAATAAAGTGGGGAGTGAGGTTGGAGCGATGATGAGTTTCCCTAATTTAAAAAATTGCAATGAGATTCCTATATTTAGGATTTTACTATAGCACACAGCCATGATGTGTGATGAGGGCCATTAGTTGTTTGTGTGTGAGCGGAGTGTTTGGTTTGATCTGCAATTCTGATAGCTGGTTATTAACACGTTTGTGGTGGAGGTCACTTTGTGCTGTGCAGTAACCAAAGAGAGAGCCCAGTCTGAGTATATCAGACTAGTCAGCATCCATGGGGAAATGTGAGGAGTGATGTTTATAATCAATAAGTATATAACAGATTGCAAGCTATAGAACGGAGACAGTCAGTTAAACCCACCTGGGAGCACAACATTTAACTCCCTCTGCTGTTCCTGAAAGACACAATTTTGTGCACTGTAGCCTTTTTTAAAATTGGCTGTAGTGTGTAATGATTCTTATGTCCGGTACAAGTAAATAAACCACTTTCCCCAGGTTTAAAAGAGCAATACAGGCTTGAAGTGATAATAGGGAATGAATGCTTAATGTGTTGTGTTATGACATTCTTCTGTCTGCTATTTTAACGGATGTGTTAATCCATTTATTTTAAATAGGTTAGCTGCTGCGTTAGGATAACAGACAGAGGAATGTCCGATGAACACATTAAGCGTTTGGTGCTATTATCAGCAACAGAAATTTCTAGCCTCATATTTTAAGGTTTTAAAAACAGAAAATGTTTGCAATGCTTCAAAGCTGTAAATTTAATTAAAAGTAAATTTTCCTTCTCTGTTGGCTCAGTCGGTAAAGGAGGAAAAGACGAATCAGAATGTAGTTCTAAGATTTTGTTTCAGTGATACTGAGGGACGTTGTTCCTCCTGGAGTTACTTAAAGAAAATAATTTATTTCAGATCGTTCCATCAGCATATCCTTAATCCAGGCAACCCCCACAACCAACAGTCACGTTAATCTGCGGGCCGCGCAGCGGTCTGGAGGTCCCGCGCAGGCCGCTCACCGGCTTGCACATCGGAGAAACCGCGCACGCGGGAAAATTTGAATGGGCTGTGCAGCCAGTTAAAGGGACCGCGCACAAATTTTTTTTTTTACAGGGAACATTGCCTCTACCTCTTTTGTTCAGGACGGATGGGGGGGTGGGCCGATGTGAGCCCGTTTTCACTTGTGAACGTAGAATGCACAGCCGGGATCATCACGTGTGTTGCAAAAGGTTTCAGTTTGCAAAAATATCAGTACTGTTGGCTTGAATTGCAGAAAAACAGCAAGCTTTAAAGTGCTGAAAAAGTGTGGCAAATAATTATCAAAAATCCAAAGAGGGCTGTGACATCAGAACACCTCCCCATGAGAATAAACCTCACGCCTTAAGCACTTTACTTCAGTAATTCTTAAATTCTCCACTGCTTCAAACTTTGCTCGCGTACTTTTAAGTTTTTTTCTCTTGCAATATAAGTGATGGAATATAGCAGCAAAAGTTATGACAAGTCCATGTCCCGCCGCACTTTCAGTCTAATTTCTTGTTGTCACACGTCATAATACCTATATTCAGGGCTGTCTGTAAGCGTTAAGTTTTTTGGGGGGTTGGTGTTAGCTTTTTATGAAGCAGTTCGCCAGCTTTTGCTATTGCTAGGTTGGCATGTATGTATGTGTAATCCATACGATTAATTCCTGTGATGTAAGACTTCCTTGCGTTTCCTGATACCATAAGCGTTTCCATCTGACATTACGAAGCTGAATTAAATAAAAGTAGCTTTTGATTTTCCAGTGGATCAGTGGGTAAAGTCACCGACTGGGCTGGCATTGAGCTGAAGAGATCGGGGAGCCCAGGCCCCTGCTCGATGTGGACTACGTGACCTCAGTTGTGGGGCTGCTACACCTGGGAGGAGAAAAATCAAGCAGGGCCCTGGTCCCTGATCACTATCCAGTAGCCCTAGTTGGAAAGTGCACATTTATGGATTTTGAATGATGGCAGATTACAAGTTATAAGATAGATTCAGATGAAGAAAGCCCTTCAGCTTGAGGGGGTTGATAAGGGTAATGCGGTTGACGTGATGCACATGGACTTCCAAAAGGCGTTCGACAAAGTACCACATAATAGGCTTGCCAGCAAAGTTGATGCCCGTGGAATAAAAGGGACAGTGGCAGCATGGATACGGAACTGGCTAAGTGACAGGAAACAGAGAGTAGTGGTTGTTTTTCGGACTGGAGGAAGGTATACAGTGGTGTTCCCCAGGGGTCGGTTCTAGGACCACTGCTTTTCTTGATATATATTATTGACTTGGATGTGGGTGTACAGGGCACAATTTCAATATTTGCAGATGACACAAAACTTGAAAGTATACTGAACAATGAGGAGGAGAGTGATAGACTTCAGGAAGACATAGACAGGCTGGTGAAATGGGCGGACACGTGGCAGATGACATTTAACGCAGAAAAGTGTGAAGTGATACATTTTGGTAGAAAGAATGAGGAGAGGACATATAAACTAAATGGTGCAATCCTGAAGGGGGTGCACGAACAGAGAGACCTGGGGGTATGTGTGCACAAATCGTTGAAGGTGGCAGGGCAGGTTGAGAAAGCAGTTAAAAAGGCTTACAGGATCCTGGGCTTCATAAATAGAGGTATAGAGTGCAAAAGTGTGGAAATTATGATGAACCTGTATAAAACACTGGTTCGGCCCCAACTGGAGTACTGTGTCCAATTCTGGGCACCACACTTTAGGAAGGATGTGAAGGCCTTAGAGAAGGTGCAGAAAAGACTTATGAGAATGATTCCAGGAATGAAGGACTTCAGTTACGTTGATAGACTGGAGGAGCTGGGGTTGTTTGCCTTGGAGACGAGAAGATTGAGAGGTGATTTGATCGAGGTGTTCAAAATCATGAGGGGTCTGGACAGAGTAGAAAGAGGGAAACTGTTCCCATTGGCAGAAGGATCAAGAACCAGAGGACACAGATTTAAGGTGATTGGCAAAAGAACCAAAGGCGACGTTAAAAAAAAACTTTTTTACGCAGCGAGTTGTTAAGATCTGGAATGCACTGCCTGAAAGGGTGGTGAAGGCAGATTTAATCATGGCTTTCAAAAGGGAGTTGGATAAGTACCTGAAGGAAAGAAATTTTCAGGGCTACGGGGAAAGGGCGGGGAGTGGGACTAGCTGAAGTGCTCTTGTAGAGAGCCGGCACGGGCTCGACAGGCCGAATGGCCTTGTTCCGTGCTGTAACCATTCTATGATTCTATGAGCCTATTTGATCTCATTGTTCCAGAATACCAATCATTCCATAACAGCATTTAGATCTTTCTGAACTGAATCACAAGTCCTGGCTTCAAACACTCTTCCTGGCAAACTATTTCAGCTGTTGATAGCTTTCTGTGTAAAGGAAATACTTCCTGATGGCTGTCCTAAAATTTTATTTCACAATCCTGAACAATTCTGAGCTTTCTTGTCCTGCTGTGCTGTGGATCTGAAAGTATTGTTTTGGCGTTCCATCTCTATTCCATTTTTATATACCGCAACAGGATCTCCGAGATAGCTCTTTTTGAGGCTGAGGAGCCCCAATTTCTCAAGTTATTCTTCACAGTTCACTCTCTGACACCTGGGATCAGCCTCGTTGCTCTCATCTGTAGTGTTTCCTGGGCCTGGAAGGTCATCCTCTATCACGGCAACCAGATCTGTACACAGTACCCCAGGTGTGTCCTGACCAGGGCACCGTACAGCTTCAGTGTGACCCCTAGGGCTTTGAAAGAAAAGACAGCCATCCGTGGCTAAGTAAAGTAATAAAGGATAATATCCGACTGAAAACAAGGGCATAAAAAGTAGCCAAATCTAGTGGGAGGATAGAAGATTGGGAAGCATTTAAAAGCCAGCAAAGAATAACTAAAAGATTAATTAAGAAAGGGAAGATAGATTATGAAAGTAAACTAGCAAAAAATATAAAAACAGATAGCAAGAGTTTCTACAGTTATATAAAAAGAAAAAGAGTGGCTAAAGTGAATGTTGGTCCCTTAGAGGACGAGACCGGGAAATTAGTAGTGGGGAACATGGAGATGGCAAAAACGCTGAACAAATATTTTGTATCAGTCTTTACAGTAGAGGACACTAAAAATATCCCAACACTGGACAAACAAGGGGCTATAGGGGGGGAGGAGCTAAGCACGATTAAAATCACTAAGGAGGTGGTACTCGGTAAGATAATGGGACTAAAGGCGGATAAATCCCCTGGACCTGATGGCTTACATCCTAGGGTCTTGAGAGAAGTAGCGGTAGGGATTGTGGATGCATTAGTGGTAATTTTCCAAAACTCCCTGGATTCAGGAAAGGTCCCAGCAGATTGGAAAACTGCTAATGTAACGCCCTTATTTAAAAAGGGAAGTAGACAAAAGGCTGGAAACTATAGACCAGTTAGCCTAACATCTGTGGTTGGTAAAATATTGGAGTCCATTATTAAGGAAGCAGTAACAGGACATTTGGATAAGCATAATTTAATCGGACAGAGTCAGCATGGTTTTATGAAGGGGAAGTCATGTTTGACAAATTTGCTCGAATTCTTTGAGGGCGTAACAAACAGGGTGGATAAAGGGGAACCAGTGGATGTGGTGTATTTGGACTTCCAAAAGGAATTTGACAAGGTGCCACACAAAAGATTACTGCACAAGATAAAAAATCACGGGATTGGGGGTAATATACTGGCATGGGTGGAAGATTGGCTATCTAACAGAAAACAGAGAGTTGGGATAAATGGTTCATTCTCGGGTTGGCAATCAGTGACTAGTGGTGTTCCGCAGGGGTCAGTGCTGGGACCCCAACTCTTTACAATCTATATTAACGATTTGGAGGAAGGGACCGAGTGCAATGTATCCAAGTTTGCCGATGATACAAAGATGGGTGGGAAAGCAGTGAGTGAGGAGGACATAAAAAACCTGCAAAAGGACATAGACAGGCTAAGTGAGTGGGCAGAAATTTGGCAGATGGAATATAATGTTGGAAAGTGTGAGGTTATGCACTTTGGCAGAAAAAATCAAAGAGCAAGTTATTATCTAAATGGAAAGAAACTGCAAAGTGCTACAGTACAAAGGGTTCTGGGGGTCCTGGTGCATGAAACACAGGAGGTTAGTATGCAGGTACAGCTGGTGATCAGGAAGGCCAATGGAATCTTGGCTTTTATTGCAAGGGGGTTGGAGTATAAAAGCAGGGAAGTCTTGTTGCAGTTATACAGGGTACTGGTGAGGCCACACCTGGAATACTGCGTACAGTTTTGGTTTCCATATTTAAGAAAGGATATACTTGCTCTCGAGGCAGTTCAGAGGAGGTTCACTCGATTGATTCCGGAGATGAGGGGGTTGACTTATGAGGAAAGGTTGAGTAGGTTGGGCCTCTACTCATTGGAATTCAGAAGAATGAGAGGCGATCTTATCGAAACATTTAAGATTGTGAGGGGGCTTGATCGGGTGGATGCGGTGAGGATGTTTCCACTGATGGGTGAGACTAGAACTAGGGGGCATAATCTTAGAATAAGGGGCTGCCCTTTCAAAACTGAGATGAGGAGAAACTTCTTCACTCAGAGGGTAGTAAATCTATGGAATTTGCTACCTCAGAGAGCTGTGGAAGCTGCGACATTAAATAAATTTAAAACAGAGATAGACAGTTTCCTAGCTGATAAGGGAATTAGGGGTTACGGGGAGCGGGCAGGGAAGTGGACGTGAGTCTAGGTTCGGATCAGCCATGATCCTATTGAATGGTGGAGCAGGCCCGAGGGGCCGTATGGCCTACTCCTGCTCCTACTTCTTATGTTCTTATGAACCCAACTGATTTGGCAATATAACCCAGATCCTAAAATCATAGAATGATACAGCACAGAAGGAGGCCATTCGGCCCATCGTGCCTGTGCCGGCTCTTTGCTAGATCCTATTTGCATTGTTAATCCTTGTCACACACTGCTTAGACATGGTGCATGATGGCCAACTAACTACCCCTGAACTGCATTCATCTTCCCTTTGACAAATTCTGTCCCAGTCATGGAGTGCAGGTGCCTCCTAATTTTTTTTCACTTCTGATGTAAACAGTACTTTGCGTTTACCCTTATTCGACTTCATTTGCTATTGACCATCCCAGGTGCAACCACTGTCAAGCTCCCTTCCAGTTTTACGTAGGATTACATTACATCGGATATACAGCACAAAAACAGTCCATTCGGCCCAACCAGTCCATGCCGGCGTTTATGCTCCACTCGAGCCTCCTCCCGTCTTTCCTCATCTAAATCTATCAGCATAACCCTCTATTCCCTTCTCCCTCATATACTTATCTAGCCTCCCCTTGAATGCATCTATACTATTCACTTCAACCACTGCCTGTGGTAGCGAGTTCCACATTCTCACCATTCTCTGGGTAAAGAAGTTCCTTCTGAATTCCCTATTGGATTTTTTGGTGACTATCTTATATTGATGGTCTCTAGTTTTGCTGCTCCCCACAAGTGGAAACATTCTCTCTGTATCCACTCTATCAAAACCTTTCATGATTTTAAAGACCTCTATTAGGTCACCCCCTCAGCCTTCTCTTTTCAAGAGAAAGGAGACCCAGCCTGGTATAATCCACAAATGTAACTTTCTTCCATTGAGCCTGAAAACCCATCTCATTTCTATATACCGGCAACAGGAGGTGAAAAGGTCAGAACATCGGGAGAAAAAAGCCACCGACGTTTCTGTTGTCGAGCTCATTTGATGAACTTTGACAATTCTCGGACTTGTCATGTGATTGTTGCTGAGTCTTGTGGTACATCTGCCCTCTCTGATAAAATGGTACTGATACTGGGGTATGGATCACAGGGCAGTGGTTTATATTTCAAGTCAGCCGTCTGTAAACAATCTCGGTAATCACAAGACCCCATCACCTGACCTCCACATTTCACCCAGTTAAATGCAACTGAAGGGAGCAAAATATAATTTTTAAAATACTAAATTTTTGTTGTCTGCATATCCTATAAACCAAATGCAGGAAATAAGGTTCAAGGTTTCGTAAGAAAAAAAAATCATTCTCTTCGTCTCTCTACCCCTCTCTCCTCCTTTAAGACTCTGCTTAAAACCTGCCTCTTTGACCAAGTGTTTGGTCACCTGTTCTAATGTCTCCTTCTTTGGCTTGGTGTCAATTGTTGCCTGACTACGCTCCTCTGAAGCTCCTCGGGTCGTTTTACTATGTTAAAGGAGCTATATAAATGCAAGTTGTTGTTGTTGTCATCCTTGGACACGTAGGCTGTGTGACTGAGTGTCACTTTGTGATGAAGGCTTCAATGTAGCGCCCACCAGCATCTTATACAGTTCCTGGCCTTGCAGTTGGTGAAGGAGTGAGAGAGCTGGGTTTCCTGCATGTCAGTCATAAATTCTGATTTAAAAAGCGTGTTGTTGAATGATGGTGGGCACTTTTTATTTAATATTAAAATTCATGCGGTTAATTTGTTATCTCAAATAATTGTTAGCAAGAGTTTTCAGATGGCGAAAATAATTTGATATGTAGTGAAAAGCTCATTTCTGCAGGATAGTCGAATAAATTACCTCATGACAATCTAAATGACATCACTAACGAAACTCCAGTCAGCAGCTGTATAGAGGATGAATAAATATTTAGGGTTTCATTTGGAATTTAAAAAAAAGTAAATTAGTATCTAACAAAGAATGGAGACATTCAGATGATGGTTGGAATTTATATTGCCTGAAAGGTAAATGAATGAGAATGCAGTGTGGGACTGACAATGGCTTTTGCTGCCAATGAATTTGATCTAATCCTTTGAGTACTGAATCATCTTTCCAGTTTTGTACCTTCCTCCAGTCCATTTTAGACCTCCGTTGTCATCACTCACTGCCTATTAGATCCACAATGCGTTGGTCTCAACCCCGGGCTGGGAATGTCACCATTCCCTGTTACATTGTGGTTTCTGCCCATTGGTCTCACCTGCAAGCAGGGCGATGGTATATGGAATGATAAAGCACAGAAGGAGACCACTCAGCCCATCATGCCTGTGCTGATATAATGCAGCACAATTACTTCTTACATCGAGTAATAAAAGAAATGCTTTTTCTTTGCAGTTAAGTTATTTGTAAGTTAAGAGGCGTGGCGGTGAAGGCTCCAGTCTAAACTAAAGCCCTGGATTTCCTCAATGTCAGTTACGCTGTTGTTACACCATAGTTGCATTTAGCGCAAAACAGCAGCAATATACCCAAATACATTGACGTGCAAATTCCCTCGATCTTTTCCACCCAGTAGCAGCGTTACAATGATGTATGTGCTGAGGACAATGAGGAAATTCAGGGCCTAAGTGAAGTAGAATAATTATTTCTTTACCTGTGAAGGTTTATATGATTATTTGACTTTGTGGGAGCTTGCTGTGTGCAAATTGGCTGCCGCGTTTCCTACATTACAACAGTGACTACACGTCAAAAAAGTACCTCTGGCTGTAAAGCGCTTTGGGACGTCCTGAGGTCATGAAAGGCGCTATATAAATACAAGCCTTTTAAAAAATATATATAATTGGCTAAAGTGTCAGTTTTAGTTACCTGCCAGTTTTATCCACTGTGTTGAACCCATTTTGTAAAGTGCAGGGTAGATGTAGAATCAATTAAGTCTCCGTACTACTGAAAGTGCAATTTTCTGTTTGGTTAGATTGAGCAGAAACATTAGTGTCCAAATGTGGGACTCTGCATCTGTGGCACTGTAAACAGCCCCAGCTAATGGTAATACTCTGATATGACAGCAGGGGGCACCAGCTCAGCCTGGAGCACTGTTCTCAATAATGGAAGAGAACAAATGCATTTCCAAACGTTTCTGGCAGCTCAGCGATGAAATGAAACTGTTTTAAGGCAGTCAAACCTGTTCCACTCCAGAGTCAATGGCAGTGACAATAATCCAGCTGAGGGGTGGCATATGTAGCAGTCATTTATTTTGTGGATTAAATGCTGGAAATGTTATTAACTGCTTTGATCTAGGCAAATTTACTTCATACTTCCAGACAAAGGTTACCTATGTCCTGATGACGGTTACTATCCAGGACCACAGCAGAAAGTAGAAGCTTAATCTAGCTGTCTGTGGTCTGCAGTGCTGCTGAGACGATGAGGAATTGATTTGAATTTCTCTGTAGATCCAGTTCCTTTTCAGTTGATTTATCTTGCCCCCCCGATCCCCTGAAGGGACTGCCCCATGCTAGACTGTGGTTCCGTGAGGGTCAGGCACGCAAGTGACCACTCCTCGTGTGGGAAGCCAGACCGTGAGTGTTAGCAGACTAATCTACCACGGGAAGCATCACAGCCAGTTCCGCCATCTCCTCACTTGGTGTTCGGGCAGAAGTCACTGAACAGCAATCAGGACTCGGGGGGGTCCTTGTGATGTTTCCCCACTCTGTAGCCCAGAAGCATCACTGGGACCAATTGTAATGCCCCGGCTGAAATCACTTAACTCAGTATATCTGGGACCTTCCTGGTCTCTATATCTCAGTACCATACCCGGCAGTGCATTCGCTCACTGAGCCATCAGTGCCCGTTCAGCTACAAATACCACTTGTGGAAAATCAAATGATTATCGGATCATTACTTCATTGACGTTTGTGGGAGCTTGCTGTGCGCAAATTGGCTGCCACGTTTCCTACATTACAACAGTGACTGCACTTCAGAAAGTACTTCATTGGCTGTAAAGCGCGTTGGGACGTCCTGAGGTCGTGAAAGGCACTGTATAAACACAAGTTCTTTCTTTCTTTGATGACCTGAATGAGAGAGGGGACGGATGGAAAAGGCTGCTTGCTATAGAGCGGAGAGCAAGCAATTCTTCCCATTGGGCAATTAAATGGAAACAAGCTGTTAACTGTTCAGAGCAGTGGAACGATACACCTTTGTACATTCTGAGTCAGGTTGTGTCAGTTTGATTCAGACATGAAGCTGTGCAGCCTGAAAGTTCCTGCTCCTACAGGACAGATGCGAGGAGTTAAAGAATCTGCGATACTACGCCAAGGGAGTAGTGGGAGGCGACTTTCTGCCTGGTCCAGCACATGCTGTTGCTCTTAACTGCGTTGTTGTGCGGAAGTGCCCTGCGTGGGTTTGCAGGCTGCACTGCTCACTCTCAAGGTCAGGTGTAGCATGAGAAAGGCAGAGGAAAGGCCTCGCCCTTAAAAAAAATGTTGTTATTTACAGTGCAGCTTCCACCACCTACAAACATAGTAATACTCCCTCTTTGATACAGCACACTATTACAACTCTCTCCGAGATGTGTACATTCCTCAATGGACAGGTGCTCCAGCAAAACAACTGTGAACACTTGCATTTTCAAGATCAGTATAGAAGTCATGGCTGTCGTGCAATTCAGTGTAACTCATGAAGTCAGTGTTCAGAAGACGGGTGGCCGTATTTGGTGAAAGTTCACCATTATGTTTTGAGTGACAGGCTCTGAAGTATATTGCCTACATTGAGTTTACAGTTAAAATAACAACAGAAAATGCTGGGAAAACTCAGCAGGTCAGGCAACATCCGTGGAGAGAAATTTGAGTTGACATTTTGGGTCGAACCCTTCTTCAAAACTGGAAAGAAAAGAAACTAGATCGAAGGCAGGGCTGCGATCGGACAAAAGAATAAAAGAAACAAAAGAAGTAAAAGAGATTAGAAGCTTGACGAGATGGTAATAGGCTGAGATTAGGTGTAAAGTGTACTGGCAGGGCAAGAGATAGCTGCCAGGTGTGAGAGAGAAACAAAAGGAAAGGGGGGGGGAAAGGAGTGGAAAAATTACAAGAAAAAATGAAATAGGGGCCGAGCTTATGATCTGAAATTGTTGAACTCGATATTGAGTCCGGAAGGCTGCAGAGTGCCTAATCGGAAGATGAGGTGCTGTTCCTCGAGTTTACGTTGAGCTTCCGTGGAACAATACAAGAGGCCAAGGACGGTCTTGTATTGTTCCACGGAAGCTCAACGTAAACTCGAGGAACAGCACCTCATCTTCCGATTAGGCACTCTGCAGCCTTCCGGACTCAATATCGAGTTCAACAATTTCAGATCATAAGCTCGGCCCCTATTTCATTTTTTCTTGTAATTTTTCCACTCCTTTCCCCCCCCCCGCCCTTTCCTTTTGTTTCTCTCTCACACCTGGCAGCTATCTCTTGCCCTGCCAGTACACTTTACACCTAATCTCAGCCTATTATCATCTCGCCTAGCTTCTAATCTCTTTTACTTCTTTTGTTTCTTTTATTCGTTTGTCCGATCGCAGCCCTGCCTTCGATCTAGTTTCTTTTCTTTCCAGTTTTGAAGAAGGGTTCGACCCGAAACGTCAACTCAAATTTCTCTCCACGGATGTTGCCTGACCTGCTGAGTTTTTCCAGCATTTTCTGTTGTTATTTCGGATTTCCAACATCTGCAGTATTTTGCTATCGTACTTGAGTTTACAGTTATTGCCTGTGCTCGTACTATACCGGAAAAAGCTTAAGATAAAAGTACAGTTGCTGCTTGTCTCTCTGACCTATGGATCCTGTCTGTCAGTATATTGATCTGCTACCATTAAAGGACACAGGGTTGTTAACCATATCGTGCAAACCCAAACCCTGGGATCAAACGGTCATTATTAGGTTACAGGAGCTTCCGACCACATATCTGCAGCATAACTAAGACTGCCTATTTCCACCTCCGTAACATCGCCCGGCTCCGCCCTTGCCTCAGCTCATCCGCTGCTGAAACCCTCATCCCTGCCTTTGTTACCTCTAGACTTGACTATTCCAATGCATTCCTGGCTGGCCTCCCACGTTCTACCCTACGTAAACTTGAGGTCATCCAAAACTCGGCTGCCCGTGTCCTAACTCGCACCAAGTCCCGTTCACCCATCACCCCTGCGCTCGCTGACCTACTTTGGCTCCCGGTTAAGCAACACCTCGATTTCAAAATTCTCATCCTTGTTTTCAAATCCCTCCATGGCCTCGCCCCTCCCTATCTGTGTAATCTCCTCCAGTCCCACTACCCCCGAGATATCTGCGCTCCTCTAATTCTGCCCTCTTGAGCATCCCTGATTATAATCGCACAACCATTTTTCTGCCTCGGCCGTAAGCTCTGGAATTCCCTCCTAAACCTCTCCGCCTCTCTCCCCCTCTCTCCTCCTTTAAGACACTCCTTAAAACCTACCTCTTTGACCAAGCTTTTGGTCACCTGCCCGAATTTCTCCTTATGTGGCTCGGTGTCGATTTTTTTGTCTTCTAATACTCCTGTGAAGCGCCTTGGGACGTTTTACTACGTTAAAGGCGCTATATAAATACAAGTTGTTGTTGTTCTTGTAATAAAAGGGATAGTTGTTAATGACTGGAATGAAGAATGACAGGCAAAATTCAGAATCTAACCCCAGCGCTGTACTGAAACTTTCTATCGTATCAGAAAGAGCACAGTGAAAGGGTTAAATGGAACGAGATTTTTCTTCCCTCAAATGCTTTCCTCCGACATCTGTCTGCCCACTGATCTGTCCTGATCTGCACTCCTCCCTCTCTCTGCTCCACCCGAAGCAGATCGGCCTGGAGTTGCCCTTTTTTGGCTGTACTGGGTGCTGTTGTTTCCTCCCCAGTGTTTGCAGTTAGTGAAATGTGCAGAGGCTCAGAGGCCACACGGTGCCTTTATATGGAAATGTGAGCTGGTCCGACACAGAGACTGGTGGAAAATAAAAGAAGGAAGTAGCAACGAGTTCTGTGTTGCTAAGGTCACCTACAAAACAGAATGAAACCTTTTTGGACAAAATCCGAAAGTTTTTTTTTAAAAGCCTTTTTAGCCTCTGGAGATGTGAATACTTTGTTGCAAATGACTGGTGTTTTACAAGATGGATAAGGTTCACCCATCAGGGATTTACATTGTTTTGCATCATTTCACACAAATATTTTAAAAAACTGTCCCAACCCTTTAATCTATTAAGGATGGCTTCAGATATTCTGCCGCCTTCTTTGAGCTGTGAACCACAGCCCGCAGCACACAGCCACAGGCTAATCTGGCACCTGCAGTTCTGTAACGACTGGATAGGAGGTGCAAGATGGGATTAAAGAGGAAATGTATTTACGTGAATTGCTGCCAATTCTTAAAAAGGCGATATCTGTATATTTACTGGTGTGTCTCAGTCTCTTCCTTTGCTCGTAGGGTTTTGTGCTGTGCTTTGGAGCTGGCATTGTGTGTATAATCGACTCATCCGGGACACCATGAAGTTCCACTCCAGTGGAAAACATGAACAGGCGGCAAAAGCTGTGGACAGCACTCCCGACCCATCAAATTATTGACTCTGTACAGGAGTGCACTCAGGATTTTACAATGGGCCAGGCGGCCGCATGAAGGGACTGAATTCTGGTCCTCTGTCAGCCTTCCGTGCCTCCCCCATCTGAATCCCAATAATAAGATTCCAGCACATCCAAGGCTGCTGAAGCTTCTCGTGCCTTGAGCCTGCCCCCCACCCCCCCCCCCCAACCATCGCCTTTATTGCAGTTGGGTGGGCTCCTTGCCGGCCGGCCCACGTGTCTTTTGCGGTTAGTTAAATTAGCCAATTCAAAATCTCCCCCCTGCTCCTTGGAGCTGTGGTGACTGACGGGTTAGACTGAAAGGGTTAGATGAAGAGGGGTGGGAGCAGGGTCGTGTGGAGCATGGACCAGTTGGGCCGAATGGCCTGTTTCTGTGCTGTAAATTCGATACAATTCCCTGGCGTGCGGGCGATTAGGATCAGTTGATTCAATTGGCTGCAAAGGATGAGTAGGCTGCTGTCCAGTAAGTTGCAGCTACATCCAGGGAGTCAGCCCTAATGGTGAAATGTAGGCCCTGCTGCCCAGGAGACAGTGACACCAAGGCTGTGGTTGGTGTAGTGTATGTGCCTTTAAGAGCCCCATGTGTACTGTAATGCCGGTAATGGCCACTCGGGCTATATAAGCCTGTATATTGTGTTGTATCCGTTAGTTCCCCTCCAGACTTTGTTTAGTAAACACCTATGAAACCAACTCCTGTCTTCAGTGTCTCTATCAACACACAGACACAACAGTGGCGACGAAGTGGAAACGGACTTACCTGCAATTCGGCAGCACCTCAAGGACATCGATTCCTCTGGCGTCCAGAAGAATCAAGAAAGTGAAAGAAGCTGTGGTTTCACCAGCTGGCCAAGCTGGTGGCAGGTACTGCGGTAATCCTTCCTGGGCGTCAGGCTGGGGCTCCAGCGGCTGGCTCTACAGCTGGGCCAAGCAGCGAAAGCGGAGGCAAGCAGTAACAGACGGGGAGGGAGCACTCGGGAGACGGCCGGCGCTGCAAGCAGGTCGGCGTTCAGACCTAGAGAGAAAGTCCGGCGGGAACGAGTCTCCAACTGTAAATAAATAGATAAATAAAAAAAAAGAACGGAAACCACGGGAAACAGCTTTGTCATCGGCAGCAGCGGCGGGAAAGCGTGGGAAGCGCCATATCTTTTCTGCAGAAAAGAAAGAAAAGCGCGGGAAGCGCCATATCTTTTCTAAGATGCCTAAGTCTGGCAATATTGATGCTTTTGATAACGAGATAGAGGATTGGACCACATATGTGGAAAGAGTGGAGGTATATTGCACCGCAAATAGAATAGAAGATAAAAAAAAAGCTTCAGTACTGCTAAATCTAATGGGCGCAAAGACATACGGGCTGTTACGAAATTTAATCACTCCAGCCAAACCAAAGAACAAGAATTTTAAAGAAATTGTTGATACCCTACAGGAGCACTTAAGCCCAACACCCCTGCTGATAGTGGAACGATTCAAATACTTCAAGAGAAATCAACACAAGAATGAAAGTAACGCTGATTACCTCACCGAATTAAGAAAGCTATCAAAACACTGCCAATTCGGGGCAGGACTAGCAGATTATCTTCGAGACAAATTCGTCTGCGGTCTCTTAAGTGAAGGAACACAGAAAAGGCTGCTTTCTGAAAAAGATTTAACACTGGACAAGGCTTTCAGTATGGCTGTATCATACGAAGCAGCCGCAAGAGGAGCTGCAGAGATACAACAGAAGACACAGGACTTCGGCACCCATGAAATGACACAGGGTTTCGAGAGATGTTATCGCTGTGGCAGATCCACCCATGACCAGAGGGACTGCTGGTTCAAGGACAAAGCATGCAGGCAATGCGGAAAGATTGGACACATTGCACGGGTATGCCGATCTGGACAAAATAAATCCACAGACAGGAAAAAAAAAATCAATAAAGAAAAGTACAGAAAGGTACAAATGATGACGGACAGTAGCTCCGAAGACCAGAAGAGCGATAGCGACTCCGAAAACAAGAGACTAAGCTGTCTCAAATTACATAATGCAATTGCCAAAGATGATTACCAGACCATTTGGGTTACCCTCACGATAGCAGGGTCCCCAGTTAAAATGGAGCTAGATACAGGATCAGCTCTGACCGTCATAAATCGACGGGATTACGAGCGGCTATTTCCGCATATACCTTTAAAAGACACATCCATTATCTTGAAAACATATACGGGGCAGAAAGTATACCCCAAAGGAAAAATAAGGGTGCCTGTTGTATACAACGGCAAGGAAATACAAAAGTTGTATTTATACATTCTACAAGATGGTGGCCCACCGCTGTTGGGACGTGAATGGATCAGGAAAATACGTTTAGACTGGCACTCCACTCAGGCACTGACAGTGACCAGTAAGAAAAAAATGATGATGACGTCATACCTGAACGATTAAAAGACATCTTGGCCAACGCCAAAGAAGTGTTTCAAGAGAAACTAGGAACCTTGAAAGGCATCACCGCCTCAATAAAAGTGGAAGATGCAGCAATTCCCAAGTTTTTTAAAGCAAGACTGGTGCCATACGCAATTCGTCCAGCAGTCGAGGCAGAGCTGGAGAATTTGGAAAATGCAGGCGTATTATCCAAAATAGATTGGAGCGAGTGGGCAACACCCATCGTTCCAGTCATGAAGAAAGCATTGAATAGTGATAAATCTGAAGAACAGAGAAAAATTCGCATCTGTGGAGACTTCAAGGTGACGGTAAACCCGGTCCTTCACATGGTACAGTATCCTCTTCCGAGGATAGAAGATATTTTCGCCTTACTATCCGGAGGGAAACGTTTCACCAAAATTGACTTGGCACAGGCATATCTACAGATGGAGGTTGAAGAGGCCTCTAAAAAATATCTCACGATAAATACACACAAAGGCCTGTACCAGTACAATCGACTGGTTTTCGGAGTAGCATCCGCTCCAGCTATCTGGCAAAGAGCTATGGAGCAAGTCCTCCAAGGGATTCCGGGGACTCAATGCTACCTAGACGACATCCTTGTAACAGGAGAAAACGACAACGACAACGACAACGAGCACCTTGCCAATTTGGAGCAGGTGCTCACTAGACTGAGAGAACGGGGCCTACGAGCAAATCGCCCCAAGTGCGAATTTTTCCAAAATCAAATATCATATTGTGGCCACATAATTAATAAGGAAGGGTTGCATAAGTCACCTGAAAAAATTGAAGCGGTCATAAAAGCCCCAGCACCTGAAAATGTTTCACAATTAAGGTCGTTCCTGGGATTAATAAATTACTATCATAAATTTTTACCGAACTTATCAACTCTTCTACACCCTCTTAATGAACTGCTACAAACAGGAGTAATTTGGAAATGGAGCGAAGACTGTAAACGTGCCTTCCATAAATGCAAAGACTTAATCACGTCCAAAGAAGTTTTGGCTCATTACAACCCATCACTGCCAATCAGACTGGCGTGCGATGCATCCCCTTACGGCATAGGAGCAGTATTATCGCATAAATTCCCTGATGGCTCGGAACGGCCGATAGCTTTTGCGTCACGCTCATTGAACTCAGCTGAGCGTAACTATGCCCAAATCGACAGGGAAGCACTCAGCCTGGTATGGGGAGTGAAGAAATTCAACCATTACCTACACGGACAAAAATTTACCTTGTTGACTGACCATCAACCCCTCATCTCCATATTCAACCCTAAAAAGGGTGTTCCCATTATGACAGCGCAAAGGCTACAGAGGTGGTCCCTTTTTCTAGGGGCACACCAATACAACATAGAATACAAAGGATCAAAACAGCATGGGAATGCTGACGGTTTATCGCGCCTACTGTTGCCAATGGTAGAAGAGGCACCTACAGTAGACCCAGTGGAGATGTTCCACTCAACCATAGTGGAATGTCTACCAGTAACAAATTCTACCATTGAAAAGGAAACGAGAAATGACCCGACTCTCTCACGAGTCTATGACTTAACGGTGAAGGGATGGCCAGCACATGGCGAACCACTGTTGCCAGCATTCTCGCAAAGAAGAGAACAGCTGTCAGCGTGCCGAGGAACCTTGATGTGTGGATCCAGAGTGGTGATTCCACCCAAACTCCAGGATAAAGTGCTAAAGGAGCTTCACGAGGGGCATCTGGGTGGAGTGAAAATGAAGAACCTAGCCAGAGCGTTTGTATGGTGGCCAGGTATCGATGGAGACATCGAAGAAATGACCAAGAGCTGCCTAGGATGCCAGAAGGTCCAAAACGTTCCACCCCAAGCCCCTCTACATCCATGGGAGTGGCCCTCATCTCCCTGGCAAAGGGTACACATCGACTTTGCTGGTCCATTTATGGACTCAATGTTCTTAACCGCGGTTGATGCACACTCCAAGTGGCCGGAGGTAATAAAGATGTCCTCCACCACCACGGAAAATACCATCACAGTATTAAGGATCATATTTGCCAGGAATGGGCTGCCGGAACAGATCTGTTCTGATAATGGACCGCAATTTGTGTCCGAAGAATTCAGGAAGTTCTTAAAAAACAATGGGGTTAAGCACTACACATCCGCCCCATACCATCCCGCCACCAATGGATTGGCTGAAAGGTTTGTCCAGACCTTCAAGAAGGCCATAAAGGCCATGGGTAATGAAGACATAAAACTTCAGCACAAGGTGGATAACTTCTTGTTCGCATACAGGAATGCAACACATATGGTTACAAACCAAACTCCCGCCATGATGTTCTTCAATAGAAGCCTAAGATGCCGGCTGGATTTGATCAAGCCCAACATCTGAAGGGACGTGGAGAACCGGCAATTTCAAGGCATGAATGAAAGGCCAACTAGAACCTTCCAGATAGAAACAGAGAAACATAGAAACATAGAAGATAGGAGCAGGAGTAGGCCATTCGGCCCTTCGAGCCTGCTCCGCCATTCAATGTGATCATGGCTGATCATCCAAATTCAGTACCCTGTCCCTACCTTTTCCCCATATCCCTTGATCCCTTCAGCCTCAAGAAACATATCCAACTCTTTCTTAAATATATTTAATGAACTGGCCTCCACCGCCCTCTGTGGCAGAGAATTCCACAGGTTCACCACTCTCTGGGTGAAGAAATTCCTCCTCATTTCAGTCCTAAATGGCTTACCCCTTATCCTTAGACTATGACCCCTGGTTCTGGACTCCCCGGCCATCAGAAACATCCTTCCTGCATCTAGTCTGTCCAGACCTGACAGAATTTTATAGGTTTCGATGAGATCCCCTCTCAATCTTCTAAACTCCAGTGAGTATAAGCCCAATCGACACAATCTTTCCTCATACGTCATTCCTGCCATCCCAGGTATCAGCCTGGTGAATCTTCGCTGCACTCCCTCCATGGCAAGAACGTCCTTCCTCAGGTATGGTGACCAAAACTGCACACAATACTCAAGGTGCGGTCTCACCAAGGCCCTGTACAACTGTAGCAAGACATCCTTGTTCCTGTACTCGAACCCTCTTGCTATGAAGGCCAACATACCATTTGCCTTCTTAACCGCCTGCTGCACCTGCATGCTTACCTTCAGCGACTGGTGCACAAGGACACCCAGGTCTCTTTGCACTTCCCCTTCTCCCAATCTATTGCCATTCAAATAATAATCTGCCTTCCTGTTTTTGCCACCAAAGTGGATAACCTCACATTTATCCACATTATAGTGCATTTGCCATGTTTCTGTCCAATCACCCAACCTGTCCAAATCGTACTGGAGTTTCCCGACATCCTCCTCGCAGCTTACCCTCCCGCCCAGCTTTGTGTCGTCTGCAAATTTGGAGATATTACATCCAATTCCCTCGTCCAGATCATTAATATATATTGTGAACAGCTGGGGTCCTAGGACCGATCCTTGCGGTACCCCACTAGTCACTGCCTGCCACTCGGAAAACGACCCGTTTATTCCAACTCTTTGCTTTCTGTCCGCCAACCAGTTCTCTATCCAAGTCAATACCTTGCCCCCAATCCCATGTGCCTTAATTTTGCACGCTAATCTCTTGTGTGGGACCTTATCGAAAGCCTTCTGAAAGTCCAAATACACCACATCCACTGGTTCTCCCTTATCTATTCTACCAGTTACATCCTCAAAAAATTCCAGTAGATTAGTCAAGCATGATTTACCTTTTGTAAATCCATGTTGACTTTGTCCGATCCTGTCACTGCTTTCCAAGTGCTCTGCTATTACATCTTTTATAATAGACTCTAGCATTTTCCCCACTACCGATGTCAGGCTTACCGGTCTATAATTCCCCACTTTTTCTCTACCACCTTTTTTGAATAGTGGGGTAACATTAGCTACCCTCCAATCCATGGGTACCGTTCCAGAGTCTATCGAGTTCTGGAAGATGATCAGTAATGCATCTACTATCTCTAGGGCCACTTCCTTAAGTACCCTGGGATGTAGACCATCAGACCCTGGGGATTTATCGGCCTTCAGTCCCATCAATTTTCCTAACACCATTTTCCTACAAATACTGATTTCTTTCAGTTCCTCGCTTTCATCAGACCCTATGTTCCCCGGCATCTCTGGGAGGTTATTTGTGTCCTCCTTTGTGAAGACAGAACCAAAGTATGCATTTAGTTGGTCTGCCATTTCCTTGTTTCCCATTATAAATTCCCCTGATTCTGACTGTAAGGGACCTACGCTTGACTTCACTAATCTTTTTCTCTTCACATATCTATAAAAGCTTTTACAGTCAGTTTTTATGTTCCCTGCTAGCTTACTCTCATATTCTATTTTCCCTTTCTTAATTAATCCCTTTGTCCTCCTTTGTTGACTCCTAAACTGCTCCCAATCCTCAGGATTATTGCTTTTTCTAGCCAATTTATATGTCCTCTCCTTGGATCTTATGCTATTCCTAATTTCCCTTGTTAGCCACGGTTGAGTCACCTTTTTTGTTTTATTTTTACGCCAAACTGGGATGAACAAATTCTGTAGCTCATCCATTCGGTCTTTGAATGTTTGCCATTGCCTATCCACCGTCAACCCTTTGAGCGCCATTCCCCACTCAATCCTACCCAACTCGTTCCTCAGACCATCGTAGTTTCCTTTATTTAAATTGAGGACCCTTGTCTCTGAGTCAACTACTTCATTCTCCATCTTAATGAAGAATTCGATCATATTATGATCGCTCCGACCCAAGGGGCCTCGTACAACAAGATTGCTAATTAATCCTTTCTTGTTGCATAATACCCAGTCTAAGATGGCCTGATCTCTGGTTGGTTCCTCGACACATTGGTCCAGGAAACCATCCCGTAAACACTCCAGGAATTCCTCCTCCACAGTATTGTTACTAATTTGGTTGGCCCAATCTATATGTAGGTTAAAGTCACCCATGATGACTGCTGTGCCCTTATTGCATGCTTCTTTAATTTCCCTTTTAATGCCATCCCCAACCTCCACCTTACTGTTTGGAGGTCTATATACCACTCCCACTAATGTTTTTTTCCCCTTAGTATTTCTCAATTCTACCCATACAGATTCCACATCATCAGAGCTAATATCCTTCATTACAATTGTATTAATCCCTTCTTTAACCAGTAATGCTACCCCACCTCCCTTTCCTTTTTGCCTATCTTTCCTGAATATCGAATACCCCTGGATGTTGAGTTCCCAGTCTTGGCCATCCTTGAGCCACGTTTCTGTAATCTCAACCAAATCGTATTTGTTTACCTCTATTTGCGCAGCCAATTCATCCACCTTATTGCAAATGCTCCTCGCATTAAGACACAAAGCCTTCAGGCTTGTTTTTTTAACGCTCTAAGACCTATTAGAAATATTTTTTACTGTGGCCACGTTTGATTTAAACCGTTGATTTCTCTGACTGCCACTTTTGTTTTTCTCCTTCCTATCTTTTGCTTTTATCCCTGTTTTCCTTTCGTCTGTCTCCCTGCTCAGGTTCCCAACCCCCTGCCATTTTAGTTTAAACCCCCCCGAACAGTGCTAGCAAACCTCCCCGCAAGGATATTTATCCCGCTCTGGTTCAGGTGCAACCCGTCCGACTTGTACAAGTCCCACCTTTCCCAGAAGCAGGCCCAGTGATCCAGGAAACTAAAGCCCTCCCTCCTGCACCAACTCTTTAGCCACGCATTCATCTGCTCTATCCTCCTATTCCTATACTCACTAGCACGTGGCACCGGGAGTAACCCAGAGATTACAACCTTTGAGGTCCTGCTCTTTAATCTGCTACCTAGCTCCCTAAATTCTTGTTGCAGGACCTCATCCCTCTTCCTACCTATGTCATTGGTCCCAATGTGAACCACGACCTCTGCCTGTTCACCCTCGCCCTTCAGAATGCCCTGCAGCCGTTCAGTGACATCCTTGACCCTGGCACCAGGGAGGCAACAAACCATCCTGGAGTCACGTCTACGGCCACAGAACCATCTATCTGTTCCCCTTACGATAGAATCCCTTACCACTATTGCTCTCCCACTCTTTTTCCTCCCTTCCTGAGCAGCAGCAACACCCCCGGCGCCAGGAAGTTGGCTGCTGCTGCCTTCCTCTGGTGAGTCATCCCCCTCAACAGTATCCAAATTGGTATACCTGTTTGAAAGGGGGATGGCCACAGGGGCCTCCTGTACTACCTGCCTGCTTCTACTGCTCCGCCTGGTGGTCACCCATTTCCCTCCTGCCTGTGCAGCCCTACCCTGCGGCGTGACCAACTCATCAAACGTGTAATCCACGACCCTCTCAGCATCGTGAATGCTCCACAACCCATCCATCCGCAGCTCCAGCGCCTCAATACGGCCCGTTAGTAGCTGCAGCTGGATGCATTTCTGGCACACGTGGCCATCAGGGACACTGGCAGTGTCCCTGAATTCCCACATAGAGCAAGAGGAGCATAACACGGGGCTGGGCTCTCCTGGCATGACTTACCCCTTTAATTAATTTAAATTAATTCAATACCACCAGTTAAAGATATACTCTAGGGCGCTTATTTACCAACTGTCCCCACTACACCACAGAGACCCAAGAAAATATAAACCGCAGAATTTAAGCTTGTAATAAAAGAAATACTCACCAACCAATCACTTACCTGCTTCCCGGTGACGTCACACTTGGATTACTTTTTACCTCTCTCCTCTGCTGTTGAATTGGTCGGGCCTCACCTCGCAACTGCCGCCGATTTCAAACTGCCGCCGCTTTTAACTGCTGCCGGTCACTGCCCCCTCACAGGTCCGATGCTCTGATCGGGCCTCATCTCGCAACTGCCGCCGCTTTCAAACTGCCGCCGCTTTTAAGCTCTGCCGCCGGTCACTGCCCCCTCACAGGTCCGATGCTCTGATGGGGCCTCACCTCGCAACTGCCGCCGATTTCAAACTGCCGCCGCTTTTAAGCTCTGCCGCCGGTCACTGCCCCCTCACAGGTCCGATGCTCTGATCGGGCCCCACCTCGCAACTGTTTTGGCCCGGGACTACCGTACCGAGAAATGGCAGCCTGGAACTATCTGCACACGACTAGGACCGCTGATGTATACCGTGGACATCGGAGAAAGCATAATAAGGCGCCATGCTGACCAAATCATAGAGTCATCCGAAAAGGGACAACCTACACCACAACCCTATACGCCTAACGATGAAGTAGAGATACCCATATCTACCTCCGATCCGGTGATACTGGAACCCGATGAACCCGACACTGGCATTCAAGCCGAATCAGCCTTGCCAAAAGAACCTACTACACCACCAGAAACTACTACACCACCGAGGCGTTATCCGGACCGAGTCAGGAAGCCTCCAGAGAGACTGACTTATAATTAATTAACTGCAGCAATGTGTATATTATTTTTCTTGTAACATGTAATTAATAATTACTTAAAATATTATGTACTGGTTGGCTAAAAGGGGAGGAATTGTAGTGTATGTGCCTTGAAGAGCCCCATGTGTACTGTAATGCCGGTAATGGCCACTCGGGCTATATAAGCCTGTATATTGTGTTGTATCCGTTAGTTCCCCTCCAGACTTTGTTTAGTAAACACCTATGAAACCAACTCCTGTCTTCAGTGTCTCTATCAACACACAGACACAACAGTTGGCAAGGAGGGCCTTGTGGTGAGAACATGAGAACGTAAGAAACAGGAGCTGGAGTTGGCCATTCGGCCCCTTCAGCCTGCTCCGCCATTCAGTGAGATCATGGCTGACCTTCTACCTCAACTCCACTTTCCTGCCCTATCCCCATATCCCTTGATTCCCTTAATATCCAAATAGGTGGGTGAGGTTGTACTAAGAGCTGGAAACTGGCTTGGATCTTGTTTTGGAGAGTGAAGCCCTGAAGAACAGGCTTAACTCTAAAATAAAAACAGAAAATGCTGGAAACACTCAGCAGGTCGGGCAGCATCTGTGGAGAGAGAAACACAGAGTTAACGTTTTGGGTCGATGATCTTTCATCAGAACTTAACTCTAAGTTTAGTAAGTGTAGGGGCATAGGCACCCCCTTTAGTTTTGGGCGATACAATGCCTGTGGCCAGAAGCTTTAAAATATAAGACAGCAACAAAGAGGAAGGGACTGAGTCAAGGTCCAGAGATCTCTTTTTGTAACATTAAAAGGGGCGCAAGTCTTCATGAAATATGTGTTTGGTGAGCATTTTCTCATTTACTTCTGAACATGAGATAAGCACATCGCCGCATTGACAGGTGATGTCATCGCCAAGACAACAGATGGCTCTTTTGGATCTTCTCCCTCTCAAACAAAAGTAAATTTACTTTAATGAAGACAATGCTCCTTTAATGAAGACAATGCTCCTTTAATGAAGACAATGCTCCTTTAATGAAGACAATGCTCCTTTAAGCAACGTGCAGTAATTCACCTGAACCGTGCTTCCCTTGAACAGATAGCATCACTGAGTTCGAAGGTAGACGAGGCCCGAGCAGAGCCAGACCATTCCCCAATCTGTTTGAACTTCCAAAACACTGCATAGTGGAGTGATTTTTAAAATATATATAACACTCTGGTGCCTGTGGAACTTGAGCCCAGCAGGAATCAACACCTTCGGGAGAAGAGGGGAGGAAGCTGGTGGAAGAAACCTAAATGTAATGAATCTACTTCATGCACTAAATAACCAGAGCACGTTTGACTCTGAGTTACCACAGGATCCAAAAGGGCCTGTGTTGTTGCCGTTTGCTTCTTTCATCAAAACAACACGAGGTCACATTTGGAAGTGGCCTTTCCAAAGGCAGGGTGCAGCGTTTCTGCGCTTTCATGTTCCTGCTGTTTGTCTTGTCCTTGAGGTTGAATACTATCAGGAGCAGGCTCACTGCTCCTCCTCGTCACGACCTGAAAAAACTGAACGCATCGGGGTAGATTTTCACGTGAGCGCTTCTGTCAGGCGAGCTGCGAGCCCACTGCCTGCCCGATGGAAGCGATCCAAGGCCTGGTCCATTTTCACAGTCGGGCCTCATTAGCCGCTCGTGCTTTTCGAGCATGCTTGTTGATCAGAGTGGGCAGAGCCCAGCCAGTGTGGGTAAGTTAAGGGGGGAGGGAAGGCTATCGTGGTGGTGGGCCGCAGAGGGTTGGGAATTGGGGTGGGGAGGAATTAATGCTCATCCTGGTCCCAGAAAACAGTTTACAATCCTTTTTTCCCCCCACTCTTTTTAAGTGGCCCGCGGCGGTCCTTTTAAGGCTGTTCAATGCCAAGTACCAATGGGTAGAGTGTGCGCAGTGCACGTTTTTGCACAGTTGCCTTGAGGTCCTAGTGATGTCTTAGCACCCCGATTTTCTGGGGCTAATGAGGCTTCCACCTGTTTGCGGTGGGCACCTGGCTCGTCCATTTCACCGGCCCCACCCAACGGCAGAGACCCAGAGGCCGATGGGAACAGAACGGCAAGTGCTGTCGTGCTATCTTCATTGCGCTGCCGCCCCATTTAAATCAGCCCCACTGAGCCGGCGCGGAACTAGTGGCTGTGTTTTATTGTACAAGGCAGTCCAAATTCAGTCATTCGCAGAGCATTATTGTCAGCCTTGGTTAACTGAGGAGGTTGAATCAGTCTGCAATGAAATGGCACAAACTTTTTTTCACATTACAAAATTACTAAAACGTGAACTTAAAGTAAATCGTTGCCACTGAGAAGTGTTTGTTGTTACAAGTGCAGCATCTGGTGATGGTTCCAATTTTTCTTATCTACCAATCCGTCCATGTTGAGGCTGGGGTTTCTGCCCTTTCATGTTCCTGAGATGAAACTCTAACCTCCCTCCTCCCCCTCCAACCAATACCAGAATAACTTACCCGCTGAATTCTGCCTGAAATCTCATTATACAGGTGACAATGCCCTCCGACTGCTGCATACCAAGGGAAGTGGGCATATCCAGGAAAATGGCCATTCTGAATATTTAAATAATACTAAAACTGTACTAATTAAATGGAGTCGCCTAACTTCTTTACCCAGAGAGTGGTTAGAATGTGGAACTCGCTACCACAAGGAGTAGTTGAGGCGAATAGTATAGAAGCATTTAAGGGGAAGCTAGCTAAGCACATGAGGGAGAAACAGATAGAAGGATATGCTGGTAGGGTTAGATGAAGTAGGGTAGGAGAAAGTTTGTGTGGAGCATTGGCCAGTTGGGCCCAATGGCCTGGTTCTGTGCTGTGAATTCTATGTAAGATCCAGGAAAATCCCTGTCATCCTGGGCTGGGAAATTTTAAAGATTTCAGTTCACAGAACTGAGACAAGCACTAATATTACTTTCTGGAGCTGAGTTGTAGACAGCAGGAAAGCCCTGAGCTTTATCCTCTGCCTGTGCTGAGATAGCTGATCGTAGTTGGGTCACCACAACATGCCTTGGGGGTTGGTGGAGGGAAATCAGCCAGGGTTTCGGACCCTGATCATTAACCAATGGCCTCCGCTGGCAATTGTGTGTGTGTGTGTGGATGTCATACAGGACAGGTTAGGCCTTGGCTTAGCTAGGATGCTGTCCGTGACTGAGTGGCCTGCCAAAAATCACAGGCAATATGATAGACCATCAGTGAGATAATGCAGACGTATAGAAAGGACAAAAAAAAAGTGCAAATAGTGGGAGGAGAGTGAAAAGACACAAGAGAGACCCAACACGAGCATGAGAAATAAAGAAACATTAAAAGAAAGAGAAAAAAAACTGAAGAAGCTATAGATGCAGCAGAAATAAATTAAAACAGAAAATGGAAGTGAAATACAGTGGGATCTGTCAGTCAATAGAAGCGATAAAGAACGGGCCCACACCAAGGGCCCAGCACTCTGCTCTGACCCAAATGTTAACCTACTTGCCCCACTGACAAACCCTACCCACATCACAAACACTCACTGAGAATGGAGGGTGGAATTGAGGTTTGAGCTTGCTAAAGTCTGTCAGCGTCTAGGCATTTCATTGGCTGGAGAAGGTGAAAATAGGCAGTAACACCTCCTCAACACTGATCCTGAACACGGGAGCTCCCCAGGGTTGTGTGCTCAGCCCCCTTCTGTACTCCCTGTTTACTCACGATTGCGTGGCCACGCACAACTCCAACTCCATCACCAAGTTTGCTGATGACACTACCGTTGTAGGCCTGATCACAGATGGCGACGAGACAGGCTACAGGGAGGAGGTAAGAGCTCTAGCAGAATGGTGCAAGTACAACAACCTCTCCCTCAACATCAGCAAAACAAAGGAGATGATCGTGGACTACAGGAAGCGGCAGGGGGAGGGACACACCCCAATCTACATCGAAGGGGCTGAGGTGGAGAGGGTCAGCAGCTTCAAATTCCTGGGTGTATTCATTACGGAGGACTTAACGTGGTCACATCACATCGACGTCGTAACGAAGAAGGCATGCCAATGCCTGTTCTTCCTCAGAAGACTGAAGAAATTTGGAATGGCCCCCCAGATTCTCACCAACTTCTACCGGTGCACCATCGAGAGTATCCTGTCCGGCTGCATCACTACCTGGTATGGCAACTGCACCGCCACAGACCGCAAGGCTCTACAGATGGTGGTGAAAGCTGCACAACATACTATAGGAATTAAACTACCTGCTGTCCAGGATATCTACCTCGAGAGGTGCCGGGGGAAGGCCCTGAGAATCATTAAAGACGCGAGCCACCCCAGCCACAACCTCTTCGCCCTGCTCCCGTCCGGCAAGAGATACCGAAGCATACGGTCTCGTACCAGCAAGTTTCGAAACAGCTTCTACCCCCAGGCCATAAGACTCATGAACGTATAATTTATTATTATTTATTACTGTTGTTTTATTTATTATTACTGCATTTCTATTAGTATTTTATCATTGTTATGCCATATTTATTCCAATGTTGGGAGGACTCGTAAAAATCAACATTTCATTGTGCCGTACACACGTCTGCTGCATATATGACAAATAAAATTGAATTGAATTGAAGAAGTAGCCTATGAAACTCATGTTCAGCCAATCAAATTGCTTTAACAAAAGTTTGAATCCGGCTCCAAAAGAATAGGTTAATGTTAACTCGGTGCCATAACTGTACAAATCAAAATGTATCTGATCACTGGGAGCTGCTGGCTGTGAGTTGAAGGACGCTGAAGTGCATTGTATGTCATGAGGCAGTCATGAGGGTTAGGGTTAGAGTAAGAGACTTGAACACAAAAATCTAAGCTGACACTCCAGTGCAGTATTGAGGGAGTGCTGCACTGTCATTGGTGCCGTCTTTCGGATGAGGCATTAAACTAAAGCCCCGTATGTTCTTTCAGGTGGACGTAAAAGATCCCATGGCACTATTTTGAAGTAGAGCAGGGGAGTGTCCCGGCCAATATTTATCCCTCAATGAACATCAGTAAAACACCTGGTTATTATCACATTTACTGTTTGTGGGAGCTTGCTGTGCGCAAATTGGCTGCCGCGTTTCCTACATAGTGGTTAGCACTGTTGCCTCACAGCGCCAGGGACCCGGGTTCGAATCCGGCCTCGGGTGACTGTCTGTGTGGAGTTTGCACATTCTCCCCGTGTTTGCGTGGGTTTCCTCCGGGTGCTCCGGTTTCCTCCCACAGTCCAAAGATGTGCGGGTTAGGTTGATTGGCTATGATAAAATTGACCCTTAGTGTTAGGGGGATTAAATACGTGGGGCTACGGGGGTAGGGTGGGATATGTGTTGGTGTAGGGGTTACGGGGATCGGGTGGGATATGTGTCGGTGCAGGCTCGATGGGCCGAAATGGCCTCTATCTGCACTGTGAGGTTCCTGTGATTTCTGTGATTACAGCAGTGAGTACACTTCAAAAGTACTTCATTGGCTGTAAAGTGCTTTGGGACGTCCTGAGGTCGTGAAAGGTGCTATATAAATGCAATTTCTTTCTTTTTCTTTTACCAGATCAAAACGTATTTTTTAACAAAAAGACCAATTAAAATAAATGGGAGAGTCTATTTAGAAGGAAAACTTAAGCATAGCCTTTTGTTGGGCCATAGCCTGAGTGCACCAGCAGATTTGTCTCTCTATAAAGAAAGGAGAATTGAAACTGGTTAGATCTGTATTACTATTGCCTCATGTAGACCCTTAGGAGACCTTATTCAGTGACCTTTTTCACCCTCAGGAGGGAATGAACACTGTCTTGATTAATAAAAGGCTTCTATTAAAGAGACTCACCCTGCACTGAAGAAAGAAATCCAGATGAGGGCAAAGGTTAAAACCTTAGCTTCAAAAGCTCCTTGAATGCAAGTTGTACTCCTATATTTTCAATTATAGCTAGTAGTGTTCCTCAATAATCACAATTTAAAAACTTAAAATATTACTGAATAAGCTAAAAAGTTAAAAGCTCCCCTCATGGCTTAGTTGTTGAAAGCACTGTGCTCAGTTAGCTCATCTCAGCTGAGTGGTTTAGCTGTGGAGAATAATTGGCCTCAGTACCCTGGGCTAGGGAGAAAGACCAGCCAGGTTTCTCACACCTACTGGAAAGCGTGCATGCCTGGGCAGTGGCTGCGACTGTGAAACCTTCCACAGTTGAATAGCCGATTTCCCTGCTGCATTCTTCATCTTTTCATTTTTTTTTCTCCAAAAGATTTCTTAGCACTTTTTCCAATCCTCTACTGTATGTCACCGTGCGACCAGCTGCCTGGGTTCACAGGTATGCTGCAAGGTGACCCCCCCTCACTAATCACCCCTCCTCTATCCAGGCACGTTCCCTCGAGTTGCTTGTATGAAATTAGGAACTCTCCAGTTGTTGGTGTAAAGCTGTGTTCCACCAGCATGTTGCTAGGGTAAAGAGCGCTCTGTCACTGTTACCGCCTTAAAACAACTGAGAGAGATTTCAGTCCGACGCCATTGAAGAAATGCTTTTCAGCGAGTGCAATAGGTTAAAATAAAATCAATATCTGACTCATAGCAAGGCAGTTTTGAGTGTTTGATCCATCACTTGGCCTATTTTCTTTCAACAGACGGGTTTACTTTATCCACAAAATTCGATTTGTATGTCTTGTTACAAGGGGAGAATTCAGAGCTGATTCCTTGTTTTCTCCCTAATCCGCTTCAGGTTCATAATGACTGAAGACCATGTGGAAGTGAAAGTGCTTCCACTTTGACAGAAGTCGTTTTAATTAAAGGCAATTCACTTAATTCCAAATATTGGCTCCATTTTCAGTTTTCAAAATCCATGGTTTCCACCACATAACAGCAGCAAATGCTATACCAAGATAGATATTTACCAGAATTACCACAAGTCAAAACACATATTTTCTTCCATTAAAGGGAAGGTAGTAGCAGATTTGCATATTAATATAACAACTAAAAATTCTCCTTAATTGCTCAGACTTATCTTTAAAAGTTCATGTAGCATCAAAGAGAAATCTAAGCAATTAATGAGAATGCAACGTGAACTTTTAGACGTGCTGTACAATTAATGATACTTCCTTACCAAGTGGCTACCATAACGTTCAATCCAATGCCTCTTTAGTGGGGTTATGATGCCAGATCACTGGCTGGATGGAGGTACAGAAATGGTGTTAAAGTAAATCGATTCCAAGGACATCTGTCTTTTGGTGGATATATTTCAGCTCAACGTAACCCAGGGTTTGGAGGATCCCAGTCTGCACACGAAGAAACTGGCGTCAGATTACAATACACTGTACAGCCTTTGATATATGTATTGGCGAAAAATGGCTAAAGAGCTCACTTCACTCTGCAGTATATTGTATGTCCACTGGTTTCGGTTCAGATATCACCCATTGAATGACTCTGCAGAAGGAAGAGCTGCTCCCTGGGTTTACTGTGTCTGAGCAGGTGAGTGTTCACACTGGCATCCTAGGTAGAGCTGGCAGCATTGGTGTTAGACCGTGTCCTCTCTCTCTGGCTTGGTTCTGCTGCCCTGTTATCCTATGGCGACATTTGCATTCTGTGTTAGAACATAAGAACATAAGAAGTAGGAGCAGGAGTAGGCCATACGGCCCCTCGGGCCTGCTCCGCCATTCAATAGGATCATGGCTGATCCGAACCTAGACTCACGTCCACTTCCCTGCCCGCTCCCCGTAACCCCTAATTCCCTTATCAGCTAGGAAACTGTCTATATCCATTTTAAATTTATTTAATGCCGCAGCTTCCACAGCTCTCTGAGGTAGCAAATTCCATAGATTTACTACCCTCTGAGTGAAGAAGTTTCTCCTCATCTCAGTTTTGAAAGGGCAGCCCCTTATTCTAAGATTATGCCCCCTAGTTCTAGTCTCACCCATCAGTGGAAACATCCTCCCCGCATCCACCCGATCAAGCCCCCTCACAATCATATATGTTTCGATAAGATCGCCTCTCATTCTTCTGAATTCCAATGAGTAGAGGCCCAACCTAAATGAACTTTTAGCACAGGAACCTGGAGTGGGGAGAGGGAGTGGGGTGGGGGGGGTGTGGGTGGAATAAAGTAAAGGTGAAATAAAAACAGAAAATGCTGGAGGTCAGGCAGCATCTGTGGAGAGAGAAATAGAGTCAACATTTCAGGTCAATGACCCTTCGTCAGAACTGGAAAAAGTTGGAGATGGAACAGATTTTTAAGTAAGTGTAGGGGCAGGGAGAGGGGGGCGGGGAGGAAAGAACAAAAGGGAAGGTCTGTGATAGGGTGGAAGGCAGGAGAGATTAAGAGACAAAAGGGATGATGGTGCGAGGCAAAAAGAGATGGTAATGGGACAAGTTAAGAAACAAAAGATGACTAGATGAAGTGTAAATGGCACTGGCAGAATGATCGACAGCTGCCATGTGAGAGAGAGAGAGAAAAAATGAAAAAAAGATAGGAGCAGAGGTTATGGTCTGAAATTGTTGAACTCGATGTGTTGAGTCCAGAAGGCTGTAAAGTGCCTAATCGAAAGATGAGGTGCTGTTCCTCGAGCTTACGTTGAGCTTCATTGGAACAGTGTAATAGGCCGAGGACAGAGAGGTCAGAGTGGGAGTGGAGCAGAGAATTAAAGTGACAGGCGACCGGAAGCTCAGGGTCACCCTTACGGACTGAACGGAGGTGTTCTGCAAAGCGGTCGCCCAATCTGCGGTTGGTCTCCCCAATGTAGAGGAGACCGCATCGTGAGCAGCGAATACAGTATGCTAAAATGCAAGAAGTACAAGTAAATCGCTGTTTCACCTGGAAGGAGTGTTTGGGGCCCTGGACAGTGGGAAAGGTGAAACCTTTTAATATAATAAAGGGACGTTGTTCACACCAAAGGGTGAAAAACTGCGTGTTTGTTTATTGGGGGAGCAGAGCTGTGTGCCGTATTATCACCATGACAAGTGCCTTGATTATATGTTTCAGCACAATTTGCAGTATTGTGTCTGCAAACAAATAGAATGTTTACCCTTTAATTATAAAAAAAAAGTCCTGCTGTAGCATTAATTAATATTATTGAACCCCCCTCGGGAAGGGCCTGGGTGACCTGTTTATCGGGAACAGGGACATTAAATTAATCGAGTTATTTGAGGAAGACATTTGACAGAGAAGACCAGACAAATCTGTGACCATCTGTTAGCTTTGGACAAAATTGTATAAGAGCCATTTTGAAGCAGTACTTCGCCTGCTGACTCATCACATTTGCTATTCAGTGTTTATTAATGAAGAAACATATTGCTAGCTCTGGAGAATTTGGCAAGTGACTAGCTTCTCTGTTCAAATAACTTCAGCACTGAATGACTAAGATGGGGACAATACTTGGAGATTAGGGGTTTCACAAAATAAAGAATGAGGGCATGAAGGGAGTGATGTTGCTTATAACCCCATTTCTATTTGTCTGCTCCTAACTCAGATTAGATCATTACTGATAGGCTAGGCCCAGTTTCAATACCTCTTAACAAGCTGAGAACAACTGAGGTGATAAAGAAATTGTTTTTGGCGTGTTACTAGAAGCAATCTTCTATTTACATACAAGTTCAAGGCAGGTAATGTAGAGTGAATCTTGCGCTTGCTCACCTCAGGCATGAGCTTACACTGGTGTGGGGATGGGAGAAAAGAGAAAGAGAGAAAGAAAGAATGTGAGAGAGAGAGAAAGACACAAAGGCCAGAAAATTTGAACTGAGTGGAAAAGGGAAAGTTAGAGATTTCCCACAGCCTGGTGCACATTCTAGCAACCCTGCTTTAGCAAGTACAGGTGAACCAAACTACCTTATGAACTTGCGTTTATATAGTGCCATTCACAACCTCAGGATGTCTCAACGCGCTTTACAGCCACTGAATTAATTTTCTTTTTGAAGCGTCACTGTTGTAAGGTAGAGAAACGCAGCAGCTGATTGCACACAGCAAGGCCCCACAAACAGCAATGAGATAAATCACCAGTTTTAATGGTGTTGGCTAAGGGATAGCTATTGGCCAGGACACGTTTCCAGGTAATGGGAATGTTGGGGAGAGAATGCTTCAGAATGGGAATGTTGTTTTCAAATCCCTCCAGGGCCTCGCCCCTCCCTATCTCTGTAATCTCCTCCAGCCCCACAACCCCCCGAGATATCTGCGCTCCTCTAATTCTGCCCTCTTGAGAATACCTGACTATAATCGCTCAACCTTTGGTGGCCGTGCCTTCCGCTGCCGAAGCCCTAAGCTCTGGAATTCCCTGCCTAAACCTGTCCACCTCGCTACCTCTCTTTCCTCCTTTAAGATGCTCCTTAAAACCTACCTCTTTGACCAAGCTTTTGGTCACCTGCCCTAATTTCTTCTTATGTGGCTCGGTGTCAAATTTTTTGTCTTAAAATAACCCTGTGCAGCGCCTTGGGACATTTTACTACGTTAAAAGGCGCTATATAAATACAGGTTGTCGTTGTACTAGAAGGCTGCCAGTAGCTGTGGAGCCCTACCCCAGAAAGAGTCATCACCTTTAGACGAGAAGGGGGAGAATTTAAAAAACAATGTAAACACAGTTACAAATGTTGTATCCTGCTCCCCCCCACCCACCCCGTGTCCTTTAATAACACAAAACATATTGAACTCAGCCTATATTGTAAATATCATCACTCTTCAGCACCTTGCTCAATACCGTTTAATCTTATTGCTGATTGTTTCTGTCTTACTGTGGGCCTTACAATATTCTCATTTCAAATGACAAAAATGTGCCAGACCACAGAATATTTCTCAATTCACAGTATTCTCCAGCTATCCAGAAAGAAGCTGACTGGTATCAGCTCCTGCCTCAGTACCCTTATCTACTGAAACATGCCCTGTTTGGAGCACACAGTTTGCCTCTACACCATCTAGGGCAGTTTATCTGATGTCTCCAGGCAGTTGGAGAGAGAGAGAGCACAGTAGCCAAACAAAAAAAAAAGGACACACAAATGAAAAGCAAAAAAGCCACAAGTGCTGGAAATCTGAAAAAAAACCCAGAAAATTCTGCAAACGCAAAGTCAGCATCTGTGGAGAGAACAGACAGGTTAACGTTTTGGACGATAGTCCTTTGTCAAAACAAAACCAACAAAAAAAAATCCCTCCAGGTTCCCAGGGAGAAAGCTTTCTGAAACCACAGCTCACTACTTAATGGAAAAGAGCTGGCGGCCTCACAGCTAAACTTTTCCCTCCCCCAACTCCAGCTCATGAGGCCGGAAAATGTAACTGCTCCTCCACATACCCTGGGGAGATCTGCATCAAACAGCCAACTATGTGTGATGTCAAGGAAGCTGGCAAGAAAAGTGCAAAGTGCGGTGACTTGAGAGGGAACACATACTGGGAAGAGTGTAGGAGGCTGTGCGGATCCACTGGAAAAACAATACAGACCTATATTAAAATTAAAATTAAAATAGATGCCTTTGAAAACTAGTGCCCTGCACAAAAAACATCTGCATCTTGGACCTTGAAGAAGTAGAAAATGACAAAAACAGTTCCTTGAATTTTTAAATCTGTCAGGTTTCATAGAGTTCGAGAGAGCACATTGTTCCCTCTCACCCCTCTATACCCCTGATGAGTGACCAAGACCTATTGGCTTAAAATGCAGGATGGGTAGAACACCCTAATATTCATAGGCTGAAGAATGATCTATCTTGAAAATAGAAGATTTTATTGAGTATTTTTTTTGGTTAAGCTTCTTGGTTCTGTGAAGGAATGTAATCCTGTTAAGAAGAACTTCATGAAGTTGAATATGGTTTTGCAATTTTATTAGATAAACTCAAGGCATGTATATTTAATACTCTTTCAAAGATGGCAAAGGTGAGCAAGCGGGAGCATCTTAATTATTCATCCCGGTGTGGGCTAAACTTTCTACTGCACAACTCTTTGGGCCTATGTGAAAGTGCACATGCCTCCTATCCCCAGAGCATTGGTCCAGGCATTATGAGGCATTAGTGCACACTTAATAAATACTTTTGACCATGGCCCATTTGCTCTCCTTGAGGATACAGTTCAACATCACTGCAGACTTAATGTTTATCCAGGACAAAGAATTAGCAAGGAACCTGTTGACAGACTAGGAGGAGGAGTTGTGATACAATATGACACATTTGATGTCGGTGGGCATCATTGCGTATGCCTCACTTAAGAGCAAAGTGAAAAGGAATTAAGATAATACTGCCTGCAATACGAGGTTAAGATCCTAGCGTGAGCTCACACAGCAGGGACCTGTGAAAAGATGCTTAAAAATTCAACACTAAAGAAATTGGCTTAAGTTGCCTGAAAGGAAGCTGGAGGCTGATTTTCAACAGACGTCAGGCTCACTCCAACTTCCAGTTAGCAGAATAAAAAAGGTAAAAGATTTCCAATGCAAAAGCAAAATACTGCGGTGCTGGAAATCTGAAATTAAAACAGAAAATGCTGGAAATGCTCAGCAGGCCAGGCAGCATCTGTGGAGAGAGAAACAGAGTTAATGTTTCAGGTCGAGGATCCTTCGTCAGAACTGCCGGTGGCCATTATTTCGTATGTCTCACTTACGAGAACTGGGGTTCTGTTGAAAGTTCATCGACCTGAAACGTTAACTCTGTTTCTTTCTCCACAGATGCTGCCTGACCTGCTGAGCATTTCCAGCACTTTCTGTATTTATTTATTATAAAAGATTTCCAATATTGGTTATACAACCGATCTAGGAAATCAGCACAAAACAGAATGGTGGTCTTTTTTCTCTCTGTGGCGGTTTGCCCTCAGTGTTGTATGTGGGGTGGGTTGTGGCAGTTGTTATAATTCAGGGATAAAGAGAGATTCAGATTTTCAGCATCCGCAATATTTTGCTTTTGCTTTAGTTTTTTCCCCAACACTCGTTGTTTATATCCACCTTAATGCGGAATCTGTAGGCAGGTCCGTGCCTTCTACGCATCGAAGCATAACTTTACGTGTAAAGTGAATGGGACAGTGTATCTCAGGGTTAAACTACAATTTGTATTTATACATCAAATAGACAGTTAAGCAGTACTTAACTTATACTTTAAACTTGTGCTGAAAACAAAATAATGCAATATTCAACTTCTTAGAGTCCTTTTCCATGTCCTTTGAGTTGTTTGGTACCAATATTTTGATGTTTCTTACGTGGAGCACACCTCAGCCTCAACAAAGGTCTGCCCCAGTGCTGTGATGTGGAAATACAGTTCAAACAAATGGACCAATGATATAGTGAAGAACTGCAGCAAATATACCAGGTCCAGGGAGCTTCTAACACCTCAGATCAAAATCAGGCCTTTCAGCTGTGGCTCAGTTGGTAGCACTCTCGCCTCAGAGTCAGAAGGTTGTGGGTTCAAGTCCCACTCCAGGGACTTGAGCACATAAAGCTATGCTGACACTAGTGCTGAGGGCGTGCCGCACTGTCAGAGGTGCCGTCTTTCGGATGAGATGTTAAACCGAGGCCTCGTCTGCTCTCTCAGATGGACGTAAAAGATCCCAGGGCACTATTTCGAAGAAGAGTAAGGGAGTTATCCTCGGTGTCCTGGGGCCAATATTTATCCCTCAATCAACATAACAAAAACAGATTATCTGGTCATTATCACATTGCTGTTTGTGGGACCTTGCTGTGCACAAATTGGCTGCTGCGTTTCCCACATTACAACAGTGACTCCACTTCAAAAGTACTTAATTGATTGTAAAGCGCTTTGAGACGTCCGGTGGTCGTGAAAGGTGCTATATAAATGCAAGTCTTTCCTTCTTTCTTTTTACATTAGGCAAACATCTAAGAGGGAATCCCAAATCCTTTCTCAACAGCCCAATAATCAATATTAGTAATCAATATTAATTATTTCTATCACCCAGTCTGATAGGAGGTGGAAACTGACTGATGAATTGCTTCCTAGTTCAGACCCCGAGACAAAGCCTATTGGAATTTTCAGCTGGCACGACACTTAATGCCTGTAGCAATCACAGGCAATTAGTTCTCCTCTGTCTCCATCCAACATTGCATATTCACTCTATGCACAGACACTTAGGACAAAGAGTGGAGGAAATCTTATCAGAAACAGCTGCTAAGGCTCCAGTTATTTTAAAAAATCCCAATTTGATGTGGCTACAGTTTCACACGAACACGTAGAAGGTTAGAAATGTCTTCAAACATGATGCAGGATGTCAGTCACAGCGGTCACAGTCCAATGTCCAGTTTGTACAGCTCGCAGCTATTCCATTATTGGAATTAATTAGCATAAATACAGTTCAATCATAATATATTAAAAAATAATAAGTAGTATACATAATGCTGTAAGTAACTTGCCAGTAGTCATTGATTGAACATTTGGGCAGCAATTGAAGAGCCCTATGTTATCACGCTCCAGCAAGGAGTCAACACCTTCAGGGGAGGGGCTGTAATAAAAGGAGGAAGAAAAAAACATACCATACAGAAAATGCTTCAAGAGTACAAAAAGTTAACATTCAAGGTTTAAAATCTGTTAATGTGTTTTATGATCTCAGGTGATATGAGTAATTGGACCTTGAATCCTCAACAGAAAGGCAGATGGTTGACTGTGGCTCTGTTTGGAGTCAATTTACTCCATCAGTAGATACATAGACCAGCTGAGTATGTGAAAGAGTGTTTCCAATTCCCCGGCCGCCTTGCATTATAGCCCCTCTTACTGGCAATTTGCTGTTCTATTATTGAATTAGAGACAGTAATGCTAGGGGTCACGTTCTGTGGGAAGCGCTTGCAGTTTATCAGTTGTTACGCTGTTGCTGCACTATTTTTATAGTAGGCCTTGGGCTTTCCATTTAAGAATCAGAGATTCTGCTTCTCTCCCCACCTTTAAAAGCCTTGTTAAAACCTCGTTTGATCATCTCTCCTAACTTTCTCACACTGTTTAGTGCCTGTTTTTTCCTATGTGAAGCATCTTGGGGCATTTTCTACATTAAACAGACAGTGCAAATGCAACGTGTTCTTCTGGTTTTCCACAATATGCTCTACCCTTTAAATTCTCAGTCGATTTCCCCCCCCCCCCCGACAAAACTTTAATGTCTCATCCAAAAGTTTTTGGTGTGTTACTAGAAGCAATCTTCAATTTTTATGCAAGTCTAAGGCAGATAATGTTTGTTCATTTTTTACCCTTCCGATTATTCCAATGACGATATCTTCACTTTTGACTTTATTACCTCAGTTGTTCTAAGTTTGTTAAGAGGTATTAAACCTGGGCCTAGTCTATCAGTAATGATCCCACAAACAGCGATGAGATGAATGATCAGATAATCTATTTTAATGATATTGGTTGAGGGGTAAATGTTGGCCAAGACACTGGGAGATCTTCACTACTCTTCGAGCAGTACCATGAGATCTTTTACATCCACCTGAGAGAGCGCAAATGAGGCTTCGGTTTAATGTCTCATCCAAAAGTCAGCACCTCCGACAGTGCAACGCTCCCTTGATGCTACACTGCAGTGTCAGCCTAGATTATGTGCTCAAGTGTCTGGAGTGGATCTTGAACCCTCAGCCTTCTGACACAGAGGCAAGACTGCTACCAACTGACCAGAAATAGGTGTGTGACAGAAACAAAAACAATGGGATGGAAAAATATAGTTATGAGGAGAGACTGGGACTACTTCCACTGTAACACAGGAAACTAAAGGGGTGATCTTAACCCTGCCTACCTGGCGGAAACTGGGCAGGCTCGAGGGGCTGAATGGCCTAGTCCTGTTCCTATGTTCCTAACCAAAGTCAATAAAAATGATTGTTTTAAGTGTCATGTGCCTGAAAATATAAGAAAGAAAGATTTGCATTTCTATCGCGCCTTTCATGATGACCGGACGTCCCAAAGCACTTTACAGCCAATTAAGTACTTTTTGAAGTATAGTCACTGTTGTAATGTAGGAAATGCAGCAGCCAATTTGTGCACAGCAAGCTCCCACAAACAGATAATCTGTTTTTGTGATGTTGATTGAGGGACAAATATTGGCCAGGACACCAGGGGAGAACCCCCCTGCTCTTCTTCAAAATAGTGTCGTGGGATCTTTTACATCCACCTGAGAGAGCAGACGGGGCCTCAGTTTAAGGTCTAATCCGAAAGACGGCACCTCCAACAGTGCAGCACTCCCTCAGCACTGCACTGGAGTGTCAGCCTAGACTTTTGGGCTCAAGTCTCTGGAGTGGGACTTGAATCCACAACCTTCTGGCTCAGAGGTGAGAGTGCTACCAAGTGAGCCACTGGTGCAGCCATCTATTAAGCTGACAATGCTTTCTGTAGTCAAAGGGTTAAAACTAGACTCAATCTATTTCTATTTTATCCTAGCTGTCACCTATAAGATCCTGGTTCATTTGCAAGTCCAGGTTTTTGTGATCTTTTATTTAAAGCTGGCTGGTAGCAGTTCCCCTGTAATTGTACCTGCTGCCTCCTGTCTCTTGGTGCCCAGCTGGTGTTGTGTATCCTCCTCCCTCCTCTGATGTACAGATGTGGCTACACAGCCCACAGAACTCCTGGGATTTCAGTTGCTGCTGGTGGAACAGCAGCTCCTACATAATGTCATTCACAGAGGATGCCCTGAGGGGGAAGATGACTGGATAAGCATTACCTCGGCAGCGCTACAACATTAGCAGAGTGCTCCTCTGTCTGCCAGGTGTCCCCTCAGCCTCACTCACGCTGCCGTAGAGAAGAATGGTAATGCATACCAGGAAATGAAGATCTTATTTTAAGTAACAAATGCATCGGCCTAGAAGGAGCCAGCCCATTAGCAGTAGCAACACATGCTTCACAAACCAGGAGTCAGGGATTACTGCATGGCACTTCAATCTGCCGCACCAGCTTCAGCTGCAATGAATTGTATCATTACTAAATCAACCTGCTCGTGAAGCATCGCGTCGATGAGCAGTCCGCCTCATGCTGATGTTGTCTGTCTCGTTCACTCTGTGCAGGCTGCTTGTGTTTCTAATCTTTCAAGTTTCTACCCTGCTGATTGTTGGAGGGGTAAGGATTCACAGGCACCAGTCAGCCCCTGGCCAAAATGACAGTTTTCATGCATTAAAGCCGCACTTCAGTGCAATCCTGCCGGAGGGCTGCGTTGTTGGAGGTGCTGCCTTCTGGGTGAGACGTTAAACGAGGTGGACACAAAAGATCCCATGGCACTTTACTGAAGAAGAACAAAGAGGTCTCCTGGCCAGCATTCCTCTCTCAAACATGACCAAAAACAGGGGATCCACTTTAATTGATGTTTGTGGGACCTTGCTGTGCGCAAATGGTCTGCTGTGCTTACTTACAAATCAACAGTGACTGCACTTCAAAAGTAATTAATTGGTTGTGAGGCACTTTGGGACAGCCAGAGTTTGTGAAAGACCCGATATAAATGTGAGTCTCTCTTTACCCGGTGAATTATGTGTGACTGTTCAACCATGGGAGAATCATAGATGAGCTCAATCTTGTCCTGATCCAACATCCCCCAACATTCGCACTTTCTGACGAGACTCAGGAATGGGAACCCTGGCCGATTGCTTATTTTCTTTCCCCCTGGCCCAGGACAGCTGAAGGGAGATGTAACATCTCCAGTGCCGCTCTGGCTGAAATCAGCTCATTCGACACAGATTGCATTCCACACTGGACCCTCAGAGCAGCTCGGAGCTGCCTGTTTAATAATAGGCCCAATGTTGGCCGAAGTTATGGAGTCATCTGGGGTGCAAAGCGTGCTGACCAGCAGGCTGAAGGGCAGGGAGAATGATCTTGTGGGAGGAAGGAAGTTGTGTGGGGTAGATATAAAGTAAAATCAAATCAAATCAAATCAAATCAACTTTTATTGTCATTGTTAGTGCACAAGTGCAGTACAACGAAATGTAGGCTTGCGGCTCCCGAGAGTGTACATTTAGATTAAGACATTTAAACATTCAACATACATTTAGCTTGTAATACATTACATAAACTAACCATAATAAAGTGCATTGGCAGATGTGCAGGCTTTAGAGTTTATTTGTGGAGTTCAGTAGGATGACAGCCCTGGGAAAGAAGCTGTTCCAAAATCTGGTTGTACAGGTGTGAATGCGTCTCCCAGATGGCAGGAGGGCGAACAGACTGTGGCTGGGGTGGGTAGGGTCTTTGATGATGGACCGTGACCTCCGTAAACAGCGTTTCTGGTATATGTGCTCTATGGTCGGTAGCCGGGTGCCGGTAATGCGTTGGGCAGTTTTGACTACCCGCTGCAGGGCTTTCCGGTCATAGTAGCTACAGCTGCCATACCATACTGTGATACAGTTTGTCAGGATGCTCTCTATTGTGCAGCGGTAAAAGTTAGAGAGGATCAGGGGTGACAGGTTACATCCCTTCAGCCTCCTTAGGAAATATAGGTGCTGCTGGGCCTTCTTCACCAGAGAGGAGGTATTGAGGGACCAGGAGAGGTCTTCCGTGATGTGGACTCCGAGGAACTTAAAGCTGTCCACCCTTTCCACCACAGCCCCATTGATGTGGATGGGGGTGTGACTTCCGCCTTTAGACTTCCTGAAGTCCACAATGATTTCTTTGGTTTTCTTGATGTTAAGGGCCAGGTTGTTATCGGCGCACCACTTCACGAAACCAGGACTGTGTACAGAAACATTAGTGTGTCTTTAACTCTTTGAGCACTACAGTAGTGTTTATGCACCGATTCAAAAGATACGGCAAAGATTTTCACCTCCAACAATCGCATTCTTCCTGTGACAGCAACTACACTGAAGGAGAGTCTGAAATTATGACATGACACATATTGAACCTGGTGGGGGATGGTGCTGGTTAACACATAAAATAATACACATAACACATACAATTATAATAATAACCAGGATTTTGCTAAAATGGGATGAATTCTAAAACGTTTATGCTTGATACATATGGAGAGCCACAGTGTGTGTGTGTGAGTGAGATCAGTCCCGTTCTCAGAGTCAGGCCGGTTCCGGTTCTACAGCGAATGGGTGAATGACATTGAAGATGGGACAAGGTGTAACCGCATGTGTGAACAGGGGACTGTGAGTTGATTGTCTAAGTGTGGGAGAATGGGTTCTTACAATTACAATAGTGGAGGTGGGGCATGACATGGAAGACACAGCTGTATTTTAAAACATTAAAACCGCAGACCACTGCCAGACACTGCTCACCCACCCCATTGCCTCTCCATCCCCCCAATTGCCTCCCCATCCCCATCTCCCCCCATCCCCATCTCCCCCATCTCCCCATCCCAATCTCCCCCATCCCCATCTCCCCATCCCCATCTCCTCCATCCCCATCTCCGCAATCCCCATCCCCATCCCCATCTCTCCCATTCCCATCTCCCCCATCCCCATTCCCCCCATCCCCCCATTTCCCATCCCCATCTGCCCCCATCCCCCATCCCTATCTCCCCCATCCCCATCTCCCCATCCCCATCTCCGAAATCCCCCATCCCCATCCCCATCACCTCCATCCCCATCCCAATCTCCCCCATCCCCATCTCCCCCATCCCCATCTCCTCCATCCCCATCTCCGCAATCCCCATCCCCATCCCCATCTCTCCCATTCCCATCTCCCCATCCCCATTCCCCCATCCCCCCATTTCCCATCCCCATCTGCCCCCATCCCCCATCCCTATCTCCATCCCCCATTCCCCCATCTCATCCCCATCCCCCATCTCCATCTCCCCATCTCCATCCCCATCTCCCCCATCCCCATCCCTTTCCCCCTATCCCGATCCCCCATCCCTATCCCCAACTCCCCCCATCCCCATCCCCATCCCCCATCTCCATCTCCCCCAATTGCCTCCCCATCCCCCCTCTCGGACTCATCTGAGGAATTTGGTCAGTGTCCCAGAAATCCGCCCCCCGGCCAGCTGCCTCTGGGGCCACAAGTTGCCGGCGGCTCACCGGTCCTGTCCTAAAGAGGCCGGTGGACCAATTTGCCGGTTTGGGCATGATCCAATTCCTAGCCCATGGTAACTGTCCACCATTGGTTGCTGGTTTTATTTATTTTGCATAACCAATGAAAATCGAAGTAGCCATACCTAGGTGAGGGTGGAATTAATCAGCGGCTCATTTCCTGGACAAGCTTTATGTCAAAGCTGGTAGTAAGTTTGATTCTTGTTTACTAAAGGCCATTCACTATCTGTAGAAACCTTCCAACTGAAACATCTAAACCTGTGTATATTAGGCAATATTGACTGAGCAAAATAGATTCAGGAAGCCCAAGTTTATGAGTTAAATGAGAATGCATTGAGAAAGGAGAAGTGTGAGTCATCAAATTAGGTCCGTATGTATTGTGAAATTGTTAGAAAAAACATTGGCTGAGCTTTGAGCTCCACCTCAGAGCCACACAAGGCCTTCCACACAGAGAGCCAGATTACAATGTACTGTAGAATGAAATACGGGTGCAGGGCCTGTCAGAGGACCAGAGCTGCACATAATTTGGCCTGACTTCCGAATCAGCTACGTTTCCCTCAACTGGAACACATTACTGATTCAGATTCAGAGAAACTGGTAACCCTGTGGCCTGCTCCTGCCTGAGCTGTGAGCAGATTCAACTGCTTTCCAACCACATCTGGTCCATGAAGCCAGTTCGATGCAGCACTTGAGAATAAAATGTTCTTTAGAAAATGTTCCTTTTCTTTCATCCTGGCCAGTTTTCTTCTCTCCTCTCCCCCCCCCTCCCCGCCCCCCGGTCCCTCCTGAAGGGGTGGGACTCCTTGGGAGGCCAGTTGTCCTTTGGTATTTTCTCCACACGGTCACTTTTCATACGCGAGCCTTGGCATGAGAGTGTTGGCGGACTGTTCAATCATCGGGGCTATTACTACGAAGCCCAAGGTTTGTAGCAAGGATCAGAGGCTAACGATCAGCTGCAGGAACCCTGGTCAGTTTATGGCGACATTTATGGCATTCCCAACGCTGCCATGACTGAGATCAGCTCGGTCTGCACAGACCTGCCAGCTCTGGAATGGCTCAGCCACCTGCTGGATAAACTCACTGAGCCATTGGGGAGCCTGTGCCTGTGTTCCATCCTATAACGTCTACAAACCATTATTGATTTCTTTACTGGGCACATAGGAACAGGAAGGAGTAGGCCGTTTAGCCCCTTGAGCCTGTTCCACCATTCAATGAGATCACGGCTGATCTGTATCTTAACTCCATCTACCCGCCTTGGTTCCATAAACCTTGCCTAACAAAAATCTATCAGTGTCAATTTTGAAATTTTCAATTGACCTAGCCTCAACAGCTTTTTGCAGGAGGTTAGAAGTTAAGTAGAATTAGGGAATTCTATGGAGCCAGTGAAATAAAAGTTGTTACATTTGGTAATAACTTACATTTTGGTAGAGCAATTTGACTGTAGTCTTCAAAGAGTCAACTGACCAAAAGACATTCAATTACAAGGCTATCAATTGGATGGAAGCACTTGGTTTCTGCTCTGTACTCACATCGAAACGGTAGCATTCTTATATTTTTAACCAAGCTTTTCTTTCCTCCTCCTCTCCTGAAGTCTGACTCCTATGGTTCCAGGTGCCACTTGCTCTCCAGTACATTGCCCAATTGGTCATTCATCATGTATGAGTTTAGACAATTGGCCGGCTATTCGACTACATGGGGCGCCACAGCTGAGCCCAAACCTGTTCTCGCCTGGCGTCCAGGCATTTGCATTGTCCAACTTTTTGGTTTTGGTGATGCTAGCTCCAACAATTTAAAGATATAAGGGGAAAAATTTGCAGGGCTCTGGGGAAAGGGCAGGGGAATGGGACTAATTGGATAGCTGTTTTGAAGAGCCGGCACAGGCACGATGATACAGCACAGAAGGCGGCCATTCTATGATTCTACGGTAAGGGATACATTTATGAGGCGCCACTCCCAGCATGTCTAGATGCGAGTGCAGGGTCACAGAATTGTCCCTTTTAGTGTTATATCTCTGACCTGCACTCCCACCTAGTGAGGCTCCACTCCAGGTCCAGCCCTCCCCACTCACCCCCATGGTAAAATGACCTCTATAATCTGTTGTTTGAAAATATGAAACTTTGCAAATCTTTTGGGGGTGATGTGCATCAAACACCCTCTAATGGGCACTATCCAGAAGCCTGACATTTTCCAGGAACTGACAGGAAATGTTCATTAAAAGGAAGTCTATCGAAAAATGGAGTACCAGGGGAATGTGCAATTGGCCAATTTTAGTTCCAATGAAAATAGAAAATGCACAGCAGGCCGTTAAGCATCTGAAAGAAAAATGTGAAATAAGTAATATTGATGAATGGTCCCACACAAAACGTTAACCTGTCTTTCACTTTCAAATGCTGAGTGCTGTCTTTCTAGCATTTACTGTTTTTATTTTCAGATTTCATCGTTCAGTTTTTCTCTTTACCTCCTCAATTCAAACCTGCTCATGTTGCAGTGAGGTGAGGGTTTCCCGAACCATGCTGATCCGTGAATACTGCTTTACTTCAAAACTGGTAGCTGGAGCGTTCTCCAAATCATGTCAATTGATGCTTCCGGATGTACTTCAATCAGAATTAACACAAAAGAAAAATCCTCCTGCAAATCTAGTAAAAGTTGAAGTGCTGGGTGAGTGATTCAGCTTGCTTCCTCCTGGCAGTGCTGAGCTTGCAAGCAGACAGGCACCAGAGTTTGTCTAAAAAAGGGAAAAAAATCCTGAAGTCTCACTTCCCTGTCAGCACAGCCCGAGGCCCGAGCATTGCTGATGTGATTCATCACAGACTGAGAGGGAGCCTCTTTCTCTTGGTCACACTCCAGCTATTCCAGTACGGTGCAGCGATTATCTGCTCCATCCTTATTTTGACCTTTCAGATTCCATCTCTGATTTAGGGATCTATGCTGATAATAAGGGTAAATGTCTTTCAACACTGTAAAATTACAGATAAACTACTGTTCTCCAATAACACTGACACTTTTCAATAAGGCTCACCACCACAATCCCTCCATGGTGATTTCTGTGATTGAGACCAGTAATTTTTAATTGTCTTTGATGATAAAATTTGGTATGAACAAAAACAAAGGCGTCAGTTTTTTTAGTTGTCTATTCTCCTCCATTTCCTTCCCTCTGTCCTCTTCAGAAAGCATCGACATCCACTGCAGTGACGTCGACTCCAGGCTTTGGGCCCCAGGTAGCCATTTCTTTGTGCATGGACCTGGACGGTGAGTGTTGACAGGCTATTCTACTACAGGGAGATTCACAGCTGAGCCTAATCCTGTCCTTCACACCCGCGCACCTCCCAGCAGGTGTCAGTGAGAATGATCAGTGTGATTTCTTTTCCCGCCATAGTTCGGGTCAATTGTAGCACCCCACCGCTCCCCAATTGTCACACGGGCTAAAGATCAGCTACTTGGCACAGACTAGAAACTGAACATGGGAACTTCTGGTGTGAGAGAACCTGAGGGAGCGCACTGCAAGGGGGGAAGCTAACCTCCAAGGCATCGGCAGAGCACAACACTTTATATCTCTTTTGGGTTAATGTTCTGTGAGGAGATAGTGTGGTAGGCCCCATCATTAGGGTTGGATGAATCAATGTGTTGTGTCGAAGTAAGTAAGGATTTAATTGCTTTGAGGATACTTTAGGTAGTGTTGGGGCTGAAGATTTTTAAAAGCCTCAGTTTTTAATATTTCCTGGTGGCATGCCTGAGCTGATTACATCAAGGGTTTGCATTAAGCAAACGTACCCTGGTATCCAAGGTTATAATTTGAAGTGCATTCAAGCTGTGGCTTGGAGTAGTGCAAATTTGTGACTCTACGGTGACACTGCCAGAACGATCTTACAAAGGCTTTTCTGTTTTGTAGCTCGTGCTGCAACGCACTAAAGCAGGGCTTTAGCCATTTGCCAGTGTTTATTGTTAAGACTAGGCATTCACTCTGTGGCACTAGATGTAACCTGCTTGGTCTAGCAAAGTTGACATTCAGATCCTTTTACTGATAGTTTGGATGCCAGTCTGAGTTATGTACTTGCTCCTCAAATATTTATTTAATTTCTCCACCACACTTTCATCCTCCACAGCTGGATTTCCCCCTTCTTCCCCGAGTGGCCCTGCCTTATTTTTAACTGTTCTTCTACTTTGAATATGCTTATAAAAGCCCTTACTATTTCCATTATTATTATCTGCTAGTCTTTTACATACTCTCCTTTAGCCCTTCTAATCTCCATTTTCACTGCCCCATTACATTTTCTATATTTGTCATGTTTTTAGTATTGTTAGTCAGATCCTTCTTATCTCACTGAACCTTCCCTTTTTTCAATTCAGCACCCTTATCTTTAACTGTTTATTGTCCTTTTCTATTTTGACATTGAACCTAACAATGTGGAGGTCACTATTTCACAAATGTTCTCCTACTTACTGGGTACGGTAGCATAGTGGCTATGTTACTGGACTAGTAATCCAGCGGCCATGACTAGTGAGTTCAAATCCCACCACAGCAGCTGGGGAATTTAAATTCAGTTAATTAAATAAATCTGGAATAAAAAGCTAGTAATGGTGACCTCGATTGTTGTAAAAACCAGTCACTAATGTTCTTTAGGCTGTCCTTACCCAGTCTGGCCGATATGTGACTCCAGACCCACAGCAATGCGGTTGACCTCTGAGGTATTCGGGATGGTCAATAAATGCTGGCCTTGCCAGCAACGCCCACATCCCATAAATGATTATTAAAAAAAAAACTCTTACATCAGTTATTTGCACCATTTAATTTCTCAGAACAAAATCAAGCAATGCTTCATCCCTTGTTGGATTAGAAACAAACATACCAACAATGACGGACAGGTAAAGACCCTCTGGTCCATCCAGCCTGTACCACACAATTGCAATACCTTGTGTAACACATATTTCACTCGATGTGATCTCCCGGGAGAGGCTAAAATCCCAGGCCAATTTGGGGGGAAAAAAAATCAGGGAAATCCCTCTCCGACCCATCAAGGTGATCGAAGCTAGTCCAGGAGCTCACTCTGGCCCTGAATTCTCTGCAGTACCTACCTTCTGTAAGAGGTGATCTCCGCCCCAGCCAGAAACAGGGCCAGCATACTGACCTATGCCATAGTTTCTAAACAGTATTACCAATTTTGACAACATACACAAATTATCTTGGGATAGTTAAATTCTGCCTTAATGCAATCCTCATTGTAGAGTGCCTCTGTTATCCATTTTTCCTCTAATGTGCAGTATTCTGCACTTATCTGTAATAAATTTAATCTGGCATTGATCTGCCCACTCACATAACTCATTTTGTAGTTCCTAAACTGCCTTCTCATATTCCTTTGCCCCTCCTAGTATGGTATCATTTGTAAACTTCAGCTTCTTAATCCAAGTCATTATTATCAATTAGAAAAGTGGGGGGTCCCAGCGCCAATCTCTGGGGCACCCCACTAAGTACTTGCTCCCACTTCAACATAAATCCTTCGATAAGCATTTGCTTTCTATCCTTCACCAATTTTTTTTATCTATTTCCAAGTTTTTTCCTGAATCCCATTGCTTTAGGCCTTTAATGTAGAGTTTTTGTCAAATGTCTTTGGAAGTCACAGTGGACCTCATCATGGAACCTTCCACAGTCCACTTAAACTGTCAAGAAACCTCAAGAAGTCAAGGAGGTTGGTCAGGTAGGACTTACCCTTTTGAATCCCTGTTGGGTGCTATTTACTAAGTTATTATCATAGTTTAGGCGGGCAGAACCTCAGTTTAATGTCTCATCTGTAAGGTAACGCCTCAGACAATGCAGCATTCCCTCAGTACTGTCGTGGAGTACAGCCTAGTTTAAGTGTTCAAAATCAACAACCAAAAATACACAACTTTTAAAAATGATATTCTCCTTGGATGGAATGCAAGGCTGTAGATGTGGTCGTGACCTTCTCAAGTTAAGTCTAATAATTAGTCTTTCCCTCCCCAATTTCTCCCCTTTCCGCTTCCCTCTCCCCTCACCCTTTCCCTCTCCCCTCATCCTGGGATACTGTTCCATGGATGTTGATAGCCCTTCTGATCCTTGTTCCAGTTTCCAAGTGTGAGCCTAACTAGTGAATGTTGATGGGCTTTTCAACCAACCTGGAGAGGGGAGACACTAGAGCCAAGCAACATTATGACCTCACGTGGAGACTGACATTCCTATTGTCACAAATTGTAGCGAAAAAGTGGATGTGGTTAAAAATGTGGTGAAATGAAGTTAGAAAATGTTCATATTGATTTGTCCAAGTTTAACTCTGCTCTGACGATTCCTACACCTCCAAAGGCATTATTAAAGTGAGTATCAGGACCATTTTTCCCTTTGTTAAGGTGAATGAAGAATTCTGTAACTGAAGATTTGTATCGAAAAGTGAGTATTTTAACCAGGGGAGGATTTTGAAGCATTGCCACAGCTGTGACAGAAGTGAATAGAACAGTCAAACCCATACAGTGGGGAGGGGGGTTGGGGTGGTTCCTGTGCTTTGAATCCCCTAATTCAGGACTTCCTCAGTTGTTTTTGGCTCTTTTCCCACCAAAAGGGCACAGCTACAGCTGAATTGAATACTGTTTGACTTTCATATCAATTAAGTAGCTCACTGGCTTCTTGAGAACTGTTAGAAGATTGTGATTGCAGGCGTGTCATGGTTTACTGTGATTTTTTTCATTATCGTTTTAAAAATTGCATTCTAAGAAATAGGGGGAAAATTGGGTTGCTTCGTGGCCCCCATTAGTGCAGGGACGCTAACTTTTTCAGAGCGCTAAAAGGCGAAGTTAGCGCCCCAAAGGGGGACGCCACCGAATTTTTCCCCCGTAACTGAACTTAATTTTATTACTGGGTCTTTAAATAGAATGATAAATGGGCATTTTTCTGTTTTTCAATAAAAGACAATCTAGTCCTTGATATCCTTTACACGTTTCAGCGGGAGTCTCTCAATGGAGACCGAGAGCAGGAAACTTGGCTACAGATTAGTGAATTACAGGAATTTACTGTAGATTTGGAGGACTACAGACTGGAAGTGGGCTGATGGGTTCCAGCTATTGAGAATCTATTCAGCTTATTACCCATAAAGGAAAATATTCTATTTTCCAGCCCTTGCCCTGATGTGCACAGAAAGAGAAAAAAAAGTACACCGATAAACTACAAGGAAGTGAAATACTTCATCTCCCTCTGAAACGTTTCAGGAATCTCAGCTATGCTATTTATGAGATTATTAGCTGGAACTACCAGGCTCAGCGCTAACTTGCTCTGCACACATTCAGCAAATGGTTCCCGGCTGCAGGGTATCTGACCGTGCCGCAGGAGGCTGCCTAGTCCCTGCTTGTTCACATCAGTGCTGCCATTTTGCCTTATAAGGATTGGATCTTAAGTGCTTCATTAAGAAGGGGACTGTATGGGAGAGAATAATTTTCTGATTGGTATGAACTGTATTCCGGCCTTTCACTCAGCAGTGTTGGTAATACTAACAACTGATCAATACTTATTTCAGCATCAGTTGTTGCATAATGATTGAGAGCATGGGAGGAAGCCAACCTCTGCACCTAATCGACTACTTGAGTTAGATAGGGGATAAGTTATGGTGGGCAGTGGTTTACAAATAGGGTACATAATGGATGCAGGGATTAACTGAACAATAAGTGGTATTAAAACTAAATTGAGGACACTGTGATGACTCATTGAGTAGATTGGGCCTATACTCTCTGGAGTGGTGATCTCATTGAAACATCTAAGATTCTGAGGGGGATTGACAGGGTAGGCGCTGAGAGGCTGTTTCCCCTGGCTGGAGAGTCTAGAACTAGGGGGCATTGTCTCAGGATAAGGGGTCGGCCATTTATGATTGAGATGAGGAGGAATTTCTTCACACAGAGGGTTGTGAACCTTTGGAATTCTCTATCCCAGAGGGCTGTGCGTGCTGAATCGTTGAGTATATTCAAGGCTGAGAGGGATAGATTTTTGGACTCTAGGGGAATCAAGGGATATGGGTGTCAGGCGGGAAAGTGAGTTGAGGTCGAAGATCAGCCATGATCTTTTTTTATTCATTCATGGGATGTGGACGTCGCTGGCAAGACCAGCAATTATTGCCCATCCCTAATTGCTCTTGAGAAGATGGTGGTGAGCCGTCTTCTTGAACCGCTGCAGTCCGTGTGGTGAAGGTACTCCAACAGTGCTGTTAGGGAGGGAGTTCCAGGATTTTGACCCAGTGATGATGAAGGAACGGCGATATACTTCCAAGTTATTGAATGGTGGAGCAGGCTCGTGAGGCCGTATGGTCTACTCCTGCTCCTAATTCTTCTGTTCTAATGTTCATTGGGTAAGTGCATCATATGCGTTTGGAATTGAGCCATCACAGAGAACAACAACAACTTATCTAGAAGAATTTCTCAGAGCTATTTACAAGGAGGAAATGAGAATGTAGAGCAGAAGACATGAATATTTGGGGGCTGGGGAGAGAGAACAAAAGCATGGTCGAAGAGATGAGCTTTTAGGAGGCTTTTGAAGGAAGAAAGTAATAAATAATGGGAAATGGTTTTGGGAAAGATTTTCAGATAGAGGGGGACCTAATGGCGGAGAATGGCCACTAATAGTGGGATGATGGTAGTGGGGGAATGAATAGTAGTTTGTTGTCAGAGGAGTGGAGGCCACAGATAGGACATACAGCTGGAGAAGATCACTGAGGTAAGGTGTATTAAGTGGTTCGAGTCAATGCACTGAGGGATGGGGAGTCATAGAAGCTCATCAAGTTCAGGGTTGATAAAGGTATTGGATTTTGTGTGAAAGAAAACCTAGACCAGAGTTCTGGTTTAACTGAAAATTGTGGACCACGGAGAAGGATAGTCTACCAAGGAGAATATTTGAGAAGTCAATCCTTGAGGTGGTGAAGATATGTACTCTGGTTTCAGCAGTGAAGAGGTAGGAAAAAGCAGGCAATATTACAGAGCTGGAAAACTGCAGTCATGCTTACTGACTGGATGTGGGGTAAGGACAACTCAGGGTTGAGCAGACCACCAAGGTTGAATACCATCTATTTCAGCCTGATCAAGCAGCCGGCGAGGTTTGATGGAGTTGGAAGCAAAGGCTTGTCATGATCCAAAAAGCATGGCCTTTGTTTTATCAAATGTTTCAACTCATTAGGACCCGATGTCAGACAGGCATTTGGATAGAACAACAACAACAACCTTGGAGTTGATGATGGTGACAGAGAGGTAGAGTTATGTGTTGTTGGCACACATGTTAAATTTGCTAGCAGATGATGTCATTGAGGGGTAGCATGTTAAAATAAATATGAAGGGATTGAAAATAGAGTTATGGGCACACTGTGGACTCAAGAGGGGGATATGGTGGCTGCTTGGTTAATGTGTTAATGGTGCACTTAAGGACTTTGGAAGGAAAAAGCAGGTTGGACATAGAGTTGTTTGTAATAAATACAGAAAATGCTGGAGATACTCAGCAGGTCAGGCAGCATCTGTGAAGAGAGAAACAGAGTTAACGTTTCAGGTTGATGACCTTTCGTCAGAACTGGAAAAAAGCAGGAAATGGAACAGATTTTTAAGCAAGTGTAGGGGCTGGGAAAGGGGGGAGGGGATGAAAGAACAAAAGGGAAGGTCTGTGATAGGATAGAAGGCAGGAGAGGTTAAGAGACATTAAGAGATATTCAAGGCGAGAGGAGATGGTAATGGGACAGGTTAAGAAACAAAGGATGGCTCTAGATGAAGTGTGAATTGCGCTGGCAGAATGAAAGACAGCTGCCCTGTGGGAGAGAAGAAAAGACACAAACAAAAGGTGTAGATAAAAAATATATATAGGATAGGGGCCGGGGTTATGATCTGAAATTGTTGGACTCTATGTTGAGTCCAGAAGGCTGTAAAGTGCCTAATCGAAAGATGAGGTGCTGTTCCTCGAGCTTACGTTGAGCTTCAGTGGAACAATGCAAGAGGCCGAGGACGGTGAGGTCTGAGTGGGAGTGGAGCAGAGAATTAAAGTGACAGGCGACCGGAAGCTCGGGGTCCCCCTTACGGACTGAACGGAGGTGTTCCAGAAAACGGTCACCCAATCTGCGTTTGGTCTCCCCAATGTAGAGGAGACCACATCGTGAGCAGCGAATACAGTATACTAGATTGCAAGAAGTACAAGTAAATCGCTGTTTCACCTGGAAGGGGTATTTGGGGCCCTGGACAGTGGGAAGGGGGGAGGTATAAGGGCATGTGTTGCATCTCCTGCGCTTGCACGGGAAGGTGTCGGGCGAAGGGGAAGGGGTGTTGGGGGTGATAGAGGAGTGGACCAGGGTGTCGCGAAGGGAGTGGTCCCTTCGGAATGCTGAAAGGGGAGGTGAGGGGAAGATGTGTTTGGTGATGGGATCACGCTGGAGGTGGCGGAAATGACGGAGGATGATCCGTTGAATGTGGAGGCTGGTGGGGTGAAAGGTGAGGACAAGGGAACTCTATCGTGGTTCCAGGAGGGAGGGGCAGGGGTGAGGGCCGAAGTGCCGGAGATAGAACGGACATGTTTGAGGGCCGCGTCAACCACAGTAGAGGAGAATCCTCGGTTGAGGAAAAAGGAAGACATGTTGGAAGCACTGGTATGGAAGGTGGCATCGTCAGAGCAGATACGGCGGAGACGGAGAAACTGGGCCATATAGTGAATGTTTGTCAATAATCTATCCCCAGAGATGGAGACGGAGAAGTCGAGGAAGGAAAGGGAAGATTCGGAGATGGACCATGTGAAGGTGAGGGAAGGGTGGAAATTGGAAGCAAAGTGAATGAAATTATCTAGTTCAGGGCGAGAGCAGGAAACGGCACCGATACTGTCATCAACATACCGGAAAAAGAGGTGAGGGAGGGGACCTGAGTAGGACTGGAACAAAGAGTGTTCCACATATCCCACGAAAAGGCAGGCATAGCTAGGACCCATGCGGGTTCCTATAGCAACACCTTTGATTTGGAGGAAGTGAGTGGAGTCAAAGGAGAAGTTGTTCAGTGTGAGAACAAGTTCAGCCAGGCAGAGGAGGGTGGTGGTGGATGGGGACTGGTTGGGCCTCTGTTCAAGGAAGGAGCAGAGCACCCTCAGGCCATCCTGGTGGGGGATGGAGGGGTAGAGGGATTGTACGTCCATAGTGAAAAGGTAGCGGTTGGGGCCAGGAAACTGGAAACTGTTAAAGTGGCGGAGGGCGTCGGAAGAGTCGCGGATGTAGGTGGGAAGAGACTGGACAAGGGGAGGAAAAATAGAGTCGAGATAGGAAGAGATAAGTTCCATGGGGCAAGAACCGACTGAAACGATGGGTCTACCAGGGCAGTCCTGTTTGTGGATCTTGGGAAGGAGGTAGAAGCAGGCTGTGCAGGGTTGGGGATCTATGAGGTTGGCGGCCGTGGGGGGAAGATCTCCAGAGATGAGGTGAGTGACAGTCTTGGAAATGGTGGCTTGATGTTCGGTAGTGGGGTCATGGTCCAGGCGGAGGTAGGAGGAGGTGTCGGAGAGTTGGTGTTCAGCTTCCGCTAGGTAGAGGTTGGTTCGCCAAACAACAATAGCACCACCCTTGTCAGCAGGTTTAATGACAATGTTGGGGTTGGATCTGAAAGAATGGAGTGCTGCAAGTTCAGAGGGAGGTAGGTTGGAGTGAGTGAGGGGAGCAGAGAAATGGAGACGGCCAATGTCACGGCGGCAGTTTGCAATGAAAAGATCTAGAGAGGGTAAGAGGCCAGGGGGAGGGGTCCAGGTAGAACGAGAATTCTGAAAGCGGGAGAAAGGATTGGCTATGCGGGGGGAAGACTCCTGGCCAAAGAAGTGGGCACGGAGATGAAGGCGGCGGAAAAAGAGCTCAGCATCGTGCCGAGCTTGAAATTCATTGAGGTGGGTGCGTGAGGGGACGAAGCTCAGGCCTTTGCTAAGGACTGATCGTTCGGGGTCAGAGAGGGGAAGGTCAGAGGGGATAGTGAAAACACGGCAGGGGGTGAGATTGGGAGAAGGGATGGGGTCAGAGGAAAGTAAAGGGGAAGAAGGTTCCGGAGGGGCGTTGGTGTCCAAGAGTTGTTGAAGCTTGTGATCCTTGACACCTGAAAGGAAGAAAAATATTTTTTGTTAAAGCGCTGGATGAGGCGAAGGATGAAATGGAACTGCGAACCAGGACAGCTTTGAGATAGAGTGAGTCGGTGCTGCTGAAGAGAGAGGTCGAGAGTGTTCATGTGGCGGCGCATGGCATTCAGCATGGATCTCGGGATACGGCGAGAACAGTGGTTTGAGGAACGCTGACTATCTCAGAGATATCTGTCGTCCTGGGTGGATCCAAAACACAAAGGGTGGAATTTCAGTTGGCGTCCATGTGGAGTAAGTCGGAGCCGGAGACAGTTGCTGAGGAAAGATATGTGGCTGTGAAAGCGAGTTTTGGTAGATACCTGATCAAACACGAGAAGGGAGACAGAAAGCAATGAAGATGAACAAGGTAAAAGAGACAAACGGAAATCTCGTCGGAGAGAAGATCTGTTCCATTTCCTGCTTTTTTCCAGTTCTGACGAAAGGTCATTCACCTGAAACGTTAACTCTGTTTCTCTCTTCACAGATGCTGCCTGACCTGCTGAGTTTCTCCAGCATTTTCTGTTTTTCTTTCAGATTTCCAGCATCTGCAGTATTTTCTTTTTGTAATAGAGTTGTTTGTTCTTGGGATGTGGGGGATACCCATTCTTTATTGCTTTTAAAGTTCATAACTTGTTATGGTAGGATTTAAACTCTCGACCCCTAGGTTTCTGGTCTAGTAGCTTAACCAATATGCTAATATACCCCAGGGTACTGGTTTGCGAAATTGGAGAGGATCGAGGATAGGCTTTTCTGAAGGGCGGTGTTGATGCTAGTTTTGAAAGGGGTGGAGACAGTACCAGAAAACAGCAAGAGGTGCCCCAGGTTTGACACTGGGTCTGTGCTGAGTCAGCCGAGGAACCCTTTAGCACACTGCCATTGGTGTCAGTATCTCTGGGTTAGGGTAGACACATGGTTTTAATGGAGCTGGATCCAAGTAATCCCATCCAGATTTTTTTTCCCAACATTTCATTTAATATACAAATAGTTCAGTGGATTAAAAATTGAAAAGAATTATTGCCACGTTCTTAAGTTGACATAACATTGGAAACCAACTGTGTTAAAGTATATGATAAACTGTGTAATACAGAAACTGGATTCCTTGACACACATGAGGCATTGATGTGCTCCATCATGGAGTGCTAAGACGTGGCCTTTTACCCATAAATCTTTGCATCTTGATTTCCTGATCTCGGCTGGGCGATGCCCATTGGATCTTCCTCCAAGGAAGGGAAAATCAGAACATGGCATCAATCCAATTTCTCTCACACTTCCAAACAGCTGGCCCAGCAATGGGATCTGGGATGGCTCACACACCCATCCTTCTCCTTTGAAAAATGATGTGTGTGTTTTGCAAGGGATTAGCACAACTGGAGAAAGGAACTTACCAGCCAAAATAAGACAAGTAAATAAATCTTACTCTTTCCCTCGTGTTGTTCTTCTTTTAGCCAGCAGAGTGAGACAGTTTGAGGCCAAGCACTCCAATAATGCCACTTCATGATCAGCCAGAGGTTGAGATGATCAAATGCGGCTCATCCCGCACTCCCTTTTTCACTCCCCCGCGGTAAAATGCTGAGTTTCCAATTCCAGCTCGAACAGCCCAACTGAAAAACAATATCTCTTTAGATCTGTTGATCTCTTTACTTCTGTTAATTCAACATTTTTGCTTGAAAAAAAGAGTATATCCAGTCATTTGAATTAAGCAATTTAAATAAAATGTTATTTGTATCCACAATTTAAATTTAAATTAGCAGATAATTCAAAATAAGCAACTTCAAATGAAGAAGAATAGACTGGAAAACTCACTCACACGAATGTGGGTTCAAGTCCTCAGTAGACCTAGGACTTGGATCCCTTCACCTGGAGTCTTTGTGGGGGTTTTCCCCAATCGTCCACCATACCTCTACTGGAAGATTGGCTGAAACCCCAGAGAAACGGCCATTTCTTTGGGGTTTCCATCGATTTTCGACCAGAGTTACAGTCAGGAGAATCCTCGCAGAAATTCTACCCCCCAATCTTTTAGTTAGATATCAAACATTTAACCACGTGTGGTATTAGGCTACTTTTAAAATTGTCTTTTCATTTCGATCTTTTAGTATTTTTCTGTGCACTTTTGCTTCAGGTGAGATGGTTCAGGCTGCAGTCTATACCACCGCTGCCACTCTAAGTGTGGCTAATTGCGAGGTGATCTGGGTCTGGTGTTTCCCCGGCAACACAGTGACGCCTAAACTGCAAGAAGCTGCTGAAAGAAAGTTCCTGCCCGGCAAGGCGATTTTAGCCACACACAATGTCCTGGAACTCAAATGCACAACCAATTGTTTGGGATAAAGATCCTACCTGTGGTATGAGACAATCCATTTTACCTCTCATTTCATTAAAAGAACCTGTGGCCGATTTCCTCCCTTTAAAAATCGAACCTGACTGCATTCCGTTTTTCAAAACTTCCTTTTTCGATTATTTCCATTAACTCTGTCTAATTCAAAGTTGGGCCATTTTGTTCACACTCAAATACAATTTTGTGGCAGTGGTGAGGCTAACCCTTTAAGAACTCCAGTATCATTTCAGCACCAAAGTAAAAAAAAAATACAATAATTTTTCAAAGTATTCAGTAAATGATGTCGTTTTTAACCTCTAATTCTGTTATTTATTTTGCCTTGATCCTTGGGTGGCTCCTCGGGTTAATACAGTGAGCACAGCTGAGCTATTCAGACCAGACCAATCCCAGATTTAATTCTTGGTCTGTGTTGAGTTAGTTGGGATGGTGGTAGAGGTGCTGCAATTAACCTCAGTGCCTCTAATTCAGGGAGGCAAAAATTGACCAGGTTCCCACTGCAACAGGGGATACTAATGCATATAAATGACCACTTCATTATATGTTCTTTTTGCACCACACATGGTTACCTGGGTGACAGGAGGGCAAATGAACTGTGCTTTTTTTTGTTAGCTTTTGCCAACTTCATTCTGTATGACTGGAAAGTGTAACAGAATGACCGGGTAATTGATCCTCTTAACTTCTGTGCAAGAGGTGAAGTAAATAACAGGATTGATGCACTGACAAAAATAACTAATGCTGGTTTGATTCTCAATCTGTGCTGAGTTAACTGATCTCAGTTAGGGTGGCAGTAGGTCTGCCCAGTGTCCCCAGGGAAAAGCAGAGCAGACAAAATTGGCAACAAAAGCATGGGCTACGGGAGGGAAAAGCAGCCACGTTCCTGCTACTGAACGCTCTCCAGTCACACTTGCTGGAAGTACATTTGCGTTGATGTGGGGTGAGTGCAGAATCAGTCTCACTGTGACACCCGCTACAGTTCAATAGCTTGTCAAACTTACTGCCAGGTTAGCGGAAGCCAGTGGAACGGTTAGATCCGTGATTCTGAGAGTATGATGTTTTTCAATAACCACACGGATGCTGTAACTTAACAATCAACAGGTATTTACTGGAGTAGGGTAGTCTCAAGACTGGGGGTACAGAGGCATGCGCAAGGCTTATATACAGGTGTGGTCACTGCCGGTACTACAGTATACAGGAGCTGTAAAAGTAGTTCTCTCTTAAAGGTACATACACTACAGGAACCATGCCCCAGTAGAAGTCAACACATTTGGGGAAAAAAAGAAACTAGCAACAAAAATAGAATTCTGATTGGTCCGATCCACCAGACTGATTCCTGGGATGGGGGATTGTCCTATGAAGAGAGATTGAGTAGACTAGGCCTAGATTCTGGTGAATCTTTGGAATTCTCTACCCATAGGGCTGTGGAGGCTCAGTCGTTGAGTATATTCAAGACAGAGATCGATAGATTTTTGGATATTAAGGGAATCAAGGGATATGGGGATAGGGCGGGAAAGTGGAGTTGAGGTAGAAGATCAACCATGATCTTATTGAATGGCGGAGCAGGCTCGAGCAGCCAAATGGCCGACTCCTGCTCCTATTTCTTATGTTCTTATGATTCCTCTTTTTCAGTGATTTCAGTTCAGTGTTAATTCAACAGATCTTCCAGAAGCTGATATATTTTGGCAAGCACAGCCATGACCTAAGCCTGCAAAGCTATCTGCAGGTGGCTCCCAGATGGGTTAACTGATTGTTGGATTATATTCTTTGTTTACCAGAATCTAGGAGAACAGGAAGTAAATAGAGGATGCACATCATCTCCCCTGGGGCTTAGAATACATTTTTTCCCTTTTATCCAGTCAGTGACACGATTTACTAATCTGTGAATGAGTGGGTTAAGGTGGCGAGGATCACAGATGGGACTGTGAAGAATAATGTGTCGTATAGTTATACTGTAATGTGCAACAATTTCCTAAAAGTGGGGCTGAGGAGTGGAACTAATTGGACAGACACAATTGGCTGAACTTCCTCCTTCTGTGTTGTATGATTCTATGAATATCATTAGCAAGTTCTTTTCTCTTCATTGGCGAAGAAATGAAAAGCTGTAAGAAAATTCCGTCAAGGGACCATCTTTATTAGGCAGAAGTTTTGCCACAGAAGGGATTCAGAAAAAAGAGTTACTTTTAATGTTGGGATTTTAAAGAAGTTTATTTATATAAATTTAGAAAAACGCCACCTAAATGAAAGGTTGTTAATATGCTATTGGGAGTTGTTTCCCCCTTGCACAGATGGTAACGAAGCAATTTGTTAGCTTACCTCAGTGATCAATAAACACCTTGGCACGCAGAATTGTGGGCGTGAGTTACGCGCATAACTACAATACGCCCAAGTCTCGACCTTTTACGTCTCTCTATCAAACCCTCCATCTGAACGAATCTCTATGCACAAAATTGGCCACGCCCCTGACTCTCAAATGCGAATATCCTCCAATTGTGCTTGTTCGGGGGGAACATAAGAACATAAGAAGTAGGAGCAGGAGTAGGCCATACGGCCCCTCGGGCCTGCTCCGCCATTCAATAGGATCATGGCTGATCCGAACCTAGACTCATGTCCACTTCCCTGCCCGCTCCCCGTAACCCCTAATTCCCTTATCAGCTAGGAAACTGCCTATCTCCGTTTTAAATTTATTTAATGTCGCAGCTTCCACAGCTCTCTGAGGTAGCAAATTCCATAGATTTACTACCCTCTGAGTGAAGAAGTTTCTCCTCATCTCAGTTTTGAAAGGGCAGCCCCTTATTCTAAGATTATGCCCCCTAGTTCTAGTCTCACCCATCAGTGGAAACATCCTCCCCGCATCCACCCGATCAAGCCCCCTCACAATCTTATATGTTTCGATAAGATCGCCTCTCATTCTTCTGAATTCCAATGAGTAGAGGCCCAACCTACTCAAGCTTTCCTCATAAGTCAACCCCCTCATCTCCGGAATCAACTGAGTGAACCTTCTCTGAACTGCCTCGAGAGCAAGTATATCTTTTCTTAAATATGGAAACCAAAACTGTACGCAGTATTCCAGGTGTGGCCTCACCAGTACTCTGTATAACTGCAGCAAGACTTCCCTGCTTTTATACTCCATCCCCCTTGCAATAAAAGCCAAGATTCCATTGGCCTTCCTGATCACCTGCTGTACCTGCATACTTACCTTCTGTGTTTCATGCACCAGGATCCCTTTGTACTGTAGCACTTTGCAGTTTCTCTCCATTTAGATAACAACTTGCTCTTTGATTTTTTCTGCCAAAGTGCATAACCTCACACTTTCCAACATTATATTCCATCTGCCAAATTTCTGCCCACTCACTTAGCCTGTCTATGTCCTTTTGCAGGTTTTTTATGTCCTCCTCACTCACTGCTTTTCCTCCCATCTTTGTATCATCGGCAAACTTGGATATTTTGCACTTGGTCCCCTCCTCCAAATCGTTAATATAGATTGTAAAGAGTTGGGGTCCCAGCACTGACCCCTGCGGAACACCACTAGTCACTGATTGCCAACCCGAGAATGAACCATTTATCCCAACTCTCTGTTTTCTGTTAGATAGCCAATCTTCCACCCATGCCAGTATATTACCCCCAATCCCGTGATTTTTTATCTTGTGCAGTAATCTTTTGTGTGGCACCTTGTCAAATGCCTTTTGGAAGTCCAAATACACCACATCCACTGGTTCCCCTTTATCCACCCTGTTTGTTACGTCCTCAAAGAATTCAAGCAAATTTGTCAAACATGACTTCCCCTTCATAAAACCATGCTGACTCTGTCTGATTAAATTATGCTTATCCAAATGTCCTGTTACTGCTTCCTTAATAATGGACTCCAACATTTTGCCAACCACAGATGTTAGGCTAACTGGTCTATAGTTTCCAGCCTTTTGTTTACCTCCCTTTTTAAATAAGGGCGTTACATTAGCAGTTTTCCAATCTGCTGGGACCTTTCCTGAATCCAGGGAGTTTTGGAAAATTACCACCAATGCATCCGCAATCCCTACCGCTACTTCTCTCAAGACCCTAGGATGTAAGCCATCAGGTCCAGGGGATTTATCCACCTTAAGTCCCATTATCTTACCGAGTACCATCTCCTTAGTGATTTTAATCGTGCTTAGCTCCTCCCCCCCCTATAGCCCCTTGTTTGTCCAGTGTTGGGATATTTTTAGTGTCCTCTACTGTAAAGACTGATACAAAATATTTGTTCAGCGTTTTTGCCATCTCCATGTTCCCCACTACTAATTTCCCGGTCTCGTCCTCTAAGGGACCAACATTCACTTTAGCCACCCTTTTTCTTTTTATATAACTGTAGAAACTCTTGCTATCTGTTTTTATATTTTTTGCTAGTTTACTTTCATAATCTATCTTCCCTTTCTTAATTAATCTTTTAGTTATTCTTTGCTGACTTTTAAATGCTTCCCAATCTTCTATCCTCCTACTAGATTTGGCTACTTTATATGCCCTTGTTTTCAATCGGATACTATCCTTTATTACTTTACTTAGCCACGGATTGCTGTCTTTTCTTTTACGCCCCTTTTTCCTCAGTGGAATATATTTTTCTTGAAAGTTGTGAAATATCTCTTTGAATGTACACCACTGCTCATGTACCGTCTTACACCTTACTCTATTTTCCCAGTCCACTTTAGTCAACTCTGCTCTCATACCTTCATAGTCTCCTTTATTTAAGCTTAGTACGCTGGTTTGAGATCCAATCTCTCAACATTAAGACCAGATTTTTTATGGCAATTTTTTGAGAAAATTGCATCCTCACTGAGATCTGCTCTGTATTTTCTGTTTCTTTTAATGACTTTTTATGGCATAATTGTAAGTCACATTAAATATTGAAAAGCCTCCCCAATTGTAGGTTCTTAAACGTGCTATGTGTGGTGTGCATGAATAATGGTTAAATGAGTTGAAACTTAAACTTTCTGACTCACAGAAGAAATATACTGGTGTGGGTTCGATGTTTCCTTGGGCCCTGATTGTTTACGCTGATTTATGCCCATTGTAAGTTTGTGCGTATTCTAGTGAGATTGGAAGGATACCTGGGTGTAACTTGACATTGGCGACAAAATACCGGGCGTATTTTTGGGTCTAACTTCTGGGTTGCGCCCATGGAGGAAACTCCAGGCCCTCATACCCATTGTGTTGGCAAATCTGGTCACGGGTACTTGGCAAGGTGTGAACAGAGGCAGGTAATAAAAAATAGAGGCAGAGACAGGTAGTCAGGCCTAGCAAAGGTTGCAGGGTCAGTCAGCTTTTTAAAGGAAAAGCAGCGAGGGCCTTCACCGAGTCAGAGGTTAGAAATGCTGGAGGAGAGTTAGAAGCCATCTTGTTTAAGTCAAGTAAGACAATCAACTGATATGAGGAAGTGTGGCATGTTTACCTTATGGTGAAATAAAGCAGCTTATCAATTCATGTCCCATCTCACCAAATGTTTGCTCAGCCCACCTTCAGAGAAGTTCAAGAAGTACATGGGCGAAGGACACGAATATCCAGTTTAGGTCACATGCGGGTATTATTGTTACACCCCCGAGTTATGCTATCATATACAACTAGGTGTAGGGCAGTGTGAGTCAACTCCCACAAAAATAAGATGCTCAGACTGCTTATGAGAGTGACTGATGTCATTGAACCCTAGAAGGTATCTATAGAAGACCAGAATTTGTATTAAGTACATTTTTAAAAAAAATGTTAGGTCTGGGTTTCTAGTAGGTTGGAATAATCCCCTTTTAGATCCTCAGATCCTGTATATGAATCCAGCCCAGATAGATGAATAAAACCCACCTGTCTGTTAAGGGTCTTGTATGATTTGAGCAGATGATAGTTCCAGGGACATTAATCATTTTAGTGCCATTGAACTTAAGAAATAGGAGCAGGAGGAGGCCATTTGGCCCTTTGAGCCTGCTCCACCATTCAATAAGATCCTAGCTAATCTTCTACCTTAACTCCACCTTCCCGCACTATCCCCATATTCCTTGCTTTCCTTAGTGTCCAAAAATGTATCGATCTCAGTCTTGAATATACTGAATGACTGAGCATGCACAGCCCTTTTGGGTAGAGAATACCAAAGATTCATCACCCTCCGAGTGAAGAAATTTCTCCTCATCTCTGTCCTGAGACTATGACCCCTAGTTCTAGACTCTCCAGCCAGGGGAAACAGCCTCTCAGCATCTACCCTGTCAAGCCCTCTAAGAATGTTGTACATTTCAATGAGATCACCTTTCATTCTTCTAAACTCCATTGTCCTAAACCCATTCTTCTAAACTTCCTTCCTAACAATACCAATACCATTGGTATTGTGTTGGGATAAGGGCAGGAGAAGGAAGGATGAGGCTCCTGTGAAGTCTGTACTGTGAAACTGAAGAGAGTGCTCTACACAGAATCTACAATGAGCCGATACCCCTTGGTATAGGTAGCTTCAAATAGCCAGAGCATTTGCTATATGTAACTGTGTAAAGTAAATGACATGTGCCATCTGAGGAGGGGGTTTCACTGGATATCCCTGATGGCTGGATGCCAAAGGTTGTTGAAATGGTAGCCGATGGTAGGGCATTCACGGGATCCACCATCTTGCGTATGGCTGCGGACGAGCTAACCTGTTAGTCTACAGTTCAGCAATGAGCCATTGCCATTTCACTGATGTTCGGGAAAGTCACAAATATGATTGTGGACTAACTGTGTATGTGCAAGATTTGAACATGTGCAGTTCCTTTAAATTCCATTCAAGATGTTGAAGCAACTGCACATGCCCAAATATTCCTCTGTTGCAGATTCCGGCCCACAATGTTAACAGGTCCAACTCAGCACCAAGAGGAGCGGATTATATTACAGGCTGCTTCTACAATATAAATGGGGATTGAGAATACAAAGAAGTAATGCTAAACCTATACATATCATTGTTTAGGCTGCAAGGGGAATATTGTGTACAGTTTTGTTTGCCTTACTTTAGGAAAGCTATCAAGACAATGGTGACAGTGCAGAAGAGATTCATTAAGATTATACCAAGGCTGAGAGGTTTTAGTTACGAGGAGCGACTGGAGAAACTGGGGGAGGTGGGCGTGGGGAGAGTCTTTCAACTGCTGGCTGCCTGTTTATTGCCTGAAAAACAGGCGACTGGTAGTTAAAAGTCTGGTGGAGACCTTGTACATCAGTCTTCTATTCCCAGAGAGTAGAGAGCCTCTGGATTACATTGCCAGCTGGTGTGGTGGGTGTGGACTCTCTGGATACCTTCAAGAGGGAGCTGGACTGGTTCTTGACAGGGGCAGAGATCACAGCACAGAGAAGGTAAGTGTCTTTATAGAGAACACGTGGTCCGTGTGATCTCCTGGACTGGTTTTGATCGCCCAAGGGTGGGGGGGGGGGGTCGGAGAGGAATTATCCAGAGTATTTTTTCCCTTACTGGCCCTGGGTTTTTTTCCCCTAACTTTTCCTTAACCTGACAAGACTCATTATTTTATAAGTGAATAAATAGTGGAGATGCCTTTCCTGCAGTAATAATAGAGTATCTTCAAATGAAATAGTGTAAATTTGGATTTGACTATATTTGGAAATAAAAGTCTTGGCTCTGCCACTTTAGTTTGGTTGCTCCCTGAATGATGACTAAATTGCTGCAGGGAGGGAAGGGACCTTACAACTGCTGTGACACTGTTTGTTATCCTTGTTGCTATGACTGTAAAAATGCATTTGATGGTTTTTCAGTCTCGCTACATTTATAGTGCCATTAAATATATCGCCCTCTGTACATTACATCAGAACTGGTTTACAGGAGGGGCTTTTTTAATTTCTTCTCAACAGAAATGTTATTGGTACTGGGTATGGTTTGTCAGAATAAAGCCCCTTCACTTCTGTTACCTGGTTCAAATCCAGCACCGACAAAGGCTGTCCTGTATAAAGTTTACTGTAGACATTCTATCTACTTCAGTTGGCAAAAGTTCATGAAATGGACAGCTTACAAATTTGCATGATGTCACCCAGCGAGGCATTGTGGACAGGGTTGGGAAGTGAAGATTTCCCATTTGTGTAGTAGTGGCTGTGGGTACTCTGAGACTACAGTACCTTGTCAGTATTTGCGCAGTTCTGCTAGGGTGAACAATGGAAAACGCACACGCACACATACACAGAGACACACACACACACACACACACACACACACGTGTGCGCACAAGCACACGCACACACACTTGCATACACACATGCGCACACATGCATACACACATGCGCACACTCGCACATGCATACACACACATGCGCACACAGACACACACACATGCGCACACACACACACGTGTACACACACGCATGTGCATATACAGACACACACATGCGTGCGCACATGCACACACACAGTCACACACGCACATACACACACACAGTCACACACGCAGTCACACACAGTCACACACGCAGTGACACACACACACACACACAGAGTCTCACACACACACACACAGTCACACACACAGAGTCACACACACACAGAGTCTCACACACAGAGTCTCACACACAGTCACACACAGTCACACACACACAGTCACACACACACACAGTCACACACACAGAGTCTCACACACACACACAGTGACACACACACACAGAGTCTCACACACACACACACAGTGACACACACACACAGAGTCTCACACACACACACACAGTGACACACACACACAGAGTCACACACACACAGACCTATCTATCTATATTATAAAAACAATGGAGGCGAAATTGGTCTTGGGCAGTAGCGCAAAATGGGCGATAAGAACAGGGAACAGTAAATCGGGCGGGGTGTAAAAGGGGCTGCCGATTCGCTATCAGCTGTTTTGCACTACTGTCCAAGTCCAGTTTCACCCCCAGTATATCTAGCATGAGTTTCCTGACCATCACACTTAAAGTGCCACACTCAAATTTCTGTGTTACAATTAAAAAAAAAGAAACAAAGGAACTCTCCAAGAACACAAAATACTGGAACTGGAATGTCGACAGCATCTTAATTGACCTCTGTATGAACTTACCCAGTGTTTACTTAACAGCGATTATACTTTGTGGTCCAGTAGCCACCTTCACGTTAGCAGAAGAATATTATGTTGTGTTTTAAACAATATACTGTTCCTGTCCTTCAACCTCAGCGCATCTTCTGACATACTGTGAACCGTGCCACAGGACATGTTCTAGTACTGTAATAAGAATGCTATGTTAGTGCACGTTCCTGTCCATTACATTTGAAGTTTAATGCTGAAATCTCTGCATCAAAATAAAAGTAACAAAGGCAGTCATTTGACACCGGAGCCAGAGTTGGTAACCTTACTAATCACTTTTAGAAAAAGAAAAAGCCCGGGTTCTGATCTGCAGCCTGAACAACAATTAAACTCTGAATGACCTCACTCAGTGTTTACTCAGCAACAATTTGTGATTTAAAGGGACCCCAACTTCACCTTGGCAGCAGGATAATACATTCTGAATAACGGTATTTTCCTCAAAAGATAGCAGATAATCCGACCCACCCTGAGCAACACCACAGGAGAACCACTAGTAACACAACAAGAGTGCGCAATTCCTGTCTGCCCCACTGCAAGCGTCGCATTCAAGCTTATACTTCACATTTGAAAAAAATGGATAAAAGGAGCAAAAGCAGACATGTATACTGTGCAGAGAAACTCTCCAAGAACAGAATATGTCAGAGTTTAAATGCAGCCTCATAATAGACTTCGCCGACAAGGCTTAAAAATAAGACGAGGGTTCTGGAATACCTTGTGACACTGCACCCTGGCTCCCATCAAAGGGGGACTCAGGTGATTTAATAGACTGATTACTTCATGGAATGTCAGTCACTGCAAAACATTATCAGAAGTAAAGTTTGAACTTTCCACTGCAGTAGGGCATGCAGATATTGGAATTTGTCCTTGGAACAGCGAAGCCATAAAGCCTCCTGCTGAATATTGCAAAATACTTTAAAGTGATGCAGCACACGATCGCTGAGAATGGACTTTGATGTAAATGATATCATCCCGTTGAGTGTTTGAGAAATCACCAACCGATCTCCCGTGGCGTTGCTCACAGTGGGTGCAGTTTTATTACGGCAGGAGCGTTATACCAGATAATGCACTATGCATTGTTGTGCTGCTGGTGTGCAAGTGTGTTCAATCTAGCCTTCCCCTGTAAGGCCACGTAGTATGCTCGCTGTGTATACAAGTCAATTGGAGATTAATTGATGTTGATGAGAGAAATTTGTAGATTCTCAGGTGCTTGTAAATTTCTAGCTGCAGGTCAGAAGAACCAACATGAAATGATTTTTTTTTAACATACTTTTTGATGCTCTGAAATATGACATCTGAAGTGCGGCAGTTCTCAATTGTTTCCCCCTAAGGCACTACCCATGGGTAGTCTTGGATGTGAGGTTGCAATGTTTAGGCGCTAACCTAGCCTGTCCCTTTAAGGCCACTGTTCAGGTACTTCCTGTGGTGAAATGCTCTAAATAGCTCCTGAAATCAATTATCGGCTAACTGCTGTTAGTAAAGGAAGTTTGTAAATTTATGGCTCCATATCAAACTTCACTCAACAACAGAAATTAACCTCCGCATGATGTGACTGCCTTTCTTTTTTATACTTCTGACATTTTGAAATGTGGCATCTGATGAACAGTCTCCAAACCTTTATTATATATATATATATATATATATCAATAAGAAATTAGAAGTAACACACTGGAAGATCCTAGACAGGTCCTAAAACCCTCTTCTGTGTTTTATATTATATTTAAATGGTAAACATTTTTTAGAGCACTCACTATTAGCTCAGCAGGTTTGTTTTGCCGCTGAGTAATTGAGCTGCAAGTTCAATCCCTGATCTGTGCTGAGTTAAGTGATCTCAGCCAAGGCAGCAGTAGGACACAGCAATTGGCCTCAGTAGCTCTGAGTTAAAGGTGGCGGGGGGGGGGAAACGTGAACAGGGGTCTCAGCACTGATCACTATCCAGTGACCCCCACCCCCAACTGAAAGTCCACATTTGGACACTACAGGTTCCACTGTGACGCACACTACAGTCAAATAGCCTACCGAGGCTCAGACGTGAATAATGGTCACTTGGGCAAGGTATTGGAAAGGTGACTGATACCGGTGGAATCACACCCCTGTACAGTGTGGAAGCAAGGAAGTTGATGAAAAAACTGGCTTAAAAACAATGGACAGAATTAATATCATGAATAGTGTTTGTTTGACTTGTGAGTAACAGCAGATAAGAAACCTTGCAAAGTTGCCATTCTGTTTTTAATTATTTGTATCTCCTCCTGGTACCTCTAGTACCAAGGACGCTTCCGACACAGCCAGGCAGCAAAACCTTTTCCATATAAGGGGATGCACGGTTTTCATCCAATCAAGAGCCGGCATTGATTATCAGAGGTTAAGTGAGTCATTAGCCTCCAGAACAGAATCATACAGCAAGAAATGAGGAAGAGGTCAGAGGTTAGATATTTTCCTGTGTTTTTTTTTAATGTGCAGCATGTTTCTCTACAGTGGATCGGGAAAGGAGTAGTACAAGTTGGTGTGGCTTAAATCAGCAACTAATGTTAACCCTTCAGTCCTAAACCCTATGAGATATTAAACTGACACAAAATCTGATCAGAAGGTTTGATGGTTCCGTTGTAAGAACGATTTATGGAGCGCCCTTAATGTTGCTGTCTCATCTGCTGGTAGCTGGGGGCTGCAAGTGTTGTTGGAAGTATCGAGACAAAGAATAATTAGCTTGTTACAGGGCTACAATTCCGCACTACCATTTGCTGCACTAACTGTGTCGAGTTCTGGTTTATTTAGCATGAGTGGTTAACTAGTTTCTAGGAGGTTTTTGGTAACCAATTCTTCCCATTCAGAATGACTAAAATCATTCTACCCACAACTCCTTAAAACAGCCAAAGGCAGCGTCCTTTGGTCACTTATGCTTTGATTTTGGAATGTTTAAACCCAATTACGTAGCAGTTTCTTTTTTGTTGGTTATTGCAAAATGGTACATTTAACGAGTTTGGCTTGACTGGTGCCAACAGAGGTGGGGGCTGTGTGGAAATGAATGTATATTCCAAGAACAGGAGAAGCCATGATGGAAAATTGCTACATGGATATTACTCTGATGCTGTGCGCCATAACTAAAATGAGCGATACATTAGTGATGTGACGCGCAGGCCTTGCTTCTTCCTAGAATTTGGAGGAGAAGAACTGGCCGCCACAGTGACCTGGACTGGCACTGGCTCTTGGCTGAAGGACTGGAAAAGGAAACATGGCAGGAGAAAGGAGCAATTAGGGAACCCGAACGGGAAAAGCCAGAGAATTTTTTTTATAAACTGATCTCTGCAAACGATTTATTCCTTATAAGGTATATGGACATTGGTACAATTTGGGCATTTTCCCAAACACCTTTAACTTGTGTTCACAGCAAGAAGGTAGTTTGGGTAAGCAAATCGAGTCTCCTATGAACCAAAGGCTGCATGCCATGAGGGGGCCGAGCGTGGTGTAGGACTGTGGATCACTTTGACCATGGTCTAACAATTGACGACCGTGTGAGATGCCCACTATGCTCTCCTGCCTACTCTGAAAGGTGGTAAATACTACACGATTCAATTGAGGCTAAAACTAACCGACAAATTATATACAAGTAAGATGATTACACTATAGTGTCCGCGTATCAATAACACACGGACTGCAGGAGAACGGTAATAACAGGTATTTACTGAACAGAGGGTATGCTGGAACTGAAAGTACAGAAGCCTGCTACGGCTTTATATACAGGTGTGGTTACTGCCAGTACTGCAGTATAAAAGCAGTTCTCCCTTAAAGGTACATACACAACAATTCCTCCCCTTTTAGATAAACAGTACATAACATTCATTTAACAATTAAATAATAACTAATTACAATTACAATTTTCTTTGTACTACAGGTAGACTATCCTTTATCCGAAAACCTCGGGACCAGCCGTGTTTCGGTTTTCAGAAAATTTCGGATTTCGGAAGGTGGGTCGGCGGGGGTCCGCGGGGGGGTCAGCGGGGGGGTCGGCGAGGGTCGGGGTCGGCGGGGGTCCGCGGGGGTCGGGGTCGGTGGGGGTCCGCGGGGGGGTCGGTCGGGGTCGGGGGGGGTCGGTGTCGGCGGGGGTCTGCGGGGGGGTCCGCAGTCGTGGCTTGTCCGTCGCTGCTAGCCTGGAATGCAATGAAGTTCCGCATTTCCACCAACAGGTCGTTGTGCTCGGTCGGAACAGGGGCCGGCACCGCCGCGGGCTCAGAGCTCTCGTTGCTTTCGAGCCTTTGGAAGAGAGTCAGGTGGTTCCGCGGGGGGGTCGGCGGGGTTCGTGCGCACGACTTACGCTGACCCTCTGCTCAGCGTAAGTCGGCGGGGTCGGGGTCGGCGGGGGTCCGCGGGGGGGTCGGCGGGGGTCGGGGTCGGCGGGGGGGTCCTCGGGGGTCCGCGGGGGGTCGTGCGCCACTCTGGTCATGTCATGCGCACGACTTACGCTGACCGAAAAAACCTTCGGTTTTTAGAGGGTTTCGGTTTTCGGAAGTTCGGATAAAGGGTAGCCTACCTGTATATACATCAGCTGAAAGTAATCATTTATAAATTCAGTCTTTGAGGAGGTTTCCTGATCCTGTCTGGATAGCGCCTTTCTCGAGTATCCTGTTCTTGCGGCGGAGTCGATTCTGGCTCATTGTCATTGGTTGGTTCATCAGCTTCCAATACCACTGATTCTGAGGTAGATGCAATCTGTACTTCGGGTTCATCACCAGGTGCGTCTGCTCGTGGTATGGGTTTGACTTGTTCCTGTGACTCTAGAATCTGGTCAGCATGGCGTCTCACGATGCTCTCTCCAACGTCCACTGTGTACATTAATGGTCCCTGCCGTGTGCATATCGTTCCTGGCTGCCATTTTTCTGTTCGGTAGTCGCGGGCCAAGACTGGTTGCCCTATCTTGAAGCTCCTGGTTGGCTTTTCATTGATGTACTGGAATTGCTTATTCTCAACATCTCGTCTTATGTTTGGTTTGAGCAAGTCCAGGCGACATCTTAACCCGCGGTTAAAGAACATCATGGCTGGAGTTTGGTTGGTGACTGCATGTGTCGCATTTCGGTAAGCAAACAAGAAATTATCCACCTTATGTTGCAGTGGTATGTTGTCGTTATGCATCGCCTTTATTGCTTTTTTAAAGGTTTGAACAAACCTCTCAGCCAATCCATTTGTGGCTGGATGATATGGGGCGGATGTGTAATGCATTACCCCATTATTCCTCAAAAACCTCCGGAAATCCTCGGACACAAACTGTGGTCCATTGTCGGAGCAAATCTGTTCTGGCAAGCCATTCCTGGCGAAGATGGTCCGTAGGACTGCAATAGTTTTCTCCGTGGTGGTGGAGGACATTTTGATGACCTCTGGCCATTTCGAATGTGCATCCACGGCGATTAAAAACATTGAGTCCATAAATGGGCCAGCAAAATCAATGTGTACCCGTTGCCATGGAGATGAGGGCCACTCCCATGGGTGTAGCGGGGCCTGTGGTGGAGCGTTTTGGACTTTCTGGCATCCTGTGCATCTCTTGGTCATTTCTTCGATTTCTTTATCGATTCCCGGCCACCACACAAACGCCCTGGCTAGGCTCTTCATTTTCACCCCTCCCAGATGACCCTCATGAAGCTCATTGAGCACTCTTTCTCTCAACTTGGGTGGAATTACCACTCGGGATCCACACATCAAAGTCCCCCGGCACACTGACAGCTGGTCTCTCCTTGGCGAGAATGCTGGCAACAGTGAGTCGCCATGTGCTGGCCATCCCTTCACCGTTAAATCATAGACCCGAGAGAGTGTTGGGTCATTTCTGGTTTCCTTTTCTATACTTGAGTTTGTAACAGGTAGACATTCGACTATGGTTGAATGGAATATCTCAACAGGGTCCACTGCAGGTGCTTCCTCCACCGTAGGCAGTGGCAGGCGCGACAGCCCATCAGCGTTTCCATGCTGTTTCGTGCCCTTATATTCTATGTCATATTGATGTGCCCCTAGAAAAAGGGACCATCTATGCAGCCCTTGCGCCGTCATCACCGGAACGCCCTTCTTTGGGTTAAAGATGGAGACAAGAGGCTGGTGATCAGTCAGTAAGGTGAATTTCTGCCCATGCAGATAGTGATTGAACTTCTTCACCCCCCACACCAGGCTGAGGGCCTCCCTGTCAATCTGGGCGTAGTTACGCTCGGCTGAGGTTAACGAGCATGACGCAAAGGCTATTGGCCTCTCTGAACCGTCAAGGAATTTGTGCGACAGCACCACTCCAATGCCGTAGGGAGACGCATCACATGCCAACCAAATCGGTAGTGATGGATTGTAGTGGGCCAATACTTCTTTTGAGGTGATTAGGCATTTACATTTCTGAAAGGCACGCTTACACTCATCACTCCATTTCCATGCTACTCCAGTTTGCAGCAGGGCGTTCAGTGGGTGCAGAATTGTAGACAAGTTTGGCAAGAACTTATGGTAGTAGTTCACCAGCCCGAGGAACGACCTCAGTTGTGACACATTTTCCAGTGCTGGAGCCTTGACTACTGCCTCAATCTTGTCTGGGGACTTATGTAACCCCTCTTCATCAATCACGTGACCACAATACGAGATTTGTTTCCTGAAAAACTCGCATTTGGGGCGGTTGGCTCGTAGCCCATATTCTTGTAATCTAGTGAGCACCTGCTCCAGGTTGGCAAGGTGTTCACTGTCATTTCCACCCGTAACCAGGATGTCGTCCAAATAACACTGGGTCCCCGGGATCCCCTGCAGGACTTGTTCCATCGCCCTCTGCCAAATAGCCGGAGCTGATGCTACTCCGAATACCAGTCGGTTGTACTGGTAAAGACCTTTGTGAGTGTTTATCGTGAGGTATTTCCTAGATGCTTCTTCTACCTCCATTTGTAGATACGCTTGGGCCAGATCAATCTTCGTAAAGCGTTTCCCTCCAGATAGTGAGGCGAAAATATCTTCTATCTGCGGAAGTGGATATTGTACTGTGTGAAGGACTGGGTTCACAGTTACCTTAAAGTCCCCACAGATGCGAACCTTCTTCAGTTCCCCAGGCGTGCTGCTCAATGATTTCTTCATTACAGGAACGATGGGTATGGCCCACTTGCTCCAGTCCACCTTCGACAGCACACCCGAACGCTCCAGACTCTCCAGCTCTGCTTCGACGGCTGGGCGGACGCATACGGTACCGGTCTGGCCTTAAAAAATTTTGGGTTTGCGTTATCTTCAATTTTTATCGTTGCCGTTACGCCTTTTAGAGTCCCAAGCCCTTGCTGGAACACCTCTTTCGCGTCAGTTAGAATTTTTGACAGTCGTCCAGGTGTGACGTCGTCATCCTTTTTGTCAGCCACAGTTAGCGCCTGAATGGAATGCCAATCCAATTGTATTTTTCGGATCCATTCACGTCCCAATAATGGTGGTCCTCCATCTTGTAGTATATATAGATACAGTTCCTGTGTTTCCTTGCCGTTGTATTTAACGGGCACCCTTATTTTTCCTCTGGGGTAGACTTTTTGCCCCATATATGTCTTCAAGACAATGGAAGTATCCTTCAAAGGAATGTGTGAGAATAGCCGCTCGTAGTCTCGTCGATTCATGACTGTTAGGGCTGATCCTGTGTCCAATTCCATCTTTACTTGGGACCCTGCTATCATGAGGGTGACCCAAATGGTTCAGTGATCCTCCTTTGCGATCACGTTGTGTAACTTTAGACAACTTAGTCTCCTGCTCCCGGAGTCATTATCACTCTTCTGATCTTCCGAACTACTGTCCGTCATCTTTTGTACTTTCTTGTACTTTTCCTTAGTAGTTCTTTTAGTGTTGGTTTTCTTTCCTGAGCTGCAGACTCTTGCTATGTATCCCACTGTTCCACATTGCCTGCATACTTTGTCCTTAAACCAGCAATCCTTCTGGTCATGGGTTGTTCTGCTGCAGCGATAGCACTTTTCTGCTCCATGTGCCATTTCATTGGCGCTATATTCTTGCGGTTTCTGTTGTATTTCCGCAGCTCCCCGTGCTGCTGCTTCGTAGGATACTGCAACGCTGAAAGCCTTTTCTAGCGTAAGGTCCTTTTCCGAAAGTAGTCGTTTCTGGGTTCCTTCACTCTGGAGCCCGCAGACAAACTTATCCCTTAAGGTATCTGCCAGTCCTGCTCTGAACTGGCAGTGTTTCGATAACTTGCGTAGTTCCGTAAGATAGTCAGCATTACTCTCGTCTTTGTGCTGGTTTCTTTTATGGAACTTGAATCTTTCTGCTATCAGCAGCGGTGTAGGGTTTAGATGTTCCTGTAAGATATTGGCAATCTCATCAAAACTTTTCTCCATTGGTTTAGCTGGGGTAATTAAATTCCGCAATAGGCCGTACGTTCTCGCGCCCATCAAATTCAATAATACTGACGCCTTCTTTCCATCGGCCACCTCATTTGCCTTGCAGTACACTTCAATTCTTTCCACATACGTGGTCCAGTCTTCTATTTCGTTGTCGAAAGCAATGATGCTGCCATTTTCGGCATCTTGGGTGGTTTAAAATAGCGCCTCCCGCGCTTTTCCTTCTTCCCCAATGGATTAAAATGGCGCCTCCCGCGCTTTTCCTTCTTCCCCAATGGATTAAAATGGCGCCTCCCGCGCTTTTCCTTCTTCCCCCTGCTGCCAATGCTGCTCTTAGCGTTCTAACTCATAATGGCGGCGCCCCGCGGCTTCCTGCGCGTCTCTCTTTTGTTAATTAATTTTTCTTCGACGCTGTCCACTGCGCGTCTCTTTTCCTTCCCCTTTTTTTTTTCTTAACGCTGCCCGACTCTTGAGCACTGGCCGCGCCCTGTGCGCTCCACCCTCTCTCTTTTTCTTCCCGACGACGCTGCTCGGCTCCTTTGCAGAGCCGCTCGATCGAGCTCTAGCCCGCCGCAGTCCGGGAAAGGTCAGCGCACTACCTGCTACCAGCCCGATTTGCTGGGACACCTTGACTGGAGAACCAAGCCCAGCTCTCCACAGCTTCCCCTGTGATTCTCTGAACTCCGATGGATCACTGGGCGGTTGCCCATGGTCGACGCCCGTTGCTCTGGCTTCGACCTCCAAGACGCTCCTTTTCAGGGATGGATCCCCGTGAGGTGATGCAGTACTGCAGGTGAGTTTGAACCTGCTCGTCGCCACTATAGTGTCCGCGTATCAATAAAACACAGACTGCAGGAGAACGGTAATAACAGGTATTTACTGAACAGAGGGTATCCTGGAACTGAAAGTACAGAAGCCTGCTACGGCTTTATATACATGTGTGGTCACTGCCGGTACTGCAGTATAAAAGCAGTTCTCCCTTAAAGGTACATACACAACATACACAAAAGCAGAAAAATATATCAAGATACTATTGCTACAAGCACTTAGAAAACAATGAAGTTAAGATCAGTCTCCAGTGGATTAAAATATCTCCTTCGGGACATATTTCTTACACGGTCCAGTAATCAGCAAGATCTTTGGAAGAAACAGTCTTTCAGGCTTCCCAATGCCATGTTTGTTTCTAAGTGAAGTGCTATTCACCCTTGAGCGAGCACACAGAGTCCCAGTGCCAATCCCAGTGACAGAACTCAACTGAACCAAGAACAAGGAAAGACTGCAGTGCTTACTGTTAGATCCGTGTATCTTAATGTTGTGTCCTTCAATAATCAGACAACAGACTGCAGGGAAGATTCAACAGGTGTTCACTGAATGAGGGTTACTCTAGAACTAACTATACAGATCACTACTCAGGGTTTATATACAGGTGTGGTCACTGCCAGTACTACAGTATACAGGAGCTGTAAAAAGTAGTTCTCCCCTTAAAGGTACATACACTACAATTCCTCCCCTTTTAGATTAACAGTACCATAACACTCATTTAACAATTAAATATCAAACTAATTACAATTAACACTTTTAACATGCAACATTAGCTGAAAATAGTCTATTTATGAATTCAGTCTTTGGGGAGGCTTCCTGATCCTTTCTGGATAGCGCCTTTCCCGAGTGTCTTGCTCTTGCTGCGGAGGCGATTCTGGCCCCCTGTCGTCGGTTGGTTCATCAGCTTCCGATGCTACTGTTTCTGGGGTAGATGCTACCTGTACGTCGGGTTCATCACCAGGTACGTATGGGCGAGGCATGGGGTTGACTTGTTCCTGTGACTCTAGGATCTGGTCAGCATGGCGTCTCACGATGCTCTCCCCAACGTCCACTGTGTACATTAGTGGGCCCTGCCATGTGCATATCGTTCCTGGCTGCCATTTTTCTGTTCGGTAGTCACGGGCCAAGACTGGTTGCCCTACATTGAAGCTCCTTGTTGGCTTCTCATGGATGTGGTGGAATTGCTTACTCTCAACATCTCTTTGTACGTTTGGTCTGAGCAAATCCAGGCGAGATCTTAACCTTCGGTTAAAGAACATCATGGCTGGGGCCTGGTTGGTGACTGCATGTGTCGCATTCCGGTAGGCGAACAGGAAATTGTCCACCTTGTGCTGCAGCGGAATGTTGTCATTGTACATAGCCTTTATTGCCTTCTTAATGGTTTGTACGAACCTCTCAGCCAATCCATTTGTGGCTGGATGATACGGGGCGGATGTGTAATGCCTTACCCCATTCCTTTTCATAAATCTTCGAAACTCTTCGGACACAAACTGTGGTCCGTTATCAGAGCAAATCTGCTCTGGCAAGCCGTTCCTGGCAAAAATGGTCCGTAGGACTGCAATAGTTTTCTCCGTGGTGGTGGAGGACATTTTGATCACCTCAGGCCATTTCGAGTGTGCATCCATGGCTATTAAAAACATTGAGTCCATGAATGGACCAGCAAAATCAATATGCACCCGTTGCCATGGAGAGGAGGGCCACTCCCATGGGTGTAGAGGAGCATGTGGTGGTGCATTTTGGACCTTCTGGCATCCTGAGCAGCTCTTTGTCAGGTCCTCGATTTGCTGATTGATCCCCGGCCACCACACATAAGCCCTAGCAAGGCTTTTCATTTTCACCCCTCCCAGATGACCTTCGTGAAGCTCATTGAGCACTCTCTCCCTTAACTTGGGTGGAATTACCACTCAGGATCCACACATCAAGGTCCCCTGGCATACTGACAGCTGTTCTCTTCTGGATGAGAATGCTGGCAACAGTGAGTCGCCATGTGCTGGCCATCCCTTCACCGTCAAATCATATACCCGAGACAGTGTCGGGTCATTTCGGGTCTCCTTCTCTAAACCAGCGTTTTACTGGCAAGCATTCAATTATAGTCGAATGAAATATTTCGACAGGATCCACTGCTGGTGCTTCCTCCGCAGTAGGCAGTGGCAGGCGTGATAGCCCATCAGCGTTTCCATGCTGTTTTGTGCCCTTATACTCGATTTCATATTGGTGCGCCCCTAGAAAAAGGGACCATCTTTGTAGCCGTTGCGCAGTCATCACCGGAAAGCCCTTCTTTGGATTAAAGATGGAGACAAGTGGTTGGTGGTCAGTCAGCAAGGTGAACTTCTGCCCGTGCAGATAGTGATTGAACTTTTTCACTCCCCACACTAGGCTGAGGGCCTCCCTGTCAATCTGGGCGTAGTTACGCTCGGCTGAGGTTAGTGATCGTGACGCAAAGTCTATTGGCCTCTCTGAGCCGTCCGAGAATTTGTGCGACAGAACCGCTCCAATGCCGTAGGGTGACGCACCACATGCCAACCGAATTGGTAATGCCGGGTTGTAATGGGCCAATACCTCTTTCGATGTGATTAGTGTTTTGCTCTTCTGGAAAGCTCGTGTACATTCATCACTCCACTTCCATGGCACCCCAGTTTGCAGTAGGGTGTTCAGTGGGTGTAGTATTGTAGACAAATTTGGCAAGAACTTATGGTAGTAGTTTACCAGCCCGAGGAACGACCTCAGTTGTGACACATTTTCTGGTGCTGGAGCCTTGACTACTGCCTCAATCTTCTCTGGGGACTTATGTAACCCCTCTTTATCGATAACGTGGCCACAATACAAGATCTGTTTTCTAAAAAACTCGCTTTTGGGTTGGTTAGCTCGGAGCCCATATTCCTGCAATCTAGTGAGCACCTGCTCCAGGTTGGCAAGGTGATCACTGTCATTTTCGCCCGTGACCAGGATGTCGTCCAAATAACACTGGGTCCCTTGCAGGACTTGTTCCATTGCCCTCTGCCAAATAGCCGGAGCTGATGCTACCCCAAATACCAGCCGGTTGTATTGGTAGAGACCTTTATGGGTGTTGATTGTGAGGTATTTTTTTGATGTTTCTTCTACCTCCATTTGCAGATACGCCTGGGCCAGATCAATCTTAGTGAAGCGTTTCCCTCCAGATAGCGAGGCAAAAATATCTTCAATCCGCGGAAGTGGATATTGTACGGTGTGAAGGACCGGGTTCACTGTTACCTTAAAGTCCCCACAGATGTGAACATTCCTTGGTTCCCCAGGCGTGCTGCTCAACGACTTTTTCATCACAGGGACGATGGGTGTAGCCCACTCGCTCCAGTCTACCTTGGACAGTACACCTGAACGTTCCAGACTCTCCAGCTCTGCTTCGACGGCTGGGCGGGTCGCCCAGGTGTGACGTCGTCATCCTTTTTGTCAGCCACAGTCAGTGCCTGTATGGAATGCCAATCTAGCTGTATCTTTCGGATCCATTCACGTGGTCCTCCATCTGGCAATACATATAGGTCCATTTTTGGTGTTTCCTTGCCGTTATATATAACGTTCACCCTTATTTTTCCTTTGGGGTAGACTTTTTGCCCCGTGTATGTCTTCAAGACAATCTTTGTATCTCTCAAGGGTATATGTGAGAATAGCCGCTTGTAGTCCCTTCGGTTTATGACTGTTAGGGCTGATCCTATGTCCAATTCCATTTTCACTTGGACTCCGTCTATCTTGAGTGTGACCCAGATAGTTTGGTGATCCTCTGTTTTGATCACATTATGTAGTTTCAGACAACCCAGCTCCTTGCTTCCGGAGTCTGTATCACTCTTCTGTTCGTCTGAACTACTCTCCGTCACCTTATGTACCTTCTTATACTTCTCCTGTGGAGATTTCTTGTTGCTGGTTTTCTTTCCCGACCTGCAGACTCTTGCTATGTGTCCTACTTTTCCACACTGCCTGCACACTTTGTCCTTGAACCAGCAATCATTATGGTCGTGTGTTGTTCTGCCGCAGCGATAGCACTTCACTGTTCCGTATGACATTTCATTTGTGCCATATTCTTGCGGTCTCCGTTGTATCTCTGCAGTGCCCCGTGCGGCTGCTTCGTGCGATACTGCCATGCTGAAAGCCTTGTCCAGCGTAAGATCCTTTTCTGATAGAAGCCGTTTCTGGGTTCCTTCACTTTGAAGCCCACACACAAACTTGTCCCTTAAAGTATCTGCTAGTCCCGTTCCAAACTGGCAGTGTTTCGATAGCTTGCGCTGTTCCGTTAAATACTCATCTTTATGCTGGTTCCTTTTGTGAAACTTAAATCTTTCTGCTATCAGCAGCGGTGTGGGGTTTAAGTGGTCCTGTAGGATTGACACTATGTTTTCAAAACCCTTTTCTACTGGCTTCTCTGGGGTTACTAGGTTTCGTAGTAAGCCATACGTTTTTGCACCCATTGAATTCAACAATACCAGCGCTTTCTTGTCATCTGGCACTTCATTCGCCTTGCAGTATACATCTATGCGTTCGACATATGTCATCCAATCTTCGACTTCGTTGTCGAGCGCTGTGATACTGCCACTCTTCGGCATTTTTGGGTGTGGTTAGACTGGCTTAAAATGGCGTCCCCCGCGCTTTCCTTTCTTCCCCGCTGCGGCTTAAAATGACGTCTCCCGCGCTTTCCTTTCTTCCCCGCTGCGGCTTAAAATGGCGTCTCCCGCGCTGCTGCCAACGCCGCTCTCGGCGGTCCTTGTAGCAAATGGCGACGCCCTGTGGGTTTCGTGCGCTGCTCCTGCGCTGCTGCCAACGCCGCTCTCTGCGGTTCTCATGGCAATGGCAGCGCCTCGCGTTTTCCTGCGCGCCTCTCTCCCCCGTTGACGCTGCTCGGCCCTTGAACACCAGCTGCACTCTGCTCTCTCTCGTCTCTCTCCCCCGTTGACGCTGCTCGGCCCTTGAACACCGGCTGCGCTCTGCTCTCTCTCGTCTCTCTCCCCCGTTGACGCCGCTCGGTCCTGAACACCGGCTGCGCCCTGTACGCTCTGCCCTCTCTCTCTCCCCCGTCGACGTTGCTCGGCCTTTTTCTGTGCCGCTCGGTCAGGCTCTAGCCCGTTGCTGTCCGGGAAGGGTCTGCGCAGTACCTGTTGCCAGCCCGTCTCGCTAGACCACCGCGACCGGAAAGCCAAGCCTGGCTCTCGACAGCCTCCCCTGCGATGCTCAAATCTCCGCTGGATGACTGGGCGGTTGCCCGTGGTTGACGCCCGTGCTTCTGGACTCGACCTTCTTCCACTGTTCTCCAGGAGCGAATCCCTGGGAGGTGATGCAGAGTTGCAGGTAGGTTCGAATCTACCTCGTCGCCAATGTTAGATCCGTGTATCTTAATGTTGTGTCCTTCAATAATCAGACAACAGACTGCAGGGAAGATTCAACAGGTGTTTACTGAATGAGGGTTACTCTAGAACTAACTGTACAGATCACTATTCAGGGTTTATATACAGGTGTGGTCACTGCTGGTACTACAGTATACAGGAGCTGTAAAAAGTAGTTCTCTCCTTAAAGGTACATACATTACACTTACCTCAGACCAAACTCCTCTGAATAAAAAGCTGCCAATGAAAAAAGTTCAAAACAAAATAGCTAAAAACAAAAACCATAAAATTTTACAGTACAGAAGGAGGCCTTTTGACTCATCACACCTGTGCTGGCTGCGTTCTCCACTTTCCTTCTAAAAGCTATTATAGATTCTTCATCACATTTCTGGTAAAGGTTCCATGGTCCTAACAACTTTCTGTATAAAAGTGTAACATCCCCACCGACACCTGGGAATCCCTGACCCAAGACTGCACAAAGTGGAGGAGAAGCATCCGGGAAGGCGTTGAACACCTCGAGTCTCTTCGCCGGGAGCAAGCAGAAGCCAAACGCAGGCAGCACAAGGAGCGCACGTCAACCCAAACACCCCACCCGTCCGCCCCTTCAACCACCGTCTGCCCCACCTGTGACAGAGACTGTAGGTCCCGCATTGGACTCATCAGTCACCTGTGAACTCATTTTTAATGTGGAAGCAAGTCATCTTCGGTTCCAAGGGACTGCCTAAGAAGAAGAAGAAGTATTAAAGAAATATTCTCCTGACCTCCCTTCATTCTGCTGGTGATGATCTTAAATTTGTGCCCTCTATTTACCAATTCACCGACCAGTGGAAATTGTTTGAACACCTCAATTAGATAAGTCGTCTTAGCCTTCTCTGGGCTAGTGAATAGAGGCCCAGTTTATTTGCTTCCACCTTATAACTAAAGCTGCCTTCTCCAGTATAATCTCAGTTAAAAACAACCTGTACATATAAAGGACTCGATGAGATGTTTTCACCTTGTTCAAGCCTTGCATATCTATTGAAGCTTTGACCATTGTAATTTGATTAACATCTAGAACATAGTTTCTGCATCCTTGGCTCATCTACAGATCAAAGAACCTGCCTGTGTTCTTGCAGACAGAAAGACCCTGGTCTCCATCTTATCATTTATTAAAGAAAGACTGTTTCCAACTTAGCATAGTTATTTCAAGAACACATTTATGCTGTATCTACTGTCCAGGCCAACCTTCGTCCCTCAAACAATACCGCCAAAAAAAACATTAACTGGTCCTTCATCTCATTTGCTGTCTGTGCAATCTAACTGTGCACACATTGGTAGCCATATTAGCCTACATAATATTAGTAACTGCACTCTAGAAATAATCAATTAACTGTGCTTTGGGATGTCCTGAGGATGTGATCATACATTATATCAATGTAAGTTTTTTCTTCTTTATTATATGTAAAAAATAAAATGCAGAACTTTTTTTCTATTTGACACAGGACAAAAGCTCTCCTTTGTCACAACTATGTATGCTGACTTGGTCATGGTCTTTGCTCGAAGTGTCTTTGAATAAAATTGTATTACTGTACTTGGCTTTCCTGAGAGTGGGCAAAGCCAGTGTGGTACGGAGCCACGAATACAGAAGGTCCCAGACTCGGTCCCTGGTCTGTGCTGATCTCAGCAGGGCAGCAATTGGGGGTGCTGCACTTGGCCTCCGCATCCGTGGGCGAGGGCAGGGAGATATCAGCCAGGCTTTTCACTCTTGATCGCTAGCCAGTAACTCCTACTGGAAAGTGCACATATGTGTGAGAAAAGGACCAGGCTTGGCTGTGATGTTACGTTGTCTCAGGTTGGATAGCCTGCCAGCACTTACTGCCTCGGCTCACTCAGATAAGACATAAGAGGGCTGCTGGATCTTGTGAAAGCAAACCCTGGAGTTAGGAGCTTGAGAAGGAGTGAAAATTAAAATAACAGGAAGCTATCTTATCTGTGTCTCATATTTATATTTTAATGGGTGGGTGGGGAGGGGGCGCAGAGAATAACAAATATTGGGAGGAAAATTCATAATCCTAATCAGATCTCTTCTGGAATGCTTTTTGCCTAGGACTGCAACACAGGCTAGCTCATGTTTCATTGGAATGGAAAAGAAAATAATTCGGTGCTGTTGTGATCACTAACCTGCAGGGCGTGCCAATGGCAGGGTTTTTTCACCTGTAGTGAAAGATTTTGCAGCTCAGGGGAACTTAGTCTGTATATTTTTTTAGCTGGTTTCCACTTGATCATCTTCTCTGACCCTTGTTTTGAGGTGAATGGTCCCCGCTCTAGTGAAATCTATTAAAGAGTCTGCACAATTTAATCCGAAGGTAACCACTCAACGGTAGCTTTTTATTCTGCTTGCAGTACAGTGTTGTAAAGCAGCTTTAAAAATTCAGCAAATACCACATGTTCCTCTCACTGTCCAGACTCATAAATGAAAAATGGCCTCTTGGGTGAGGCAAGGGAGAATGTATCCCACCACAAGTCTGCACCTTCTGAGAGGAGGGAGAGAGACAGAGGGCAAATAAAAAGATACGGTGAATGAAACCAAAACTTCATAACCTGAGCAAATGACTTTTCAGGTACATGGGCTGACTAGAGCTTAATTATTTTATGTTTATGATTTGTTTAATTATTACCCGGAGATGCTTGTTAGTGTCTTGAAAAAAGCTGTTGACCAAGCCTCCTTTGTGCTATTCCTTGTCGCCTCCTTCCTTGATAAACTGTTTGGAATACTTGTTTTGTAGTAAGGGAGGCAAGATGTTCCTGACTGATAAACTTACCGCAGTCAAGCTTCACAAACCAAATGACTTTTGGAGTGCACCGACTTTTGTTGTGTAGGCAAACACAGTAGCCATTCTTTGCCAGCAATGTCCCACCAACAGCAAAGGAACAAATGACCACTTATTAGGAGCGATCCCTGGGCTGAGTGTTAGCATTCCCGCCTCTGCATCAGGAGGTGCAGCATTTGAGCCACACTCCCGGCAGGTGGAGACCAGAGCTCCGGCTCTGAATCCTGAGTTGGCATCCAGCGGGATACTTGCGTCCAATGGGTGTGGGTGCCCCCACCCTCATCGTGTGGGTTGCAGGAGCCCATAAAACCTTGCTATTGTAGAGCACGAACCACCCTATTGGCTGGTATAAAGATGGTATATGGCCATGGAAGGAGCATTCACATCGGATTAATCAGCCATTGCTTCACCCTATTCTCCAAAGGAAGTGTGTGACAATACGAAAACAACAACAACCGCTTGTTCAAATCCACAGATTTTACAGATTTACTTTGTGCTGTTTGTGTTGCCAAACTATGCGCCGATACAATTGTCATTAAAAATATAATAAAACAGGTTGCGTTAAAGAAATGGCCAGACTTCTAACACAATGATTTTGTGACAAAAGTGGTGTTGACAAAAGTAAGGACAAACAACAGAGAATAAAATAAACCCACATCATACAGAAATGAGAAAGCAAAAGAGGAAATTCTGATGAATGCATCTGTCAGTGCGGCAGTAGCCACAGTTAGGCCGGTGGTACAGATTGTTGAATCACATTTCACACAAGTTCCCATTTGAGGGTGGGTTTATTTGAGGAGGGGGCAATGGCAGCTGTTCAGTTATTGTAATGCTGTAAATGACTGAATTATCAGGAGCATACTGTATTAACTTTCAGCTCACTGAACAGGAGAAGCATTCCCCCATCCTCAGTAGTCCTGAATAGTTTTCCGATCTGATGTGAAAAGTACAATCTTGTGTAGATTGTTAAACCCCTGCTTTTGAATGGCCTTTAAATACCTCTTGATACCCAGTTACAGGAGGCAAACAAAGGCACAATGGGAATCAGTCAGACTCTTCTATTGTCAATTTCCCAGACGGCACAACGAGCTTCCTGTTCAAAAAGAGAAGCGAGGCAAATATAGTAAAGGAGAAGGTATCAATTTAGCTTAAAGCGATCTTACAAAGATCGTGACGCGGGAGAGCACCCCACTTGGGCCTAAATTTGCCTTATGCTGGTTTGAACTTATGCCCTTTTTTCCTAGTTGGTAAGAATGCTGATCCGAAGGTTCTGCAGCCACTGGCAGCGTTCCCCAACACTGCTCCTGCTCCTGCTCAGGTCAGCTAACCCGGCAGAGACCGAGGGTGCAACCCGGGACCTACTAAGTCAGCATGGCTCAGTCCACACTACATAGCACAGTTATCCAATGAGCTGTCAGAGGTGCCAACAGCAGGGATGTTTCAGTCTCGTGAGGACTTCCTATCCAACAGCTTGCTGACCGTGTAAAGGAAAGGGTTCCTGTGATCATGGCCTGTGGGTCCATCACATTAAAGAATGTGTAGTGCAGCTGAACTTGTGCTGTGGTGTTTGGTATCGTGTGGTAGAAAGAGGGATCTTGCCCCTGATACCCCTTAAGGTGAGTTCTTCCTCTAACGAGCAGAGACCAGGCACATCTAACCAGTGTAGGAGGGAGGGACCGTCGATGGTAACTCATACAGAGCTGTTCTCACTTCCCTCCTTTTCACTTCATTGTGCTTCTAAATGTTATTCATATTTGATTGTGTTAAATTCAATTGTAGAATGAAGTGAGTCAAACTTAGATAGCAACTGCACCTAGATCCTGCGCAACATGCAGTTACATACACAGGGAAGAGAAGATGTGCTTTTAATCCATGTCATGGAGGAAGAGAGCTAATTGGTCTGCTTTCCTATGTTCCTTTGTGGCTAGTGTGGCAACATTCACTGTTGAGGCCGGCACCCAATCCCCTTTCTGAGCTGGTCTCTAACCATTGCAATACAGTGGTGCAAATGACTGGGTCTCCAGTTTTCCCTGGGTCCCCACATGCTAAAAGGTATTGCCAAGTGCCGTCATTGTGCAACACCACTTTATCTTCTTACGCAGTCCCTCGGAACCGAGGATGACTTGCTTCCACATTAAAAATGAGTTCTCAGGTGACTGATGAGTCCAATGCGGGACCTACAGTCTCTGTTAAAGGTGGGGCAGACGGTGGTTGAAGGGGCGGGTGGGTGGGGTGCTTGGGTTGACGTGCGCTCCTTGTGCTGCCTGCGCTTGGCTTCCGCTTGCTCCCGGCGAAGAGTCTCGAGGTGTTCGGCGCCTTCCTCCACTTTGTGCGGTCTTGGGCCAGGGATTCCCAGGTGTCGGTGGGGATGTTACACTTTTTCAAGGAGGCTTTGAGGGTGTCCTTGAAGCGTTTCCTCTGCCCACCTGGGGCTCTCTTGCCGTGCCGGAGCTCCGAATAGAGCGCTTGTTTTGGGAGTCTCGTATCGGGCATGCGGACAATGTGACCCGTCCATCGGAGCTGATTGAGCGTGGTCAGAACTTCAATGCTGGGGATGTTGGCCTGAGCAAGAACACTGACGTTGGTGCGCCTATCCTGCCAATGGATTTGCAGGATCTTGCGGAGGCAGCATTGGTGGTACCTCTCCAGTGCTTTGAGGTGCCTGCTGTACATGGTCCATGTCTCTGAGGCATACAGCAGGGCAGGTATCACTGCTGCCCTGTAGACCATGAGATTAGTGCCGGGTTTGAGGGCCTGGTCTTCAAACACTCTCTTCCTCAGGCGACCAAAGGCTGCACTGGCACACTGAAGGCGGTGTTGCACTTCGTCGTCGACGTCTGCCCTTGTTGACAGTAGGCTCCCGAGGTATGGAAAGTGGTCCACGTTGTCCAAGGCCTTGTCGTGGATTTTGATAATCGGGGGGCAGCACTGTGTGGCGGGGGCAGGTTGGTAGAGGACCTTTGTCTTACGGATGTTTAGTGTAAGGCTCATGCTCTCATATGCTTCGGTGAAGGTGTTTACGATGGTTTGGAGTTCGACCTCCGAATGAGTGCAGACGCAAGCATCGTCTGCATACTCTAATTCGACGACAGAGGATGGGACGACCTTGGATCTGGACTGGAGGCGACGGAGGTTGAACAGTTTCCCGTTTGTTCTGTAAATTAGCTCCACTCCAGTGGGGAGCTTACTGAAGGTGAGATGGAGCATTGCAGCAAGGAAGATTGAGAAGAGCGTTGGTGCGATGACACAGCCTTGCTTGACCCCGGTTCGTACGTGAATTGGGTCTGTGGTGGAACCGTTGGTCAGGATCACGGCTTGCATGTCATCGTGAAGCAGGCGGAGGATAGTGACAAACTTTTGAGGGCAGCCGAATTTGAGGAGGACACTCCATAATCCCTCATGGTTGACAGTGTCGAAGGCCTTTGTGAGATCAAAGAAGGCCATGTACAGCAGTTGGTGCTGTTCCCTGCATTTCTCTTGTAATTGACGTGCGGTGAAGATCATGTCCATTGTGCCCCTTAGTGGGCGGAATCCGCTTTATACCACTTTTTAACCACTTTATACCTACTGTTTGCAAAGTTCAGTTTAGACAAGTGAGGCAAAAGAAGGATGTGACAGCTTGACATTGAAATGTAGTGGTGGCCTTTACACATCTGATTATGTAATACAGAACTGAGTTCTGCCTCTCCCTACCTTCAGATTGGGGCCTCACCCAGATGTGTAAACATTCCTAACTCAGTGCACATGTCAGGGTGCATTTGCTGTACTTTCACTTTATCGTGCGCTGATAGTTTCCGATAACTCTACCAGGCCAGAGTGCTGTGACTTAGAAGGGGTGGGAACTGAATTATATTGTGAGTCATCAAAATTAAAGGAACAGTGTCAGTAAGGTAAAGTCTCTTTTTATAAATATTTCATTTAATTTACAGGAAAGTGTGGTAATGTAACAGATGATTAGGGTGAAATTTCCTGCGGGAGTGTAATTGAGAAGTTACACGTGAAATTATGCCCATTTGTGCACCCGTTTTGCCAATGCCTATTTGCACCCAAATTTCCTGCCAAACTCATTAACATACGCCAAAACATAACAATGAACATAAACAATCGGGGTTCGAGGAAAGCACCGAGCCTGCACCGCATATTCCATTTTTAAGCATGGAAAATTAAAGTTTCAAGCCACCTAACTATCATTCACGCACATTAGGCACCGCGGGTAGAGTTTCCGCTAGGTTGTGCTGGTTATTTCAGTGCAATTCACCCGAGATCGGCCAAACCAGCCCAAAAGACCGAGGAATTTCAAGCGCAAGTTACGTCCAGCGCAAATCGAGGTTCTGCCGTCTTTTCCACTGGTTTAAAAAACAGCGCGCTGGAAGCTGGCCCCACCCACAAAACTGGCCATGCCAACTGATCGAATTAATCAGTATGCCGAGTTTCTGCTAATCGTGCCTGTTTGCATCCCTTCGCGGAGGCTCTTAAAATTAAGCTGTTTTTCTGAAAAGTTTTTAAATATTAAAAAATATTTACTTTACTTTACGAAGAAATTGACTTGTGTACACCTTAATACTAATAAATGGTTCTGTATAGTTTTTTTATTTAAGTCATTTTCAATTATTTTAAATCGGTTTACTCACAGGTGGTGAACTGGACGCTCATTAAAAATGATTATGTTTTTGTGATAAACCCATTTTCAGCTGTATTAATAAAACAGCACCAGGTTACCACTCTTAAATATATCGAGGAATAGTTTTTAATGCAAGGGTTGCCCGATTGTGCTGGTTGATGGAAGATTTTATGTTTGTGATTATGCAAATGAGTTTGAGCGGAAACTTAAGCCATTCCTTCACTTCGGAAAACTAGCGCAATTTTAAGCGCAATTTGTGCCCGGATTGCCGATTGCGCCCAAAGTGACAACCTGCAATCATGGAAGTTTTTCAGATTTTAATGTGACTTATACCGATGCCATAAAAAAATGCAACTAAAGAAACTGAAATTATAGAGCAGGTCTCAGTGAGGATAAATAGGATAAAAATGCTCAAACATCGCAATAAAACACCAGAAAAATGATTTGGTTTCCTGCAGCTCCCAAAAGTCTGGACTTAATTTTACACCTGTTTTGAACCAACATAATTGCAGGAAATTTGTGTGTACAGCTCTTTTGCCTGGGGCAGAGCTATTATTATGAGCAGAGATGCATTCGGGCGCAGGGATCAATAGACCAGCGTAAAAGAGCGAGGAAATTCTGGAGTAGTATAATTACACACTTGCTCCTAAGATTCCACGATTTTTACGCTGGATATTTGCTTTCTGCCCCGATTACACATGTCTCCGGGCACCATCTCCTCCAAGTTCCCCTCCAAGTCACACACCATCCGACTTAGAAGTATATCGCTGATCCTTCATCGTTGCTGGGTCAAAATCCTGGAACTCCCTCCGTAACAGCACTGTGGGAGTACCTTCACTACACAGACTGCAGCGGTTCAAGAAGGCGGCTCACCACCACCTTCTCAAGGGCAATTAGGGATGGGCAATAAATGCTGGCCTTGCCAGCGACGCCCACATCCCAAAAACGAATTAAAAAAAACACACAGGAAATTCCACTTCATTATGGCCTGATGTTACAAACTGGCTATTTTAATCTTTGTTTCAATAAAAATATCAAATCTTTCATGATTTTTCTCCAACACTCATAATTCTCAGGCTTACGGTGGTGTCGTCTTTTGGTTATACCACAAATTCTGTTCCTAAAGGTGCTGAAATATTTAAAACAATTTCTTTGGCTAACGAAAGAATAATGTGTAAACAACACCACACTTAATTCAGGTGAATGGGCCCTTGACTCAGCTCACAGTCACAGTCAACATTCTTTCTTTCGCGATGCAATATTCAATGCAGCAGATTAGATGACACAGAGTAAGCCAAGTCATATCAATTAACATAGCCTTCGCATGTGCCCTTTATACTACTCCACTGTCAGAACCAACAACAAAGTAACAAGCAGCAGGCACAGCCTTTAGGCTAGCAGCAACTGCTAATTAAACCAGGCCTGCCTGTATTCTTTCAGGCACTGGAATTCCTATTAGGTAATGGAAATGGATGGCACTTGAAAAACAATTGATTGCTCAATTACAATCTTATTAAAATATGTTTGGAGATTGCTGCCACCATAGATGAGGATAACTGCTTTAAAGATACAACATCCCACACGGTAATCTTGTTTCATCTCTCCAGCAGTGGTAATGATAGCATGGTGCTGTCAGTCTGCCCATCTGTCTTGGCACCACAGCAACTTCACAATACTCTTGGCTGTATCATGGTCTAGTCTGACTTTGTGTGAAAATGGATCAGAAATGTGTTGCATGTATGTCCCAGTAATGTGTCAATAGCACAAAGCTGTTTCCTCAGTAACCCAAACCCTCCACATTGTGTTGACACCTGGCTAGCACCGCTGGATCTTACTGTGCTGGCCTTAGTGAATCCAGCGAGCTTAGTTTGCGATTGTCTTTGGCCATTTGAGATCTGCCTGTTGAGATTCGGCATCATTAGGTCTTGTGCAGTATAAACTCAGCTCTTATTGGATTAGTGTTCCATTAAATTTGGTGAGCGGTTTCCTCAGAAGAGGATCTTCCTTTGATCATCTGTCGGGACTATATTGTACACAGGACTGCGCAGGATGCTCTTGTACTGCTTTTCCAGCTCCGAATTGGCCATGATTTGTGTATGTGCATTGTGCTACTTAAATTTAGCTGATTTCAGCTGAGTGCAAGAATCAGCCTTAGTGTCCTCGGGCTTTAGAGGAGACAAGTTAGCTCGGGTTCACCCTGCTGATCGCTGTGTACTGATCCCTGCTGGACAATGTGGGTATGTGGACGTCCGGTGAGGACAGCGCCGGACTTGGCTGTGATGCTTTCAAGAGCTGAACAGCCTGCTGACACTCACCATCTGAGCTCACACATGCAGAATGGACACTTGGACAAGGTACTTACGGAACCATGTCCTGGTAAGAGTCGGTGCCTTCAGTAGGGTGAAGTACCAGAGACTCTGTTGGTGTCTGTGGATCTACACACCAACATAGGTCAGTTCCTCAGTAAGGGAGGGCAGTAAGGAAGTGGGAAAGGGAGGGGGAGTGCAACCATAAAAACTGTTACAGAAAATGGAAAAGGCAGGAGTCGGATTATTTACACCATGGCAAAACAGTGTGAACATAAGAACCAGGAGTAGGAGTCAGCCAATCGGCCCCTCGAGCCTGCTCCACCATTCAATAAGATCATGGCTGATCCAATCTAGGCCTCAACACCACTTTCCCACTCTCTCCCCATACCCCTTGACTCCCTTGTAGTTCAAATGTCTGTCAATCTCCGCTTTGAATATATTTAATGACTCCGCCTCCACAGCTCTCTGGGGTAGAGAATTCCAAAGATTCACGACCCTCTGAGAGAAGAAATTCCTCCTCATCTCCGTCTTAAATGGGTGACCCCTTATTCTGAAACTATGCCCTCTAGTTCTAGATACCCCCACTAGGGGGAACATCCTCTCAGCATCCACCCTGTCAATCCCCCTCAGAATCTTATATGTTTCAATAAGATCACCTCTCATTCTTTTAAACTCCAGTGAGTATAGGCCCAACCTGCTCAACCTTTCGTCATACGTCAACCCCTTCATCCCAGGAATCAACCTAGTGAACCTTCTCTGCACTGCCTGCAATGCAAGTATATCCTTCCTTAAATATGGAGACCAAAACTGTACGCAGTACTCCAGGTGCGGTCTCACCAGCGCCCTGTAAAGTTGCATCAAAACTTCCCTACTTTTATACTCCATACCCCTTGCAATAAAGGCCAACATTCCATTAGCCTTCCTAATCACTTGTTGTACCTGTATGCACGTGCAATCAAATTTAGCTCTGCATCTATGTGTAACTGATTTCTCAAAGTCTCACTGTAAGAAGCTGAAAATGCTTTTATTTGAATTAAGCCGTCCTCACTGAGTGCCTTCCTTGTATGTGATTTATTTTAAAGAAGGGCATGCAGCTGTCCATATGTCACAATGATGTATGTATAAGTTTTGGGTTCAGCTTCCTGGATTCTGGTAACTATGAGTGGTTTAACTACTGACAGACTTTTCTTGTGGTGGCTGTGTTATCAGGGCCGAGGTGTGGTCATCTATACAGTGGTCAGTTTGGCTTTGGCACGCGCCCTAGCATTCTGACTGATTTTATTTGGAAAAAGAAGTATAAAACAGATCTCATGCTGAGGAATACCCAAATACCCAAAAGGAACGAACCATGTGTTCTAGTTAAAAACAAATCTAATAAAATACAAATTAAAAAAACATGTTCCAGTTTGTGAGGTGACCTCAGCCTCAAGCTTATGTACAGTTACACAGGTTCCTAGTTTAACCCTTATGTTCTGCTTTTCTTCTGGAAGAAAATTTAGGAGCATGAAGGAAGATAGTTCTATTCATAGGGTTCATTTGGCTGCTAGCTTCCTACACAACACGGAAGAAGGGCATTTGGCCCATTGCACCTGACAGTTTTCTGAAAGAACTACCCACTTAATCCCATTCCCATGTCCTTTTCCCATAATCTTTAAAATTTTCTCTTTTGAATATTTATCTATTTCCTTTTAAATTACTGTGGATTCTGATTCCACCATTGTTTCTGGCAGGGCATTCCCGGGTCTAACAATTCTCCATGTAAAAGCATTCCCTTCGTTCTAATGGTGATGATCTTAAATTTATGCCCTTTAGTTACTGACGTGGGAATAGAGTTCCCTGGTTATATTATCAAAACATCTTGTAATTTTGAACACCTCTATTACATCTCCTCTCAACCTTCTTTGCTCCAATGAAACCAGCCCCAGTTTCTCTAGTCTTTCCTCAGAACTAAAGCCTGGTATAATCGAAGAGAATCTTTTCTGCACCCTCTCAAAGTTTACACCTGATTCTACATTACACCTGTCCTATATCAATCACACCAGCTTCTGTATAACACCAGCTTCTATATATCTGGTTCCATATTAAGCTTCCTTCTATTTTATACCAACTTCTGTATTACACCAGCATGTGGAAACTCCGTGAGATGTGATCTGAAGCTGAGCCAAATGCAGAAGCTCCTAAATCTGGTGCGAAGAATGCTTGAAAGCAGAAAACTGTCACTTCTGGTTATTCTCCAATTACTTTACTGTATTTCCTCTGATGGAGAGAACATTACTGGAGGTGAACCTTTGAATAAACAAGCATTGCTAGTGTCATCTGTGGTATCAAAGCTGGAAAATATATGATTTAAAAGGGCACTATTTTTCTTTGTTCAGAAACGCACAACATAATCAGACAAAACACATTAAGACATATAATTGCTCAGCTGCACTTGACAAGGAAGCATAGAAGTTTATAACACAGAAGGAAGCTGTTCAGACCATTGTGTCTGTGCTGGATCTTTGCTGCAGCAGTCCAAATATACTGCCTCACTTCCTCCTTTTAATCCTGTATCTTCCTCCTCTTCAAATCTTCTCTTAAAAAAGATGCAATGGCCTCAGCCTCAACTATTCTTTGGGGCAAAGCATTCGATGCTCTAACAATCCCCTGCATAAAGAAATTTCTCTTAACCTCTTTCCTCACTCTCTTAGTGACGCATTTAAATTGATGGCCCCTCATCACTGACTCCCCAACCAAAGAAAAAGCTCTTTCTCAATTCACCCCATCAAAACCCTTCATCATTTAAAAAAAAAACTCTATTAAATTACCCCATAGCTTTCTCTGCTTCACTGGAAATAGTCCCACTATCTCTCATACAGGAAACTTTCTGGTATCCGGCACAGACGGGACCGACGTGCCGGTTCATCAAAAATTCCGGATAACCGAATGCTATAGTAAAAGATACGGAGCTGAGAGCTCCATATAAAGCAACAAACCCACAGCTTCAGAACAATCGGCACAAGTTGCAAGCGTCTCTGTAGCTTAGCAACAGCTGCAGCTACACCCTTGCACAACAACAAATGGAGTAAAAAAAGTAATAAAAGTTACCTGAACCTACTCCTGAATTTTGCCGGTTAACCGACATTTCCGGTTATTTAGGGGCCGGTTAATCGAAAGTTTCCTGTACTAACTATAGTTTCTCATCACTGGTATCATCCTGGTGAATCTGCTTTGTATGCTCTGTATGGTTTTAATATCCTTTCTATAAACCCTAGCTATAGCCTAACCATTGCCTTCTACAAATTGATCATAGCTCGTTACTCCTGCACTCTATCCACCTATTTGTCAAACCCAAAATGCTATTCACCTTTTTTATGGCTTTCTCTACATGGATTTGCATTCATGGAATAATGTATTTGCACCCCAGGCCTCTCCGTTTCTCCTTTAGTGTCTTTCCATTGAGTTTATAGAAACATAGAAGATAGGAGCAGGAGTAGGCCATTCGGCCCCTCGAGCTTGCTCCACCATTTAATGAGATCATGGCTGATCATCCAAATTCAGTACCCTGTCCCTGCTTTCTCCCCATATCCCTTGATCCCTTTAGCCTTAAGAAATATATCTAACTCCTTCTTTAATATATTTAATGAATTTATACTGCCATTTCCTCCATTATATATTCCCACAAACTTCTCCACTTAAATTGCATCTGCCACCTGTCTGCCCATTCCACTAACCTGTCTATGTTTGGCTGAAGTCTTTTGCAGCCCTCCTCATTGTGTTACCTGCAGATTTTATTATCCCCATCATGCAGCATTGCCTTCATGATTCCTGCAATTGCTGCTCTGTTAGTAAGTTGGACGGGGTGGGGTGGGGGTGGAGGAGATGTGGTGATTGGAATTCATAATTGTGTCCTTGGATTCCTGATACGCAAGTTATTTAATGCCTCGCCCCCCACCCCCACACTCCCAGTAGTAAAGCATCTAGGGCTAGATTTTCAGTATAGGCAGTTTTGGGGCGCTAACCTTAGCGCCCGCCCGAAGTTAGCGCCCGCCCCAAAGTAGCGCCCCGTTGCCGGGAATTCAGTGGCTTCGCCCTAAGAGGTTGGTGGAGCGCTAAAAGAGGCGTTCCACTACTCTCTTTAGGCGCTAAGCCGGCGGTCCAGAGGGATAGCGCCCAGGCGGGGCGCAGCACGGGTGCGGTCATTTTTGCACTGACAGCAGACCCCGTGGTGCCGACCAGCTCTTAAAGGGGGAAGGGACGAATTGGTCTGCTGCCACGCCCTGCACACTGCAGCCTTGCAAAGAGGCCTCAACACTACTGCTCAGCCCCAGGGAGTCATGGCAACGCCAGAGAAGGCCCGTCAGCGTGCCCTGCGCTTCTCAGAGGGTGATCTGGACATAATGGTCACAGCTCTGGAGGTGAGGCGCAAGATCTTGTTTCCAGAGAGTGGGAGGAATCCAACCCACCACGACTACACCAAAGCCTGGAAGCAGATCGCCCAGAGGGTGACGTTCACCGGCGAGGCCCCCAGGACCCACACACAATGCCGTAAGAAATACAACGATCTGACCAGGATTGTGAGGGTGAGTAGCCTTTCCAGTCTCCTCCTCATTCTTGCATGTACACCTGACATGATGGGCAAAGGGACCTGAAAGTCCTTTTGGCCAGCCCTCAGCCAGCAGCATTGGGACAGTCATGAGCATCAAATGGCCATTCGGCACTCTACACTTTGGCCAAGCTATTCCACCATGGGAGGCAGTGGACAGTACATCAGGGCTTCACTCTGTCCAAGCTATTCCACCATGGGAGGCAGTGCACACTACATCAGGGCTTCACTCTGTCCAAGCTATTCCACCATGGGAGGCAGTGCACACTACATCAGGGCTTCACTCTGTCCAAGCTATTCCACCATGGGAGGCAGTGCACACTACATCAGGGCTTCACTCTGTCCAAGCTATTCCACCATGGGAGGCAGTGCACACTACATCAGGGCTTCACTCTGTCCAAGCTATTCCACCATGGGAGGCAGTGCACACTACATCAGGGCTTCACTGCGCACTTACAGCCCGTCCTTTCTCTTGCAGGCTAAAGTAGCGTTTAATCACCAGGCCCGTGCCAGGGGTGGCCGCGCCAAGCTGCAGAAGCTCACTCGGCTGGAGGAGCGCGTGTGTGTGCTCATGGGAGCCCGTGTGATTGTCCCCACAGCGTGCGGTGTATCCGACCCTCCACTGCCCGGCAATGGTAAGGACCTCGCCTTTTGGCCCTCTCGCGTCGCACTGGCCCATCCGAGCTACCTCCTTTGCCACTGTCCCACCAATGCGCTGAATCCCACCAGTCCTAACTCCCTCGCTGACGCCGTCTCCTCACTCTGAAGCTACTCTTGTGCATTCCTGCTTTCAGCTGGTGACGACCAGGACCCTGAGGCTGCCAGTGACAGCACCTCCAACCAGGAGGAGGAGGAGGAGCAAGCCGGACCTTCGGGGGAACAGTCACGTCCCGCAGGAGAGGAGGAAATGCTCGACACCTCCTCACTGGACGAGTGCCTGGAGGAACTGTCGCAGGGCAATGCAGCTTCTGGGACCAGTGGCGTCCAGCCACCCAGCAGCCGTGCGCGTGGCCCGCGGCCTTCCCCCCAAAGGGGGGAAGGATCAGAGGGGAGTGCTGCTGCTCGGCACACTCGCCGTCACCAACGCGGCAAGGGTCCCCTAGTTCGGCCCCCTCCTCCCCAGCGGGAGAGTCGCGACTCCAGTCCGGACACCTTCACTTCGGAGGAGGTGCGGAAGCTCGATCAGATGGCCGACGACTCGGACCAGCGCCACACGGAGCTCATGAGCGTGGTGGGGCGCATGCCTGAGGCCATCGAGTCGCTGGCGACCAGTGTGCGCGAGTTCGGGGCAGCAACTGCCGCGACTGGCCGCATGCTAACTGATGCCGTCAAGACCCTGGCGGATGTGATGCGCGCGCACACCAGGACCACAGGGCCACTCACTGCTGCCACACGCGCTGTCTCAGGCAGGCATCGCCAGGGCAGGCGCCGCGCTGGACCATCCCAGCAAGCCGGCCGTCGGCTGATTGCTGCGGATCCTGCAGTGCGGGCCCGGCCGAGTGCCACCGCGCCACAGCACCAGCCAGCGCATCCCAGACGCCAGCTGGCCCACATTGCGTCATCCGTCGCCGCCATTCCCCCTCTGGGGCGTCAAGGGCAAGCGGCTGCAGCTGATGGTGGCCAGGCTCAGGTGCGCCACTCAGGAGACGGCCCCTCGAGGCCCAAACGCCGTGTAGGCCGCCCCCCAGCGGCATCTGGCGGAAGGGCATCTGAGCCTCAGGCGCCTTCCCCCAGCCTCGCAGCAGCCACTGGGCAGAGCTTGCGAAGGAGCAGCAGGCAGGGCAGGGGAGGCAAAATGCTGGCCAAGGTCTCGCCCTCGCGGGCCACTCAGTAGAGGGTGTGGCCAGCTTTCCTTTAATATGGCGGTGGCCATCTTTATTTTGCCCATGGTTGTGCTTTTGGAGGGCTTTTTTTTTGCGTTAGGCCGACGTTGAGGCCCGGTTTCAATAAAGGTGGAGTGGCTCCTCCCCAGTTTGTGGGAGTGAGTCGTTTGTTGGGCTTTTTGTGGGGCCCGTTTATTGTTTTTGGGGATTCATGTGGGAAGGGCTTTTCATTTTTGTGTAATAAAAAATTATCTTTATTCATGCAGTCTCCATGGTTGTTCTTCTTAGTGTTTGTTGGCTTCGCCGGCTGAGGGCTTGCGGAGCGGCTGCATTCATCTTCCCTCATGGCCCCTGGCCATTCCCTGACAGGGGGCTTAGAAGTACCGTGTAATAAGGTGGCGTCGTGCGGCCCTTGGCCCTGGTCGCTCCCTCCTGGGAACGTACTCCTGCTCCTCCTCCTCCTCCTCCTCCTCCTCCTCATGCTCCTCCTGCTCCTCCTCCTGAGGTGCTGGTCCAACGTCAGGTGGCAGTGCCTGAGTCCTGCGGATAGCCAGGTTGTGTAGCATGCAGCAAACCACCACAAATTGGGAGACCCGGTCCGGCGAATACTGGAGAGCTCCTCCGGAGCGATCAAGGCAGCGGAACCGCTGCTTGAGGACCCCAATAGTTAGCTCGATGATGTTGCGGGTGGTTTGATGGCTCTCGTTGTAGGCCTCTTCAGCAGCGGTCCTGGGCGCGCGGAGCGGGGTCATGAGCCAGGTGCACAAAGGATAGCCTTTGTCCCCGAGTAGCCATCCTCTTGGGGGAGGCTGTGCCTGGAACATGTCATGCACAGTACTCTGCCGCAGGATAAAGGCATCGTGGCTGCTGCCTGGGAAGCTGGCATTGACTGCCATGATGCGCTGCTTGTGGTCACAGACCAGCTGCACATTCAGAGAATGGTAGCCCTTCCTGTTGCGATACTGCTCGCCATGCTCCAGAGGGGCCCGCAAAGCCACATGCGTACAGTCAATGGCGCCCTGCACCAAGGGGAATTCCCCGAGTCTGGAAAATCCCAATGCGCGCTGATGCTGGCTCTCCAGGGCCATGGGGAAGGAGATGAATTGGCTTCTCCTTCTGAACAGTGCTTCGGTCACCTGGCGGATGCAGCGATGCGCGTCGTACTGGGAGATGTTTGCTATGTCCCCAGCAGCGTATTGGAAGGAGCCGGTGGCATAGAAGTTCAATGCCACCGTCACCTTCACTTCCACCGACAGAGACGTCCTGCACCTGAGCTTTGGCCGCAGATCTCGGCGAAGCAGGTGGCAGATCTCTGCAATCACCCCCTTTCGGAATCGGAGCCTTTTAACACATCGCGCGGCACTCATGTTTAGGTAGGAGCGCTGCTGGCGGTATAGCCTGACTGGGTAAGGCCTACGTGGCTGACGCCTGTAGCCCCCTCTGCCTCTAGCCAGGGCTGCCCCTCTCACAATGCGTCTGCGAGCCCTACGGACATGGAGCTGCAGCTCCGCGTTGGCACCCCATGCAACCCCCATCAAATCCTGGCAAACACTCTAATTTCCAAATGGCCACTTGCAGCGCTGTTGCCTGAGTCCAAAAATACCTGGCTCTTGCTGCTTGAAACCAGTTAGCTATCCTCCTTGTTGTGTCTCCAGAAATGCGTTGCACAAGACTGTTTTCTGAAAAAAGGATGGCCTTTATACTGGAGAGGACGTTCCCTTTAATTAGCGCCCCCCGGGGCCCGCGCTGGTTGTGTTGCGTTCCTTTTTCCAAACGCTCCGGCCGCCCGCCGCACAATGGGGCGGTCCGACTGAAGTTTGCAATCGGGGCGGCCAAAGGGCGTTGCACGAGGATGTGACGCCATTTTCTGCGCGCGCATCCGGGCGGGCGCTAAACTTTGCGCCGGCGCTAACGGGCAGCTTAATTTGGGGCGGGGCGCAAACTGCGCTGCGCCCGGGCGCTACACGCATAGCGCCCGGAAATCACTTCTCTTAAGGCGCTAACTGCTGGCGCAAGCAACTGAAAATCTAGCCCCTAAACTCTGCTTGACACTTTTCCCAGATAACAGGGCATAAATTGGGAACTTTTGTCCGGGGCATTGCAGCAGAAACTCTTGACCCACCACAGCATGCTCTGGTATCAATCCTGTATATATTTATATTGTAAAATAGCTTAAAGTTGAGTCTCGCAGTACACAACATTTGGTGCAGAAATGCTACCGTTCTTAATGGCGTTACTAATCATTGTCTAAACTGATCTATCTGATGTACAACATATGAATTGGATTAGTAATTTCCTATGACGGTGCAACCCAATTAACTGACTCTGCGATTGTATAAAATAGAGAAGCAGTTTTCCTTATTTGGACTTTGCCTGCAGAAAATTTGTTCCTGTTCAATGAATCCAGTCAATCTGAGGGAAAGTATGCGCACAATGTGCCAAATACAACAAAAAGGGGACTGCAGAGAATTGTTGCATTGCCACATTCAATTGAAACCAGCCAACAAGTGACAATAAATGATGAATAACTAAAAGAAGGGTATTATATAAAGTTGTTCAACCTCAGCAAAACTTACATGAACAACTGATTTCTGGTAAGATGACTATGAATTAAGTGATGCACTCTCTATATTGACTGCTACTGCAGTTTTGTGATGATTCTGATTGCAGCCAATTTAGAGGGAGATGCACACTCTGCTGTCTATGTGGTTGGGCTTCATGGCTGGGAGTTGAATTCCAGATTCATTGGCTATGTGTGTGAATAAATCACCTAAAGCTGCAGGATCCGTGTGTCATTGCTTTCCATTGTCAGCATTATTTCCTCACAAATATAGTGGGCTGCAAAACGGTCAATTAAATGGCTGTTGGTAACAAAATAACCAGAGTGATGTTTTGGGGGAGGAGGTTGTTCAATAACGTTTTAATAGAAGGCCAGTGGAAGACTTTTAAAGATAAAAACATACTAAAAATCAATGACTGCTATAAATCTTGCAGTGTGAAAGAAATGGTTCCCTGGGATGACCATAGGAAATGCAGAACCACGTTAAAAGGGGGATCAGAAGGCCAAAGAGAGACCTAGTTAAAAAAAAGTCAGTGCTATAACAGTAAAAGCTCTGAAAGAGTGAGAACCATATTAGATGCAAACGGACTTGAAAGTGAGGATGAACACAAAATAGTAAATATTCTGAATGATTATTTCCTCCAAGTATTGAGAAAGAATGGCATGAGCAACACGATCTCCCCCAAATGGAATTAACCAAAGTAAAATCAATGACAATGAAATCAATGAGATGGAAGGCTTAGACAGGCTAAAGCAGTTCAAAACAAATAAATCGCCAGTGATAGATGGCACTTATTCCAGAATGCTGAAATAAAACTAAGGAGGACATTTGTGAGGCATTGCAAATCATTGAGGGAGTCACTGAATAGTGGGGAGGTACCAGTAGATTGGAAGGAGGGAGGAATGTAGTGTTCATATTCAAAAAAGGCAATGGAACAGACACAGGCAAGTATTTCCATTCCATATAAAATAATGGCATCAATTATCAAGAGTAAATTTGTTGATTATAGCACAATAATCGAGTAAATATTAGTCAATGTGGATTCAGATGGGAATAATCTTGTCTGATGAACTGCCTCAACTTCTTTGAGGATGTGACATCCTAGGTGGACTATTACATAGTGTACTGAGACTTCCAAAAGGCCATTCGTTAAAGTCAAAGCTGTGGTGATTCAGAATAAAACATGGGAATGGATAAGAAATTGGCTTGTTAGAAGAGTTTGTCTGGGTGGAAGAGAGTACTGAGTGGGGTGCCCCAGGGCTTGATGTTTGGACTACTATAGTTTCTAATTTACATAAATAATATTGATTCAGAAATTCAATGCAAAGTGGTCAAATTTGCCAGATGATCCAAGACTAGGAGGGACAGTGGAATCAGAGGAGGCAGCTCAGAAAGTACAGAATGAATTGGCAAAGTATTATCTATGATATTAAAATGATTGCGTAAAGGCAATGTTTTAATGACCCACTTTACACCCTTAAATGTGTAGTGTTAGAGCATGCTATTAATTATAGTGTTCTTAGATTGTCCTTTGGCAGCCTGAATGCACTGTACACTCATGGACCAATGCTTCATTGTAGAGTTGACTGAGTTTTCTACATTTCAGCTGGAATGTTAGGGGAAATACCAAGTGGATCTTAGTTATCTTGCCTGTGGGAAAAGAGGTAAATTCCACTTGTAAATCACCTCTGCGATTGCCATGTCCTTTCAATTTCTTATCCATTCCCAGGGTTTACCCTGAATACCCACAGCTTTCAATTTAATTAATAGCCTTTCACGGGGAATTTGCTCAAATGCAGTTTTGGAAGTCGAGGTACACCACTTCATAGAGCTTACCACAGTGTACTTGGGTTGCCACTTCCTCTAAGAAGTCGAGGAGGTTAGTCAGACAGGATCTTCCCTTTCTGATTCAATGCTGACTGCTGTTAACTAGGCTCCTGTTGTACAGATGATCTTCAAGTTTACTCCTGATAATCAATTCCATTATTTTACATGAAATGGAAGTAAGACTAATGGTTCTGTAGTTGCCTGTTTCTATTTTGTCACCCTTTTTGAGCATGGCCACCACATTAGCCTGTTCCGATCTATTGGTACCTGCCCAATGTCCAATAACACCTTCATAATGATTATCAGTGCCTCATAAATCTCTTCCCGAATCTCTTTCTGCACTCTGGAATAAATACCAATTATTCTGGGGATTTATTTGTTTTCAGCACAATTAGCCTGTCTAGGACTTCCATCGCATTTGTAACAGTCATTGGTTTTACTTGGGATACCCTTGTTTGTAGAGGGCTGCACTGTTGGAGATGTCATCTGTTGGCTGAAATGTTAAACCAAGGCCCCATCTGCTCTCTCAGCTGAACGTAAAAGATCCCATGGCACTATTCGAAGAGCAGGGAAGTTCTGCCGGTGTCCTGGCCAAAATGTATCCCTCAACTAATACCTAAATCAGATGAGCTGGTTATTTATTTTCATTGCTGTTTGTGGGAACTTGCTGTGAACAAATTAGCTGCTTTGTTTCCTACATTACAACAGTGACTACACTTTAAAAGTACTTTATTGGCTGTAAAGCACTTTGGACGTCTTGAGATTATAAAAGGTGCTGTATACATGCAAGTTCTTTCTTACCCAGATTAGTTCTTGTAGCTTTCTACCTTGCACAGGATAAACTTCTTTTACCTCCCAGGTATCCCTGACATATACGGCTACACCACCTCCTAATTTGTCCATTCTGTATTTTCAAAACACTCTACATCCCTGAATGTTAAATTAATTTCCGTCCATATTCTTGATATTCCCACCATATTGTAGCTTCTAGCTGTCAGAACAGATTCCAATTCATTTACTCCTATGTGGACTACTATCACGAGTCCCTACCTGTTCCCTTCAGTAGCCCTCCTTACCTTTCCTCAGTGTGTACTGCTCTAGCTCCAGGTAGACCACTCACTCACCATCGTGTAGGCATTGTCCATATGACAAACATGGCTATCCACTTTCCAAAGCAAAGAATTACCTATGATTACAATCTTTCTGTGACCTGCAAACTGCATCTTTGTCCATTTTGTACTCTATAGTTTTCTCACTACACTTTACTTCTGCAATGTTGGACAGTGTCCGGCATCTGTTCGCTAATGTAATCTCAGATATTTTCAAAGGGTTTCTTTCTTTTTTGAACCAATCTTTATCCATCCAATATATACATTACCTTGACTTCACCAGCAATTGTTCCTTTGACATGACAACACTGTTCCTGATTCTACTGGTCCCCAGTTCCAATCCCTGAACGTCTGAGACAAGCCTGATCATATGACTTGCCTGAAAGTCTCTGGGGACTGGGACTAATTGGATAGATCTTTCAAAGAGCTGGCACAGGCACAATGGGCCAAATGGCCTCCTTCTGTGCTGCATCTCTATGAAATGACTCACTTACTAAATCCAATACTAGTTAGTCACCCTCAAAAATTCCCTCGCTTCTGTCTATCTACCCTTGTAAGCCCCTTGCTCTCTAAACTCCTTCTTTAAGCTTACTGATTAACAGACCATTTCCGCATCTCTCCACCCTTCTATTGTATCTGGCTGTCTCATTTGTGAACATCCTACAGCAAATATACCTCAAAGCCTCCATCTTAGTTTCTTTCTCTCATCTGTTTCCCTTCCTTGTAGTATTTCTCCCATTTCCCCATTGGTTTAACTTTCTTTCAACCCCGGTGCTCCCTTTTGATTTTACTTTTATCTGGTGCCCTCTTTTAATTGTTACTTCCCTCTGATGTTTTCTTTTACTTTTTACTTCCTTCGTGTGTTATTTAATTTGGCTTATTCTGGGTGGTCCCCTTCATCGTCTGCTCCACACAGGTGTTTGCTTTCATCTTCGTTCTTCTCCACTGCACCCTTAAACTCTTAACTTCTTAGCTTTTCTCCTTTTAATCTCCTACCTGTGCTCCTCTTTAAGGAGATACCTCGAGTTACTGATCCTTTTATCTTTCCTGCTCCCCTGTTACTGTACCTGATTGCTGAAACTTCACGTTGTGCGGAGGCTTTGGTGAATCGGGCTCTGCCCGCGGCAAAGTATTGGCCCGAAACAGTTCACCTTGGTTGCCAATTTAGATGGCGTCTGTGGTCCTTTTGATTCACTTCTGCTGGTGTCTGAGTTCTTTGGTGTCTCTGCTGTTTATTGATGCTTTTGAAACTTTCACGGCTGCTCGGAGGAGCTTCTGGCAGTAAACCACCAATCAACTAACTCAGCACAGACTGGGGAGTGAACCTGGGAACTCGTAGTCTTGCACGGCTCAGTTACACACGGGCTTTTACCGGCACAGTCCCTCTCCGGGTTCCTCTCACTAATGCCAGATTCAGTCTGCAGTCATTCCTCCATGATAAGTTATGCATTTATGCCTCTTCCAGTCGTTCTCCAAAAGTATTGACAAGCCTGTGACCCACACTGCTCCATCCTCTAGTGGACCAGGGAGCATGGCAGTAAGAGTAAATGGCTCAGATCGAATTTTTTTACTAAAATAAAAACAGAAAATGCTGGAAATACTCAGCAGGTCAGGCAGCACCTTTGGAAAGAGAAACAGAGTTAACGTTTCAGGTCGATGACCCTTCGTCAGAACTGGAAAAAGTTGGAGATGTAACAGGTTTTTAAGCAAGTGTAGGGGCAGGGAGAGGGGGGAGGGGAGGAATGAATAAAAGGGAAAGTCTGTGATAGGATGGAAGGCAGGAGAGATTAAGAGACAAAAGGGATGTTGGTGCAAGGCAAAAGGAGATGCTAATGGGACAAGTTAAGAAACAAAAGATGACTCTAGATGAAGTGTAAATGGCACTGGCAGAATGATCAACAGCTGCCATGTGAGAGAGAGAGAGAAAAAATGAAAAAAAGATAGGAGCAGAGGGTATGGTCTGAAATTGTTGAACTCGATGTTGAGTCCAGAAGGCTGTAAAGTGCCTAATCGAAAGATGAGGTGCTGTTCCTCGAGCTTACGTTGATTTTTTTACTATTGTAAAAATGTTTACTAGTGTAATGAACGTACCCCTGTGTTCATACTCCGTTGTTCTCCTGCTCTGTTTAACAAACTGCTGTTTAAATCAAATTTAACATTCCATAAAGATTTACATGGAGAAAGTTGCCAATAAACACCTTCTCACAAGCTGTGCCTGAGATCATGGATGTAATTTTTCTGAATTGCAAAACAATTAAAGGAGGATGACACTGTAACATCGGCAGGGTGTGAGAGCTGGAACAGAGGATTCCACAATCTTTCAAAACTGAGATGAGGAGAAACTTCTTCACTCAGAGGGTAGTAAATCTATGGAATTTGCTACCCCAGAGAGCTGTGGAAGCTGCAACATTAAATACATTTAAAACGGAGATAGACATTTTCCTAGCTGATAAGGGAATTAGGGGTTACGGGGAGAGGGCAGGGAAGTGGACGTGAGTCTAGATTCAGATCAGCCATGATCCTATTGAATGGCGGAGCAGGCCCGAGGGGCCGTATGGCCTACTTCTGCTCCTATTTCTTATGTTCTTATGTTCGAGATCTATTGCGGACCTTCATCTGGAGCATACTTTTCAGCAAATATTTGGACACCACCTGCTATTTTGAAGTGCACAGGAGTACTTTAATAAAGCCGACACCCTAATACAAGAGAAATGAAAACTTGCCCTATTATTCCTATAAAGCAATTCGTGATGTGTTCAAATGGTTTACCTCTAAAAAAGCACCTAAGTTTCCACATACATAAATAACACACACCAGACCAGCAAAATGTTTAGAATATTCCCACCATTTGTAAACTGCTGACCATAATCAAAGAGCAACAAAGTCACTTGATCATGTTCCTTCATAGTGTGTATCAGAAACCATTAGTGGTAGTCATGTATCCACTGTATCATTCAGTGCATTAACTCAAATGAATCAGCTATTTCCTAACTGATATGTGTATAAAGTGAATCTTGGCACTTACAAGACTAGTTGCATCAACATTGTGAAATGTTCTCCCAATTAACCCACGTAACACGTGCAGAGACTGTGAGGTAGACTGTCCCTGTTGGTTGTGGATCAGGATGGGAAGTTGTGGAGGTTTTCTCACCGACCAGAGTAGCACATTGGCTGACCCTGATAACCGCTGAACCTCATTAGATATATACAGTGAACTGCTGTCAGGTCATTCACCAGTAACAGGCAGCTTGCAGCTTTGGGTATGGAATATCCAACCCTGAAATAGCTGTTTAAGGAGAGGATTTTTTTTTTTTTAAACAAGCAAACACTTTTGGAAAGTTCTTCTACACTATTCTGAACTATTATTATGGAGCAGTGTTAAGGAAGAGCACCAGGCTTACATTTGCAGCAGTGAAGGTGCTGCAAGAGGTAGAGGATAAGAAAGTTGCCCCATTTGCCATTTGAGGGCACCCTAACCCACAGGGGAGCAGTCAACAATGCCTGAGATTATGGATGTAATTTTCCTCTTCAAGATGCCAGTAATCTGATCTATGGTAGATGCATGGCTTTGTGGTATCTGCATTCACTTGCTGACCACGGGTCTCCCAAGGATGATGTTAACCTGCAGACAGCCATGGGGGAAAAAATTTGGTTGATTAGCACCTCCCGTTAGCGCCCTAAGTAACGGGGTGCAAAGCAACTAGCGCCCGAGCACGGCGATGTTTGCGCTGCTCGCAAAATTGACCAGACATTTTGCGATGGCGCTAACACTACCGCCACGATCTCCTGCACCCACAGATCGTGATGTCAGTCGAGCGTGCAACACCCCGGTAGCGCCCCGGACCGGATATTAAGTGGCGCCCCCTGCCTTTCTGCCTGCCGCTAGCAACGACAGATAGAGGGGAATGTTTTGCAGTCAGGAAGGAACTGGGGGAGCGCTATTTAAAGCCGGCTGCTTCCTGCCTTTTTTTGTCAGCGACATTTTTGCACCATGCATTCTGAGAGAGAGAGAGACAGAGACTTCTGGAGAGATTCAATGCTGTGTGAAGGAGTTTTGGGTACTGAGCAGCACTTTGCAGGTTCATTTTGATTTGACCTTCCTTGCATCAATTTAGAAGAGACTATGGGGGCTGCATTCTGAGCTCTTTCCCTGGGCCTCTCCATTGTTCTTTCCAGCAGATTTGATGTACAGGTCTCTCCAGGCCGAGATTCAAGGCTGCAATGAGCAGGGTGTGGCTGGAGAGCAAGATCGACCCTCCCCTTTAAGAACTGGCCGGCGCCATTGTGGCTGTGTTCCATTGCTGACTGACATCACATGAGCTTCGCCAGCGCTCTGAGGTAGCGCCTCACTCCTCGGCGTTAGCGCCTTAAGAGAGGTGTAGCACCTGATTTAGCGCTCAAATCATCTCATGGGGCGATAGAAGCCAAGTTTGCAGTCGGAGGCGATAATTAGCGGCAGGCGCTAAACTTTGCACCCGGCCGATAATTGCGTCCCAAACGGGGCGAAACCGAATTTCTCCCCCTTTGTCTCCTAGGACCCATCCTTGACGTTTGCCTTCTTCACAGGCACAGGATTGGCTTAAAATAAAAGTGATGTGCTGCTAGGCACTGTCCACTTGAATATTGATGGAGTGGAGTATTGCATTATGCCTGGGAGTCGAAATGGCTACATGCAGACCGTTCATTTTGCCCTGGACTTTGGGGAACCGGAAGTTGGAAGAACTGCCGTGCCCTCAAGTTCTGCTGTTCGAGAGAAAGTGATCACAGTGCTCGCCTCGGTGAGCAAAGCATCGGTGGCCTCTTTGGTGCATCTATGCGTTGCTGCTTGACTGATTTTGCAGATGCCCCTTTTGGCCGCTTGAAAGAAGCTGGAAACAGTGTGATAACCTGGGATGACACAGATCACCGCAAATCTATCTTTAGGCTTATGTTGCAAAAGCGTGAAAATGATCCACGGAATCCCTTTTTTAAAACTTCGTCACCACATTTGTTGCTATTTTATTATAAATATGGTTTATAATAAAAATTATGTTTTTTATGATTTGATTTTTGTGTTCCAAATTACTCCAAAAACTGAAGCAGTAACAACCCCAAAGTATTAATGGAATTTTCCACAGGGTGACAGGTACATTGTATTCATTAACTAACAAAACAGGACAGGGCCTAGATTTCAACTATAGTATGCACTAAATTACATTAAAATTCACCAGGAAAAAGCTGTTACCCAGATAATGCAAATCCAAGTTACAATGTTATCTGTAACACAAAGCAAATCAAACTAGGATCAGTGTATGAACGACCCACATATCCAATTACAGATACAAATATACAAAAGACCTTTGAGCACAGATAGTCATTGATAGAGAAACCGGTTTAGTATAATCAAAGGTCATGCATCAAGTCTGCTGCGAGTTGTCATGTCACTGACAGATCTCCTGTGGCATTGCTCATAGTGATCAGAGGAAATGTTGATTTATAACAAAATGCGACAGGGTCAGTGTTGTGGGAAGTAAGCATGAGACATGCAAGAAATGTGCACTAGATGCAAGACTTTTAACATATCACTGGTTGCTTTGGTCCGTCTCAAGAGCTGTAGTTTCTTTTTCTCACTTGCTGCTAGTTTTCTCACATTTTGTTCTCTGCTCTTCTGAAAGTGGAGATTCGCTAATGGGGGATGGTTCGATGGACACCGACAATCCTCCAGTACCTGACTGAAGTGGCCATTTATCATGTGTGAGCATGAGAGATGCTTGACTGTGATGGGCATGTCAGCTGAGCCTGAGAGCCACACACATGCTGATTTCAGCATGGGTCATGGGGTAATGATCAGGATCGGTAGTGATGATCCTGGCTGAATTCCTTATTACACCCTGTACTGCCTCCACAGCTGTGCAGTAACTGTATGTTTATATGAAAATCGCACCTTTGAAACTGTTCAGATCCCATTTGGCCAGGATTTATTCTATTTACCATCATCATTAAATAAAACTGGCTGCTCTGTCAGTTACATTGTATTACCTATTGGATGTTTATAGAACCTGTAATACTCATCACTTGTTCCCAGGTTCTGTGCTATGCAGGTGCAATGATATAATATCTATTCAAATGTCAAATAAGAGTACCTCAAATCCTCTTGATAACTACAAAACAATCAGCTAGCACCTAACTGGTGTGAGTTTGAAAAACTCTTATCCTGTATTAAATGATGGAAAATAAAGCCCAAAATATATGAAAAATCTTATATATGTCCTTGAATGAGACAGTGGTGTCAAGCATATCAGCCAATCAGTGTCTCATCAAAGGATCCAAAGTTTATATCATGAGATTTTAAGGGGTTCTATATTTCAGATTACAAATTGAAATGCTGGATTCTTATCAAAGGGCATGAATTAGCATTTTAATATTAACCTCTGCAGATAGTCCTCCGATTTTGCTCTACATGTACTTTAAGTTGTTGATAAGGAATACAGCTGGAGCCTACTGAGGCTGAGTCCATCCTTTAATATTCCCACAGGGTTGAACTGTCCACTTCATCTGCATCCGCCCTAAGTGTGCCTGCTTGGTTCCCTCGCAGGTACATTTTGTTCTTTCCTTTGATGGCCAGTCGACCGTGATCTCGGAATTCTAAGTAAAAGTCTTCGGGAATGACACTGTCAGTACAGATTGTCCCGGTGCTGGATATGTACCAGAACTTGCCATCGGTGCCTATGAAGAAAGAACATGTGTTCAGGAATATGATGGTACAGAGCTAGTGTCCACTAACCCAAGTTACAAGACAACCATACGCAGTCATCCTTTCAACATGTGATCAGGCTTCACTTCTTTGTACATTGTACATCATTGTTCTTCATCGTGAATTTGTTCTCTACAAATTTATTGGTACAGAGATAGTTACCTTGTAGTTTAACATTTCCCCAGTTTTATATCCTTTTCTCCTTCCTTTATTAACAGCTATGATTCATGCAACTGTTTGGTTCCATGGATGCCTGCAGTTTTCCAGTCCTTCACCAAAGTGCCAATTCTTTGTCTGTCAGCCTAGACAGTAGAATCCTTGGATGATTTTTAAAAAAATGATTATCCATTCTCGGGGTGTGGGCATTGTTGGCAATGCCGGTAATTATTGGCCATCTCTCGTTGTCCTGAGAAAGTGGTGGTAGCCCATCTTCTTGAACCATTGCAAGATCATTTAGGAGTCCACCATGTTGGTGTGCGACTGGAGTGACATATAGGCCAGACCGGGTAAGGACAGCAGGTTTCCTCCCCTAAACCAGTTCAGTTTTTATGACAATCCAACAGTTTCATGGTCATTTGTTACTAATATTGGGTATTTTTTTTCGCTCCCACGAGACTTACCCAAAACCCCCTCCCTGCCACTTACCTGGAAGCTGGTGGGTGGCCCTTAGCTTGCTCAATCTTTCTCTGCTGGCTGCTGCTCTGCACATCTCCCTGCCTGTTCTGGGCAAGAAGTGGACATTTGAATGATGCCCGGCAGTTTAAATCACCCTAGCCTCCTGCTGCTGCGGGTAGGCGAAAAATTAATTTGCTCCGAGTTAAAATCTACTTCAGGGACTCCGTTTAATGTCTCATCTGAAACAGCACTTCAGACAGTGCAGCATTCCCTCAGTGCTGCACTGCAGTGTTGACCTAGATAATGTGCTGGAGTAGGGTTTGAACCTACAACTTTCTGATTCAGGGGTGAAAGTATGGCTATATCTTATATGTTAAATACGTACCTGTCCTTATCCAAGGACGTGCAATTAGTGGCCCAATCCTTCCTGAGTACGTAAGAGGAGTCCTGTCTTTGGTGCTGCCTCATAGAGGCCAACCTGCAGACAACTTGCGGACATGAAGGTCACTATTGCATTAAACGTTTAAACCACTGGATCCTTCCAAACCGCTACTAATGTCATGACAAATCAGCCAATTAGTTGTCCACAGATCTAGTAAGTAAGTGACAGAGGCCTTGTTTACGCAGGTCAAGACATTCAACACTTTCCCTGTGGAAAGGAGGGAAGACTGGAAAATATTGGAAATTTATACCGACCACTTGCCTTTAGGTGCTACATCCCTTTAAACTTGAGGTGTTAGACAGATTTTTTTTTCAATTTATTCGTTCACGGGATGTGGGTGTCACCGGCAAGGCCGGCATTTATTGCCCATTCCTAACTGTCCTCGAGAAGGTGGTGGTGATCCGCCTTATACAACTGAGTGGCTTGCAATCATTAGGCTCACTGCTGGTACAAGATCAAAATGGTGCTGGGAGTTTATGTTAGTTATTTAAATTACCCGACCCCACAAAATGATGCGCAGTCAGCTCATTGCACTTTGGGTTAGCTTTGCACTGGCAGCCAGATTTTGTCAGGATTGCAATATGATGGCTCAAATGTAAAAATGGGAGAGCGCCTTTGGGAGGTCATTTTGAAGCCAATGTCCAAGGATCTGGACTGCACCAAGCCACAAAGTAAAAGGCCCTTTAAGATTCACAGTAGCACCTACAGAATGGAATACATAGTGCCATTTTATCTTTGTTTAGGTGAGATGCTCTGAGACAGCGAGATGTTGTACCCTGAGCTGAGGGATGATGAAACTCCTCCTAAGTATACCAACATGTTGAAGTATCTTACAACCCCTGCTGTTGAAGCCAGACCACAGGGTCGAGAAGCTCCTAGAAAAATGTGTTCTCTCTGTACTTTAATGCTGAAGTATTTGTAAGCATGGTGATCTGTGCAGGCTATCAGAGTCCAGGCGCTCACCTTTAATATGATAGGCTCCATTTTCAAAAGCGAGTTGAAAGACATCATAAACTGACCGATTGGCATCAAGTGTGCTGGAGCTTTTGTGGTAACAGACAAACCCATGGTCTCCTCGTAGTACCAGGATAGGCCTATTAATGAGCCTCAATGTAAACTCTTCATCTTCACCTAAAGCAACAGGCAAGATAAAATCATCACCTTGATTGTGACTCAGTCCACAGCTTCAATATGTTGCAATGAAATACAATCAATCATTCTGGGGGGAAATGATCTTTACTGAGTTATACTTTTCATCATAAACCTAATTCAGCGTCCTAGTATGAATGTAAAGGTTGCCAAATCGTGCTGTTAACTATTAACAAAGGCATTAACATTCATTTGAAATGCCTCAGTTTAGTATTTTAACAAAGGTGTTAACCTGAAATGGTTTCATGTCTTCATTAAAATAGCAGGCAAGAAATTCATATGAAAGTGCAAACATATTTGTTACTAATTTTACACTGCGCAATTTCAAGGAAAAAATGTTCAAACACAAGATTTAGAAAGGTGCTTTAATAATCAAAGCCCCTCCTGAATGTATTTTCCTAGTTCTATGCAGTGAAACCTCTGATGGAGTTTATATTGTACTCATTTAATACAAGTCACTTCTATTAAATGTATTGTACATAATACCCAGTTCTATTTCTTGTTCCTTTCCCTTGTTTCTTAATTAACAATGCTCCTCGAGTTAAATGGGATGTGGTAAAGCATAAGTCACTTGCTAAAACATTTAGGTTAATGAGATTCTTGTCTTCATCGCTTTGAAAGACAGAAATTTAAGGTGATGATTTCAAAACTTAATTAACAGTAGCCATTTAGTCACCCATGAAACCATACAGTAATTGTGACTATTATAGGAATAGCTAATAAATATATGTAGGTTGGATGCAGTCAATGCATCTTGCTCACCAACCAGGAAACTATTTCTTCCAGATTCCAAGATTGTGAACGATATACAGCTCTTTGTTCTTATAATATGGGATGAGTTAGTGAGTTTGAAGTTGTTCTCATTCACTGAAAAAAAAATGTTTTCCAGTGTTTCCATTCTACATATATGTTTTATATATACTTACTACAAGGAAATAGGAAAAGATTGGCAGACAGGATTTTGATTTGGAATCTTTATTGAAGCTCCTTTCTAAATCTTGTGCTTTTCACAATTTTTCCTTGAATTTGCACTGTGCAATATTCGTACCAAATGTATTTGCATATTTATGAATTTCTTGCCTGTCATTTGAATGAGGAAATTAACCTGTTTTAAGTTACAACCTTTGTTACAATAAAAGAAAATGACCCTGTCAATGTGTTCGATATAAACCCAGTAGTGGGAGTTGGAATTGATATACAATAGTTACTGAAAATAACACCATTAAACCCATTCCTATATTTGTACCATTTTTTTAAAGATTCTTTCACTCTGGCTTAACTCACCAGCTGAATCACTCACTGATGCAAGCTGTCCATTTTTCTTCGTACAGATGTATTTGCCATTGTTAGCCTTGAGTGCTATTCTTCGGCCACGCCACTCTATTTCAAACTTACAGTTGGCATCGCTGGATTGGAAAGAGAAAAAATCTGTTTACAAAAAAGCTGGTCGTGTTCCCCGCAGTCATCTCTCACCAGAACCCATCCAGTGGTTGCCTTATACCTGGACACTGAAGTTGAAATATACACCATTTCTGTGTATGTTGATGGTATTCATTACCATTAAGTGAAGCACTTCAGCTGTACAGATTACGTGTTTCACTTTGTTACCAGTCCAGATTACAGTTGTATATAGGATTACACATGTCATAAATGCAACACAGTCGAAGTGGAATAACATGATCCTGGCGAGGTAGTGGGAATGGGAATGGTATGATATTGTTGAGCTGGTGGTGACATATTGTTGATGGCAGGATAGGCGCACCAATGTCAGTGTTCTCGCTCAGGCCAACATCCCCAGCATTGAAGCTTTGACCACACTCGATCAGCTCCGATGGACGGGTCACATCGTCCGCATGCCCGATACGAGACTCCCAAAACAAGCGCTCTACTCGGAGCTCCGGCACGGCAAGAGAGCCCCAGGTGGGCAGAGGAAACGCTTCAAGGACACCCTCAAAGCCTCCTTGAAAAAGTGTAACAACACCACCGACACCTGGGAATCCCTGGCCCAAGACCGCACAAAGCGGAGGAGAAGCATCCAGGAAGGCGCCGAACACATCGAGTCTCTTCGCCGGGAGCAAGCGGAAGCCAAGCGCAGGCAGCGCAAGGAGCGCACGTCAACCCAAGCACCCCACCCACCCGCCCCTTCAACCACCATCTGCCCCCCCGTGACAGAGACTGTAGGTCTCGCATTGGACTCATCAGTCACCTGCGAACTCATTTTTAATGTGGAAGCAAGTCATCCTCGGTTCTAAGGGACTGCCTAAGAAGAAGAAGATTGTTGATGAGATAATGGAAATCAAATGACAAAATGAACAGTGTTCATGGCAATAATAAGCGCACCATAGAATTTGTAAGTAACACCTTGGGGGTAATTTTGACTTTGGGTGATGGTGTCAAACGGGCGATAGCAGCCCGTTATGCATCTCTCCTGATTTTTACTACCTTTGATTTACCATTTTCATTTCCATGGGACGTCCTGAGGTCATGAAAGGCGCTATATAAATGCAAGTCTTTCTTTTATTGTTTGGTACACCTTCTCCACTTCTATAACATTATCTGCTTAGCCCCTACCTCTCCCCACCACCAACCACCCCCCCCGCCAGCCACCCCCCACCCCTACCCCGCCCCTGCTGCTGAAACCTTAATCGAAGCCTTCATCATCTTCAGCATTGATTTCTCCAAATCTCTCCTTGCCAGCCTCCCCGCCTCCGCCCTTCACAAACTCCAAGTTATACCAGATTACACAGCCCGTGTCTGCACATGATCAGCCCATCCCTTGCCAAGCTCCACTGACCGCCTGTGCTCCAGCAAACCCACTTCAGAATTCAGTTTCTCCAGCCGTACAGCCCCTCTTGGACTCTGCTCCTCTGACTCCAGATTATTGCTTGTTCCCCTCTTTATCTGCTGCGCCTGTGGAGGGCGATCATTTAATCGCTACACTCCTGCCCTCTTGAATTGCCACCCTCAACCACCTTGCCTCTTTCCCTGCTTTCAAACGCCTCCTAAAAATCAATCTCTTTGACCATATGGCAGATCAATATAAGCAGTTCTAACAGTGCTTCTGTGCAGATAGCTACTGGTTTATCTTTGAGAGTCAGTATTTGGGCTGATAAGTAAATGGTTGGTATGAATGTAGGGATAGATACTATCAGCTGGCTTTGTTAGCTAAGCTGACAGTAAAATGACGACCTGTCTAGCTTTATAATAGTTTCCACTATGGAAAGTCTATGTTTTGAATGATTAAGGTAACTTACATTTCAGTAGCTGTGGATTGGATCCCTCCATGAGTCACCAATGTCCAGAAGTTCCCCGTGTGTGTACGTAAGATGCATTTCTTAGTCTCTTTGTCAATTTCCATTTGATATGTTTCCTGATGTGTTTCTTCATCTTGATTGGCTGAGATATTCATACCTGAGAAAAAACAGTTGGATTAAAATAACAATCTGGTCAGCAATTTAATACAATTTACTGATGAAAATTCTCTCTCATCTTCCCCATGGTATCTAATTGCTGTCATTTATTCAGAGTGTTGTGTGATCATAACTAACAAAGGGCATTTAAGGAGAATGTAGATAAGTACATGAGGGAGAAAGGAATAGAATAATATGTTGATAGGGTGAAATGAAATAAGGTGGGAGAAGGCTTGTGTGGAGCATAAACACTGGCACAGACCTGTTGGGCTGAATGGCCTGTTTCTGTGCTGTGATATTCTATGTAAAAGATTCAATAATTGATTCTGAAAACATTTTTATTTGCATTCTTCAAAGTAGACCTCTACCACCAAGAAGGACAAGAGTAGCAATGAATTGAGAACATCATCACCTTCAAATTCTTCTCCAAGTCACACATCTTGTTCCTTCATTTTCGCTCGGTCAAAATACTGGAATTCCCTTTTTAACAATATTGTGAGATCACCATCAACACAAGGACTAAAGTGGTTCAAGAAGAAGGCCCACCACCACCCTCTTAGGGCAACTAGGGATGGTGCTAAATGGGGCTTATCAATGTCACCCACACTCCAAGAACAAAATAAATAACATAATTTGGTCAATAAAAGATGATTACCTGCAACCTGACCAGACTGACTCCAAACACTGTATTAAACAGGCCACAGACATGTGTGTGTGGGGAGGGGGGGGGGAGGGTGTGGTAGCAGATGTGTTATAGAGGACTTGTGGGGATGATAAATGTTAAATCCGTGAATCTTGATGTATGGTGTCCTTCAAGAAATAGACAGAGACTGCAGAGGAACAATCAACAGGTGTTTACTGGATGAGGGTTACTCTAAAACTAACAGTACAGATCCCTACTCAGGGTTTATATACAGGTGTGGTCACTGCCGGTACTACAGTATACAGGAGCTGTAAAAAGTAGTTCTCCCCTTAAAGGTACATACACTACAATAAATAGTGTCAATGAGAGATGGAGTCTTTTCAATATATAGAGGTAGAAATAAATGTTCACTTTCTAATCAAGTATATGACATAATAGCAGAGAACAGACGTGAAGAGTAAGGACATCACACTGTAAACCTCAGAATATTGAAAACTATTTTATGTGGATCTGGTTAATATGTCCCTTTACTTTCTCTCCTCTGACTTCTCTGCCCTCAATCTCACCCTTCACATGAAGCCCCCACCCATAATCACAGCCACCCTTCACGTGGCCTCACCTCCAAGATCTTGGTTACTGACTATCTCTGATCACTTCTTTGTCGCTCACTGTCTGCATGTCTTTGTCTACTTCCAATCCCGGTACCCTCACCCTATGCTTTTGGAGCAACTTCTGGCCAACCCCCTCATGACCACATTTTCTAACTCCCCCTCTTGTGACCTCCACTTGCCATGAGACCCCAGTGACTCTTGATGTGGTCACCAGTTACATAGTATTGCCCTTGTCCCCATCAAACTGTTGATAGTGTACCGCCCCAGCTGTTCCCCCAAGACAGTTCCCACCTCAAGTCAGAGTGTTGTAGACTTCAGCAAACCTGACATGTATCTGGTCCTGCCATCCAGTGCCAGTTTGGCTTGACCACCTCAAGCAATATCACGCCTCTCTTTCTACAACTAAACCTTCCTACTGTTCCAATATCATCTCGGCGGGCAAAGACAAACTCCTTCTCTCAGTTGAAACGGTCTCCTCCAGCTCCTTTCCCTTATAGCCTCCACCTTCAGCTCCAACATGAAGCACGAGAAACCTATGGACTTTTTCATCTAAAGGATTAAGATTATCCGCATAGCTAAGTTAATTGTTCCTACCCGTCCTAATGCATCCAGTACATCTCCAGCAAGGGCATTTCTTCCCACCCCTGCACTGTCACTTCCGATGTACCCTTATGGTTCCATCCTTGGACATTGAGTCATGGATGAGCCAAAACGTACACTAATTGAGCATTGGGATGACTGAAGCCATTGTTTTCAGCCCTCACCAAGAACTTCATGCTCTTATCACTGATTCTTTCTGCCTCCCCACCTGGTCAATCAGGCTGTAACAGCGAGTATGTAACCTCACCTCAGTATCTTGCTGGACCAGATCTGAGCTTCAAACCCATATCCTAGCCCTCACCAAGACTGCTTACTTCTACCTCCGTAACAATAACGGATGGAAAACCATGGGGAGCATGGCAGCGATTTCCCGATTTTCATTCTCGGTGGGTGAAACTCCATGCCAGCAATGTGCATTTGGAACATTGACATTGTTATTTTTATTTATTTTGATGGAGAAGTATCAGCCCACGCCTCAAAGCCTAAATAATGAAAATATTTTGTTGTACCCTTTGTCACAAAACACTTATCTATTTCTACATGAAGGTTTCTGTTACAGGGTCAGGAACAGAGCAACTTGCTCCAACAATGGTGGAGTGGAATACACTTTTGACTAGGTTTCAATCAGTGATGTATTGTGACTCCCTCAATCTGTTCAATGTAAATTTTGAAAAGTGTTAATCACAATTCATCTGCTGTTAAAGGTGTCCAGTTATGATTCGTAGTATTGCATACATCAGTTCAACAAATTATTCTGAGCATTAGGTTGGGTCATGATATATGGGAAAAATCATCAAATCTGATGGTTTGGGACAAACTGAAAGAGATTGTTAATTACCGGCAACTAAGTGAAACTTTCTGCAAAGAAATGAATATTTAAAAAGAAACAGAGGAGTAGAAATTTGCCTTGGACGGTAGCACAAAATGGGCGGAATCACTCGGCCACACGTTATACTCCCCACCCGATGTTCAGCTGCATTGACTTCAACAGAACTGTATATTGGGCGGGCAGTTTAACAGGTGGGCGATGCGATACCGCTCCTCTACATCAACATTGGCTCAGTGGTAGCACTCTCATCTTTGAGTCAGAAGGTTGTGGGTACAAGTCCCATTCCAGAGACTTCAGAACATAATCTTCCACACTGAAGGAGTGCTGCACTGTTGGTAGTGCTGTCTTTTGCATACACCGAGGTCCTGTCAGGTGGATGTATAACATCCCATAGGACTATTCGAAGAGCAGGGGTGTTTTCTTGGTCAACATCACTAAAATAGATTCTCTGCTCATTATCTCATTGCTGTCTGTGGGACCTTGCTGTGTACAAATTGACTGTCACATTTCCCTATATTCCAACAGTGACTACACTTCAAAAGTCCTTAATTGGCTGTGCAGTGCTTTGGGATGTCATGAGGTTGTGAAAGGCACATGATTCACACTTTATCCAGTGACCTCTGCTGGAAGTAAGTGTGTGTGTGTGTGTAGAAGATCACAGCCCTTTTCCCTCACTCTCACATCGAATGCCTTGCATGAGTAATTGCCACTTGGGTGAGGTACTGGAAGACAAGCCCTGCCTGCGGAACTGTAACCCAGCAACGAGTCAACACCTTCAGGAAGAAAGGGGAGAACATTTGGTGGGGGGGGGAATAAAAATTAATTTTAAAAACAGAAACAGACCTCTGGGCAGCCAGCAACCCAAGCTGTAGAGTGCCAACTCCCACCCACACATTGCACATTTCAGTCCAAGGCTTTAGTGTCTGCCTAATTCAGTTGGATTTTGCACCCTGCCTTGAATTGCTCTTCTTCCTAACCAATCCCACAGCAACACTTATTGCCAGTGGGGGTATCTGCAGCCCCCGTTAACACCCCTTGCTGTACCATCCCAGCTCAGCGTAACCTGCAAGGGAGAAAACATGAGATTTGTTATGTATTTAAGGCGGTTTGTAGCAAAGATAAACAAAGCTCAGTAAGCGGTTAAAAAAGGAGTGTTGCATTCTGATTTTGTTTCTAATCTACCTCGGTGTAGATTAAATTCAGACAGAGTTTCAGTAACTTACTATTCAAAATCATTTAAAAAAATATTGTGCATTGTGTCATTATTATATTTTTAGTAAAATGGTATTTAAAAGCACAATGAAGTATTGTCAAAATGGCAGCCAGCTCTAAATATAATTACCAATGTGTTTCTTATGTGCAGTTAGTCAGATATGGAATCATGGAAAACAATGAAAGGAACCAGTGTGATAAACAGTGGCTCCGGGGGAAGATTAATTGTCGCTGCTCCAATCAGTCCGTCACATAAATCATAAAGCACAAGAAGTAAAGTGACTAACTGAATAGAGCTGGGCCACAGCTAACTTTGGAAATGCTTATCAGCTTTCAGCTGGTTGTTGAGACCATGATAAGGATACTTTAGCGCGATAATTTTACGAGTTTGCATTGCCACTGGGAGGCCTTGCCCACTGATAGCGCGAATCCGAAATTTGAGCGTGATTATTCATTTGATTGTTTGCAGTGCATGGTTGAATTTCCAATTCGTGCTGCCTGCAGTGCAGACTTGGAAACTTGTCCCCTATATGTGATAGTGATGCATGGATCAAACTCGGTGAAAATCGTTGTTCCAAGCCATTTGCCCGAGATTTATTTTCATCAGAGGACTTGTGCCCCCTTTAATGTTAGCTCTTCCAACCCCCACACTGGATGCTGCAGTGATTGTCCTGCTGCAGCACCTCTGCATTTCCCTTCCGTTCAGTGACGGGCTCCCTCTGCTGAGGGGAGATACCACTGGGATCCCACCCTGCATCTGTAATGAGGGCTGACCCAACAAAATGGGTTGGGGTCAGTGTTAGAATCTGTGTGGTGGACAAAGTCCCACTCTGACCCTCCTCCGGTGGCTAAACGGGACGTGAGGAAATGCCAGCTCTGACTCTCTCATTTTGGGACCTGACAGAATTATAAGTAAACTCAATGGCCTAGAAATTCGGTGGGCTGCGCCACCAGTTAGCGCCCAAAGAGGGCACTTGGTGGGTTTAGCGCCACTGGCCACGCCTCCCGCGAAATTTAGCGGGGCGCTAATGGCGGCGCTAGCCGTTAGCGCTGCACCGCCACTGATGACGTCATCAGTGTGCGCAGCGCCCCGCTATTGCCCCGATCGCGAAATTTGATAGCGCCCCCTGCTGTAACGCCGGTCGCAATTTGCGACCGGTTCAGGGGAGCCTACCTGCGGCGGTAGAGGCGCTGAGGTGCGGGGCGGCCATTTTTTTTGCTGGCCACCTGCCAGCACCTCCTCGCGCAGCCGTCCCCGGCCTCCTGAGCCCCTACCCCCCGCGTTGTGCCGGCTATCTCCCAAGAGCCCGGCACTTCTCCTCGGTGCCGGGCTCTTTTGCCGGCACTCGCGATCTTAGATCGCGCTGCAGCAGGCCCCTCCCCTTTAAGAAGGGGAGGAAGGCCTGCAGTACCGCAGCGCGCCGTGCCGCAGCGTGTGGCGCTGCGGCAGGTTGCGCTGCGAACTTCAGTTGCAGCGCCCCAAGATGGATGCGGGGCGCCTCGAGTAGCGCCGCGCTTCCGTTTGGGGCGCTCAAACTGAATTTCCGGCGGGCGCTCACGACTCCTTCCGGGGCAGTACTACCAGTGCCCTGGCGAGACTGGTGCCACCGAATTTCTAGGCCAATGTTTTTGACTCTGTTGATATGCTTGGAAGATTATTCCAAGCATTTATCACTCTTTGAAACCTGCATTAAATGTACTGCTCAGTACTTTCCATTTAAATTCTCTGAAGGTTGGTTTTGATAGATTCAGTGGTATTTTTTCTTTCACCAGAGTCTTCTAAGAGTTAAGTAGAGATGGTCTGAATAGTTTATGAGGTAACAGTTGTTAATCCTTGCATTAATACTATTAGTAGGAAGTGGTCTCATTCTTCTACATTTGCGTGCGAATGTTTATAAGCCCATTACCTTCAGACTGAATCTGATGTGCAATGCAAAATTATAATCATCTTTGTCATGGGAATAGATTATCCACTTTCTTATATTAGGCACAATGGAAATAGTTGGCCTATTAATCAGCGTATCGTTGGTTAGCCTTTTATACTGGAAATCTCCCTAATAATCAGGCTAGTTAATCTGAGAGCTAATTTCCCCACCTGCCATGTACCAGGAAAACCCACCGCACACGTATGATGAAAATAGAACGTAAAAACTACACAGCCAAAGCTGCACAGAATGCACGACACATTAACAGAAAGAATGGCTGAAGGAAAAAAAAAACCTGATAATCTACAGGTGAACAGGTACAAGGTGCATGCCATGAAATAATCATTTTTATGGGAGGGGAGAGAACACAAGAAATAGGAGCAGGAGTAGGCAATTTGGCCCCTCGAGCCTGCTCATTGTGTGGAAGATTGAGAACAGTGGGATGTTAAGTGTGTCTAATAGATGAGAAAGACATCATAACTCATGAGTAACAAGTGGCGTACTGTAAAACCCACAGCAAACTTGCGTGTTGCTTTGAAGCAAGATGGAGTATATAACCTGTTACCCAAGATACTCGGCTTCAGGGAGATACTGACTGAGCAATTAGGGCTGGACATAAGCTACTGCAGCGATTAATGTGATCTCCTCCCCATCCCCAAGTGTATATATCTTCTCCTCCCATCCTTGACTAAATCCTCCTTTATACCTGCTGGGAGTCTGGCTGAGTGTTGACAGAACTCATCATGTGTGTGGCTGGCAGATTTGCCTGTATTCAAACTCACAAATTCAGCAATTTGCAACCACAGCGCTAAGCCCCTTAGACAGCAGGAGCGAATGACCTTGACCATGGAGCAACAGCTCTTGCGTTTTTGTTTCAAGAATCACAACAGTTACTTTTGTAACTATTGAGGTTAAGGATAAGAACTGAACTGAAAAGAAAAAGGCAGTGTTCGCCCAAACCAATGCATTGGGAAGCTGGAGGAATGCGCAGCTCTGGGTCAACCGTTGGCAATTTGGTCGGGGGACAAGAACGCCGCTACCAAGAGCTCCTGCTCCTCCTGGCTCCACAGGAAAGTTTTTTTTTAAATTTTGCTTTAAACCTTTAAACCTTTTTGTTGGTGGCCTCTGCCAAATCCACAGCAGTCGCTGAAGAATTCTGAGCAGGGGAGGCCCGATGCCTGCCCCGCTCATTGCTCTCCAATTTCTGTGAGGGGACCTAAAACAGATGTTAGGTCCTTCATTTACACACTTAAGGAGCTTAACGTCTGTTTTAGGCGGCTGCCAGGGGACACCTGAAAATTGGCCCAGTTTAACTTCAGGTTAAGTTTTTCGGGTGTGCTTGAGGTGTCGGATGTTAATCCCTGAAAATGGGCCTCATTACACTGGGTTTACGCCCTAGAAACAGGCAAAATGAGGTCCAATTTCTACCACTGGATGTTGTCTACTCAGACTTCCAGAAGGCATTTGCTAAGGTTCCGAATAAGAGATGGTTAGCAAAAATAAAAGCTCATGGAATTGGAGCTAACCTTACGATATGGATTGGTAATTGGTTTGGATGTAGGAGACAGAGAGTAGGGATAAAGGGAACATACTCTGATTGATGGGATATGACACTGGGGCCTCAGCTTATCAAAACACATATTAACGTCTTGGATGAAGGAATAAAAAAAGAAAGATTTGCATTTATATAGCACCTTTCATGACCTCAGGATGTCCCAATAGCTTTACAGACATTGAAGTACTTTTTTGAAGCGTAATCACTGTTGTTACGTAGGAAATGTAATAGGAAGTTGTTTATCCAAGTTTGCAGATGATACTAAATGAAGAGGCATAGTAGGTTGTGTAAATGGGAGCAGGAAGTTACAAAGGGGCACGGACAGACTAAGTGAGTGGACACAACTATGGCAGATGACGTTCAGTGTGAGATTATCCACTTAGGATCTGAAAAAGACAAATTGGACTATTTTCTCAATGGTGAGAGGCTAGGAGCAAAGGAATTTGGGTGTCCGTGTGCACAGACCACAAAAAGCAGGTACAAAACGTAATCAAAGAGGCCAAAGGAATGTTGGCCTTTATCTCAAGGAAGTAATGCTTCAGTTGTACAGAGCTTTGGTCAGACCCCCATCTAGAGTACTCTGTTCAGTTTTGGGCACCAAACCTCTGGAAATATAAAATAAAAACAGAAAATGCTGGAAATACTCAGCAGGTCAGGCAGCATCTGTAAAGAGAGAAACAGAGTTAACGTTTCAGGTCAATGACCCTTCGTCAGAACTGAAAAAAGTTGGAGATGGAACAGGTTTTTAAGCAAGTGTAGGGGCAGGGAAAGGGGGGAGGGGAGGAAAGAACAAAAGGGAAGGTCTGTGATAGGATGGCAGGCAGGAGAGATTAAGTGACAAAAGGGATGATGGTGCAAGGCAAAAGGAGATGGTAATGGGACAAGTTAAGAAACAAAAGATGTTTGTAAATGATGAAGTGTAAATGGCAATGGCAGAATGATTGACAGCTGCCATTTGAGAGAGAGTGAAAAAAGAAATGAAAAAAGATAGGGGCCGAGGTTATAGTCTGAAATTGTTGAACTCGATGTTGAGTCCAGAAGGCTGTAAAGTGCCTAATCGAAAGATGAGATGCTGTTCCTCAAGCTTAAGTTGAGCTTCACTGGAACAATGTAAGAGGCCGAGTACGGTGAGGTCTGAGTGGGAGTGGAGATATATATTGGCCTTGGAGGGGGCACAATGCATAGTCAGCAGAATTAGACTTAGGGTTTAAAGGGTTAAATTATGAGGACAGGTTTGTATTCCCTTGAGTTTAAGAGGTGATCTAACCAAGGCCTTTAAAATGATAAAGGGATTCGATAGAGAAATGATTACTCCGGTGGGAGAATCCAGAACATGGGGGGCATAATCTTAAAATTAGAGCCAGGTCATTTAGGAGTGAAATCAGGCAGCACATTGTTACACAATAGGTAGCGGAAAAGACTGGGGATGCTGGGGGTCAATTGAAAAGTTTAAGACTGAGATCGATAGAGTTTTGTAAGGAAAGGGTATCAAAGGATATGGCGCAAAGGTGGATCAATGGAGTTGAGGTGCAGATCAGCCATGATCTAATTGAATGGCGGAACTGATTAAGGGGCTGAATGGCCTACTCCTGTTCCTATGAGTTACACTGCCAATTCTCCCTGGTTATAAAAGAGCTTTGGGAATGTGAACAGTTTTCATCAAGTAGTTATACTGATAAATTATTCAATGTAAGGTGACCCTGGGGGATGTTGATGTGTATTTTATGAAGAACTGCTCTTGCTCAGAGGCTCTTTCAGCCTAGTTTACAATACTTTCTCAGAGTAAATGTTTCAGTATTCTTATAGGGAGGGATTTTGTCTCATTTGCAGAAAAAGTCGTTTGTTTTTGCCTTACATAATTTTACAGTGCTTAAAGGAAAATTGAACCATGCGTTATAAACACATCAGGATAGACGTTACTGTGAGGGATGTCATCGTACAGACATTTAATTAACTCAAACCCACATTTCTGCCTCTGGTATTTTAACAGGGATGTTAACAGGTTAAAATATTGGAGAGAGGAAGCTGGCACGAGCACATTAAGCATTTGTACATTGAACATCAGTGACAGCAATTTGCATGCTATTATCTTGTTTCTTCAATAAATAAAGGCAATGGAATTTGAAACTTATTTTTTATTATCTGTAGCGAATAGATAGAGTTATTGCTATCCTGTGGGGAAGAAGCGGTTGGTGAAGCTCTCCAACTATCACACGGTAGCACATGTGAGTACTACTGTCTATTTAAAAACTGAGTGTTTCTCTGTGCATCAGACCCAGGCTCGGCCATTAGCCAGGAGCAACATGATAAATTATAGTGTGTGACATGAGTAGGAGGATACTGAAAAGTCTAGCGGTGATTTCTAAAGAAGCAAAAAGAAACCAGTCTACAAATTTCTAAAAAAAAGCAGTCCTTTAATAATTATCAGTTTTTGAGATTTAATCAGCAGAACCCTACAATCTATCAGACGGGATATAATGTGGAACAAGTAGTGTCATTTACCTAAAAAGCACTCAGTGACACTGGACTGCAGAATCCGCGTGCTCAAAAGGCTGTAGGCCATCACAAAATGGTTCAGTGTTCATCATAACCTGCCCAGCCTCCATGAGCCAATAGTGCACATTTTAGCAGAAACCATTAGTTTGTTCCACCAGTGTCCATTGGGACAAGTAAACCTGTTCTGGCACGACCACTTGGGTAGATGACTGCCAGTTACCATGGAATCCAACGGTTGGCCCCTATTCGCTGACATAATTCATAAAACTTAGCTTTAAAAGTAAAATAAAATTGAAAAAAATCCCTTGGAGACGGCTTAACCCAATCTAGGCTAGAACAACGCTACAAGTACAGACCAGTAAGAACTTTGTGTTTTTCACACTGAAACAGAAAAAGTATATTCGAAACCTGCAGCCATTAATGGGGCTGATTGAATGTGGCATAAGATGCAAATTGATCTCTGATCTTTCAAAGTCATGTGAATTTTCACATTTTTAATCTGATTTCAGGCAGTTTACACTACAATGTTATTGTACTAAAATGTATGAAATGGTATCATTTTCAGTATTAGTTAGGTAACGCACTTTTGCGTACATTGGCAATAGCACTCTTGGATTTTATTTTCACAATTCTCAATATACGGCTGGGATAAAGATGGTTATGGCACTGGAGGGAGCGTTCAGATCATGGTCTGTCAGACTGTTAATCAGCCTGGAAATCCTTCCATTGCTTCACTCTATTCTTCAAGGGAACAGTGTGAAGATATGAAAACAAAACAACCCCAGTGCCATACCATCACACGAACCTTCTAAAACAAAATGGCAAAAAGGTGCAAAAGTCCATAAAAATATACACAAACCTAAATCGCACTCACAAGGAATAGGAGATAGGACTACAACACTGTAGGCCTGATTCTTTGATCCATGACCCCTGACAATGCAACTCCTGGCTGGGAGTGCAGGATTGTGGAATCACACCTAATATTTTTACTTCAGTTCCCAAATGCCATTAGCCTTCCCAGTTGAACAGAGGGAATATGAAGACAAGCGACATCTTAGGGAAAGTTGGTAAGAGGAAGTAAGGAAATACAAGGGACCTGCTAAGAATTACAGAGAGTATCCAAGGAAAACTATACTTGCCTTGGAGGCGGTGCAATGAAGGTTCACTAGATTGATTCCTGGGATGAGAGGGCTGTCCTATGATGAGAGATTGTGTAGAATGGGCCTATACTCTCTGGAGTTTAGAAGAATGAGAGGTGATCCCATTGAAACATACAAGATTCTGAGGGGGATTGACAGGGTAGATGCTGAGAGGTTGTTTCCCCTGGCTGGAGTGTCTAGAAGTAGAGGGCATAGTCTCAGGATAAGGGGTCGGCCATTTAAGACCGAGATGAGGAGGAATTTCTTCACTCAGAGAGTTGTGAATCTTTGGAATTCTCTGCCCCAGAGGGCTGTGAATGCTGAGTCTTTGAGTATATTCAAGGCTGAGATAGATAGATTTTTGGACTCTAGGGGAATCAAAGGATGTGGAGACTGGGCGGGAAAGTGGAGTTGAGGTCGATGATGAGCCATGATCTTATTGAATGGCGGAGCAGGCTCGAGGGGCCGTATGGCCTACTCCTGCTCTTATTTCGTATGTTCTTATGTTAAATCTTTTCCCACTTTTTGTGCAAACATGCATCCCAGTAGCATAAATAATTGGATTCACTGTGTACTGTGTATTATACATTTACGTTTTTATATTTTGTACAGTTTAAAAGCGTTACAATGACAGGGCAGTAGCGACCCATGCTATGAAAATCTTGCTGGATGTGTGAGCTCTTGAATGGTTTCAGCATTTGCTGCACTTGCTTAAGCTCAAAGTTACTGCACTTTAGGAGCAGTGGGAGACAGTGGGGTCGATTTTCTGGCCGCCATCGGGCGGCTTTCCAGGCGGGCGGGGGCCGAAAATTGGTGAAAAAGTGGGTCAGGACCCCCCCCCCCCGCCTGATTCCCTGCCCTGTCCGACTTTCGGACTGCCGTTTCTACGCGACCCGCCTCAGTCCCGGCCGCCGCTGGCGGGACTGGTTGTCGGAACAGTAATGAGCAATTATCTCCTTGTTGAGGTAGATTTTCTGGGGCCGTTGCGACTTTCGGGCTTTCCCCACATCAAACACGCCTGCAGGGAACCCCGCTGATGAGAGCTGCCGTGAAAACAGTTGGCTTGCTTGCTGTCAGCTGCAGGTCAATGAGGGCTGAAAAGATTTAAAGAGGCAGCATTTGCAGGCTGCAGGACCTTGTTGATGAAGGCTTGGGGGAACTTTTTGAAGGCTTAGGAACAGCTGTAGAAAGTTGGAGCCTCACACACTTCTCCAGTGTGAGCTCCTGGGAAGCCCCTCTCACCACCCTAACTCAGCGCCCCCTGAACGGAGGCATCTGCCAGAAGCATGGGAGGCCTTTGGTACCTTCCCTTCCTGGCATTAGAGGATCTCCAACAGCAGAGGCGGCAGCAGCAGAACCAGGAACAGCAGGATGAGCACCAGGAGCACCAGGCTGCTGCTCACTCACCTGAAGCTGCACAGGCCAGAAGGGGCCAGCGCTTGGAAGTGGCTTGAGAGCACCTTACTGCGCTTTAGGGGGCCAGTGGGACCCGTTTCTGCACTGGCAGTCCTACTCAGAAGGACTTCCATGAAGATCTGGTTTCTCTGTTCAACAGATGGCCAACGCTCCTCAAGAAATGTCATTCTCTTATGAGCATTCACCATGTTTTCCGTACCCTGGCGAGTTATCTCCTGCATGGAGGTTGCCAACCTTTCCATGGTGATGCGTTCATGCGCCAATGACTCCACAAAGGCTCTGCTCATGGTCGCTGTGGACTCCTCCATTCGCTCCACACTCACAGCGACCCTGGAGACAAAACCTGCCAGAGACTCCTGCATCTGTGCATGGAGATCCATCACCTCTTCTCTTGCGGATGGACCCAGAGGCAGAGGGTCGACATGCAGCGCAGCTGAGCTGAGCTGGCAGAATCCTGCGCCCTCCGACGAGGACTCTCCACTGCTGTCCCTGTCTCCAGAATCTGCTGAGGCTCACTTGTGAGCTGTGAAACACCAGGTGACAACACTACTCTATGTCCCAAAGGTTCCCCCGAGGTGTGAGTGTCTGCGCTGGTGCTGGGTGCGCTTACTTCTGCTGACGCTGCACCCTCAGAGGTTGGAGCTTCCTCTGAGGAGTCTGGCTGCACAGCCTCTTCCTCCTCCACAGTGAGGACGGGGGCTCTGGATGGTACTGTGGGGGAGTAAAGGAAGGAGTTAGAGATGTAATGCCAAGGTTCTTCTGGTGACTCCCAGCGAGTTGGCATCTTCTGACACCTGCATCCATGCAGCATTGGTCTCAGTGGGAGACCTCTTCCTCCCTGACCTAGGGAAGAGGACCTCCCTGTGGGCCCTTACCCCATCCAATAATGCCTGCAGTGAAGCCTCGTCGAATTTGGAGGCAGCTCAGGGTCTGGCACTGGCCACAGTTGCTGCAGGCTCCTCTGCCATCCTGTATGGTTCGTTTGGAAGCCTTCAGAGGATGCAGTGCTTGCTATGGACCTTGAAAGCACCACGAATGATGACATCATACTGTGGGGATTTCTGACTCGAATTGGACAATTAGCAAGACTTCCCACATGCTGGGAATTAATTGGCCACTTGAGGGAAAATTGCGTGGAGCTGGCTGACACTTTTTTATGTGTGTCAGAAACCCCACATTCGGGGAAACCCGACCATTTCCCACACAAGCCGAAAATCGGGGCCAGTGTGTCACACAAGGGAGGCGGGCAGCTTTCCAAGAGGTGGTCTTCCCACTTATGACATATATCCTGTCATTTGCACCTCAGTAACGTCGGGTACAGGATACACCAGTGCATGCTGGTGTCCAGCATTGCTATGAGTCACGGAGGGAGGGCGTACACTTTAAAGGGCCACTTTGCCTAATACAATCGATTGCACGAGGCAAAGAGAGAAATTAAAAAATATATATATAATTATTCATCAACAGATGTACTTCAAAGTTCCCTCTGGCTCTCAACTGTACAGCAAGTGCAAACAGGCAGAGACCTGCTCTGCCCCTTCTTCCTCTCCTTAAAGCCCCGGTAACTGATACAGATAGGCTTTAGGCAGAGAAAAATTGGCCCCCACTGTTATAGCACGAGAGTGTAAGGATTTAACCAGAAAAGTAATGCAAACAGAATCCTTTCAGAGTGAGCTGAAGAACTGCAAAGGATTGGGTACGTTACTGGGATTAATCATAGATCGTCAAAGGGTGGAAAGGAAATCAAGGATGAAATTTGTAGGAATATTAGAAAGGAGTGTATTAACGATAGAGTCGTAATTACAGGAGATTTTAATTATACAAGATTGGCACGGAGAAAATGTTTGTGGTGAAAGGGGGGAGTTTTGTGAAAGTATTGAGAACGGTTTTCTCAGTTGGAGGCGCTGATTTTTGTCTCACTACCACCTCATTTACGCCTGTAAGCAGGGTAGTAGTGAGATGAAAATCGGGGGGGGGGGGGTGGAATGGCAACTTACAGCTGGAGGGCTGCCCATTGCCATTTTCGGGATGACCTCGATTTAGACGGCCGGTGCTCCCACCAGAAGCAGGCGGGGGCCTAATTAGAATATTCAAATAGGAGTCAACTAATGTTGTCAGGACCCATGATGCAATTGGTGTGTCAATTAGTGCTGCCACTGCTACTTCCTCAACCCGACACAGACTGAGCGAGGTCTTCTTCTTAGGCAGTGTCTTCTTCTTAGGCAGTCCCTCGGAACCGAGGATGACTTGCTTCCACATTAAAAATGAGTTCTCAGGTGACTGATGAGTCCAATGCGGGACCTACAGTCTCTGTCACAGGTGGGGCAGATGGTGGTTGAAGGGGCGGGTGGGTGGGGTGCTTGGGTTGACGTGCGCTCCTTCCGCTGTTTGCGCTTGGCTTCCGCTTGCTCCCAGCGAAGAGACTCGAGGTGTTCAGCGCCTTCCCGGATGCTTCTCCTCCACTTTGTGCGGTCTTGGGCCAGGGATTCCCAGGTGTCAGTGGGGATGTTACACTTTTTCAATGAGGCTTTGAGGGTGTCCTTGAAGCGTTTCCTCTGCCCACCTGGGGCTCTCTTGCCGTGTCGGAGCTCCGAGTAGAGCACCTGTTTTGAGACCGGTTGGGAGGCAAGCCATTTACAGCTCTAATTAAAGGGATCATTAGCTGCAGTTAGGGAAAACTGGAAGCAGGTCTGGCACTCATATTTTCTTAATTCTTTTCGGAGTATTGAACCTTAAAGGCTTCCTTACATTCATCTCCTTGCTGCTGGGTATGCTCATTAAATTTCCCTGACGTTGAACCGCCCCCCCCAATCCCCTCCCCCCCAACACCCTCCCCAACCCGACCCCCCCACCCCAACCCTCCCACCCCAATCCCCTCCCCCCACCCCAACCCTCCCACCCCAACCTCCCCCACCCCAACCCCCCCACCCCAATCTCCCCCACCCCAACCCCCCCACCCCAATCCCCTCCCCCCAACCCCCCCACCCCAACCACCCCTCCCCCCAACCACCCCTCCCCCCAACACCCTCCCCACCCCGACCCCCCCAACACCCCACCCCAACCCCCCCACACCAACCCCCCCACACCTCCCCCCCACCCAACCCCCCCCACCCCCCCACTCCAACCCCCCCCACACCTCCCCCCCATCCCAACCCCCCACCCCAACCCCCCACCCCTCCCCCCACCCCCACCCCAACCCCCCCACCCCAAACCCCCCCAACCCAAACCCCCACCCCAACCCCCCCACCCAAACCCCCCACCCCAAACCCCCACCCCAACTCTCCCACCCCAACCCCCCCACCCCAACCCCCCACCCAAACCCCCCCAATCCAAACCCCCACCCCAACCCTCCCACCCCAACCCCCCCACCACCCTCCCCACCCCAACCCCCTCCCCACCCCAACCTCCCACCCCAAACCCCCCACCCCAACCCCCACCACCCTCCCCACCCCAACCCCCCCACCCCAACCCCCTCCCCACCCCAATCTCCCACCCAACCCCCTCCCCACCCCAACCCCCCCCACCCCAACCCCCTCCCCACCCCAACCTCCCACCCCAATCCTCCCACCCTCCCACCCCAACCCCCCCCCACTCCAACCCCCTCCCCACCCCAACCCCCCCACCCCAATCCCCCCCACCCCCAATGCTTCCTATCCTTCCCTTACGGTGCTCCTGTAGGCCCATGATCAGTATCTACCCACTTGATTTCTTGCACTCCCAAATGTATATATATTGGCTGTTGTCTTCATGTTAAAACTGAAAGTAAAAGACAGAAACAAAAGCAAACATACTGGTTGGCCTGAAATAAAAACAGAAAGTGCTGGAAATACACCACAGTTCAATCAGCATCTGTTAAGAAGGAAGACATGTTAATCTTTCGGGTGTAAGACTCTTTCTCTGCCCTAATCTATCTTTTCTATCGAGAGCTGCTGTCTGAACAACTCTGTATTCCAGCATTTTCTGGTTTTATTTCAGATTTCCGTTTTTGTTTTATTTGTACTTATTTTGGTTGACCTTTTCAATAAAATAATCCCATTTGTCAAGATAATTTTGACACAATTTTAAACAATGAACCAATTTGTTTACGCACTAGTTATTCCGAATAATAGTTATAACTAGTTGTAACTAGTTGCTAACTTGGCAATATTAGTGACATAATAAATCCCAGGTAAATCTGTCATGGCTAAATGGCTGTTATTTTTTTTACAGAAGTAGTGTTACGGGTTAAATGTTTTTTAAGGATGTCAGTAGGCCTGTAAATGCAGAGGTGTTGCTCGATTTGGTTCTGAGTAATGAAACAGATCAGGCTGACGAGCTAAATGTACATGCGCACCTTGAGAGTCGTGATTGCAATATAATAAGGTTTAAGATCCAACTAGAAAGGGGAAAAGTCAGTAGAAAAAAATAGAACACCAGATTGGATTAGGTCAGATTTTAGCAAGATGAGAAGTGAGTTAGCTACGGTAAGGTTAAAGGAGAACTTAGCACACACGACTGTAGAGCAACAGTGGGATGGTTTTTAAAAAAATAACTTGTGAAGGTACAAAATAAGTATATGCCATTAACAATGAAGGAAACAATTACAGGAAACTCTCTTTTTACCGGCACCTAAATAACCGAAAATCTCTCTTAACCGACAAAATTCAGGAGTAGATTCAGGTAAGTTTTACTTCATATTAGTGGCCGTGTAACTGGGGTTCCTGGATCTGTGGCCGTGTAACCGGGGTTCCCGCACCTGTTGCCATGCAACAGGGACGCCTGGATCTGTGGCCGTGTACGGGGCTCTCGTACCTTTTACTATACCTCTCTGTATAATCTGGACTTTTTGATCAACCAGCACCAGGCCGGTCCCGTCGGTGCCAGATAAAAAAGAGTTTCCTGTAATAGTTTTAGGATGCCATGGATAAATAAAGAGGTTAGAAACCGATTAAAATTGAAGGAGGGCCTATGAGGACTATATGAATAATAACAAGAAAAACTAAAGGAGAATTTGCGAAAATTATAAAAGAGAGATTAAAAGTGGGATAAGGAAAGTTAAGAGAGAGTATGAGAAAACATCAAAAGAAACAGTATGGTATTTACAACTATATCAGCAAAAAGAGATTTGAGAGGAGAGGATTGTCAATTTGTATTTAATAAAGTACTTTGCATTGTACTTTACTAAAGAGCATAGGAGAGGAGATGAATCCTGAAGTGGCTGAGAGTGAGATGAGAGATATTGAGATGAATAAAAGGAAAATTTTAGATAAATTAGTTAAGCTAAGACAAAGTGCTTGGACCTAACGGGATACAACTTTGGATCCTGAGGGAGGTGAGGGAGGAAATTGGTAATGCCTAGAAATTATATTTCAGGGCTCTATTGAGTGTGGATATTTGCTGTAGAACTGGAAAGCGGCCAAATGTAGTGCCCATTTTCAGAAAAGACGCCAGAGCTAATTACAGGCCCGTTAGCTTAACATCTGTGATAGGGGAAATTTTAGAGTCTTTAATTAAGGATGAAATTAGCATGTATCTAGATAAAGAGAAAATAGTTAGATGTAGACAGCATGGATTTCAAAAGGGACAATCGTACTTGACAAACCTCAGAGAATTCTTTGAGGAGGTAACAGATATAGTGGATGAGGAAATGCAGCGGATGTAGTGTACATGGACTTTAGGAAAGCCCTTGACAAGGTTCAACATGGAATTAAGGGAGGATAGCAAACCAGATTAAAAATTGATTAAAGGGAGAAAAGGAATGGCAGTCTTGATTTAACTCCGGGCCAGTTTTTGGCAGGTGAGCACTGGTGTGAGTTAGAAACTCACCCGCTGCTGCAGAAATGAGGCCTGGGGTACTTTAACTTCTGGGCCTCATTTAAATCCCGCTAGCTGGCTTCCCACTTGTTCTGGGCGGGAGGCAGCGGCAAGTCACACGGCCAAGAGTCCACCTGAAGAGACCAGGTAAGTGGCGGGATCAGCTGTCAACTGTCAGGGAGTCAATTGTAGCACTCCCACTCCCATCCTGGTGGAGATCAGCGTGTACCACCATTAGGTTTGCTTTGACACACTATCTCAATCAAAATGGCTGTTGGATGACAAGTTAGTGCCTAAGAATAATTTCCTTGTTAATCAGAGACAGGAGAAGTGATCACAAGGCATCCCAACAACAGCAACAACTTGTATTTATATAGCGCCTTTAACATTGAAAAATGTCCCAAGGCGCTTCACAGAAGTAGAATCAGATATAAGTCAACGTTAAGCAAATAAAGCAGATATAGGAGATACAGCAGATAATGTGACTAAAAGCTTGGTCAAGGAGGTGGGTTAGCACATCACCTTGATGGCTATTTTGAAGAAGCTAGGTTGGATGAGACAAACCTCAATGGTGGGTGGCCACTGAAGACACACACACTGTTCCTTAGAGGTATTTTTATACTGAAATAGGAAATATTGGTGGCTCGGCAGCCTCCTCGTTATTAAAAGTCTGGAAATTGTATCCTGGATTATTCCTGTAACTGCTGTCACTTGGATGTGACTTTAATGTGAAAAATGCTCTTCTCTTCATGAAGCAACCTTGGAAATGTCCAAAACTGATGTGAAGAACAACAGGGCTATTAAAAATCCTGTTACAATTGTAAAAGTGTTTCATATTTCAGTCATTAAAAACATCATGAATAATGATTGAAAAATAACTGGAAAAAATGTCACTAATCATTTCTAGGAAATGTTTTCAGAATCTTACTCCAACTTAACTTCAAACTTAGTTGCGTATGCGCCCTGCAGGACTATTTCAAATGTTTTGGGCAGCCTCAGTCCACTTCCTAGTGGTCAGGTGCCTACGGTACTTCACTGTCCCTAATTTGGCCATGATTGGCAGTGTCACTTGGAAGATATGTCATGCGAGTGCTCTAGGGATGCTCTTCTAAGGTTGGGACTGAGTTGCATTGTTGGGTCAGAATAGAAGGAGCTTCATTCTACATTTTGTTGTGTTATACCTGGTGTGGACGTGCTTGACCTGTGAGTGTGCAGTCTGCCTACTCCCTGAAGACAAAGCTACACAAATCAAAGGCAGAGCGTTGTGTCGGTGCGGCTCATGTTTACACTGAACAGTCACTAGCATCCACCTAGTTGAAACTTCAAGGCGTGGGGGGAGGGGGAGTAGAGAGAGGTCAGAATTTCTACCAGTGTGATAGCAGTGTGAGGGCTGGATACTACAGAGTTCATTCCAGAGTTCAATCCACGCCATTTCCACTGCTTAAGCAAGTCAGGGGGTGGGGGGGGGAAATCCATAGCCCTTCCATCCAGGAATGTGCAGGGAGGGCTGGAAATTAGGCTGACATCCAGTTTTGGAGGGTTCGAATCCTGCACAGGGGTTTCCAGGATACTTTGTTGGGCACAGAGCCTCCACCCGTCCCAACATGACCATCAACATTATAGGGGTCAGGCAGTACCTATGTCATCAGCAGTCCCCACGTTCCCAGCCCTCAGAAGAACCCAGCAAAGGGTTGATAGAGGTACACTTGGTGAGACTAGGTGGACCCACCATCCGAATGGCAGAAGTGGGGTCCATCTAATGGTTCATGTGGGATTGTGGCCTCGGCCCTGAAGAAAAGATTGGGATTTTTTTCAAATGGTTAGCATAACGATATTTCCCAGCGGTCCCCAGCAACCCTCGTCCAGCCACTCTTCCATTGGACTTTATGGTCTCTCTTCTATGGCGGACATTCTAGATGGGCTCCTAATGGCGTAGGTGCCTGCCATTGCTATAATGATGAAGGGACCTCCCCCTAAGCCCAAGAACTTTGGCGGGGTCAGGGGCAGAAGTCCCAGTTGGTTGCATTTAAGCACTTATGCTGCCCCTATATATATTCAGCCCAATGTAGTGTTGTGTTTAAAATTGGTTGAGAAGGGAAAACTGCAGCTCGGGCTCAGGAAAAGGTTGTTCAAATTACTGAGCTTTGACTTTCAATGATTCACTATTTTCATTGCGTAGGTCTTTATTAAATTGTGGCCAATGTTCATTTCATTAAGCAAATGGTATGGCCAGATTTCTGGTTCTTTTCTGGGGGAGGGTGGGGGGGGGGGAGGCGGGGGGGTTTGTGCCAATTTTCTCCCTGAAGGCGTTAACCCTGCTGGGGTATGTCTCCACAGGGATCAGGCCTCCTCCAAAACTTCGCCTCGATCGCCATTCTTTGTGTATGAGCATTAAAAAGAGTTCACACTGGTGGCTGGACAGCTCACCCACTGCATTGGACAATCGTACATTCACCACCCACGATTTTCCAGTACGAAGCGGCAATGAGCATAGTTTCCCCCGCTGCCAGTGGGAACTCCAAACATTACCTCCAGAGACTTTAAAGCCTCTTATGTTGTTTTCACATTAAAGGACAAAGTGAAGTCACAATAATCTTAAAAATAATTACGTCCGAAAACCTTTTTTTAATTGGCCAATTGCTGGAGCCCATTTTGGAAACAGGGCTACAAGCATCCCGGCTATCCCATCATGCATTTGTTACAACACCACAATAACTAATAAGAACATAACAAATAAGAGCAGGAGTAGGCCCTCGAGCCTGCTCTGCCATTCAATAAGATCATGGCTGATCATCGACCTCAACTCCACTTTCCCGCCCGATCTCCATATTCCTTGATTCCCCATGAGTCCAAAGATCTATCTCTCTCAGCCTTGAATGTACTCAAAGACTCAGCATTCACAGCCCTCTGGGGTAGAGAGTTCCAAAGATTCACAACCCTCTAAGTGAAGAAATTCCTCCTCATCTCAGTCTTAAATGGTCGACCCCTTATCCTGAGACTATGCCCCGTAGTTCTAGACACTCCAGCCAAGGGGAAACAACCTCTCAGCATTTACCCTGTCAATCCCCTCAGAATCTTGTATGTGTTTTTAATGAATGAATCAGGATTTAGAAAGTTGCTAAGAAGAAATAAAGAATAATCTCCGTGCTGGAAAGCACGCAAAGTAAGCAATCCAATGATTTCTTTGGTTGAAAGCCCAAGTTAGGGCAGAGTGACACTATACAGTTCTCGTAACTCTTTACTGTTACTGGAATATTCTACTCATCAAAACCTATTGCAATATACAAAAACAGTTCGGGGTGGTATCGAAAAATGTCGTTCCTAAGACCATGTATTAGTCTATCTCATGGACAGAATACGTATATGGAAGTTCTTTGAATCTCCTAAGCAAGTTAGCTCTAGTAAATCGAGAAGAAAAATTAGAGTACATGATTAACAAGCCTGCTGCATAAAACAAAATAGCAATTTTTAAGCGATATAAAAGTATTGGTTTCTATAAACAAAAGTTAATTCTACAATCGCAGCCTTGTTTTTTGTTTGCCAGCATAGACCTATTAGCACAGTACATTGTATCACTTTTAAAAATATAATTGAAATTGAAATGACTCCATCTCCTTAAGGCATTATCAGAAACTTTTTTGTTGCCTCTCAAAAGAATGAATGTTATTTTTCTCCTTTCACACTGTATTGATTGTTTAGTAAGTGCTGACTTTTACAGTATAAGTCCCAATAAATTCGTAACAAGAATAATATGCCCTTCTAAATTTTAGTGATTATAGTTTTTAACTGTAGTCTAAGTAAACCTGCAAAATACCTCACCTTGTCTGATGGACACCAGGCGGCCATTAGAAGCCCGCAAAACCACTTGAGGATGACTCTGCTCCAAATCGAAGAGGTCATCTTTGCCGGGCTTTGAGTTTCGTCCAGATCTTAGAGTACCAGTTGGCCCCATCGCACTCAGATATTTTCCCTCATGATCCTTGAAGGCGATCTTCCCAGCTTTAAATTCCAAAGTGTAGCTAGTGTCCTGATCACGCTTCTTAATCAGTTTTCCGTCATTTCTGAGAAATCTATTGTCACAAGTCTGGATGCTATACTTCTTCTCTTGATAGATCAAGGTGATGAGGGCGTCCACGCCCCAAGGGATGTTGCTGTCAGCGGAGAGCTCATCTTCTTGGACTGAGAGATGGGCATATCTTTTTCGACTGACACTTAGAAGATTGGCTTGAGGGTGGTTTGCCAGGTGGATGGACCAAAGTTCTGAATCGGTAATGGTCTGTGCAAAACATGAGAGACGGTCTTCAGATCCGCCAAAGTACCGCTTGTGGGGTTCAGACTGTAGAGTCCATCTCCCATCAGCATGCGCAATAACCGTGAACCTGCAGTCAACGTCAGGTTTCTCTGCCTCACATGACACATTGCCATCCTTATTAGCCAACAGGTAGCGCCCGAGGTGGCTCTTGAAAAAGACTACAGAGCTGTTCCCTTCATCTTGTTCCAGCACCCAGATTTGCTTTTTCTTTAGGCTGACACCAGATGCATTGACTTTGAAACCAAATGCTTCTGCTGTCAGGTACTTATTGTTACAATTAATTAAGCCAAATTGGATCTTTAAAGCTTGGTGGGTTCCGTTAGTGGGCATTTTTTTTTCTTTCAGGTTATTTTCCTTCTCGCTATGGAACTTTAGAACGGTTTTTCAGTGGGAGCTCAGAAACACAAATACAGGCACTTTTTTTGATCTGCTCCTGAGAGATTTAAATTAGACCAAATAGCCAAAACACCTAAATCCTATAGAAGCAGCCAATGACGTCAGCTTAAATGCCCAGTTCCCTAACCTCTTAGCTCGTCTGCGATGCTTTATAAAGCCTTTAATTGCAATTATCCAACGGGTACCTCAGAAAAGAATTTGCATGTTATGAAGACTTCGTACTTCAGATTGGCTTTTGTACACGTCGACTTTTTGTGAAAAAGTAAGTGCTTGTCTCAGCTGCTGCAGTCTGCTCTAATTGTTCATGCCGAGGATTATAGGCTCACAGATTTTAATAAACTGCCAGTGCTTTGTAATTAATAGCAGAGCTTGCTGGAGCAACAAAGGGAGTTTTATGTCAAACAGTGGTCCTTTTGTGTGTTTCCTTTCCTTCCCTTGCGTTCCAGTGGATACGTTTCTTCAGACTTACTTTGTTGGTTGTAGAGTCCTTCCTTTCTCCTGTTTTTCTCAGTTCACCTTTGTACACCAGCGTGCCCAGCCTCTCAAATACATCCCTCTGCTTTGGTCACCAGCTACCTGTCCCTCTGAATTCTTGTGCAGTATCTCAGGTGAAAAACCCGTTGAAATGTGATAGCCTTCCCTGCAGTTGAGTTGTCTAGGCGTTCTCTTTCTTTTTTGCTGGAGTGTAGAGTTACTCTGTTCTCTGATTCCTTCTCTCCAGGTCACCTACAGCCGTCTCCAGTTTTACTGTTTAATCCTCTTTGCAATTATCCCAGGGCCGCTGTTTCTCGGTTTTAATCCTTTTATCCTGTCTTATTCCAAAACACCTTCCTCCATCTGTGCTGTCTCTACCTCCAGTTATGCGATTCCCTGGTAAAAGACTCATTACAAAAAAAAAGCGGAAGATTAACTCATAAATAGATATATAATAGATATTCAGTTAAAGAACATGGCAGGTGAAGGAATATATTACTGTATTCGCTGCTAGTGTGTGAAACTTTAATTTACACACACATAAAAGCAGATTGAAAGACTTCAAAATTCGACGTGCCTTCAAAGGATGACAAAACACCAAACAAATTTCAATGTAAACCAGATTACATTTTTGTGCTCTGTTGTGAATGTTATATACTGTAGATACCAACTCTGCCTCTTCTTTGCTTTCAGCTCAGAATTATTAACAAGCACTTAAGAGGATTTAAACACCAAACAAAAACCTTCCTAACTTTTTTTTTATTTCAAGAATAGTAGGAATCAAGAGTGGATCTTCTGTACATTCATCAAATTCAATATTAGCAGAGAAATAATTTTTTCGTGTTTATGGTAGTAAGTATGGTGATATTTTGAGTTGCAAAGGATACTCCATATATTGAGTTTTCTTTGAGATTCATTGCGGATTGAGTCATTCTACCGCCGTTCTTATATCATCAACATGCACTACTGAACAGCCTTGTGAGGTCAGCTATTGATCTGAAAAGAAAGGGAAAGACAGACTTTTTATAGTGAGCCACAAATGATAGACAGTAATGGAGAAATACAAGTCCGCTCTCCAGATTAGGAAGAGGGTGGAGCAAGGCTCTTTATTGTATTAGTCACAGACAAATGACCCATCAAATGCTGAATATCACTGTTCTGCATCAATCTGGAGATTTTCCATTTACTTGTCTCCAGATTTTGTGACCTGCACAGGTATTTGACATGAGTAGTAAAAACGTTCATTTTCCATTTCTGAAGTTCCAGTTCTAGCCCTTAACATAACTAATGCCTTAGTCTGTCCCCTTCAAAACTGATGGGTATCATCAGTCCACAACCTGGCTTGTGGTTGGGACACTTCACCATAGTGGAGTATTCCATCTATGTGGGGGGGTGGGGATAGCTGGTGGAGTGTTCTATTCCATGGGGAGGATTGAACGGTTATATATCACCTGCTGTTTAGAGTTGCTACCTATCTCATTTTGAGTTAGACATTCCATTTTTTGACTGGGCTGTCTTAAAATTTCAAAAAGTCCCGTTTTTATATCTCATTTTGAGTTAGACATTCCATTTTTTGACTGGGCTGTCTTAAAATTTCAAAAAGTTCCGTTTTTAAAACATAATCCCTATTTTTCCATTTACAGGCACTTCTGTGTCTTATGATGTGGAAATATTAGGTCTTTTCTCCCCATCTCTCCTGAGGTTACTGGCTAAGCTGTGATGCAGTGGCCATTTTCACGTGTGAGGCTATACATGCTGTTCAGCTGTAGCAGGCATGAGTACCAAGCTTGCTCCTGTTCTTTTCTTTATTCATTCATGGGATGTGGGCATCGCTGGCAAGGCCAGCATTTATTCCCTATCTCTAATTGCCCTTGAGAAGGTGGTGGTGAGCTGCCGCCTTGAGGTGAAGGTACTCCCACAGTGCTGTTAGGGAGAGAGTTCCAGAATTTTGACCCAGCGATGATGAAGGAACGGCGATATATTTCCAAGTCAGGATGGTGTGTGACTTGGAGGGGAACTTGGAGGTGGTGGTGTTCCCATGCGCCTTGTCCTTCTAGGTGGAAGAGGTCGCGGGTTTGGGAGGTGCTGTCGAAGTAGCCTTGGCGAGTTGCTGCAGTGCATCTTGTAGATGGTGCACACTGCAGCCACGGTACGCCGGTGGTGGAGGGAGTGAATGTTTAAGGTGGTGGATGGGGTGCCAATCAAGCGGGCTGCTTTGCCCTGGATGGTGTTGAGCTTCTTGAGTGTTGTTGGAGCTGCACTCATCCAGGCAAGTGGAGAGTATTCCATCACACTCTTGACTTGTGCCTTGTAGGTGGTGGAAAGGCTTTAGGGAGTCAGGAAGTGAGTGAAGGGGAGGTGGCTACACTCTCTTGTTGGAGATAGTCATTGCCTGGCACTTGTGTGGCCTGCCACTTATCAGCCCAAGCTTAATGTTGTGCAGGTCTTGCTGCATGCAGGCACGGACTGCTTCATTTTCTGAGGAGTTGTGAATGGAACTGAACACTGTCCAATCATCAGTGAACATCCCCACTTCTGACCTTATGACGGAGGGAAGGTCATTGATGAAGCAGCTGAAGATGGTTGGGCCTAGGACGCTGCCCTGAGGAACACCTGCAGTGATGTCCTGCGGCTGAGATGATTGACCTTCAACCATCTTTCTTTGTGCTAGGTATGACTGCAGCCAGTGGACAGTTTTCCACTGATTCCCAATGACATCAATTTTAATAGGGCTTCTTGCCTTGGTCAAATGCTGCCTTGATGTCAAGGGCAGTCACTCTCACCTCACCTCTAGAATTCAGCTCTTTTATGCTTGGACCAAGGCTGTAATGAGGTTTGGGGGTGAGTGGTCCTGGCGGAACCCAAACTGGACATCAGTGAGCAGGTTATTGGTGAGTAAGGGCCGCTTAATAGCACTGTCGACGACACCTTTCATCACTTTGTGGAGTGATTATTTGTACGAACATTCTGCATGGCCATCTGCGCATGGGCACTTGATCCCCTCCCGCGCATGCGCGCTGTTACCGAGGCCAAGCAGCACATTACCCAACAGTTGCGGCCTGCCTCGGCCACGCTTTCCTCCGCTCCGTGGGAGAACTGGATCCGTTGATGGCCAGGTGGGGGGGGTGGGGGGAAGAGAGGGAATCAAAGGGGGGAGAGAGGAGGGGGAAAGAAAGAGGGAATCGGGGGAGGGGGGGGAGCGGGGAGAGAGAAGGGGAGAGATGAGAGAGAGAGGGGATTGGAGGGGGAGAGAGAAGGGAGGGAGAGAGAAGGGGGAGAGAGGAGGGAGGGAGAGAGTGGGGGGAGAGAGGAGGGAGGGAGAGAGAGAGAGAGGGGATCAGAGGGGGGAGAGAGGAGGGAGGGAGAGAGAGAGAGAGGGGATCAGAGGGGGGAGAGAGGAGGGAGAGAGAGAGGGGATCAGAGGGGGGAGAGAGGAGGGAGGGAGAGAGAGAGAGAGGGGATCAGCGGGGGGAGAGAGGAGGGAGGGAGAGAGAGAGAGAGGGGATCAGAGGGGGGAGAGAGGAGGGAGAGAGAGGGGATCAGAGGGGGGAGAGAGGAGGGAGGGAGAGAGAGAGAGAGGGGATCAGAGGGGGGAGAGAGGAGGGAGGGAAAGAGAAGGGGGAGAGAGGAGGGAGGGAGAGAGAGAGAGGGGATCAGAGGGGGGAGAGAGGAGGGAGGGAGAGAGAGAGGGGATCAGAGGGGGGAGAGAGGAGGGAGGGAGAGAGAGAGAGAGAGGGGATCAGAGGGGGGAGAGAGGAGGGAGGGAGAGAGGGGGAGAGAGGAGGGAGGGAGAGAGGGGGAGAGAGGAGGGAAAGAGAGGGGGAGAAGGGAGGGAAAGAGAGATAGGGGATCGGAGGGGGGAGAGAGGAGGTAGGGAGAGAGGGGGAGAGAGGAGGCGGAGAGAGGAGGGAGGGAGAGAGGGGGGAGAGAGGAGGGAGAGAGAGGGGGAGAAGGGAGGGAGAGAGAGAGAGGGGATCGGAGGGGGGAGAGAGGAGGGAGGGAATGAGAAGGGGGAGAGGAGGGAGGGAGAGAGGGGGAGAGAGGATGGAGGGGGAGAGGGAGGGAGAGAGGGGAGGGAGAGAGAGGAGGGGGAGAGAGAAGTGGAGAGAGGAGAGCGAGAGAGAGAGGGGTTCAGAGGGGGGAGAGAGGAGGAAGGGAGAGAGGAGGAGAGGAGGGAGGGAGAGAGGGAGGGAGAGGGGGAGAGGAGCGAGGGAGAGAGAGGGGGGATCGGATGGGGAGAGAGGAGGGATGGGGGAGATCGAGAGGGGGAGGGGGAGAGAAGGGGAGAGGGGAGGGGGAAGAGATAGAGGAGGGGAAAGGGGGAGAGAGAGTGAAGGTGGGGAGAGAGAGAGGAGGGGAGAGAGAGGAGGGGAGGGAGAGAAAGAGGAGGGGAGAGAGAGGAGGGTTCGAAAGGGGGCGTGGAGAGAAGGGGAAGGGGAGGGGGAAGGGGAAGAGAGAGAGAGAGAAGGGGAAGAGAGAGAGGGGGGAGAGAGAGGGGAGGGGGAGAGAGAGGGGTGGGGGATAGAGGGAAGGGGAGAGAGAGAGAGGAGGGATCGGAGGGGGAAAGAGAGGGAGAGAGAGGAGGTGGAGAGAGGGGGAGGGAGAGAGGGGAGGGGGAGAGAGGTTGAGGGAGAGAGAGGAGGGGGAGAGAGGGGAAGGGGAGAGAGGGGAGGGGCAGAGGGGATTGGAGAGAGGAGCGATTGGAGGGGGATCAGAGGGGGAGAGAGAGGGGAGGATGGAGAAAGATGGGGGAGGGAGAGAGAGAGGAGGGATCTGAGGGGGAGAAAGAGGGAGAGAGGGGCGAGGGAGAGAGAGGGAGGGGGAAGAGAGAGTGGAGGAATCAGAGAGGGAGAGAGGAGGGATCAGAGGAGGGAGAGAGGAAAAGGGAGAGAGGAGGGGAGAGAGAGGGGAGGGATTGGAAGGGGGAGAGAGAAAGGACAGGAGGGAGAGGGGAGAGATCGGAGTGGGAGAGATCAGAGGACGGATCGGAGGGGGAAGAGCGCGGAGAGAGGGAGGGGGAGGGGCGAAGAGAGAGAGAGAGGAGGGCGGTGAGAGGTTCAGAGGGGAGAGGAGGAGGTCAGGAACTCAGGGGTGGGGATTAAAGAGCACAGAGAGCACAATAGGGATGGGGGAAGAACGTGGTCCAGGTCTAAAGGGGAGGATGAGAGCGAGAATGTGATCCAGATGGTAAGACAGATCACGTTCTTCCAACCCCACCCTCACCCCCTTTACACCCGCACCACCTTCTCCCTCCCCGCCCCCCCGACCAGGTTGATTTCTCGGAAAGCTCAGTGCGTGTGTGGCAAGTGACATCATTGGACTGGATGAAATCCAGAAGTCACGACACTGTCACTATTCACTTCATACCCAATAAACCTGTTAACAATCTGTGACCCACACACAATGCCCCATCTTTGGGCGGGGGGGGTGGGGGGAAAGGAGGTCAGGAGCTTGGGCGGGGGGGAGGAGGTCAGGAATTTGGGCGGAGGGGGGAAGGAGGTCAGGAGCTTGGGCGAGGGGGGGAAGGAGGTCAGGAGCTTGGGCGGGGGGGAAGGTCAGGAATTTGGGCGGGGGGGAACGAGGTCAGGAATTTGGGTGGGGGGAGGGGGAAGGAGGTCAGGAGCTTGGGCGGGGGGAGGGGGAAGGAGGTCAGGAGCTTGGGCGGGGGGAGGGGGAAGGAGGTCAGGAGCTTGGGCGGGGGGAGGGGGAAGGAGGTCAGGAGCTTGGGCGGGGGGGAAGGAGGTCAGGAGCTTGGGCGGGGGGAGGGGGAAGGAGGTCAGGAGCTTGGGCGGGGGGGAAGGAGGTCAGGAGCTTGGGCGGGGGGAGGGGGAAGGAGGTCAGGAGCTTGGGCGGGGGGAGGGGGAAGGAGGTCAGGAGCTTGGGCAGGGGGAGGGGGAAGGAGGTCAGGAGCTTGGGCGGGGGGAAGGAGGTCAGGAGCTTGGGCAGGGGGAGGGGGAAGGAGGTCAGGAGCTTGGGGGGGGAAGGAGGTCAGGAGCTTGGGCGGGGGGAGGGGGAAGGAGGTCAGGAGCTTGGGCGGGGGGGAAGGAGGTCAGGAGCTTGGGCGGGGGGGAAGGAGGTCAGGAGCTTGGCGGGGGGAAGGAGGTCAGGAATTTGGGCGGGGGGGAAGGAACTTGTTTGGGGGATGGGAGAAGGTCTTAACCCATGAGGCTGAGCTCTGTCTGTTCCAAGTGAGTTCTGTTCTGTCTGGAGTAGGCAGTCAGAATGGTTCGAATTACACTTTGCAAAGTAACAGATTACATCGGCAGGGAGGATCTAATTACACATTCCAGAGAAACTGCTGGGTGTGACTTGTCCTCCAAGGGGACCAATCAGCAATCAGGTCTGGTCATCCAAGGGGACCAATCAGAACTTTGGTGTTGCAAGTAGACATGACCATCACTTTGCTGATGATTGAAAGTAGGCGGATGGGGTAGTAATGGATTTGTATTGCTTTTTGTGGACAAAAGACGGCACCTCCGACTGTACAGTGCTCCCTCAGCACTGCACTGGAGTGTCAACCTAGATTTTTGTGCTCAAGAACCCACAACCTCAGAGGTGAGAGTTCTACCACCAAGCCACAGCTGACATTTAACTTATTTAACGCCACATACAGGAGGAATCACTTAAAAGCAATCAGCAGGTTGATTTTAACCTTTCCTAGCCCAAGGTGATGGTAGTTGTAATGTCCAATTTCTACCCATGCTTGAGATAAGCTCGCTCTGTGCACAGCAGGAATTAAACTTGGGTCCTCTGGTCTGTATGGCTTAATACTATACCAGCTTTACCAACCAGGCTGTTGGGGCAGCTCAAGCTATTAGGGCTTTAAATCAACTTACATCAGCATCAAAGAAAACTACCAGAAGGCAAGCCACGCCTTTCACCTGTCATTCAAGTGTGCGTCCCATCAGTCAGCCATTCGGTGGTTGGGATATTGCAGCCAATCCCAATCCTGCTCTCATGCAATATCCACGAATGAGCAATTTTGCAGAGCTCACAGGATAGTGAGAAACCAATGTGATGATTAATCCTCTCCCTCCGAGTGCTTAGGCCAGTTTTAACGTGGCGCGTCAATTACGAAGCGTTTTGGGATGTGAACGGTGTTATATAAATGCAAGTTCCTTCAGCTAACTCAGCACAGTCCATGGATTGAACCAGAGACCTTCTTTTGACTGTCTAATAGATCTAGTTAAAATTCGAATTACCAATATTGGCAAGTGACAAGATCATCGATGTAAATAAAATTCAGGCCTACTCACTCATCCTGTGTCAAGGACACTCGGCGGATCATTTTCACCTTCACTGCCTGGGTGGTAATCTGGAGGAGTGGATCACCCGCCCATTGTAGAACCTGCCCAATCTTCAACCCAATGATTAGCCCCCCAGATTTTTTTTTCCAGCACTTCCTGCTCTGTGCACTCTTAAGGTTGTGCTAAATATGTTTGTTAGTACAGCTAATAAATGAAAGATAATGGGGGAGAAATTCAATATCGCCCCATTTGGGGCGCCGTTATCGGCCGTGCGCAAAATTTAGCGCCTGCTGCTAATTATCGCCTCCGACGGCAAACTTGGCTTTTATCGCCCCTGGAGGTGATTTGAGCGCTAAATCAGGCGCTCCACACCTCTCTTAAGGCGCTAAGGCCGAGGAGCGAGGCGCTACCTCACAGCGCTGGCGAAGCTCATGTGATGTCAGTCAGCAATGGAACACAGACACACTGGCACCGGCCAATTCTTAAAGGGGAGTTCTGACGAATGGGCATCGACCTGAAACGTTAACTCTGTTTCTCTCTTCACAGATGCTGCTTGATCTGCTGAGTTTCTCCTGCATTTTCTGTTTTCATCTTAAAGGGGAGGGTTGATCTTGCTCTCCATCCACATCCTGCTCATTGCAGCCTTGAATCTCGGCCTGAATCTCAGCCGGGAGAGACCTGTACATCAAATCTGCTGGAAAGAACAATGGAGAGACCCAGGGAAAGAGCTCAGAGTGCAGCCCCCATAAGTCTCTTCTAAATCGATACAAGGAAGGTCAAATTGATTTTAAAATCAACCTGCAAAGTGCTGCTCAGTACCCAAAACTCCTTCACACAGCGTTGAATCTCTTCAGAAGTCTCTCTCTCTCTCTCTCTCTCTCAGAATGTGTGGTGCAATAATGTCACCGACAAAAAAAGGCAGGAAGCGGTCGCCTTTAAATAGCGCTCCCCCAGTCCCTTTCTGACAGCAAAACGCTCCCCTCAACCTGTTGTTGCTAGCGGCAGGCGGTAAGGCAGGGGGCGCCACTTAATTTCCGGTCCGGGGCGCTAACGGGTCGTTGCGCACTCGACTGACATCACAATCTGCTGGCGCAGGAGATCGTGGCGGTAGTGTTTAGCGCCGCCGCAAAATGTCTAGTTAATTTCGTGAGCGGCGCAAACATCGCTGCACCCGGGTGCTAGTTAATTTGCGCCCCATTAGCGCCCTCTTAAGGCGCTAACGGGAGGTGCAAACAACTGAATTTCCCCCCCAATATTTCTATAAAAATGCTTTTCCTCTTGTACAACTGTATATGATCCAGCTTAGATGCCATTTTAGAAAAGAATATATGATGCCTTTTGGTCCATTTGAATGAGGGTTCAAATCCAAATCGAATAAAAATCTGAAGGCTTCTTTTCTGTTGGGATAAACGGTTCTGTGACCTTGAGTTGAATCCAACCAATAAGTTTATGATGTGAATGTTGTTTTCATTCTTTTGATTTTCCAATTTCCTTCTCTTTTCTACCCTCCGCTCCCCTGATCAAGGTGCTGACTCACACTAGGCCGCAGTAACAAAAGTGCCAGCAGCCCTCTGCTATGGCAGAGGTATCTCATGGCAATAATGCGGTAATGCATGGCTTTAGATTGGGTCTATGAGCTGTACGTTTGCTATCGCTAATACTCGAGATGATTTGCATCCATTTATTCTCAAGGTTGCTGCAAATATTTAATTATTTATTTGTCGGATGCATGCAGGATAAAGAACTAGTAGAGTTGAGTGCTCATGTACAAGAAAGGTCTGTTAATGGAACAGCTGTAGTAGAATCAGCTATGACATACACACAGTAACCCATAAATACACTGCAATAATGAACATGCAGTAAATTCCAAACAGCAGACCCAGGATAAAATATTAAAAACTATGCAGAAAATCTATCTTATTATCATTGCAGAGCACTTGCAGTGAACCTAAACAACTCGAGTTGGTATAAAGATGGTGAACAAGGGTAGTGGAAATTTGGAACTCACTCCTTCAAAAAGTTGTTGAGGCTAGGTCAATTCAAAATTTCAAAACTGAGATTGATAGATTTTTGTTAGGTAAAGATATTAAGGGATACTACTGAGCTGAGCTTCTGACCCCATATCCTCATCATCATCAAGACAACCTACTTCCACCTCTGGAACATCGCCCGACTCCGTCACTGCTGCTGCTGCTGAAACCCTCATCCATGCCTTTGTTACCTCGAGATTCGACTATTCCGACACTCTGCTGGCCGCTCTCCCCAGCTTGCACCCTCCGTAAACTTGAGCTCATCCAAAACTCTGACGCCTGTATCCTAACTCACAACAAGGCCCGTTCACCCATCACCCCTGTGCCCCCTGACCGACATAGGATCCCGCTTCAGCAATGCCTTGATTTTAAAATTCTCTTACTTGTTTTCAAATCCCTCCAATGCCTTGCCCCTTCCCATCTGTGTAACCTCCTCCAGCCCTAGTACTCTCTGAGATTTCTGCATTCCTCTAAATCTGGTCTCTTGCACTCCCTGATTTTCTTCGCTCCAACACTGCTGGCCATGCCTCCAGTTGCCTAAGATCTAAGCTTTGGAATTCCCTCCCTAAACCCCTCCGCCATTTTACCTCTCTCTCCTACTATAAGACACTCCTTAAAACCTACCTCCATCTGTCCTAATATCTCCTTATGTGGCTCGGTGTCAAAATGTGTTTGATAATCGCTCCTGTGAAGCACCTTGGGATGTCTTACAGCATTAAAGATGCTATATAAATGAAAGTTGTTGTTGGTATGGAGTGGAGATAGAAATCTGGAATTCTTTACCCCAAAAGGCTGTGGATGTTGGGATAGTTGGAGCATTCAAGACTGAGATTGATCGATTTTTGTTAGGTAAGGGTATCACGCGATATGGAGCTAAGGTGGGTAACTGGAGTTGAAGTACAGATCAGCCATGATCTAATTGAATGGCAGAACAAGCTCAAGGAGCTCAATGGCTTACCCCTGTTCCTATAGAAAATATCTAATTTAAAAAATTGCCTTTTTTGCAGTGAACTATTGACTGATTTTGAAGCACCAAAATTTCAGTTTCTGAGATTTAGATCATGAACATCACCTTTTAAAAGTTTGGAAAATTAGTGCCAAGTTTTTCTAACTTTAAAAAAATGTGTTTTTCTCGCTCCAAGAGGGAGGCGGAGCGCTAAATCAAGCATCCCACTTCCCTCTCGGAGCGCGATCGGCAGCAGGCGGGGCGGTGAGTTCTGCAGCGCTGCACACTTGCGTTGGAAGGCTCCGTCCCTCCCTTAAAGGGAAGGGCCATCGCCGCAGGCTCTGCAAAAGAAAGGGCACCAGCCTGGACCACCAAGGGAGCGGCGAACCCGCGCGATCAGCCCGGCAGTCACTCAGAGTGCCGGGCTGATCGATTGCGGGCAGGAACCCACGAAAAAAAACAGATCAAAAAAAGTAAGTTTTTTTTTTAAAACTTGCCTCGGCCACCTCGCCTTTAAGCATCGCCCCCGAAGCGGCCGGTCGCATAATGCACGTCCCCTGAAGCTGGCATTGTTTTAGCCCGGCAATGCTTCAGGGGACGGAAATTAATTTCGGGTCCGGGGCGCTACGCGGCTGGATGACCTCACGATTTCCGGCTGCAAGTGGGCGTGGCGATAGGGGTTACCACCACCGCAAACTGGCAGGCGAACTTCGTGGGCGGCGGTAAAATCACCGCGCCCGGGCGGTAAGACCTTAGCGCCCCGTTATCGCCCCCCGGAGGCAGTAACGGGAGGCGCTAAGGCACCAAGGGGGAGAAATTCAGGTGGCTGCCCGTTAGCGCCTTAAGAGGCCGCTAAGTGGGTCGCAAGCCACTGCCCACGCCTCCCGCTAAATTCCGCGGGACACTAGTGGTGGTGCTAGCCGTTAGCACTGCGCCGCTACCGAAGACGTCATCGGTGTGCGCAGCGCCCCGCTCACGCCCCGGCCGCAATATTTGGAAGCGCCCCCTGATTTACTGCCAGACGCTATGTGTGACCGGTTCAGGGGGGCCTACCTGCGGCGGGGAGGTACAAATTAAAGGAGAGGTGCAGGGTGACCAGCACCTGCCTGCGCTCCCGTCCCCGGCCTCCTGAACCCCCCCCCCCCCCCGCGGAGTGCCGGCTGCGTTCCAAGAGCCCGGCACTTCTCCTCGGTGCTGGGCTCTTTTGCCGGCACTCGCGATCCTCGGGGGCCCAGCTGGGCCCCAGATTGCGCTGCACAAGGCCCCTCCCCTTTAAGAAGGGGAGGAAGGCCTGTAATACTGCAGCGCGACGTGCCGCAGCGTGTGGCGCTGCGGCACGTTGCGCCACGATATTCACTCGCAGCGCCCCAAGAGGGAGGCGGGGCACCTCCAGTAGCGCCACGCTTCCCTTTGGGGCGCTACCACTGAATTTCCGGCGGGCGGCCGCGAATGCTTCCGGGGCACTACTTTTAGCGCCCTGGCGAGGCTGGCGCCCCAAACGGGGCTATAGTCAATTTCTCCCCGCTAATTTCTAGCCCATTATATGAGTATATCAAGAATTTCTGTTTGTTGGAGTGAATGATCTGAAAGGAAATAGTTGAGAGACTGGCACAGTGAACTAATGTGTCAATAGACAAATGTATATCCTCATAATTATATGGGAATCTTCAACATCAATGCTATTTGAAGAAACATTGATTTTCTGTCCATTGTACATACCAACCACATGGATCAGAAAAGTCGTGCAAAAATGTCAGTAAACTCAATGGATATCATAAAGAATGGAAAGAGATAAACAAAGATAAATTTAGAGATAGCAACTTTTACAAAGTATCGATGTTCAGCATGCATGTATACGGCCTCTGTGGTGAGAAATGCTGATTATGAAAAAGCATATAGAATCAGATGGGGGGGGGGGTAGTAAACAGACATTTGATAGAAACTACTTCTGGGAGAATAAGGAAGAGTCAGAGAATGCCAAATAAAGAGATAAGACAATTTGTTAAAGTATTTACCACAGAGTTATCTAAGTTAAGGCAGCATATCGAGAAGTCTAAGATGCTTGTAATCAATTTTAGGTATGTTTCCTACACTACAACAGTGACTATACTTCAAAAGTACTTTATTTTTCTTTATGACAGAAACATTTTGCAAGTAAAAGTCACGTTAATTGTGGTGACATCAGTGTTATTCTGAGTGTTTCAGTTTTATCTATTTTCTACCTTTAAGGCAGAACAACGTGATTGAACAAGTAGGGCGCACGGGGGTAGTGCTGGCAACCAGGAAAGGTAATTAAGCCCGACAGTCCTGTCTTTGCAAACAGCCACTGGAGCCTTTTTAAAGACCTGTTAAATCAGGTTTATTTTGTGGGGTGAGGGGGAGAGGTTATAATACAATTAATTAATTTTTTTGGCTAAAATTAAGCACTTTTATCCAATCAAAATGATTAAAAACACCCTGGGGCACTGCTGCTTTAGGATAGGAGAATGATTTCAATTGTAACATAGAAAAGATACTGACTAACTGAGCTAGGGTGTGATGTTCATCTTTAAAGTTTCTACTCTCTCATGAGGGACTTGGCTTCCATCTGTTAGCTTCCCCCTCAGATTTACACAGTAACTGCCAAAGGCTGATTGGGATCATGTGATTCAGTAAATGGACAAGTGTGATGTCCAAATATATTCAAACATCTGGGGCTGGATTTTAACTCAGGTGCAGGATGGTGTCGTGTTATCCGAATTTTGTGTTTTTCACACAAATCTAAATGGATTTGGGCGATTGATGCAATTTTAACTCAATTGGCCAATTGATTTCCAACGTGTGGGAAGCCTTTGCAAATGGGTTTTTCATGACTGAAAGTCTCCTCCGATGACGTCATCATTGCTGCTGCATTTAAGGTCAACAGCAAGCCTTGCTTCTTCTGCAGACTGCCAAGCTTCTTGACTGTGCAGTGTGAGGGAGCTGCAGCAAATATGACAAGCGGGAGGGCCAGATCAGCTCCTCGCTTTGACGAGGTGGCACTGCAGGCATTAGTGGATGGGGCTTGGGCCAACAGGGAGGTGCTCTTCCCTTCATCATGGAGGAAGAGGCCTCCCACTCAGACCAAGGCTGTGTGGATGCAGGTGGCTGAGGAGGTCAACTCCTTGGGAGTCACCCGCAGAACCTGGATACAGTGCAGGAAAAGATTTCATGACCTTCAGCGCACTGGAAAAGTGAGTATGAATTTCCCATCACCCTCAATCTGATCCCCATTGCCTTTCCTCACCGGCACTCAGCTTTAGCAATCTCTTCCTCCACATCCCACTTGACACTCACATCCATGCACCCTTACCCATTCCCTCTCTCTTTATGCTCACATTCACATAACTATTCAACCATGCAGCCCTCACACTCCCTATCACTCTGATGCTTTGAACACAACTGACAACACACAGGGTTGTCTTGCAACCTCACTCCATCTTTGTCTCCTAAGTATCTATGCAATGCAATCTCTACACTCACTCCTTCATTCTCACTCAACCCCCACTTGTCTCCCTCATTGCAGGAAAAGAGAGCTCACAACAAAAGAGAGCGAGCCAGGACAGGAGGAGGGACAGCCTCAATAGCCCACCTGACCCCCTGGGAGGAGGCCGTCCTGGAAATAATGGGAATAGAGGATGATTTGCACATGGGGGATGGACAGACGGGTGTAACACAGCAAGCTGGTGACAGAAAAGTTTCCCATCTCTCTCTTTGACATTGCATGAGACGCTGATAATGATTGTGAAGCTGTCACAGATGGACTTATGAGCATCTGCAAAAAGCTATGTGCATGTAGCCTTTGCATCATATCTCTGACTCTTTCCTTTACTCCCCCACAGGACCATCACAAGCATCCGTCCCCCCTAGCCAGGAAGAAGAGGCTGAGCAGCCAGACTCCTCAGAGGAAGCTGCAACCTCTGAGGGCGCAGCATCAGCAGAATTCAGCACACCCAACACCAGCGCAGACACTCACACCTCGGTGGGACTTTCGGGACATAGAGTAGTGTTGTCACCTGGTGTATCACAGCTCACAAGTGAGCATCAGCAGATTGTGGAGACAGGGACAGCAGTGGAGAGTCCTAGTCGGAGGGCGCAGGACTCTGCCAGCTCGGCTCAGCAGCATGTCGACCCTCTGCCTCTGGGTCCATCCATAAGATCAGAGGTGATGGAACTCCAGGCACAGATGCAAGAGTCTCTGGCAGGTTTTGTCTCTCGGGTCGCTGCGAGTGTGGAGCAAATGGAGGAGTCCATAGCGAACATGAGCAGAGCCTTTGTGGAGTCACTGGCGCATGAACGCATCACCACGGAAAGGATGGCAACCTCCGTGGAAAGGATGGGTACCGTAGAGGATGGCTACGGTAGAGGAGAGGATGGCTACGGCCATGGAGGAGCTTAGTCGCCAGGGTATGGAAAACATGGTCATTGTTCAGAATAGAATGACATCTCTTGAGGAGTGATGAGCATCTATTGAACAGAGAAACCAGACCTTCATGGAAGTCCTTCTGAGTAGGACTGCCATTGCAGATATGGGTCCCCATGGCCCCCCTGATGTGCAGCAAGGTGCTCTCCAGCCACTTCCAGGCGCTGGCCCCTTCTGGCCTGTGCAGCCTCAGGTGGGTGAGCAGCAGCCTGGCGCTCCTGGTGCTGCTGTTGTTCCTGGTTCTGCTGCTGCCGCGGCTGGTGCTTGAGCTCCTCTAATGTCGAGATGGGAAGGAAATAAATGGCTCCCATGCTTCTGGTATATGCCTCCGTTGAGGAAGCGCTGAGTGAAGGTGGCGAGAGGGGTTTCCCAGGAGGTCACACTGGAGATGGGTGTGAGGCTCCAACCTTCTACAGGTGTGGTTAAGCCTTCTAAAAGTTGCCCCAGACCTGAGACCACTAAGTCCTGCCACCTGCAAATCATGGCTGATCAACTCACCTCTTTAATGGTTGACCTGCAGTTGATAGTCAGCAATCCAATAGTGCTCCCGCCAGGTTTCACATTTGTGTTTCCCACTAGGCGTGTTTCATGTGGGAAAAGAGTTAAATTCACAAGGGCCTTTCATAATAGGATTATAGAGGCCATTTAGTGGTTGTTAAGGGCCTTAACGACCAGTCCCGCCTGTTGGATGCGGGATGGAGTCGGGACCATCAGACACGACTGAGTTAAAATTGCTCGGATTCGGGAACCAGGCCGGGGGGGGTCCCGCCGGGGGGGTCCCGCCCACCAGATTTTGCAATTTTAACCCCCCGCACGCCTCCAAGCCCACCTCAATGGCTCAATGAAAATCGAGCCCCTGGTATCCAATAGAAGGAAAAACTCTGAAGGACTGAACTGTAGTCCAGTTCAGAAGGGAGGGTTTCCGATTGATTCCAGTTGACCCACTGGCCTGAGGTACTCCAAGTTCTGCAGTCAGCTGCAAGGAGGATAGAACCAACTTTCTCAAATGTCTCAGAAGCACGGCTGGATCTGCGTGAATATCTTGCCAGTACAAAGATGTGCGGGTTAGGTTGATTGGCCATGATAAAAATTGACCCTTAGTGTTAGGGGGGATTAAATACGTGGGGTTACGGGGATAGGGCTTGGGTGGGATGGCTGTCGGTGTAGGGACCGGGTGCTAGGGTTTGGATGATCAGCCATGATCTCGTTGAATGGCGGAGCAGGCTCGAAGGGCCGAATGGCCTACTCCTGCTCCTATCTTCTATGTTTCTATGTTTCTACATGATGGGTGAAGATGCATATATTTCAACAAAGTTGATTAGCTAAAGGCTTTAGAAACTATTAAACAAATGGAGAGTTGCCAGTGTAATAATTCATCTTCTAAAACATCGAAAATGGTGAGTGCTGTGCACAGAACAGCAGGATTTGGGTTCATACCCATGAATCTCCCACATTGAGTTCATGATCTTGGTTGCATCGCTATGTGGGTGAAATTATTCCAGTCAATAATTTTACTAAATAAAGCGGCATTAATACAAAACTTTGTTTTTGCTGAATTATTCGACAGGTGAAATTTCACTCCCTGCTTTGCTAGGAAGAGATGTCAACGTTTTCTCACTTAGAAAGCGGCAAAGACAATTGAGAGTATATCACCATGGAACACTCTATCACACCTTCAATGAGCTGGTAGAAACCTGCAAATGGGGCGTTTTCCCACCCTCTCAGTCAGAGCAGCTGAATGAGACCCAGAAAGAAATTCATACCAAAAAACATGAAGATGTCTTAATTCACAGTTCTTTTAAATTATAATTGTGATATTTTTAATGACATCATAACCTGATTCAAGTGTTTATTCAGTTAACAATTTGTATCATTTTATTGGAACTCCTATAGCCCAGTGAGCGTTATATCTGCTTAAGGATCTGTGCATTCTCTTATGTGTTTAATCCATTTAGAGCAGTAGTGGTCAGGCTCTGATTTCCAAGTCACATTCCTATTTTCCTAACAGCACAGATTAAGTTTCAGCTATGCTGGAATGAATGCTACACTGCCCAGCCTTGGTAGATTGGTTTCTAATGATTATTTCATACCTAGTCTCATGTCATTAGTTTTGCTTACACACTGCACTCTTCTTTACTTGGTTTTCCTACTACAGCCAGGCATCTATTACCTAGTCAATTCTCGAGATAGTTCAATCAAAAACGTACTGGACATGAAAACAAATCTTACCAACATAAACGATCTTGTCTCTCGATACCCTGGTAATTAGAAACCCTTATCAGAAGAAATTAAAGGTTTTTAACTCTATCATGTAACCATCTTCAGCCAGAAGAACAAGTAATTGTTTTCCCTCCTCTTCTGAAGGCATTGACTCATCCTGGGGTATGGACGCAAATCACCCTCACTGATGAATGAGAAGAACTTCTCCATAGATGGAAGATTAAAGCATCCCCATCATGCAGAGTTCATCATTGAAAACTGCCCTCAGAGAAAATTCGCAGAGAGCCTACAAGATATTCACGCTGTTACACTGGGAGCTTTGGCCTGGATATCTGACTTAGATATTGATATTTAATTTGTTTTTTGCTACTGCCATACAGAAGAAGAAGAAGAAGAACTGAGAAAGGCAATCTGGTGGTCCTATTTAGATTATAGGAATGGAACATCATGAAAGGATTAATTCCTTCCCGAAGCACACCACATTTTTGGTGTGCAGTGCCCCTGTTGCTCCTGGATGGCAGCTGTCCAGAAATATGGGCCCTGATGTTGCAGGACCGATGACGGTGTACACTTCGTAAGCCTTGTAAAAGGCCCTGCAAGTTCTGGGTTTCCACATGCACTGCGCATGCGCGAAAACCCGGAACTTGCGATCTGTTAAGGTTCGCCTTGGCATTCACCGCCAGACCTGGCTGGACCACATAAAGCACCATCGGGTCCTGCTCCCGTCTGTCAACACTGCTCACTATTCCAGAATCATTCTGGAATGCAAAGATAAACCCAGGCTTCTATTCTCTACTGCTAGCCATCTTCTTAAACCTCTCTCCGTCTCCTCCACCCTCACCTCTGACAACAGTGTGAGGAGCTCATGGACTTGTCTCTAAGATTCAGACCATCCGTTCAGCTGCCTCTGCCACTTCCCTTCCTTCCCCCAGCTCAAACTTCCTCTAAGGTTCCCCCTTGCCCTAGCCCTGAACTCACAACTTTCTCCAGTTTCTCTCCGATCTCCCCTGATGACCTCTCCACATTCATCTTGTCCATGAGACCCAGTTCCTGCTCCCTCGACCCTATTCCCACCAAACTGCTGACCACCCAACTTCCTTTTCGGCTCCCATGTTAGCTGACATTGTTAACTGTTCTTTCCTCAGGTACTGTCCCCCTCTCCCTCAAATCTGCCATCATCCCCCCTCTCAAAAAAAAACAACCCTTGACCCCTCAGTCCTTGCAAACTATCGCCCCATCTCCAACCTCCCTTTCCTCTCCAAAGTCTTTGAACATGTTGTTGCCTCCCAAATCCGTGCCCATCTTTCCTGCAACTCCATGTCTGAATCCCTCAAATCAGGTTTCCGCCCCTGCCACAGTACTGAAACAGCTCTCATCAAAGTCACAAATGACATCCTTTGTGATGGTGACAAAGGTAAACTATTCCTCCTCATCGTTCTCGGCTTGCCTGCAGCCTTTGACACGGTTGACCACGCCATCCTCCTCCAACGCCTCTCCACTGTCGTCCAGCTGGGTGGCACTGTCTGTTTCCATTTTTATCTATCTAATTGTAGCCAGAGAATCACCTGCAATGGCTTCTCTTCCCATTCCCGCATTGTTGCCTCTGGTGTCCCCCAAGGATCTATCCTTGGCCCCCTCCTATTTCTCATCTATTTGCTGCCCCTTGGCGACACCATCCGAAAACACAGTGTCAGTTTCCACATGTACACTGACGACACCCAGCTCTACCTCACCATCACTTCTCTCGACCCCTCCACGGTCTCTAAATTGTCAGACTGCTTGTCCGACATCCTGTACTGGATGAGCAGAAATTTTCTCCAATTAAATATTGGAAAGACCGAAGCCATTGTTTTCAGTCCCCGTCACAAACTCCATTCCCTAGCCACTGACTCCACCCCTCTCCCTAACATCTGTCTGAGGCTGAACCACCCTGTTCGCAAATATTTGACCCTGAAATGAGCTTCCGACCACATATCCGCAGCATAACTAAGACCACCTATTTCCACCTCTGTAACATCACCCGTCTCCGCCCTTGCCTCATCTTATCCGCTGCTGAAACCCTCATCCATGTCTTTGTTATCGCTAGACTTGACTATTCCAACGCACTCCTGGCTGGCCTTCCACGTACTACCCTACGTAAACTTGAGGTCATCTAAAACTTGGCTGCCCGTGTCCTAACTCGCACCAAGTCCCGTTCACCCATCACCCCTGTGCTCACTGACCTACATTGGCTCCCGGTTAAGCAACGCCTTGATTTTAAAATTCTCATCCTTGTTTTCAAATCCCTCCATGGCCTCACCCCTCCCTAGCTCTGAAATCACCCCCAGCCCCACAACCCCCCCACCCCCCGAGATATCTGCGCTCCTCTAATTCTGCCCTCTTGAGCATCCCTGATAAAAATCGCTCAACCATTGGTGGCTGTGCCTACTGTTGCCTAGGCCCTAAGCTCTGGAATTCCCTCCCTAAACCTAGCCACCTCTCTTTCCACCTTTAAGACGCTCCTTATAACCTACCTCTTTGACCAAGCTTTTGGTCATCTGCCCTAATATTTCCTTATGTGGCTCGGTGTCAAATTTTTGTCTTATAATACTCCTGTGAAGCGCCTTGGGACATTTTACTACATTAAAGGTGCTATATAAATACAAGTTGTTGTTGTACACCTCTGACTGCAAATTCTATTCCGTTCTTTTTACCTTTACACACAGAGGAAAATATACCCATCAGTCAACTCTTCTTGATTTGCATTGACTTTTCTCCTACCTCTCTTAGCCTTGATAGTGTTCTGCACCAAGAATCTTAATTCTTCCTTTAGGTTTCTCAAGAAAAATCCTGGCCAAGTTCCATAGAAAAGATCCATCATGATTCATCAATTACAACCCTACCTCTGGGGAGTCTTATAAAAGGTAATCAATTGGAAATGAATGTGCAGCAATTGGCATTTAAAGCAAAAATGCACAACTCATAATCCAACCATGTTAGATGGTTACATGTTGAAGTCAATTGTTTAATATTAATAACACTGAACAACCTGCTACCATTTAACATTTGTATATTGTACCCCCAAAAAATATTTCTATATGTATTGCTAAAAGACTATTCTGGCCTATATAAACCATTATTTGCATTTTTAAATAAAATTATTTTTCTTGAAAGTTACTGAATATGATGCTCTAATCTTTTCTTTTTCTCAGTGTCACATTTTGCTTGTTTTCTCCTTTGATCAATTTTTAGAACATTGTTTAACTCTATGCAAGAGGTTCTGAAGTGAACTGCATTTAGGTACCTAATTATTTATGGTGAGAACAGAACTGATAGTGGAAAGTCATTTTCTGTCTCTAGCTGCTGCATTTCTTCCTCTTAACTGAATACTGTAATTGAAGCTGTAAAGTCTTGCTTGGCCCCATACAAAACCTGTGTCAGATCACCGCCTGCATTTGCAAAACATACTAGTCACTGCACTTCAAAGCAATTAATTGGGGTCAATTTTCAGTGGTCTTACTGGGTGGGAACATGGCAGTAGCACTCCATAAATTGCGGTGCTGAACCACTGCCCCATTCCCACTCCTGATACGTCAGCTGTCATTTCCAGCTGGTCCTGGAAGTGAGTGACCAGACCACCCACTTGTTTCAGGCCGGGACCTCATTAAGGCCTATGACGTTTGTAGGACCCCCGTGCAATTTTCAAATACTAATGGGTGGCGCGTGCCCTGTGCACGGTCTTCCCATTGGCATTAGGCAGAGTACGGCCTAACCAGCAGTTCTTAAGTAGGACAACTGCAAGCCGCTCACAAAATCGGCAAAGGTACGTTTAAAAAAAAAAGATTTTTGTCGGGCCTGGATGAAAAATCTTCCCACCTGCTACCAGCCGCTCTGTGCCCCCCTCCTGCGATTGCCTCCCATCCCCCGCCACCTCTAACTGCTGGCTCGGTTCCACAGAGGAGCCGCTGCATTTCCAGTCCCCCTCGGTCAGCGAGCTGCCTGTGAGTGATTCTTCAGCGGCCTGTGAGTGATTCTTCAGCGCTCGCAGCTGGCCAATTCCATGCAAATGAGGTCTGACCGTTAAAATGGCTCAGGCTTCTCGTTAAGAACATCAGACGCGCCGTTCACTGTCCATCTGCCAAAAGTTAAAATCATCCCCATTGTATGCAAAGTGCTGTGAACCCAGTTCTGATGAAAGGTCACCGACCTGAAACGTTAACTCTGTTTCTCTCTCCGCAGATGCTGCCTGATCTGTTGCGTATTTCCAGCATTTTCTGTTTATATTTCAGATTTCCAGCATCCGCAGTACTTTGCTTTTGTTTGTATATATATGTAAGGTATCCTACAACAACAAGTTTCATTTGTATAGTGCGCATAATGTAGTAAAATATCCCAAGGCGCTTCACAGCAGCGTTATCAAACAAAATTTGACACCGAGCTACATAAGGAGATATTAGGACTGAAGACCAAAAGCTTAGTCAAAGAAGTAGGTTTTAAGGAGCGTCTTAAAGGAGGAGGCCAAGGTAGAGAGGCGGAGAGGTTTAGGGAGGGAATTCCAGAGCTTAGGGCCTAGGCAGCTGAAGGCACGGCCACCAATGGCAGAGTGATTAAAATTGGGGATGCGCAAGAGGGCAGAATTGGAGGAGCGCAAAGATCTCTGGGGTTGTAGAGCTGGAGGAGGTTACAGAGATAGGGAGGGGTGAGGCCATGGACGGAATTGAAAACAAGGATGAGAATTTTTAAATCGAGGCGTAGCTTAACCGGGAGCCAATGTAGGTCAGCGAGCACAGGGGTGATGGGCGAACGGGACTTGGTGCGGGATAGGACACGGGCAGAAAGTTTTAGATGACCTCAAGTTTACGTAGGGTAGAACGTGGGAGGCCAGTCAGGACAGCACTGGAATTGTCAAGTCTAGAGGTAACAAAGGCAGGGATGAGGTATGTTTTACCTAATCAATTTATGAGGCTGATTCATTGAAAATGTAGACTGCAAAAAAGTAAACATTGCCAACATTTCTGATCTTGTCTCAAGATATCCTGGTAATACGAATAACGCAATCCCAAGTATTTTTCTTTTCAAACCTAGAATCATAGAATGGTTACAGCACAGGAGGCCATTCGGCCCGTCGAGACCGTGCCAGCATTCTGCAAGAGCACTTCAGCTAGTCCCATTTCCCTGTCCTTTCCCCATAGCCCTACAATTTATTTTCTTGCAGGTACTTTATTCAATTCCCTTTTTTAGAGACTGTGCCGAGTTTTCCTTACCTAATTGTTCAGAATGATTCACGACCCCGCAGTTTAGACAGACTTTACTTCCAAAAAACTGGTTGAAACTACCACTTCCAACTGATCTTTAAAATGTTTTAGCTTGATGGCATATTTATCATATTTATATGGTGTATTAATCGGTCACTCCTGTATCATGTTGCCATAATTGCCACAATACAAACACATTTGACATTTTGCTAACTGTATTTATTTATTCATTATTTCACCCACCCCATATTTGAGTTATTTTTCATGCTGTTTATGCCTTACAATACACCATTCCTTGACTCTCTTCCCTCTCTCCCCTTATGTCTCTCCCTCCCTGGGACTGGGAAGCACTAGAGGGGTGTAGTGTATGTACCGTTAAGACAGAACTACTTTTACAGCTCCTGTATACTGTAGTACCGGCAGTGACCACACCTGTATATAAGCCTTGCGCATGCCTCTGTACCCCCAGTCTTGAGACTACCCTCCTCTAGTAAATACCTGTTGATTGTTAAGTTACAGCATCCGTGTGGTTATTGAAAAACATCATACTCTCAGAATCACGGATCTAACAGTGGCGACGAGTGTCGATTCGAATCTACCTGCAACTCTGCAGTTCCCTTCGAGGATTCGCTCCGGGAGGGCGGTGGAAGAAAGTCGAGGCCAGAAACACGGGCGTCGACCAGGAGCAACCGCCCAGTCGTCCGGCAGAGAGTGAACATTGCAGGGGAGGCTGTGGAGAGCCGGGCTTGGTTCCCCAGCCACGACAATCAGCAAGAGACTGACGACAGGTACAGCGCAGACCCTTCCCGGACAGCGGCGGCTGGAGCCGACCGACGGCGGAGACAAAGCCGAGCAGCGTCGATGGGGTAAGACAGAGGGTGAAGGGCGCAGCCGGGGGTTGAAAACCGAGCGGCGTCGAGAGAAAAAACAAAACAAAACGGAGAGAGGGTAAAGCAACAGCCGGGTTCAGGACCGAGCGGCGGAAACGAAAAAAAAAAATACGCAGAGCACGGCCAGGGCTCAAGGGCTGAACATTGTCCGCGGGGAGAAGAGAGAGCGCGGGAGACGCCATTGAGCCGCGGAGAAGAAGGAAGAGCGCGGGAGACGCCATTTTTAGAAGCTGCAGCGGAGAAGAAGGGCAAGCGCGGGAAGGAAGGAAAGCGCGGGAGACGCCATTTTGTGCCAGCGGAGAAGAAGGGGAATCACGGGAGACGCCATTTTTGACAGATAATCACACCCAGGGATGCCGAAGAGTGGCAGTATCTCTACGTTCGACAATGAAGTCGAAGATTCGGCGACATATGTGGAACGTATTGAGGTGTACTGCAGGGCGAATGAAGTGCCAGATGCTAGGAAAGCACTGGTTTTGTTAAATTCCATGGGTGCAAAAACTTATGGGTTACTGCGAAACCTAATAACCCCAGAGAAGCCGGTGAACAAGAATTTCGAAAGCATAGTAGAAATCCTACAGGACCACTTAAACCCCACACCGCTGCTGATAGCAGAACGATTTAAGTTCCATAAAAGGAGCTAACACAAAGACGAAAGCAATGCTGAGTACCTAACGGAACTGCGCAAGCTATCGAAACACTGCCAGTTTGGAGCAGGACTAGCAGATACGCTAAGGGACAAGTTTGTGTGTGGGCTGCAAAGTGAAGGAACCCAGAAACGGCTTCTATCAGAAAAGGATCTTACGCTGGACAAGGCTTTCAGTATGGCAGTATCACACGAAGCAGCCGCAAGGGGCGCTGCAGAGATACAACGGAGACCGCAAGAATATGGCACCAATGAAATGTCCTATGGAACAGGGAAGTGCTATCGCTGCGGCAGAACAACACATGACCAGAAGGATTGTTGGTTCAAGGACCAAGTGTGCAGACAGTGTGGAAAAGCAGGACACATAGCAAGAGTCTGCAGGTCTGGGAAGAAAACCAACAGTAAGAAATCTCCACAGGAGAAGTACAAAAAGGTACACCAGGTGATGGACAGTAGTTCAGACGAACAGAAAAGTGACACAGACTCCAGAAGCAAGGAGCTGGGTTGTCTGAAACTACATAAGGTAACCAAAATGGAGGATCACCAGACTATCTGGGTTACACTCAAGATAGACGGAGTCCAAGTGAAAATGGAATTGGACACAGGATCAGCCCTAACAGTCATAAACCAAAGGGACTATAAGCGGCTATTTTCACATATACCCTTGAAAGCTACAGAGATTGTCTTGAAGACGTACACAGGGCAAAAAGTCAACCCCAAAGGAAAAATAAGGGTGAAAGTGATATATAAAGGCCAGGAAATACCTAAAATGGATATATATGTATTGCCAGATGGAGGACCACCACTGCTAGGATGTGAATGGATCCGGAAGATACAATTAGATTGGCATTCCATACAGGCACTGAAGGTTGAGGCCAAAAAGGATGACGACGTCACACCTGGACGACTGTCAAAAATGCTAACTGACGCAAAAGAAGTGTTCCAGGAGGGACTCGGAACACTAAAAGGCATAACAGTAATGATTAAAATAGAGGAAAATGCAAGCCCAAAGTTTCTTAAGGCCAGACCAGTGCCTTATGCGATCAGACCAGCTGTCGAAGCAGAGCTGGAAGGGTTGGAACGTTCAGGAGTACTGTCCAAAGTAGATTGGAGCGAGTGGGCTACAACCATCGTTCCTGTAATGAAGAGGTCATTGAGTAATACGCCTGGGGAACCAAAGAAGGTCCGCATCTGTGGGGATTTTAAGGTGACAGTGAACCCAGTCCTTCACACGGTACAATATCCGCTTCCACGAATTGAGGATATTTTCGCCTCGCTATCTGGAGGTAAACGCTTCACCAAAATTGATCTAGCCCAGGCGTACTTGCAAATAGAGGTAGAAGAAGCTTCGAAACAATACCTTACGATTAACACTCATAAAGGTCTCTATCAATACAATCGGCTGGTGTTCAGGGTAGCATCGGCTCCGGCTATTTGGCAAAGGGCAATGGATCAAGTCCTGCAAGGGATTCCAGGGACCCAGTGTTATTTGGACGACATCCTGGTCACGGGCGAAAATGACAGTGATCACCTCGCCAACTTGGAGAAGGTGCTCACCAGATTAGAGTATGGGCTACGAGCTAATCGCCACAAGTGCGAGTTTTTCCAGAAACAGATCTCGTATTGTGGCCACGTCATTGATGAAGAAGGGTTACATAAGTCCCCTGAAAAGATTGAGGCAGTAGTCAAGGCTCCAGCACCGGAAAATGTGTCACAACTGAGGTCGTTCCTCGGGATGGTAAACTACTACCACAAGTTCTTACCAAATTTGTCGACGGTATTACACCCACTGAACACCCTACTGCAAACAGGGGTAACATGGAAGTGGAATGATGAACGTAGACGAGCTTTCCAGAAGTGTAAAGAATTGATCACATCAAAAGAGGTGTTGGCCCATTTCAACCCAGCACTATCAATTCGTTTGGCATGTGATGCATCACCCCATGGTATTGGAGCGGTGCTGTCACACAAATTCCCAGACGGGTTGGAGAGGCCAGTAGCCTTTGCGTCTCGGTCACTAACCTCAGCCGAGCGCAACTACGCCCAGATTGACAGGGAGGCCCTCAGCCTAGTATGGGGAGTAAAAAAATTCAACCACTATCTGCATGGGCAGAAGTTCACCTTGCTGACTGACCACCAACCACTTGTCTCCATCTTTAATCCTAAGAAGGGCGTTCCAGTGATGACCGCACAACGGTTACAAAGATGGTCCCTGTTTCTAGGGGCGAATCAATATGAAATAGAATATAAAGGCACGAAACAGCATGGAAACGCTGATGGGCTATCGCGCCTGCCACTGCCTACTGTGGAGGAAGCACCAGCAGTGGACCCTATCGAGATATTTTATTCGTCAATAATTGAACGATTGCCAGTAACGAACGCGGATACAGAGGAGACCCGCAATGATCCGACGCTGTCTCGGGTATATGATTTGACGGTGAGGGGATGGCCAACACATGGCGACTCACTGTTGCCAGCATTCTCATCCAGAAGAGAACAGCTGTCAGTATGCCAGGGGACAGTGATGTGTGGATCCAGAGTGGTGATTCCACCCAAGTTAAGGGAGAGAGTGCTAAATGAGCTACATGAAGGTCATCTGGGGGGAGTGAAAATGAAAAGCCTTGCTAGGGCTTATGTGTGGTGGCCGGGAATCGATCAACAAATCGAAGACCTAACCAAGAGCTGCTCAGGATGCCAGAAGGTCCAAAATGCACCACCACATGCCCCTCTACACCCATGGGAGTGGCCCTCCTCTCCATGGCAACGGGTGCATATTGATTTTGCTGGTCCTTTCATGGACTCAATGTTCTTAATAGCAGTGGATGCTCATTCAAAGTGGCCTGAGGTGATAAAAATGGCCTCAACCACTACAGAAAAAACGATTGCAGTCTTACGGACCATATTTGCCAGAAACGGCTTGCCAAAGCAGATTTGCTCTGATAATGGACCACAGTTTGTGTCCGAAGAGTTTCGAAAATTTATGAGAAGGAATGGGGTAAGGCATTACACATCCGCCCCGTATCATCCAGCCACAAATGGATTGGCTGAGAGGTTCGTACAAACCTTTAAGAAGGCGATAAAGGCCATGTGCGACGATGAAATTCCACTACAGCATAAGGTGGACAATTTCTTATTAGCCTACCGAAACGCGACACATGCAGTTACCAACCAGACCCCGGCCATGATGTTCTTTAACCGAAGGTTGAGATCTCGTCTGGACTTGCTCAGACCAAATGTGCGAAGAAATGTTGAGGATAAACAATTCCAGCTCATCAATGAGAAGCCGACAAGGAGCTTCAACATAGGACAACCAGTCTTGGCCCGTGACTGCCGAACAGAGAAATGGCAACCCGGAACGATATGCACAAGGCAGGGGCCATTAATGTACACAGTGGATGTCGGGGAGAACATTGTGAGACGCCACGTCGATCAGATCTTAGCGTCACAGGAACGAGTCAACCCCATGTCTCGAGTACCTGGGGATGAACCCGACATACCGGTAGCATCTACCTCAGAACCAGTAGCAGTGGAAACCGATGAACTACCCGATGAAAAGGGGCCAGAATCGCCTCCGCACCAAGAACAAGAACCTCAGGAAAGGCGCTATCCCGAAAGGATCAGGAAGCCGCCCCAAAGACTGAATCTATAAATGGACTATTGTTGTTTAATGTGCATGTTAAAGCGTTAATTGTTATTTGAATATTAGGGGTACTACTAATCTAAAAGGGGAGGAATTGTAGTGTATGTACCTTTAAGACAGAACTACTTTTACAGCTCCTGTATACTGTAGTACCGGCAGTGACCACACCTGTATATAAGCCTTGCGCATGCCTCTGTACCCCCAGTCTTGAGACTACCCTCTTCCAGTAAATACCTGTTTATAGTTAAGTTACAGCATCCGTGTGGTTATTGAAAAACATCATACTCTCAGAATCACGGATCTAACAAGGGGGGATTATGGGTTCAAGCATGACAGTGCTGTGATACCAGTGATTTGTGGTTCTGTATTAGCTGCCTCGACAAATATTGGCTTAGACAACAGTTTACATATTATTCAAATTCATTCAACAGTACAGCAAACATTTGATTATTGTGGAATTTGTACTAATGTGAATAACTCCAATGTAAATAATCCTTATAATAGAATAGGATTTTGTACTAGGTAAAAGAACTTGCTTCTATGCTGCACCTTATCTTAAACATCCCAAAGTGCGTAACATACAATGAATTACTTTGAAGTGCAGTCACTGTTGCTATTACTAGGGAAGCCATTTTGCACAAAGCAGAGTCCATCTGACAGCAATGAGATGAATAACCAGTTAGTCAGCTGTTGGACACTGGGAGAACTCAGTGTCATTTGAGATCCTTAACATCTACCGCAACAGGCAGATGGGGCCTCAGTTCAACATCACATCTAAAGGACAGGTTACAAAGTAGGTCATTAATTGTGAATCGAGTATAGTACATTGTTTGTAGCAAATTTAAAAAAAACTATTATAAACCTGTATTTTATAAACTTGAAGAAAAACTGCATTTACAAACAAGTTGAAACATAACTAGAAAATTGCAAAATAATTTAAATTATACGAAACTGAGTATTTCATATTCTTCCCAAGGCCAACATTGCATGTTGGTCATTAACATACCATTTTTGAAGACCTTTTAAAAACAGATTTTTGTGTCTTTGCAGAAACAGAGTTAACGTTTCAGGTCGATGACCTTTCATCAGAACTGGCAAAAGTTAGAGATGTAATAGGTTTTAAGCAAGTACAGAGTCAGGGAAAGGAGGGGAGGGGAGGGGAGAAATGAGCAATAGGGAAGGTCTGTGATAGGGTGGAGGGCAGGAGTGATAGGGTGTTTCCCTCTCCACAGATGCTGCTTGACCTGCTGAGTATTTCCAGCATTTTCTGTTTTTAGTTCGGATTTCCAGCATTCGCAGTACTTTGCTTTTGATTTTTGTGTCTTTGTTGAGTATTTAAACTTGACTGCTGCTTCGTTTCATGGATTCTAAATACAGCTTAACTTTAAGAAAGCATTCCAATACCTCCCAAAGAAGCCCAAAAGAGTTGCCCTATAGTAGCACCTACACAACGTAATGTGCTCATAGATTGTCCTGGTAAAGAGCTGATTTCTCAGTGCTGTCTGGTGGTGGCTTATTGGAACTGCAGTACCCTGTCTTCAAACTCACCTGTTCATCCCGAGAAACAGCTCCATCCTGTCCGAGCATGTTTGCATTTCCAGGTCAACTTAGTGGAAAACATTGGTTAGCCAACACTGATTTGTAATGCTGAGATTCAAAATAAAGTTTTAATTTTAAACACTGTTTTGGAATTGCAATTTTCATGATTTTAATGTGACACTCTCAATCTTCCTCTCCACTTCACGTCACCTTGATTTAAATACTGTAGCTCATAATTTTGCCCTGCAACCATTTATCTCACAGTACAAATACCAAACCTCCAGCACATGAAGAATATGAGTCTAGAAATTATTGTTGGCAATATTAGCATTCAATTTCTAGGCCAGTGTTCTTGGAAAAAACACAAAAATATTGAATGCATTTTAAACAATTTTAAATGACACTGGAATGCAGTTTTGTAAAAATGGAATTCATGGTTTATTAGGATTTAACGTAACTGTAGTTATTTGACTAAGAGGCAGATATTTGGACACTGATTCCATCAGTCAGCCCCCGATTACCCTATTCCACCTGCACCAGCTAATCCATTATTACCATGTGGGCACAATCTCCGTCCAGAGAAAATTCCAGGTCATCGGGTTTCGTGCTAAATTGGTACTTGTCTAATCCTTTGTGTGCCAGTCATAAAACTGTAATTTTAATAAAAAGATAAACAGAAGTGAGCACACAGAAAGTGTGGGCCATTTGTGTGAAGTGTAGCCTCTTCCTCCTTGGCAAAAACACCAGGGGAAGCCCGTATTTTAGTAGTAATTAGAAATAATAAAAAGGGATTTCCAGTTTGGTTAGGTTAGGTTTTCCCTCTCATGGGACTTTTTCGTTTCTGCTCCATATGCTCACAAGCTCCCACTGCATCATGGGGATTCTACTTTCTGCTCCAGTCTGTTGTCGATTTGGAAAAATATATTTTACATGTTAAAGGACAATGTTTCGAAACACTCTGTGTGTGGAAAATGCTACTTCTTGTGAATCAAGTCTGAGCAGTCTCAGCCCAGTTTCTACTGGTGTACGAGTCCAAAGCACAAAGTTACTCATAATCAATATTAAACTGTCCATCTCACTCTCAGTCCAAAGTGATGGGCGGTAGGAAACTGGCAAAGTCATACAGGTGCAGTAAGAGGTGCGTTTCAGAGGTAGATAGAATAGAGGAGATGTCATTGTGCATTCGGCTTTGACTGCGAATGACAAGAGCGATAAAGACGATTCATTGCTCAGCACTGACATCCCACACCTTGCTTTGCACAACATTTTAAAAAGAGAGGAAATGATTCGAGTTGAAATCTGTCTTCAAAAGTCAACGGGTGAATGAATAATAATTGATCACACTGGGCAAATAATAAAAGCATATTTTAATTATTGTCCAGTTAATGTATGTAAATATTTTCACAAACGTTGCGTGGTGAGTCACATGAGCTAAAAGCAATTCATAGGTGAGGTAACATTTAATGTTTAGCAAGGGCACATGCAACATTGTAGAATTAAGCTGAGGGATTGTTGATGCCTGCAGGTCCATGGCATTGTAAAAAACCATTGTAACCATCACCGCACTTCATTGTGTGAAGTGCTGAGAGCCATTTTGACAACGTGATAAGGTTTTATATACATTTCTTTCTTAACAGATACAAACTTCATTACTCTATTGTTTCTCACTTTCCTGTTTTTGAATATCTCTGGAATTATCAGGATATGCGACAAATCCATATGCAAGCCCGTATATTGCCAGCAGGAGTCACTCAATGTCATTCAGGAGCAGGATTATGTTTTTCCCCTCCCTAGTCCAGAGACACTGAGGCTCACTGCATCACTACCACCATTGCTCCCGCTGGGATGAGCTAATAGGTGAGGCCAGGGATCAAACCTTTGACCTTCCTGGTCTGTGCGGCTCAGCACCACATTAGGTGGTTGATTTATCCACTCAGTCAGTGAACTTACTAATGCTCCCCTGATTTCACACTAGGTAAAGGTAAAGTACGAGACAGCCCAGACTTTAAACAGTGGAGGCAGTACGATTGCCCTTAGTGCTCTGGGTCAAGTTGTTGCTGTAGAGAGGAAGGAACATCAGCCAGTATTCAAGTTGCTGATTGCTAACTTGTGACCCATGCTGGAAAGTGCTTATGGATATTGGATGAGGACAGGATAATGTTCAGCTGTGCTGCTCTCCACGATCAAATGGCCTGCTGAAACTCGCTGACACAATGAATGGTCACTCAGGCAAGGTACTGGAGGGCTGCTGATGTCCATGTAACCATACGCCAGCAATAATTCAGGAGAGGAGAAAATGGGGGAAAAAACCCTCATTAATATATCCAACATGATGCTCTTCTGGTGCAAATTGGCATTAGACCTCAGACACACCTTTTCAACAACTCTCCCTGGTGGACCCCACCAAATTGTAATGGTGTTCCGTGCTTTACAAGATTGGTGGTGGGTTTTTTGTTCTGAGAGATAAGTGAGTGTGAAATAAAAGCAGAAAATGCTGGAAACATTAGTAGGTCAGGTCTGATGAAAGGTCATTGGCCTAAAACGTTAACTCTGTTTCTCTTTCCATGGATGCTGCCTGACCTGCTGAGTGTTTCTATTTCAGATTTCCAGCATCCGCAGTAAGTGTGAGATTTATAACCCTGATAGTACTTCACAGCTGAGTGGAAGAAGGGCCTTTTCACAAGAACCAGGAAGGTAAGTAATTTTCCACTGTTGTTTAAATATGAAGTTCAGCCACTCCTCCTGCCAAGTTCCTCACTTCATTAGTAAGTTCTGATTTTTGTGCCAATTTTATAATCATCAAAGCTGAGGCACATGAAAAAGGTTTATGGATCTTTTTCCTCCTATAAAAAACTGTAAATAATGCCTTTAGATCCAGCAGCAATAGCTTTTCACTCTCAACTGAATATTTTACACAATTGAAATTCAGAGAAAACTTGTAAAAATCGAAGCAAGGTCCATAGCCAAGCGATGAAGCTATCAGGAATTTAAACTGTGCATAAAGGTTAAGGAAGTTGGGCATTAAGCAGATTGGCCCTGAATCCTGGAAATCCAGTATTGATCAAGTGATAAATTAGATGAAACTGAAGTGTTGCAGTTCACATGAAGCAATTATTGGTGGCTACGAACGGTTGGTAGTATTGAACATTGGAGACTGGGCAAAGGAAGTCACCTTGTGGGTTGCCCTAGTATATGTTTTATGACACTTTAGGTACAAATATAGACACGATCTCTCTTTTGTGGTCGAAACTCCTGAATAAGAAATGCAGAATGTTTTTTCTCTCCTCGCCTCCTGAAGTTGCAGACTCTGGCAAGGGTTCCATGGGTACCAGCAGGCCTCTGGCATTTCCCTCAAGTTGCATCCTTCATTTGGTTAACCTAGTCAATGGGAGTTGGCAGGTGTTGCAAATGTGTGGATTTGCTTGTGGCAGCTTAAAGTGCAGTTCAGATGCTATCCTCGGGTTTTTACCTGCCAATAGCCACCTAAGTGTGAACAACAGATTGCTTCTGTACACTGAAATAAATAATGATTTATCCTTTGTGTTTGTCTGCTGACGCCCAGCGGAGATTTTATTTAAGTCTCTGTAAGATACTGGCCCTGAGAATCTGTGGCCGTTCCTGCAACAGTTCCACTGTGACTTCGGCGGGTGTTCATCGGAAGGGCCGGAAGCCAGCCTGGATCTCGATACACTGGATCGCAGCCTTGTGCCAATGTTTCCTCAGTAGCCTGTTGGGGGCAGAGCATCTACCTTCCAAAAACATAGCCATCATCATGAGGTGGGGGGTGGACTCTGAATGTCAGAGTTCCCACACCCCAGGCTCTCAGTGGAACACAGCGTATGGTCGTCAGAGGTTAAGTCTGGTCAGGCCAGGTATACCTCCTCAACAGGGATGGATGTGGGCTCTAGGGGGGCTGGGATTGAGGCCTGGACACCCCAAGAGCATAACTTTTTAAAGAATGTTTTCATGTTGGGACGGGGTGGTCTCTACAGATGCACCCACTGTGGTACAAGCGCCTGCCATAACCATACAAAACAGGAGTTCGCCCCCTTATCCTGGAAAGTCTGCCATGAGGTGATAAAGATGTGGATTAGGGTTTTGATGGCAAAGGGAGAAGTGGAGGCAGAGGAAGTCTTGGTGATAGATTGGATGTGCAGGAGGAACTGGAGTTCAAGGTCAAAGCCAGACATCAACAGTCACACCCCTGGGCTTAGCCTAATATGGCAGCATGGGGCAGTTAATGGAGTCAAGCTTGGAGGCATGTAGATGTTAACAAGAGCCAAAGGAGACGTCTTTGGATTTGCCTACAATTAGCCAACAAGTTTTGGCTCATCTGGGTCTTGATGTCTCAAAGGCAGCAGAGCGGTTGCGGATGATGATGAAGGACTGGGGCTGCAGTCACAGTTGCACAGGATGCCGTAGGTAGCTTTAACCAGTGCTGTCTCTGTGCTGTGGGGAGGTGCAGAAAGCTGACTAGAGGGCTTTGAACAAGGAGAGGTGGGAGTGTAAATGCAAGGCAATGACTTGTTCCAGAACCTCAGGGAGAAACGGAAGGTTGGAGATGGGTTAAAATTTGGAGAGAATGGAGTGGTTGAGAGTAGGGCCCATGTCAGGGGATAGAGACAGGTTGATGAATTTGGCAGGTATAGACGGAGAAGGAAAACTGGTTAATCAGGATCTGGGACAGGAGAGGGTTGGGGTAGCATGTGGTGGGTTTTGTGATGAGATAAGTTTGATGGGGGCGGGGGCAGATGCAAGAAAAACTATGGAATAAGAAGGTGGGGGCTTTGACAGGAAGAGCAGGGGAAACAGGAGGGGCCAGTGAAGATGGAGGCAGCAGAACAGGTACCAACGGTTTTCTACATGAGTTGAGGATAGAGGGTGCAGTGGAGGATATTGACCGAGAGTTGGCAGAGATTGGCGCGTGAGAGGGCATGCTTGAGGAAGTTAGGGAATAATTTTATCTGGGGCAGAAGGTGAAAGTGCATAGGTTTGGGGCATGTAAGGGATGTATAGGAAAAAGGAGATGAGGAAATGATTGGAGAGAGCCTTGTTTGTGATTGAGACGTTAGAGATCTCGAAGCCACATGTGATAACAAGGTCAAATGGGTGTCTATGTATGGGTGGGTGGCAGAGTCAGTTTGGAGAGTGAGGGGACGGCAAGGATGAAAGCTGTGCTGGGAGAAGCGGAGTCGATGGAGGTTGAAATCACCAAAGAACAGGGAGTTTGAGGGCTGACAGCAGGATGATGAATTCAGTGGCAGGGGCAGTAGATGAGGAAGATCTGCGAGGGGAGGTGGAAGAGTGTGAGGTATTTGGAATGTGGAGAAGGAACTAGAGAAATCAGGGTGTACTGTAGTCTTATTTCATATAACTATAAAAAGTAGAATATACTGAACAATAGAAAATAAATGTTAAAATAAAATCCCACACTACAGAACACAGTATGCTATCTTATTTTATCAGCCTGGGTTTCATTTTTGATCCTTCGATTTATTCTGGCCAGGCTGAATCCAGTAATAAAGCTGATAAATTTGTATCAGGAAGCCATGTGTGTAAACAAATGGACTAGCACACTGCATTTGCTGCTTACGATGCGGTCTCCTCTACATTGGGGAGACCAAACGCAGATTGGGTGACCGCTTTGCGGAACACCTCCGTTCAGTCCGTAAGGGTGACCCCGAGCTTCCGGTCGCCTGTCATTTTAATTCACCGCTCCATTCCCACTCGGACCTCACCGTCCTTGGCCTCTTGCATTGTTCCATGGAAGCTCAACGTAAACTCGAGGAACAGCACCTCATCTTCCGATTAGGCACTTTGCAGCCTTCCAGACTCAATATCGAGTTCAACAATTTCAGATCATAACCTCGGCCCCTATTACATTTTTACTTATATTTTTTTTCCACCCCTTTGTTTTGTGTTTTCCCTTCCCCCCCCTTTCCTTTTTTTTCTCTCTCCCACATGGCAGCTGTCTCTCATTCTGCCAGTACACTTCACACCTAATCTGAGCCGTCTTTTGTCTCCACTAGTCCTATCACCATCTCGTCTGGTTTTGAATACCTCTTAATGTCTCTTTACTTCTTTTGTTCTATCGCAGCCCTGCCTTCGATCTATTTCATTTCCTTTCCAGCTTTGAAAAAGGGTTTCGACCCGAAACGTCGACTCTAATTTCTCTCCACGGATGTTGCCTGGCCTGCTGAGTTTTTCCAGCATTTTCTGTTGTTATTTCAGATTTCCAACATCTGCAATATTTTGCTATTGGACTAGAATGACACTGGGTACTGCTTTTGATCTTTCATCTCTGAAACAATAGGGATGCTGTTGTTGGTGACACTTATTTCAACACAGCCAAATGGTGCAGCCTCTTAATTAGCTGGATCAATAGTTCCTTAGAGCAGTAGTGCGAACACTAACGGCATGGTAAGGACTTTGAATCTCATCTCAACATCACCTGAAATAAGATTAAAGAATGTGGTGTAACTACAGCGATAGCTGACCTTCTTTAGAACGATCAATTTCTTTTAAAATTATATTGTGGTTTATTTTTACATTTTTTCTGCCCCTCTCCTCTGCTGAAATAAGTGACTCTCTCTTGGATTATAGTTCCACAGGTTCTGGTAGCCCGCTGGTAGCTCAGTTATAGTAAACTTAGAGTGTTGGTAGGCTATGATTATGGATGGCGTAAGACTAAAGTCCAATCCTGTCCTCCCTTGGCATCTATACCAAGACACTGTCTAGCAGGGGCTGCTGAGTAGCAATCGTTGGCTCATACAAAATTAGTCAATTCAGCACAAACCTGGAATTAAGCATGGGCCTTCTAGTCTGTATGGTTTAGTACAACGGCCACTACCATTAGCCACTTGGCTATGGGGAAAGTTCATATTTATATTGTACCAATATGTTGTTTGTTGACAGACTGGTTCTAGTCTCTTTAATTGCATAATATATTAAAGATGAAACAGTAAGACAAGTGGTAAATGTGAGAGTAATTACTGTGAGCAAACCAGTGAGGTAGCAAAGGAGGAAAATAATAAAACAAAGAGAGAAAGATATAAAGGATCAAGAGTGGAAAATAACAGAAAACAGAAAGGAGTGCAGATGGAACCAAAAAGAGGCACAGAAATTGGTATGGTGTACAAGAGGAGTTAGAACAGTCAAAACACTGAATGTATGAAAAGCATGGGAGCAAGTTTGGACCCAAAGATGAAAAAAAGGGTGAAAAATGAATGTTCTGTGGTGTTTACATGGGTTTTTGTCTGTATACAAAATCCTAGTGAACACCCACTGAACATCAGGTTTTCATACTTTTTCATTTTGGCTTCACATTTGACCCTATGCAAAGCTATGTTAAATCAACATGAGTGAACAAATTTGGATAAGAGCAGTAAACAAATTTAGGAAGTGCATGAATCCCACAGGGCAGTACATTGTCACAGAGTTGGGGCTGGATTGGTGGAATGCAGGTAGTGCAAAAGCAAGGTACAGGAAACTCTTTGGTATCCGGGACCGGCGTGTTGCCGGTTGATCAAAAATTCCGGATGATGGAGAGGGTTATCTACTGAGGCTATTTTTAACAAAGAAAAATAAAAAAATCAAGAAATGTGCAGTATACAGTAATTGGGTACTCACCTACAGAATGTTGTGTTAAATGGATGGTGGAAGATGCTTGATTAAGTACAGTACTGCCAGTTGAGGGTAATGTAATGCAATGGCTACCAGCAGCGTGGGAGACACACAGTACCCCTGTAAAATGGTGGATCAGAAGAGACTACCGGCAGCGCGGGAGAGTCAGACTCCTGTTACAGGGGTATTGAGGTGTTCCAACTTCCGACAGCGCCAAGAAGCTGAGTAGTGGCAGTTTGGAGAACTACCCCCACTGACTAACTCGGCCACCGCGGGAGACTCGGACTCGGCAACATTGCCGGTTATTGAGGTGTTGTTTTCGGAGTGAGAATTTTGCTGGTTAATAGAGAATTCCGGATATTTAGGCGCCGTTTAAACGAGAGTTTCCTGTAGTACGTGAACATGGCCAATGGATGGGGTGTACTCTTTTGGTTGGGTGATTAAACAAAAAAACTGTAACTTAATAAAACTTTAAAGGAACCTTAACAAATTAAATTAAAATGTCATTGGCCGGGGTGATGATGCACTCCAGTCCCCGCGGCGCCCACCGGATGGATGGGGTGTACTTTTTTTGATTGGGTGGTTAAACAAATAGACTTTAACTAAAATAACTTTAAATAAAACTTAACAAACTAAATTAAGATTTTGTTGGCCGGGGTGATGATGCACTCCAGTCCCCGCTGGCGCCCACCAGATGGATGGGGTGTAATGCCAGGAGCCTAATTAAAAACTTGGGAGTTTAGAGAGTTAGAAGGGATCCAATTGTACTGAACTTCTTTTATATTCGTTTAGCTTTGGGATCAGGATCCAAGGAGTACTTTTTACTGCTGAGTACTCGTTGCTGGCTCCTACAACCCAACTGTGCCTGGAAACAGTGCTACAAGAGTTCACTTGTAAACACCATGAAGAATATTACCCAAAACTCCAGCATCCATTTGTTTTAGGCGACAAAAATTATGATCCTTTTATTGTGTTCTCTTTTTAAATGTACTTCATTTTCCTTTCCCCTCTTTTGATTTTATTGTGCTGCACACCATTCCCTGTCTGTGAGGACACACAAGTAACCTGTCCCCAAGCCTTTGCCAAAGGCCATTGGTATTTTTAAGTGACCATGGCATTCCATCTTGAGACTTTCCCTTCATCTTTGTGGGGGGATGTCCCTGGGCTCTGGGTGACATGAGTAACCTACATCCTACCATGCTGTGGTAGAGCACATCTGAGTATGAACACAACATACCATTGTGCTTTGTCCCAGTTTTTCACATTCAAATTTGATGGGTTTGTTTTAAAGACTCAGCCAGCATAGCTCATATAGCATTACAATTTGGTAAGATAACACTGTATGTACACAGAAGGCAGAGTTCAGGTTTCAATTTGGTTGTAATTACTGGTTGTTTTTCAAAACACATTTTGTTTTCTGCTCTTTTACCATGTATGGCATTTATTTCTATAGTTAACAATATCCATGTTAGTCCAAGGCTACTAAATTATACGATTTAAATCCTAGATTAGTTTCAATGGCATGCCCTGGCTGGTTTAAAGGTTAGGTGTGTATTGGGCTGCAACTCATTTTGTTGACACACCCATCTGATACTCTGAAAAAGTCCAAATATGGTCACAAAAGCTGCTGCTCAGCCTCACACGGTACACAGTTTGTGTATTTTCACTCATTTCTTCAGGCAGGTACGTGTGTGCATTGTCCCTGCGATGGTAAACTGGAGCCCTTCACTCGCCACAGATTGTGAGCACTGTGCCTGCCTCTGCCATACTTGCCCGGCCGGTTTACAGGGAATGGTTATCAATTGAACGAGGGCACAATTATTGACATATTCCTGCTCTTTAAGATTCTGCATATTTATTTTTTCTGGGATGGGATTGATATATTTTTTTTAAACCAATGCTGTGTAACAGTCTCACATTATAAAAGAGAGTGCCTCAAAAAAAACTGCCAGGGTCCCCGGAGACTGCATACCACATAACAGTAACTTAAACGTATTAGAGCTATTTCACAATCAGATTACCGGGCCGAGTCCAATCGCGGGGGCCCGGGTCGTGGTTATGACACGACATGCGCGATCAGCCTTTCGGGAACCGTGCGGCGTATTCAGCTGCCGGGGCGCACGTCAGCGGCTTTCGCATCCCAGCCGTTGGGAAAAAAAACCGGTATAATGTGTAATTCTCGCACCGCCGGACCTCGACGTCGCGTGACGCGCGCGGGCGCGAGCGCCACCGGCCGACCAATGGCAGGCGGCGATGTGTTGAATGATTAAAGCGGCGGGGGCGCGACGCCACACTCCTTGCAGGGGCGCGTGCAGCTGGCGCCTCGGCCAATGGCAGCGCCAGCTGGTGAAAGATGCCCAAATATGGGCATGTCTGGGCTGTGTGTGTGCGTGTGTGCGCGCGCGGCCGAGGGAGGGGGCGGGGTTTGGTTCCATTAGAGAGCGGGGCGCGGGTGAGAGCGGTCACAGTCACTCCGGCAACTCCAGCGACAGGACGCGGTTCGCAGTGGTCGACGTGTAGAGCAACCTAACAGGTAAAAAAAAAAATCTTGTAAGTTGTTAGAGGGCAGAAGGCATTAAATAAGCTATTTCTGCGGCATTGAGATGGTTTCTTCTATTAAATATTTAAAGCATATTTGGCTTGTCCTTTTTTAGAAGTTTTTCTCTTAAATGTTGAATTCTGCATCTCGAGTACAGGATATTTAATTTAAAGTATGCAAGCTAAAATTGTTGCGTGAAACTAGAAGGTGAATGTAACAAAAGCAATGTCTTTTAATCTCACATTTTGTGACCATTCTTGGGTTTGTAACTTTAAAAAAAAAAGGTGCTGGTATTGTAAGAGGCGTTTAAAATGATGAATTTGGGAACAGGGAATTTAAAATGGTGGTTGACTAGGAAACTGGGCTAAAATGGTGAGCATCAGTGGCAGAGTATATTGTCATGGGGAGTGTAGTGTGTTTAAAATGATCACTTGGGGCTGAATTTTCATTTTATATATACTGTGAGATCTCTAGGTTATTGGTCTGAGCTCTTCCCAGCCGCACTCATTTTGTGGTGACTTGTGAGCATCTTTTACAGAACTATTGCTCCTGATCGAGACTGGTGTCTCGTGTCTCTTTTAAATTAAAGTATATATGGATATGCTAAGCTCTTTTTCTTGTGTGGTCATATAATGAGCCATGGCCAGTTGCTGGTTGAAAAGATGGGGGGCAGCTTGATTTTTTGACTAGGAGTGAAATGCTCTAAAAGCGTTATCATTTTAACTAGCGGTTTAAGAGCTTGGGCGGGGCAGGTACTTGGGCTTTATTCTTGGAAAACTGCATGTGGTAGCCAGAGCAGGAAGGTGTGGCTTACGAGTTGGAAGAAAAGGGACAGTTATTCATGTAATCCGTTTTATTTAAATCCAGCCTGAAAGTGGTGCAGTGTAACAAAGGACAGGTACTGGGATTTTTTTTCCATGAATAGGAGGGGTTTGGAATTTGGATACATTAAAGATTGACACTTGATAAAGTTGAGGCTGCTGGAGGGGTGTGGCCTATCCTTGCTAGACTCAAACCATAGCCTTTTATGGAAGTGTTCAATCTGATTAGTTGAGCCATGTATGACATTGTTCTCTACCTAGCAGACCATTGCACAGAATTGGATAGGGAAAACTAATGAGCTTAGTAGAAATTAGTTGCTTTGTACTCGTGGTTAAAGGAAATTTAAGTGACCGATTTAGTCCTTGCACTAACTTTTCAAAATAGCTCTAATATTTGGGAGTTGAACTTGTGGGAAGAGGTTTATGATTGCACAATTTGTCTGCTGTACATAGTCTTGCCTTTTGAAATGGTATAAGCACTGATTTTTCTTTTCCCCTCTCCATTTTAGTCAAAATGGCAGATGATGAGATTGCAGCACTTGTCATAGACAATGGTTCTGGTATGTGCAAGGCTGGTTTTGCTGGAGATGACGCTCCCCGTGCTGTGTTCCCCTCTATTGTTGGACGCCCAAGACATCAGGTAAGCTTTAAGAGTACAAATTCAATATTAAATGCACGGATGTAGCAATGTGCAAACTGGATTCTGATTTTTAGCGCTCGTGTCCTAATGTTGATTCTGAATTGCACTCTACAATTAAATGGTCAAAGTGCAGCTCCCAGACTTTAATGTGAGATTTCACTGGTGTAGTATCTGTAGTAATAACTGGCTGTTCCTGCTTTCAGGGTGTTATGGTTGGTATGGGCCAGAAGGACAGCTATGTAGGTGATGAGGCTCAGAGCAAGAGGGGTATCCTTACCTTGAAATACCCTATTGAGCATGGTATTGTCACCAACTGGGATGATATGGAGAAGATTTGGCATCACACATTCTACAATGAACTCCGTGTTGCTCCAGAAGAACATCCTGTCCTGCTCACAGAAGCTCCCCTGAACCCCAAAGCTAACCGAGAAAAGATGACACAGGTAACTTACTGTTTTATTAATAAATCCTTGCATATATTCCATAAACTTTTTTCCACATTTTCTTTTCAATTCTCCTGAACCTAATGATTGTTTCAATATTTCCAGGATGCTCCTCTGCTTCTGGAATTTCTCCCCTGAAGTCTCCAGGTTTCTTTCTGCTTCATCTTTGTGTTTGGTTTCTGTCTGCCACCTTCTAAGTTGCATTTTTTCCATTCTTTTTTTCTGCATGTTGGCATGCTAACAAATTCCAAGTGTGCAGGACTTGATTGTTTCATACCACTGAAATTCACTTTTTTTCTCTTTTAGATCATGTTTGAGACCTTCAACACCCCAGCCATGTATGTTGCCATCCAGGCTGTGCTGTCCCTGTATGCCTCTGGTCGTACCACTGGTATTGTTATGGACTCTGGTGATGGTGTCACCCACACTGTGCCCATTTATGAGGGTTATGCACTTCCCCATGCTATTCTGCGTCTGGATCTGGCTGGTCGTGACCTGACAGACTACCTCATGAAGATTCTGACAGAGCGAGGGTACTCTTTCACCACCACAGCAGAAAGGGAAATTGTCCGTGACATCAAAGAAAAACTGTGCTATGTAGCCCTGGACTTCGAACAAGAAATGGCCACTGCTGCTTCCTCCTCTTCTCTGGAGAAGAGCTACGAGCTGCCTGATGGTCAGGTCATCACCATTGGCAATGAGCGATTCAGATGTCCTGAGGCCCTGTTCCAGCCATCCTTCTTGGGTAGGTATTAAAGTCAAACTGGTCTGGGATTTTTTTTTTTGGCTTCCAACAAGTAAAACATTCCTATAATAAACATTTGGATAATGTGGCCATTTGGCTGCCTGATTCCAAGCCTCTGGTGCTAGAACTTTAGTGCTGGTGAGGTGCCATCTATGGGGTCTTGTTACACAAGTGGCATTTGTTTTCTAATAAATTGGTAAACTAACATCTTATGACATAATGCAAAATGTTATGCCTGGCATTAGTATCTTGATGGAACTGATTGTGCTGTGTACAAGCAGTATCCCTGAGTAGGAATGGGATGGACCAACTCTTGCATGGTTTCAACTAGAATTTTTTCTTGCCTTCCAGGTATGGAATCTTGTGGCATCCATGAAACTACTTTCAACTCCATCATGAAATGTGATGTTGATATCCGTAAAGACCTATATGCTAACACCGTATTGTCTGGTGGTACCACCATGTACCCTGGCATTGCTGACAGAATGCAGAAAGAAATCACAGCCCTTGCGCCCAGCACCATGAAAATCAAGGTAGGTTTCTCTGCGTTATCTTAGCATTACTAACTTGGACTGCAGTCCCATGCAGTGGCCTTAACCGGCCAATTGTGGATGAACATGCTACACCATGAAGTGATGGATGCAGATCAAGGTCTGTAGATTCCTCACTCTTTGTCTTCAACTGTTTAGGGATTTGACCAGTAGCCTTTCACTTTTGCTTACCAGTAGCTCTCTTGCTTTTGATGGGAGAGGAAGCGACAAACTATAGGCCTCAACGTTGGCCAATCATGCAATCGGTGTGCAAACTGGAGCATTTGGAGAAGGGGAGGTGCTACAACTGGCAGGAGAAGCGAGCTTTTAATTGGAAATTGTATTTTTTTTTAGTATATGCAATAGTATAATTTACATTTGGGACTGCTTTCCCCTTTCTGGACTAAGGATATATGCAGTAAGCACTCAACTGGGGCTTTCACTTATGAGATTCAATTCTGTTTCTTTATTAGATCATTGCTCCACCTGAACGTAAATACTCCGTCTGGATTGGAGGTTCCATCTTGGCTTCCCTGTCCACCTTCCAGCAGATGTGGATCAGCAAGCAGGAGTACGATGAGTCTGGCCCATCCATTGTGCACCGCAAATGCTTCTAAATGGACTGCAAGCAGATGCAAAGCATTTGCTGCATAACTTTGAAAAAAGGAAGAATTTTTTTTTTTTGCCCAGGCAATTACACCTCATGCTAGCCTCATGAAACTGGAAGAAAGAGCCTACTTGTAAAGAAATTACCACCCCCTTCAGAAAGCTAGTATGAAGTGTTTTAGAAGGAGCACTGTTGGATTGTCGAATAGTCACTTTCTCTGTCTTGCTGCCATTTCTTGCAGGGTTTGAAACATATTACATTTCAGGCCTTACGACCCTGCAGTCCCTATTGTTTCTCTGCAGTTCATGGGGCTGAAACTTGAGTTGCAAAAAAAAAGTTGCATTTACACCTGTAAATTTATGCATCTGAGTTAATTTATGTAAAATTTCTTTTTGTACGTTGCCTTAATGTTCATTTTCACATGGTAGAAAACCAAAATTTGTAAGTCATCTGGATGTTGACAATTGTAATGCCCAACTGACATTTCATTTTTGACGGAAAAACCAAGTAAAAAAAAAAAAAAAAAATACTATAGAAACTGACTCACTGACTTGTCCTTTTTGTTACCTGTATCTGTTTATGGATTACAAAGCTAAAACTTTACCTGCAGGTTTATTTAAAAAGCCATTTTGTGGTGTCGGCTGTTCTCAAGATGAGTGGGGGGATATCGGGTGTAAATTCAGGTTACGTAGTGTTACTTGCCCTGATGGTAAGAGTAGAGTATTCTGGCTGTTTACACTTGTAGCTTGCTGACAGTTCGTTCTTGTATTTTTAACACTGGTGGTTAGATTTAAATTTAACTTTCTATACTTGTAGCATTAGTAAACAACTTACATTTATGTAGCACTTTTTTTAATATAGAAAAACACCCAAGCTGCTTCACAGAAGTGTACCCAAACAAATTGACATGAACCAATTAGGAGGGATGACTAAAAGCTTGATTTTTTTAAGGCAGTTCTTAAAGGACCAGAACAGGAGGGGTTACCAGTGATTAGGGCCTAGATCACTGAAGGCATGGCTGCCAATGGTGGCGTGAAGGTAGTGAGATACAAGGCCAAAGTTGGGAGAATGTAGAATTCAGAGTAGTAGGACTGGAGGAGCGTGGTGATGGGGAGGGTTGAGGCCATGGAGGAGGAATGGAATGTCAGACAAGGAGGCTGAGAACCCAGACAATAGAGGTGGTAGAGCAGTGCTGATCACATACATGTGAAACCTGGTGCTCCATGTCTTTGGGCGATGTCACCCAGGGCAGCATGTAGAGGAGGGGGGCACAGATAGATTCTCTGGAGGTAACGGTGCATCGACTGCCGAGAGAAGCCATTGCTGGAGATGCTCTGACTATGATTGGATAGGTAAACGTAGGACAGAACAAAGCTGGACAATGGAGGATGGTGTGATCGACTAAAGCTACAGAGAAGTGAAAAGGGATATGGTAGGATAGTGCTCCAATCACATTTGTAACTTTGGTTAGGACAGTTAAGTGCTGTGGCAGGGGTAAAAGTGTCATTGGAGAGATTCAAACTTGCAGAAAAGATGGGCATGGATTTGGTTACTGAGAATGCATTGACTGAGTTTAGAGAAGAAAGGGAGATTGGAGATATGGTAGTTTGCCAAGACCAAGGGTTGTTTTGAAAAGGGGGTAATAACAGCAGTCTTGGAGTGAGGGTAGTATCTGAAGAGCAGGGACCATTTACGTTAGCTGGCAAAGCTTGGAAAGGAGGTTGGATGGTCAGCAATTTAGTAGGAATAGGGCCAACAGGAGCCTAATTGGGTGAGCTCAGGGCATATGGGTGATCGAGAAGCTAGTAAAAGATGCTTGTTTAGGACTAAGTTGGGGAAATTTTGACTGGGGAAGGGAGTGATGGGACAGCTGAATGGATGGTGTGAATCTTCGTGACCAGTCCATGAACTCTGCGGTTGGGTTTAAGGAGGAGATTGGTAGTGGAGGAAAGACTAGGGTTCTATTTGCTTTCCAGGATCATCCTGGAGTTGTGAACTGTTTTGGTAGAAGGGAGTATAGCCTAATAGTGTTTGATGTGTTCCAGCTACATGGCGATAGATGGCTAAACCAGTTGTGCTCCAAATGCAGTCAAGTCTGCGCCCTCTGGACTTGAAGTGAAGGTAGGGACCATGCCAGGAGTAAAGACCAGGGTGGGAGTAGGGCTTTTTCAGGGGACAAGAGCATCACAGGCAGAGGTGAGGGAATGACTGACAGCAGTAGAAGCATCCTGGTGAATGGGGGTCCCAAAGCCTAGACTGCTGAGAGTACAGTTGAGGCAACTTTTTTCCAGGCGTGATGCAGCAGGAATTGGGCTTGGAAGGCCGTAGGGGGGTGAGGGATACAAGGCAATGATCAGAGATGGCCTAGTCTGTGACTGAGACGATGGGAGTAGAACCAAGTGAGTTGACAAGGTTGGGGGCGATTGTGAATATGACTCTAATTTATAAACTCAATGTTCAACATTGGAAGCTTTGAAGTCTAAATTATGAGTGCACAGTAATCTAGATGTGACTACCTTGTTGCTGTTAAATCAATTCTGAATGGCATTTTTTAAATCTACCAAAGCCCCTTGGGAGGTAAATTATACTTCGATGCATCAGTCGCTGGGCTACAGCTTGATTAAACCAAATTGCATCCCATGAGAAGTCTATACCCACAGGTTTATAGTGATTTATCAATTCCACCGTACACCGGTTACATGATTTTCACAGGTTTTGCAAATAATTAAATAATTCTGTCCAGCTTCACAGTGGGTCTTGTCAAAAATTCAAATCGTGCCGCACTTGCCCCTCTCTAATTTTCTGTTAATCTTAAAAGCAACCAGGTGATTTTCCAAATTCATTTCTGTGGAGATACTTTTCAGTTTTCTCTTAGATTTTTTTTCTCTTAATAGTGGTTCCAGGAGTGGTAATAACTGCACTCCACATTCATTATATACTACAGCTGGCGAATGCTGGTGAGATATGCAGGATCCCTCATTTTCCATCTAGATCTGTACTTTTATTTGCTGCAGTGTGTTTCACGGCAATAATTTAGTACTACATAACCAGAGGAATGCTTGAGGGGGTTGATTTTGACCGCGGGTAGGGGGTGAGGGCCAGGGCAATACAAACTTGCTGCCGAAACTGTAAAGCCCTGGTTATTTTAACTAACTCCCGGGCTTCATTTAAATCTGGCAGGTGGTTTTCTCATCCAATTTGTGACTGAATGGAAAACCTGCCCATTTTTCAAGCGCAATTTCCGGCAGGCCCTCTCGAGCCCTACTCAAAGCGTGAATGCACCTCTTAAAAGGAGGTTGCATTTTCTTCTGCCTAGCTTGTCTGGAAACTGGAAGGAGGAGCGGACTTTTTAAAAAAAAAAAAAAGGCTTGCATTTATATAGTGCCTTTCACGACCACTGAACATCTCAAAACACTTTACATCCAATGCAGTACTTTTGGAATGTAGTTACTGGGAAACACGGCAGCCAATTTGCACACAGCAAGCTCCCACAAACAGCAATGTGATAATGACCAGATAAGCTGTTTTTGTTCTGTTGATTGAGGGATGAATATTGGCCAGGACACTGGGGATAACTCCCCTGCTCTTCTTCGAAATAGTGCCATGGGATCTTTTGCATCCACCTGAGAGAGCAGACAGGGCCTCAGTTTAACATCTCAACCGAAAGACGGCACCTCCGACAGTGCAGCACTCCCTCAGCACTGCACTGGAGTATCAGCCTAGATTTTTGTGTTCAAGTCCCTGGAGTGGGACTATGAACCCATAACCTTCTGACTCAGAGGTGAGTGTGCTACCCACTGAGCCACAGCTGATACTGAATCATAGGCAAGCCCCCAGGTTCTCAGAAGTCTCCCTGGAGATGCTGGTGGAAGAGGTGAGGGTGAGGAGGGAAGTCCTGTATCCGAACAGTAGGAGGGTTCCCAAACATGATGTGCATCAAGAGAGAAGTGGCAGAGAATGTAAGCTCCAGGAGTGTAACCCTCCCGATCCTCGATTCACTGTAGGAAGCACTTCAATGACCTCCCAATACCAAGGGTGAGTAAAGCTCTCCGGTTCTCCATCTTAGTCTCGTATCGGGCATGCGGACAATGTGACCCGTCCATCGGAGCTGATTGAGCGTGGTCAAAGCTTCGATGCTGGGGATGTTGGCCTGAGCAAGAACATTGACATTGGTGCGCCTATCCTGCCAATGGATTTGCAGGATCTTGCGGAGGCAGCGTTGGTGGTACCTCTCCAGTGCTTTGAGGTGCCTGCTGTACATGGTCCATGTCTCTGAGGCATACAGCAGGGTGGATATCACTGCTGCTCTGTAGGCCATGAGCTTAGTGCCGGGTTTGAGGTCTTGGTCTTCAAACACTCTCTTCCTCAGGCGACCGAAGGTTGCACTGGCACACTGAAGGCGGTGTTGGACTTCGTCGTCGACGTCTGCCCTTGTTGACAGTCGGCTCCCGAGGTATGGAAAGTGGTCCACGTTGTCCAAGGCCTTGTGGATTTTGATAATCAGGGGGCAGTACTGTGTGGCGGGGGCAGGTTGGTAGAGGACCTTTGTCTTACAGATGTTTAGTGTAAGGCCTGTGCTCTTGTACGCTTTTGTGAAGGTGTTGACGATGGTTTGGAATTCGACTTCCGAGTGAGCGCAGACGCAAGCGTCGTCTGCATACTGTAATTCGACGACAGAGGATGGGACGACCTTGGATCTGGACTGGAGGCGACGGAGGTTGAACAGTTTCCCATTTGTTCTGTAAATTAACTCCACTCCAGTGGGGGGCTTACTAAGGGTGAGATGGAGCATTGCAGCAAGATCGAGAAGAGCGTTGGTGCGATGACACAGCCTTGCTTGACCCCGGTTTGTACGTGAATTGGGTCTGTGGTGGAACCGTTGGTCAGGATCACGGCTTGCATGTCGTCATGAAGCAGGCGGAGGATGGTGACAAACTTTTGAGGGCAGCCGAATTTGAGGAGGACACTCCATAATCCCTCATGGTTGACAGTGTCGAAGGCCTTTGTGAGATACGCTGACACTGTCCCCTAATTTCTTCAAAATGATTTGGCAGCTTCAATGACACAAAAACCAGTCGCAAAGAAACCGCTGATTTCTCTAGAATAATGAACATAATTAAGGGACTATACCCCAATATGTGTCAAAGAATGTAACACCTATCAAATAAGCAAAAGATTTTTTTGGAGTACCCTACAGGTGATGTAATAATTACGATGATCAGAGACCAGCACACACCCGCCTCTAGTTTCAGGATGGGAGCAATCAAAACAAGTTCTTGGCTCACAACCTCATTGAGCCAGAACATAACCGAATTCATCTGAGATCACTCGTTCCTGAAACAATATAAGAACAGCACTGGAGAACATAGGAACAAGACTAGGCCATTCAGCCCCACAAGCCTGTTCCACAATTCAGTCAGATCAGGGCTGATTCATACCTCAACTCCATCTACCTGCCGTTGATCTATATCACTTGATACACTTACCTAATAAAAATCTGTCGATCTCAGTCTTAAAAATTTCAATTGACCCGGAACCCATAGCCTTTTGGGAGGGTGAGCTCCAGATTTCCACCCACCTTTGTGTGAAAAATTGCTTCCTGATTTCACTCCTAAATGGTCGAGCTCTCATTTTAAGGTTGTGCTCTCTTGTTCTGGATTCCCCCGCCAAAGGGAATTATTTCTCTATCTATTCTATCAAATCTCTTTATTGTGTTAAACACCTCAATTAGATCACCCCTTAACCCTCTAAACTCAAGCGAATACAAGCCAGGTTTATGCAATCTGTCCTTATAATTTAATCCTATAAGGCCCAGTATCCCCTCCAAGGCCACTATATCATGTAGAAGGGTTTCGACCCGAAACGTTGACTCTATTTCTCTCTCCACGGATGTTGCCTGGCCTACTGAGTTTTTCCAGCATTTTCTGTTATTCCACTATATCATTCCTCAGGTGCAGTGCCCAATACTGAACGCTCTACTCCAGATGGGGTCTGACCAAGGCTCTGTACCACTGAGCTTCCTCCCTTTTGTATTCCAAACCCTTGAGATAAAGAACATTCCATTAGTCTTTGATTACTTTTTGTACCTGTGCACTAGCTTTTAGTGATTTGTGTACATGGACACCTAAATCCCTTTGCTCCTCCACAATCTCTTGCCATGTCATTCTTGGATCCAAAGTAAATGACCTCACACACTGAACTCCATCTGCCATAGTTTTGCCCACTCACTTATTTATTTATTTGTTTTTATTCATTCACGGGATGTGGGCGTCGTTGGCAAGGCCAGCATTTATTACCCATCCCTAATTGCCCTTAACTGAGTGGCTTGCTAGGCCATTTCAGAGGGCAGTTAAGAGTCAACCACATTGTTGTGGGTCTGGAGTCACATATAGGCCAGACCAGGTAAGGGCAGCAGATTTCCTTCCCTAAAGGACATTAGTGAACTAGATGGGATTTTACAATCTGGTAGTTTCATGGTCACCATTACTGATACTAGCATTTTATTCCAGATTTATTTATTAAATATAATTCTGAATTCTGAAAATAAAACTTGTTTGATTACACATTGCTTTAAAAATCCAGCGTTTAAATGTAACTTCTCTCCAAATCTTTTCTGTCCAAAAAAGTCCTTAAATGTGACCTGTAGGCATTCACCATACAATGAATTACTTTGAAATGCAGTGATGTATCATGTCGGCAATGAAATTAACAACCAGTTAATTGTGTTTGACTGAAGAGAGAATAGGTAGCCAGAACAATTTGCTGCTCTTTAAATAGTGCCATGGGGTTTTTAACATCCCTCCTGAATCACCAGGACAGGATCTTAGTTTAACATTTCATCCAAAGGACAGCTCCTGCAAACATGTAACATTCCCTCAGTACTGTATTAGGCTAAATTATATGCTCAAATCCTGGAGTGGGGTTTGAACCCATAGCTCCCTGGCCCAGATGTAAGATTTCTAGCCAGATTAATACTCTGTAAGGAAAATTATATAATGCTTTCATTTCTCTTAGAAATGTCCCAATGTGCTTCACATAGAATGGATTACTTTTTTGGAGTGCAGTGACTGTTGCTACGTATAGCTGTATCTGACATGATTTAATGCTACAAGCTGTTCTGAGAGTAGGGCTGTCAGGTCATGAAGACGTATTGCAGTCATTTATGAGGGAAGTTTTTGCAGGGCGTAGGAGTGGCTATAAGTCTAACCTCGGCTCAATGGACGGCCACAGTGAGCAGCTACTGAGTATCCAATTGTGCGAAACAGAAGCATTAGGATATTACATTTCAGATCAGTGATCGACTGCAATTGCTGACGTTCACTATCTAGGTTCGGGCTAGATGCAAGAGGGTTGCCAGTTCCTCTAGAATTGCACTGTCAGTGCCTTCAGGAATGGAGGGGAAGACATTAGAAAGATACAACAGCTCGGGGCACATACACAGATGCCAGTTTTAGTAGCCTCAGCAGGTGTTCTATAATTTTGGGACTGTCGTGAATTTAATGGGAGGTTTACTTGGCCTGTTGCACTGGATTGTCTGGGCACAGCCAGTATCAGGATCTTGGGCAGGTTGGAGTGCATGCCAATGAAAGAACTTGCCTGATTTACCCCAGGCAATCCAGTGAGGCTGGGCATTGGCCCAGCAAAAGCTCCCCTTATGTGTTTTGTTGCTATACTGAGAGTGATGTCTTGGATCTGTTGTTCCTGCATTTTTAACTGGAAGGCGGTTATCCTCTGATGCATTTATGTTACAGCTGCTGCCGCCTGAGGCCTGGTAGAGGCCGGTAAAGATGACAGCTTCTGGCAAAAGAGGCACAAGGAAAATGGACGCCAAGTCAAAGGAGAGGTCATAGAAACATAGAAGATAGGAGCAGGAGTAGGCCATTCGGCCCCTCGAGCCTGCTCCGCCATTCAATGCAATCATGACTGATCATCCAAATTCAGTACCCTGTCCCTGCTTTCTCCCCATACCCCTTGATCCCCTTAGCCTTAAGAAATATATCCAACTCCTTCTTGAATATATTTAATGAATTGGCCTCCACTGCCTTCTGTGGTAGAGAATTCCACAGCTTCACCACACTCTGGGTGAAGAAATTCCTCCTCATCTCAGTCCTAAATGGCTTACCCCTTATCCTTAGACTGTGACCCCTGGTTCTGGACTCCCCCGCCATCGGGAACATCCTTCCTGCATCTAGTCTGTCTAGTCCTGTTAGAATTTTATAAGTTTCAATGAGATCCCCTCTCATTCTTCTAAACTCTAGCAAATATAAGCCTAATCGACCCAATCGCTTTTCATACGTCATTCCTGCCATCCCAGGTATCAGTCTGGTGAATCTTTGCTGCACTCCCTCCATGGCAAGAACATCCTTCCTCAGATAAGGTGACCAAAACTGTACACAATACTCAAGGTGTGGTCTCACCAAGGCCCTGTACAACTGCAGCAAGACATCCTTGCTCCTGTACTCGAATCCTCTCGCTATGAAGGCCAGCATACCATTTGCCTTCTTAACCGCCTGCTGCACCTGCATGCTTACCTTCAGCGATTGGTGCACAAGGACACCCAGGTCTCGTTGCACTTCCCCTTTTCCCAATCTATTGCCGTTCAGATAATAATCTGCCTTCCTGTTTTTGCCACTAAAATGGATAATCTCGCATTTATCCACATTATACTGCATCTGCCCAATCGCCCAACCTGTCCAAATCGTACTGGAGTTTCTCTGCATCCTCCTCACAGCACACACGCTCACCCAGCTTTGTGTCGCCTGCAAACTTGGAGATATTACATCTAGTTCCCTCGTCTAGATCATTAATATATATTGTGAATAACTGGGGTCCTAGCACCGATCCCTGCGGTACCCCACTAGTCACTGCCTTCCACTCGGAAAAAGAGCCGTTTATTCCAACTCTTTGCTTCCTGTCTGCCAACCAGTTTTCTATCCAAGTCAGTACCTTACCCCCAATCCCATGTGCATTAACTTTGCACGCTAGTCTCTTATGCGGGACCTTATCGAAAGCCTTCTGAAAGTCCAAATACACCACATCCACTGGTTCTCCCTTATCTATTCTACCAGTTACATCCTCAAAAAATTCCAGTAGATTAGTCAAGCATAATTTACCTTTTGTAAATCCATGTTGACTTTGTCCGATCCTGTCACTGTTTTCCAAGTGCTCTGCTATTACATCTTTTATAATGGACTCTAGCATTTTCCCCACTACTGATGTCAGGCTTACCGGTCTATAATTCCCTGTTTTTTCTCTACCACCTTTTTTAAATAGTGGGGTTACATTAGCTACCCTCCAATCCATGGGAACTGTTCCAGAGTCTATAGAATTTTGGAAGATGACTAGCAATGCATCTACTATTTTTAGGGCCACGTCCTTAAGTACCCTAGGATGTAGATTATCAGGCCCTGGGGATTTATCGGCCTTCAATCCCGTCAATTTCCCTAACACATTTCCCTACAAATACTGATTTCATTCAGTTCCTCCCTTTCATTAGACCCTATGGCCTAGAAATTCGGTTGTTTGCACCAGCGGTTAGCGCCTAAAGAGACCGAGAATTGGGGCGTTACCTAATGTTGGGGCGGGCGCAATGAAGATAGCGACAACTCCCATATTGACTATACATTTAATGCCTGCGCTAAGTGTTTGCGCGCGCCCGCAAGCGCAAGCAGATCATAACGTCATTTCAGTGTGCAACGCCTTTTAGGGGCACCTGAGCGGATATTGGGTGGCGCCCGGAGCCTTTACGCCTAGCGCTATTAGTGACAGTTCGAAGGAGCGTTAGCAGGCCCTTCTCGGAGTCGGGGGGCGCCATTTAAAGGGGACAGCTCTAGTACAGAAGCTTCAGCCACTTGGCCTGTTCATTGCGATCGTTGGTGGAGAGAGTTGGTGAGCTACTGTGGAGCAGAGTTTTTGGAATTTAGCATTAGAGTACTTGGGACCCTCAACCCTGTCCGGAGCACTAGACCTAACAGCCTTTTGACCAACTGGCATCGGAATGGGAGATGCTTTGGAGGGCGACGGCCTCATGGCCGAACACTATGAAGGGGCAGAGAGATGGCGGGAGAGAGGGCCGGGATTGGCCAGAAGGAGGAGGGGCAATGGAGGTCGGCCAATCCGAGGGTATGCTGCGAGGGTCTTTAGGCAGCAGGTGTCATACCTTGACATGTTGGAGGAGCAGTGTGTGCGAAGGCTCCGATTCGGGATGGACGTTGTTACTGAGCTGTGCCACCTGCTTGCTGAGGATCTGCAGCCGCGTCTACGGTACATGACCTCTCTGTCGGTGGCCGCTAAACTGACTGTTGGCCTCAATTTTTATGGCAACGGATCCTTTCAGTGAGCCATTGGGGACATCGCGAATATCTCTCAGGTTGCAGTCCACTGCTGCATCCGGCAAGTTACAGCTGCCCTTTATAGGCGAAGGCGTCAATTCATCGATAGCAAAATACTGCGGATGTTGGAAATCCGAAATAACAACAGAAAATGCTGGAAAAACTCAGCAGGTCAGGCAACATCCGTGGACAGAAATTTGAGCTGACGTTTCGGGTCGAACCCTTCTTCAAAACTGGAAAGATAGATCGGAGGCAGGGCTGCGATCGGACAAAAGAATAAAAGAAACAAAAGAAGTAAAAAAGAGACAATAAAAGGTGTTAGAAGCTAGATGAGATGGCAATAGGCTGAGATTGGGTGTAAAGTGTACTGGCAGGGCAAGGGATAGCTGCCAGGTGTGAGAGCGAAACAAAAGGAATGGGGAAGGGGGGGAAAGGAGTGCCCCCCCCCTTCCTTTTGTTTCGCTCTCACACCTGGCAGCTATCCCTTGCCCTGCCAGTACACTTTACACCCAATCTCAGCCTATTACCATCTCGTCTAGCTTCTAACACCTTTTATTGTCTCTTTTTTACTTCTTTTGTTTCTTTTATTCTTTTGTCCGATCGCAGCCCTGCCTCCGATCTATCTTTTCTTTCCAGTTTTGAAGAAGGGTTCAACCCGAAACGTCAACTCAAATTTCTGTCCACGGATGTTGCCTGACCTGCTGAGTTTTTCCAGCATTTTCTGTTGTTATTTGCGTCAATTCATCACCTTCCCTCTGACCCTGGAGAAGCAGGCGGAGGAGGAGGAGGAGCATGCGGACGAGGAGGAGGAGGAGGAAGATGGAAGGGCTCCTGAAAGTGGAAGGGCCATCCGTCACAGGCTTATGAGGACTCGTATCGAGGCCCCTCTGGCTGAATGATGAGTGTCTTAACTGCTGCGCACTTTGGATGTTTGAAAACCTCTGAAGGCCAGCATCACTGTAATTAGTCACGTACACCATAGCACATTTAAACTTCTCTTTATTGTCACAAAAATCTTTCATTACAGCAAAACAACGTCATGTCAACAGAAACCATAACTAACAAAATAACAGTTAACTCTTTGGCAAAGCTGCAAAACTAAACAAACTATTTCCAACAATTCCAACAGGTGAGGGTCTCCTTGATTTAGGCCAAAGAAACGTCTCAGCACCTCCCTCTACTGCTGGCCCCTTGATGGAGAACGACTTCTCTTTCACGCTCGGCCCCTTCCCTCCCTGCTGCTCCTACGTAATTAAACCCCAGTGGCGGGGTGAAAGCTGGGGGACGCCTGCTGACTGTCTGGAAGCGCAGAAGCCCCTGAGGGACGGCCTGGCCGACCTCTGGGCTTGGAGGGTGCGGACGCAGGATGCTTGATCTGAGCATGGCTGGAAGCAGTGTGCCCTGCAGGTGGTGGCAGCTGCACTGCAGACATGCCAGCGCTGGCATTTGGAATGGTCACCTGCCGAGAGAGGACACCTGCACCATGGTCGGACGACACACTGGCTCTCTGAGGGGACCGGCTCGGCTCATCCGCCACAATCGCATGCTCCACTGATTCCTGGCCTTGTATGGGACTGGAAGGGCCCGGGGTGATCCTAGCTGATGCAAATAGGGTGGCTGCAGTGAGAGTTCGCGTTGCCTCAATCTGGGTGTGGACGAGGCCGGCAAGTGACTGCGTGGCAGCAGTGAGGACCTGTGAGCCAGGTGCCAGTGCTTCGGAGAAGCCCTGGACAGTTCTTTCCATTGCTTCGGACAAGGCCGGTGCCGACCGCTCCACTGCCTCGGACAAGCCCTGGACAGACCTTTCCAGGGACTGTCCGAAGCCCTGAACAGTCCTTTCCATAGCGGCCTCGAAGCCCTGGACAGTCCTCTCCATTGTTGGGCCAAAGCCCTCAACAGACCTCTCCATTGTTGCCCCGAAGCCCTGGACAGTCCTCTCCATTGTTGGCCCGAAGCCCTCGACAGACCTCTCCATTGTTGCCCCGAAGCCCTGGAGAGTCCTGTCCATTGTTGCCCCGAAGCCCTGGAGAGTCCTCTCCATTGTTGCCCCAAAGTCCAACACACTCTTTGCCAGTGTATCTATTGACTGAGGCAGCCTCCCCACTGCAGCCATCAGCTCAGTGTGCCTGAACCTGGGTGCTCATTTCAGCCAGGCGACGCACCTCCTCTGCACTCTGTGCAGCAGTCATCACTACCTGCCTTGCCCTCCGGGGAGACGGTGGCCGAACTTGCCTACCCCCCTTGCGTTGCTGCATGCCGCTTGTTCCGGCAACTGCCTGATCCTCAGAGCCACCCCCCCCTCCCCTCCAGGGAACTACTGTCCCCAGTCTGTATATGTGTATGCTCCCCTGAGATTGGAACGGATGGTCCGGCTTCCTCCTGATCCTCGCCTCCGGAGGCACTGGCACTGGCAGCTTCAGGGCGTGGAGCCCCAGTTGGTGATGCATCATCTGAAAGCAGGGAGGTGGAAGAGTGGCTTTAGCAAAAGGACAGGTTGGCAGAAAGGCATGGCAGATTGCGGCACACTGAGGAAGCATGCTGGTGGGGGGACCAAGTGGAAGGACCAAGTGGAAGGAGACAGCTGCAAAAGGTGAGAGCCTTACCCTCGCTGTCGAGAATGGGGTCGGCAGCTGCAGTGGTAACAGGACCAGACAGACGTCCTCCAAGAATCTGGTGCACTCTCTCCTCGAGATCCGTGAGAGTGACCACTTGTGGAGGTCTGCCACCGGTTCGACGCTGCTCCTTTCGCATCGTCGCCAGCTTGGACTGCAGGGGAAAGAAGGGGAAGTTCTGTAACATGATGCCTTGAGAGATCATCTCATGCCCCCCATGGTGCAAGAGCCCTTACATGATGCCTTGAGAGATCATCTCATGCCCCCCATGGTGCAAGAGCCCTTACATGAGGCCTTGAGAGATCATCTCATGCCCCCCATGGTGCAAGAGCCCTTACATGAGGCCTTGAGAGATCATCTCATGCCCCCCATGGTGCAAGGGCCCTTACATGATGCCTTGAGAGATCATCTCATGCCCCCTATGGTGCAAGGGCCCTTACATGTGGCCTTGAGAGATCATCTCATGCCCCCCATGGTGCAAGGGCCCTTACATGTGGCCTTGAGTGAAATGTCCATGTGTGTGCCCAGAAAGGGCCATGGGTGCTTGCTGACAGATGGCCATTGGGGCATCATGGCAACAGGGTCCTCGAAGTTAGGTGCAGATGGAGGGAATCAGAAGTTTGCATAACCAACACTCACCCTAACGACCCGAGTGAGGTCGTTGAATTTCTTCCTGCACTGAACAGGGGTCCTGGTCGCCATGCTGTTGGAGTTGACCCTCTGAGAAACCTCCCTCCAAGATCGCCGGTAAGCCTTTTGATTCGGCCTCTTGCCATTGTCAGGATACAGAACATCTCGACAGCGCTTAACTGCAGACACCAACTGGTCCAGAGCCTCAGTGCTGAAGCGCTCTGCTCTCTGTCTCACCTTCTCCATCCTCACCAAGTTTATTGCGCCAGAGAAGGGCGAGCGCCGATTCTGAGGTCTACAGGGCGTTGAGTGTAGCAGCTCAGGCTGACTGACCCACCCCTTTAAGAGCCAGCTGGCGCCTGGAAGTCTCGTGGTTTCCGGTAATTGAGATCACCTGTGCTGCGCCCGTCCGCGCCGATATTGGGTAGTGCCTGAACTTTTGCGCCTTAGGAGCCCCGTGCAACGTCTGAGTTCGCGCCTCAATCCCCTTTGGGGGTGATGCAACCCAATATCTCGCCAGGCAGCGATAAGTTTCGTCTGGCTATAAACTTTGCGCAGCGCCAGTTCTAATGCCTCAAGCGGGGCTATACCCAATTTCCAGGCCTATGTTCCCTGACATCTCTGGGAGTTTATTTGTGTCCTCCTTTGTGAAGACAAAACCAAAGTATGTATTTAGTTGGTCAGCCATGTCTTTGTTCCCCATTATAAATTCCCCTGATTCTGACTGCAAGGGACCTACGCTTGACTTTACCAATCTTTTTCTCTTCACATATCTATAGAAGCTTTTACAGTCAGTTTTTATGTTCCCTGCAAGCTTACTCTCATACTCTATTTCCCCCCTCTTAATTAATCCCTTTGTCCTCCTTTGCTGAATCCTAAACTGCTCCCAATCCTCAGGTTTGCTGCTATTTCTGGCCAATTTATATGTCCTCTCCTTGGATCTTATGCTATCCCTAATTTCCCTTGTTAGCCAATGTTGTCACCTTTTTTGTTTTATTTTTATGCCAAACAGGGATGAATAAATTCTGTAGTTCATCCATGCGATCTTTAAATGTTTGCCATTGCCTATTCACCGTCAACCATTTAAGTAACATTCCCCAATCCATCCTAGCTAACTTGCGCCTCATACCATCGTAGTTTCCTTTATTTAAATTCAGTACCCAAGTCTCTGAATCAACTACTTCACTCTCCATCTTAATGAAGAATTCTATCATATTATGATCGCTACACCCCAAGGGGCCTCGCACAACAAGATTGCTAATTAATCCTTTCTCATTACATAATACCAAGTCTAAGATGGCCTGATCTCTAGTTGGTTCCTTGACATATTGGTCCAGGAAACCATCCCGTATACACGCTAGGAATTCCTCTTCCACAGTATTGTTACTAATTTTGTTAAACCAATCTATATGTAGATTAAAGTCACCCATGATAACTGCTGTGCCCTTATTGCACGCCTCTCTAATTTCCCGTTTAATGCCATCCCCAACCTCAGCATTACTGTTTGGGGGTCTGTATACAACTCCCACTAACATTTTCTGCCCCTTGGTATTTCTCAGCTCTACCCATACAGATTCCACATCATCAGAGCTAATATCCTTCCTTACTATTGTGTTAATCTCCTCTTTAACCAGCAATGCTACCCCACCGCCTTTTCCTTTTTGTCTGTCCTTCCTGAATATTGAATACCCCTGGATGTTGAATTCCCAGCCTTGATCACCCTTGAGCCATGTCTCCGTAATCCCAATTATATCATATCCGTTTACATCTATTTGCGCAGCTAATTCATCCACCTTATTATGAATGCTCCTCGCATTAAGACACAAAGCCTTCAGGCTTGTTTTTTTAACACTCTTAGACCTTTTAGAATTATTGTTTAGTGCAGCCATGTTTGATTTACACCCTTGATTTCTCTGACTTCCACTTTTGCTTTTCTCCTTCCTGTCTTTTGCTTCTATCCTTGCTTCCCTTTCCTCTGTCTCCCTGCACAGGTTCCCAACCCCCTGCCATTTTAGTTTAAACCCTCCCCAACAGCACTAGCAAACACTCCCCCTAGGACATCAGTCCCGGTCCTGCCCAGATGCAAACCATCCAGTTTGTACTGGTCCCACCTCCCCCAGAACCGGTTCCAATGTCCTAGGAATTTGAATTCCTCCCCCTTGCATCTTCTAGCCACGTATTCATCTGAAATATCCTTCTATTTCTACTCTGACTAGCATGTGGCACTGGTAGCAATCCTGAGATTACTACCTTTGAGGTCCTATTTTTTAATTTACCTCCTAACTCCCTATATTCAGCTTTTAGGACCTCATCCTGTTTTTTACCTATATCGTTGGTACCTATATGCACCATGACAACTGGTTGTTCACCCTCCCCCTCCAGAATGCCCTGCAGCCGCTTCGAGACATCCTTGACCCTTGCACCAGGGAGGCAACATACCATTCTGGAGTCTCGTTTGCGGCCGCAGAAACGCCTATCTATTCCCCTTACAATAGAATCCCCTATCACTATAGCTCTCCCGCTCTTTTTCCTCCCATCCCATGCAGCAGAACCACCCATGGTGCCAGGAAGTTGGTTGCTGTTGCCTTCCCCCGATAAGCCATCCTCCCCAACAATATCCAAAGCGGTATATCTGTTTGAGAGGGGGATGGCCACAGGGGACCCCTGCACTACCTGCCTGCGCCTACTACTCTGCCTGGCAGTCACCCATTCCCTTCCTGCCTGTGCAGCCTTTATCTGTGGTATGACCAACTGATTAAACGTGATATCCATGATGTCCTCAGCATCGCGAATGCTCCAGTATGTATCCATTCCCAGCTCCAGCGCCGCAATGTGGTCTGCAAGTAGCTGCAGCTGGATATACTTGCCGCACACATGGTCGTCAGGGACACAGGAAGTGTCCCTGATTTCCCACATAGTGCAGGAGGAGCATGCCATGGGTCCGAGCTTTGCAGCCATGACTTACCCTTTAATTAATTTAAATTAAATCAATACCACCAATTATACTACAATTAAATGATATACTCAAGGGCCCTTGTTTCCTAGCACTCCCCGCTACACAACAGAGACCTTAGAAACTATAACCACAAAATTAAGACCGTCTAAACTTTATAAACTATGAACCTTAACTGTCAAACTATAGAGTAGTATAAGTACTCACCCAATCAGCTGCTTCCTCCTGCCCGCATCACGTTTTGAATCATGACGTGGCTCTGGAATGCCGCTGCTGGTCTGCGAGATTGGTAAGCCTCTGTAAAAAAGCCCGCGAAAGTGAGTTTAAATACTCACTGAACCTCTGCTCTCACCGCTCCCGACAATGGCCTGTGAAAAAAAGCCCGCGAAAGTGAGTTTAAATACTCACTGAACCTCCGCTCTCGCCGCTCCCGGTTAGGAGGGATAACCAAAAGCTTGGTCAAGAGCCAAATACTGCGAGGTTAGGAGAGGATAACCAAAAGCTTGGTCAAAGAGCCAGGCCATATCAGGTGAGAAAACACGAGTCACTCAAAGTTTCACGTATGAATCCTTCCTCGGAACAGTTTTGAGGAATGGTTTATACCTGAAACATCAACTGACTTGCCTTTTCTCGATGGAAGCTGCCCGGCCTGCTCAACATCTCGAGTGTTTTCTGTTTCAGCTTGGTCAAAGAGGCGGGTCGTAAAGGAGGAGAGAGAGAAGTGGAGAGGTTTAGGGAGGAAAATTCAGAGAGTGGGATCCAGGCAGTTGCAGAGCAATCTTGCCATTGTTTCAGTGTCATCAGTGCTCAGGAATTTGTTTCACAATGCAAACGGGGTCAATTCCAGAACACCAGCAGCTTTGCATATTCCAAAGCTGCTTCCTCCAGACATGAGCTTTCCACATACAGCCTACTCTAATTCAAAGTGGCTTCATTCAGATTATCTGTTAATTGAATTGAAATCATGCAACCAAAAAAAGCCTCGTGAGCGATTTTATTAAAATTGCTTCATTTCTACTACTGGATAATTCAATTTTCTATCAAGCAAACAGGCCTTTGAAGTAACTATAGGGGTAAAGTCATCACTGTGAGATAACAGAGCTTATAACAAATTCAGATTTGCAGCTATAATGTTAGCGGAGTTTTTAATTTTGAACTGGAGGTTTGTTCATACTTGCACTACAAATAGTCAAAGCGTGAGGTGGCTCATTGAAATAGTAATTAGCATGCTGATTGCAAAGGGTTAAATGATTTGGTACCAGATTCTGGTATTTAAGGGAGGGGTAATAGCAGAATCTTGAATGGAGTTGTAGGTACATGTGCTGAGCTCTGTTTTCTAACTTTAGTGATTTGATTATTGTAGCCCAGCTGACGACCGCCTGCCAGCGTTGTGAGTTAAGCTGTTGTCTGACCTCTGACAGGCCTGGGTGGAGTCAACGTTCTTATGCTCACAGTCCATTTTTGTCACAGAACAAAAAAGGGTATATCCTGCAAGAGGACGCTGCAGCCAGACATCATTTAATACAACTCGTGGCCTATTTATCTACTGCGCTTATATTACAAAGCTGCTTCTCATAGAAATGATAGCTCACATGCTAGAGCTTCCAGTGGTGTGGAGTCTACAGAACAGGGATTGGGTGCATCGTGTAGCACCAGTAGCAACAAAGAAAGTGAGCGTGTGCAATTGTTTTAAAATGGTAGCTCGCGATTTAAGTTGCTTTTTTATTGGTTTCATGTAGTGGCTTCTCCCTTTTTGAACCAGGTGTTCCAGGTAGCTGGCTTTAGTGGACACCACAGGTTTAATTTGTGTGAGAACTCTGTGTGGGCACCAGCAGCTCCAACACACCAGCAGCTCCAACACACCAGCAGCTCCAACACACCAGCAGCTCCAACGCACCAGCAGCTCCAACGCACCAGCAGCTCGAACGCACCAGCAGCTCGAACGCACCAACAGCTCGAACACACCACGCCACCAACATAAAAGCAACTTTAGTTTCTGGCTGTCTTACCTTCCTCGTGGCTGGGAAAGATGCTTGCAGGTGAAAAGGCCCCAATGCTGGACTGGTTGCAGGCTGAGCGGGTGAGGTACAAATTGCCAGTCATTAGAAACAGATTATCTGGTGGCTTTTGTCTCTGGTGATAGTGTTTGTATTGTTGCTGGGGTGAGAGCTGCTCCAGAGGTGTTGATAAAGTGTCGTTTCTATATTACAACAGTGACTGCACTTCAAGAAGTACTTCATTGGCTGTAAAGTGCTTTGGGACATCCGGTGGACATGAAAAGCACGATAGAAATACAAGTACAAAAAGAAAATACTGCAGATGCTGGAAATCTGAAATAAAAACAGAAAATGCTGGAGAGACTCAGCAGGTCAGGCAGCATCTGTGGAGAGAGAAACAGAGTTAACGTTTCAGGTCGATGACCTTTCATTTGAACTGGAAAAAAGCAGGAAATGGAACAGATTTTTAAGCAAGTGAAGGGGCTGGGAAAGGGGGGAGGGGTAAAAGAACAAAAGGGAAGGTCTGTGATAGGATGGAAGGCAGGAGAAGTAAAGAGGCATTAAGAGATATTCAAGGCAAAAGGAGATGGTAACGGAACAGGTTAAGAAACAAAGGATGGCTCTAGATGAAGTGTAAATTGCGCTGGCAGAATGAAAGACAGCTGCCATGTGGAAGAGAAGAAAAAAAGAGAGTGTGGATAAAAAATATATACATGATAGGGGCCGAGGTTATGATCTGAAATTGTTGAACTCGATGTTGAGTCCAGAAGGCTGTAAAGTGCCTAATCAAAAGATGAGGTGCTGTTCCTCGAGCTTCCGCTGAGCTTCACTGGAACAATGCAAGAGGCCGAGGAAGGAGGGATGCACAAGCGGTCAGACTCAGAGGAGCAGGGAATTAGAGGGGTGGGCTGTAGGGCTGGAAGAGGTTCCCGAGATGGGGAGGGGGAAGGCCATGAGGGATTTCAACATGAGGATAAGAATTTTAAATTTCCGACATTGGGGAACTGGGAACCAATGTAGGTCAGTGAGGAGAGTGTGATAGGTAAGCAGAACTTGGTGTGGGATAGGATACGAGCATGAGTTTTGGATTTGCTGAAAGTTGCCAGAGGCTGGACAATGGGAAGGTGGCCAGGAACACATCGGAATAGTCGAATCTGAAGGTGACAAAGGCAAAGATGAAGGTTTCAGCGCGAGAGGGGCTGAGGTTGTTGATATTGTGGAGGTGGAAGTAGGCAGTCTTTGGGATATGGGGTCAGAATCTCAGCTCGGGGCCGACTACGACCCTGAGGTTGCGAACAGTCTGATTTCAGCCTAATAACAGTGGCCCGGGACGGGGATGGATTAAGTGGTAAGGGTACGGAGTTTGTAGTGAGGGCCTTTGGTCTTCCCAAAGTTTAACTGGAGCAAAAACGCAGCTCATCCAAGACTGGAGGTCGGCCAAGCAGTCTGACAGCACAGAGGCAATCAAGGGGTCAAGAGAGATGGTGGAGAGGTAGAGCTGGGAGTTGTCAGCACACATGTGAAAGCTGACTCCATGAACCTGATTTTAACTCTGGTTTCTACCAGGCGGGGGGGTGCTTGTGAAGTGCTTCGATACATTGGTGAGAGACGTGATGAAGCACTATGTAAATTCAAGTTGTTCTTTCTTAAAGTAATGGTTATTGTTATTTTGTTGCTATTATTATTATTAATAAGGGTAGATACTGTATCCAAAAAGAAATGACAGTCAGTTTGAGCTGTTCTCGAGCGGTGGGACTCGGGTGTCAGCAGGTCAGCCGCCTGTTTTACGCCCTGCCGAATGTTCCTTTCCATTGCAGTCAATCAATGCTTAAAATATAAACATCGTTTAACAAAAAGTAAAAAAAAACGTTAATAATACGTTTTTATTGACATGATGACAATGCAATTGTTTAAGATGTCAGACAAGCAGTCTGATTTTCACCAAGTCCTGATCAGCAACCCCATTAACACGTCATTTAAATGCAGTCAGAGAATACATTTAACCTCAGTCCCGCCCGCTGCCAGGCCACCAGTGTTATTTTTCATGCTGCAGCATGACAACTGGCTTAAAAGCAGGAAAATCGCGATGGCCATTGGTGTTAATGGAGGCGGACCCATGCTAATTACCTTCTAAATGTTTTCAGCAAGGAAAACGACACAGTGGCCCAAAGGCTCCAGGAAAATACGGAGTGACCTACTTAATGGCGTAAGTCACTTACTGCATAATTTGCTCTTTCGCGTCGTTCAAGGGGTCCCTCTGCTGTAGATGCGTCATTACAGCGGTGCAAGTCCCCCGGAAAATCTGGGCCATTCGCTGTAATCCTTCTCACAGTGTCATTAGTTTTACTTTCTTCTTCCATTTAGTGGAAAGCACCACCTAGTGGTCTGGCTGAGAACTGACAAACGTCAATAATTTTTACCCATAACGTCAGATAAATGACTTGAAGTTAAAACAGTTTGTGTGAATAACATAAATACATATCGCATACAGGTGCCATATTCCACTTAGTGAGCCCTCTGTATTGTCATATCTTGCTTACATTTTTCAATATATTCATTTTTATTAACAATGTTGCTATCACGTACGCAGGTTTGCAGGAATTCACTGTAACACAGTTACACTTGTTGATTATTATCCATATTTCCAGAAGATTTATAATTTATTAGAATGTCCCTTTTTTGTCATCAGCCATCAGTTTCCTCTAAATGAGCATTGTAATCAGGAACCTCGATCAAATTGAAATTGCTTATTCTAAAATTACGCTGGTTGCTCGTCCTTTCTCTGATGTAAAAAAAACCCCATCCATAGTGAGGTGAACAGTCCACACATGTACAGTCCACACTGTAGGTTTGATAGAGCCCTTTCAGTCGTGCTATGGGTGATGAGGTGGCTCTGCCTACATAGCATTCTCCAACAAGGGAAAGCGAGGAACTAGCATCAGCTGAGGTAAGCTGGTATTAGCAGTGACATGAATCAGTCATTCATGAAAGAAAGACTTATGAAATAATACTGAGCGGCCTACGGGTGGCGCTGTCAAGGGAGAGTATAAATACTCGGGCATGGGCCCAGCTTGCGCAGGACATTCTTAACAGGAACTAGTGAAGGACACAACTAGACCTCCATGTTGTAAAACAGTTGATTAAAGCTTTGTTTAACGCTTAGACCAAGTGCCTAGTAGTTTTCTTACATCAAGCAGCACACTCCTTACAGCTTTCATGCTGCTGAAATCAGGAGTGACTTGAGCAGAAATATTGACTCTAATCCAAACTAGTTTGATAAGATGTTTTTATTCCTAATGTTTATTGTTTGAAGGATTATTACAGCATGGGTTGCAGAGTGGAGTTGTATCAAACAAAACCCATTGGCCCAGATTTTGCAGTCAGTGGCGAACAAATGGCGCTCGCCGTTCATTAGACTTACACTTGCCCACAGACTTTCTGTGGGCTTTTACACTGTGATTTGTTGTTCCCAGACAGTCGAAACAGGGGATCTGGGACCAGTGTGAACAGGGAAAGCAACTGTGTGTCTCCTTAACCAATCAGATTGAAGAATCTTCACTGAGACACGCAGAGTCTACACCAGGAAGTGTAAGTTAGAATATTTAATTCAATGACAAATCATGCACAGAAAGCGAAATAAAAAGAGGGAAAGAACATTGGGATTAAGAGCGAGAGAGATAAAAGAGACAGAAAGAAAAAGTAAAAAAAATGCTTTTTAAATTTTTTAAAAATCTCCAACAATAATTAACATTTGAAGGAATGAGACGCCACACTTGTAATCGTTAATTTTCAGTGCCAGAGAGGTTGTTTGACAGTAATTAAGACTTATCACGTCGTTAATATTCACTTGGACTTGAATGGGCAAGCCCTAATCTTTTCTGGTGTGTTTAGAGGGTATTTAGTGGGTAAGTACTGCAAATTCTGTATTTCAGTGGTGACTCTCTCGGCGAGATACTGTTATAGCAAAGCTTCTGGAGGAGCAGGGGAACCCGGACAGTAACTTCCTGATTTCTGTGTTTAACTGCGCCTGTGCAGACGTCGGAAGTTGCTGTCCAATTTACTGCTTAATGATGGTGGGCGCGGACAGCCTCACTGTTATTCTTACTGCAAAATCCAGGCCATTACTACTATAATATTATACGAACATTTTAATATATTTGGCCTTTATAGTCCTCAATTGGTACTTAGAACTGATTCATTAAGAAACATTTCTTTGATATTTTAAATAAATTACTAAGTTTATTGTTCATACTTTTAGAGCACCATCTGGTGGTAAAAGATGATAATTGGCATCTAACACTCTAATTCATAAATGAGTTCATAGGTCATCTTTTCAAACCATTTAACAGATACCTCAAAAAGCTGACTGGCCCAGCTGAGGGCCATTTGTAAGTAACTGATCATCATAGTCACTCAAAACCAGACAATACAAACTCACTGAATGAAATTCATGCAGTATTCCGATCCGGGGCAGACGTCAGCGTGGCAATAATGTGAGATACAGGCGGAGGAGGACAATCGTCAGTACAAACTCCTGAAAGAAACACTGGGGGGAAAAAATGAAGCACTGCAAAAAAAAAATCACAGATTGAGAGTTACTCACTGCCCTTGATTACTTAACATATTTAACTAACTCTAAATGTGTTTACTTTTCATTGTACCCTTGGGCAATCCTCCATTTTCTCAAATTTAGTTGGATGCTGCAGCACCACCCCATTCTCCTCGTCCCCATTTTGTCCCTTTTAACAGCCACTCATCAAACCCTCTCTCAGAAACCTCCCTTTCCATCTCTACAACATATTATTGGTATGCCAATATTTTAATTACTTTTAAAAGTTACTGCTCTCCTGAAGGTGCTGTTTGCACTACTTCACACAAAGGGTACCCCCCCCCCCCGGCACCACAAAGCTGTTGAGGCTAGGTCAATTAAAGATTTCTAAACTGAGATTGATAGATTTTTGCTCGGCAAGGGTATTAAAGGTTACGGAACCGAGTCGGGTCGATGGAGTTAAGATACAGATCACCCATCACCCCTGTGCCCGCTGACTTACATTGGCTGCTGGTCTGGCAACACCTTGATTTAAAAATTCTCATCCTTGTTTTCAAATCCCTCCATGTCCTCGCCCCTCCCTATCCCTGTAACCTCCTCCAGCCCCACAACCCTTCCACCCGAAACATCAACTCTAATTTCTCTCCACGGATGTTGCCTGGCCTGCTGAGTTTTTCCAGCATTTTCTGTTGTTATTACAGATTAGCCACGATCTGATTGAATGGTGGAACAGGCTTGAGGGGCTGAATGGCCTGCTCCCGTTTCTATGTTCCTAATTTTTATTTTATTTTGAAGGCTATTGTAGAACGATTATGATAATGCACTGTAAGTTTAACCAGTCCGGTTACCTAGTGCAATGACAGAGGTGACCGTGAAACTATTGCCTCCGTCTGCCCTTGCATGCCAGAGGACAGAGAATGTGAAACCAAAATGTCCCGTGTTCAGTTCTAAGTCAGTGAGGTGGCTGAGATCAAGGAATTGCTGCAACAACTTTTTATATAACACTAGAGATTACAAATTGCATTGTGGAATGCTGGCATATTAGGATATTACTAATGCATAATAATATGGATTTGACCTCTCTTTCACAATATACTTAACTAACCTTAACTCTAATACAGTGGGATAGCAAACATATTGGCCCATAATTTCCGATTCCTACGGGTGCGTACGAGCTGTGTACACACCCGTAGGGACCTCGCAAGTGCCGGTTTCAGGAATGCGCAGCGTATGCGCTGAAAACCGGCATTTCCGAGACCCTCCGCCTGCACTGGAGAAGGGCCTCGGCGGGTGGAGAGTTCCGCTTTCTGTAGAACCGTTTACGTAAGCCCCGTAATATTTTTGTCAAAACATTTAATTTTTGTTTAAAATATTTTATTTAATGTAATTTTAACTCATTTTAAAATTGTGATTTAAAAAAAATGTATTTAATGTTTTAATGTCTTTTTTCAGTGAGCCCCATTGATATATTTGACAGGTCTATCTGCCAAAAGTATGAAGGGGGGTTCCCTTCTCCCACTGGCTGGCCTGGCCCACGTGATCCCAGGGACACTTGCGAACCACCTGTGCCCCGGGATACCTGGGCCTCTGCTCGCGCGCACCAGGTGAGGCCCAGGGACACTTGCGAACCACCTGTGCCCCAGGATACCTGGGCCTCTGCTCGCGCGCACCAGGTGAGGCCCAGGGACACTTGCGAACCACCTGTGCCCCGGGATACCTGGGCCTCTGCTCGCGCGCACCAGGTGAGGCCCAGGGACACTTGCGAACCGCCTGTGCCCCGGGATACCTGGGCCTCTGCTCGCGCGCACCAGGTGAGGCCCAGGACCGGAAATGGCTGGACCTCGGGAGCCCTCAGGTAAGGGCGTAGATTTTTTCCCGACAGGAGGCATCCGCACGCAGGCAGCCTCCTGTCGGAAATTACGAGCCATTGGCAATTTGCTGAAAATTGCATATGTCTAGCGCAATAAAGTCATTTTACTTCATTTCCCAAAGAAACCATTCTGTAAGAATTTACAAACCTGAAATGTCTGCAGTAATAAGAAACTGAAGCCAGTTTTACAACTTGAATATTTTTCGTGTAAGTTGCAAAAAAGGATTGTTATTTTAACTTTAACTTTACTTTGGAATTCGTATATATTGCAAGCAGCTATTAATATTTGTGGCCTCTTTTGTTTTGTTATATCTGCCTAAAATGGTGTTAAGTAAATGAATCATTTTCTGAAACAGTAAGATGAGGATGGTAGTTTAGATTATTGCTGCATTATTTGTACTGAGGCATTTCCAAATGATTTAATCTAACTACTTAATAAGTTGGACAGATAGCCTCACATTAAAAAACTAAGAACTACAAATGCTGGAAATCTGAAACGAAAACAGAGAATGCACAGTATCTGTGGAGATAACAGATAAGTTAATGTTTCAGGCGTGCAGCGGTGGAATGATCTGAACCTGCTTAAAAGGGAAACAGGAGATTGTTTGATGGCTAAGAAGATCGTTACATGACATATTACATTAAATTTACAGCACAGAAACAGGCCATTCAGCCTAATTGGTCTATGCCAGTGTTTGTGCTCCACACGAGCCTCCTCCCACCCTACTTCACCTCACTCTAGCTGCATCTCCTTCTATTCCTTTCTCCCTCATGTGCTTATCTAGCTTCCTCTTAAAGGCATCTATGTTATTCACTTCAACCACTCCCTGTGGTAGTAAGTTCCACATTCTCACCACTCTCTGGGTAAAGAAGTTTCTCCTGAATTCTTTATGGAGTTTATTATTTACATTGCACTTATTTTCTGTTTTTATATTGAGTTTGTTTCCTATAAGGTATAAACAGGATGGCCAACAGGTGGGAGTGGTCTCCTGCTCATCCACTATAGCTTCAGCAGAAGAGCTGCAGAAACCCTAGGAAAATGGTGTAAAGAGCGGACGATCTGGAGAATCCCTGCGGACATTCAGCACTGATAGGGCAGAGTGCTGTACGGAAAGGCAGACTCTGTCCGAGCAGGAGAGTAAAAGGGGAAGAGTGGTGAATCAGAGGGGAGGGAGGGGAAACAAAGGCCAGGATAAAGGGAAGGATGTTTTTTTTCTTCTTCTTAGACAGTCCCTCGGAACTGAGGATGACTTGCTTCCACATTAAAAATGAGTTCTCAGGTGACTGATGAGTCCAATGCGGGACCTACAGTCTCTGTCACAGGTGGGGCAGACGGTGGTTGAAGGGGCGGGTGGGTGGGGTGCTTGGGTTGACGTGCGCTGTTTGCGCTTGGCTTCCGCTTGCTCCCGGCGAAGAGACTCGAGGTGTTCGGCACCTTCCCGGATGCTTCTCCTCCACTTTGTGCGGTCTTGGGCCAGGGATTCCCAGGTGTCAGTGGGGATGTTACACTTTTTCAAGGAGGCTTTGAGGGTGTCCTTGAAGCGTTTCCTCTGCCCACCTGGGGCTCTCTTGTCGTGCCGGAGCTCCGAGTAGAGCACTTGTTTTGGGAGTCTCCTATCAGGCATGCGGACGATGTGGCCCATCCATCGGAGCTGATCGAGCGTGGTCAAAGCTTCAATGCTGGGGATGTTGGCCTGAGCGAGAACACTGACGTTGGTGCGCCTATCCTGCCAATGGATTTGCAGGATCTTGCGGAGGCAGCGTTGGTGGTACCTCTCCAGTGCTTTGAGGTGCCTGCTGTACATGGTCCATGTCTCTGAGGCATACAGCAGGGCGGGTATCACTGCTGCTCTGTAGACCATGAGCTTAGTGCCGGGTTTGAGGTCCTGGGTCTTCAAACACTCTCTTCCTCAGGCGACCGAAGGCTGCACTGGCACACTGAAGGCGGTGTTGGACTTCGTCATCGGCGTCTGCCCTTGTTGACAGTAGGCTCCCGAGGTATGGAAAGTGGTCCACGTTGTCCAAGGCCTTGTCGTGGATTTTGATAATCCCCGGAAGGATTTTACGGTGTGTTTTGAAAACAGGGAGGGAGCTATTAGAAATGTCATATATTATCTATTTACATCAAGAATGAATAATGTATTGTTGAATTTCCTTATATTAATCGCATATATACCAGAAGAAAGAAAAGAAAGACTTGCATTTATATAGCGCCTTTCATGACCTCAGGACGTGCCAAAGCACTTTACAGCCAATGAAGTACATTTTTGAAGTGTGGTCAATGTTGTAATGTAGGCAACACGGCAGTTAATTTGCGCACAGCAAGGTCCCACAAACAGCAATGAGATAATGACCAGATGTTTATAGTGATTTTGGTTGAGGAATAAATATTGGCCAAGACACTGGGGAGAACTCACCCGCTCTTCTTCAAGTAGTACCCTGAGATCTTTTACGTCCACCTGAGAGGGCAGATAAGGCCTCGGTTTAGTGTCTCATCCAAAAGCTGGCACCTCCGACAGTGCAGCACTCCCTCAGTACTGCACTGGCATGTCAGCCTAGATTTTGTGCTCAAGTGTCTGGAGTGGGACTTCAACCCACAACCTTCTGACTCAGAGGCGAGAGCGCTACCCACTAAGCCACGGCTACAGAAGAAAAAGGTATTCACAGCTCCCTGAAGTAAAAGATGGTAGAAATTGACTCAGTCTTGTGTGAAAATCTAACAATTATTAAAGTGTGGTTCATGCCTTTACACCTGTTGTATACAATTTGCACAGTGGTTTGTTCATGCCATAAGTGGTTCAAAGGTGCAACATGACTGTCAGACTCTGTAATTGATCCTTGTGGGCAGTTCATACACGTAACCTCCTCCTACTGCTACTCTGCCTAATACACCACCGCTGTCTCTTTATCACAAATCATTTCCCAAATGGAAACACAAACACTTCTCATCCCTCCTAACAACACATCCAAAACTAATAAAATGAAAACAGCCCCAGAAAAATAATACAAATTCTGTAAATACCTCCAGTAACAAAAATCAAAACAAAAAAATTACAAATAAAGAGAATAACCAACTAATGCACCATTCCAATATTTAAAAAACAGACGAGCCCCTATCTTGGAAAATACGATCTTCAGCTCAGTTTAGTTCCAAAGCTAGTTTTTCATCTTTTGTTTGCCCCTCCTAATCCACATTTGATGTACTCCCAATGTACTTACTCCAGCCACGATCTGCTACCCAATATTGTCTCACGCTAACCTCGACATAACCGATGCAATGATATGCACAGTACTATGGGTAGCCTTGTCACTAGATTATCCTCTACCACACACCCTATGGGGACAAACAATGATTTAAAAAACATAAACCACTATTGTACGTACAAAAATAAGTCTGAGTTCTGTTTGATGCAACACTGATTAATTAGCTGAGATGTCATAACACAACTGGTGTTGTATGGGCCTGGTTATTAAATGAACACAGTATCCAATGGGGCCTGCTATGTATACTCCAAACAATGTGCCATTTTAAATAGTTATACCACCATAAGAAAGTCCCCCAGAGGATCCATAAATTTAATTTGATATTAACTGAATGTGCAGACATTGCAAGCAAAAAAAAGAGAATCCAATATGTGTTCCACATAAAAGGCTGATACTGTGTGCAAGGTTGGTTTGTTAATCAGTTGCTGATGTTTATTTATAAAATATACAGCAAAACACAAGAACCGAACTGTTAATGTGAGTGCAATTCTACTCCTTCAGCTGTAGTTATGTGAGAATTGTACATTTTTGACAAGCTTTGTTTCATCTTTGTCATCCTATTTTCAATTACAGCTGTAAAAGCCATGCGGCAAGCTGCAAGCTTCTCCTGATAGTTGTGGTGTTGTCAGCATTCTGGAGCTGTCATTTTTCACAATGAAGATGATGCCCCTGGAGATTATTGTTGTGCCTCCACTGGAACTGGCAGTCTTCAGAATTCAGACAATGCCCCTGGTGATTATGGTCATATGCTACATAGGTAGATTCTGTTGCAATTGAAGTTGGACATATGTTAACATTTTCCGTGCATACTGTTGGAACATGTTTGTGTGCTGCAGCTTTGTTTAATAAAGAATGACATTTACAGTTTATATTTTTCTTCTGTGGAACTCGGTGCTTTAATATCTTTGCTGTAATGTTACTGTCGCCCTTTAGTGTGTACAAGCCTAAACCGACTTGCTGCTGTTTGTGGCTAACCCATGTATTTGAGAGACTTAAAGTGCTCACCCGTCTGTATACTTTTAAAAGGGTTTCAGCTTCTCTCCTGAAGGCACCGGGGTAATTTTCACCATCACCGTTTGGGCACTAAGCTGGCGGAGCAGATCGCCCGCCCGTGATAGAACCCGCCCGGTTTTCAATGGGATTGCTTTCAGTGGAGATGGAAATCTATAAGGGGCTGACAATCTGCCCCGTTGGTTTACTGCCCAAGTGGTTAAGCCAAAAATGACCCTCACTGTCTCTTGGTTGGTGCTCATCAAAGTGGCCATTCTTTTTTCGTGATCCCAGCAAGTGTGTGTTGGCAGACTATTCAACCAAGGAAGCTGTCATGTCCCCAGGGTTTGGGATGGGGGTCTCTGCTTTGGAGCTACGGTGGGCAACCATGGTCAATCCAAGTGTTAATTCATGATTCCATTGATCAGATATAATCAGTGGTCTTGAAATACAGTTCTATGCTCTAGCACTGGTCTCTGAATCTTAAGATGAAATGACAGATGCTTTTAGTTGGCAGTTCATTGTAGCAGTTTACAACATCTCATTAATGCCACACCCTGCCTGACACCACCAAGGCCAGCATTTCAGAGAGCTACCCAATTCTATTGGAACTGTTTGAGAGAGTGGTGTCCCTCGGAACTATCGATAATATGTTAATGTACAGTGCCAAAGCTCAATTGAACATAGTAAATCACATTTTTTTATTAATTGGCGCACTCGGAATGACACAAACAATGGAGGGCAGAGAACATCAGAGTGGATATCTTGATATAAATCACAGACACGAATGAGTGCATCCAAGTCCCTTCCAGTTATTGGGAATGAGTCTGGAGGGCGGGGCTGACTCCAAACAACCAACAGGATAGGAATGGTTGGCTTCTGTGCTTGTGCACCCATACTTCAATTTGTATGACCCTCCAGCCTAGATGTTCTGATTGGGCATGTGTCCGACCATAAGTAGGGCAGTGCGTGGTTCATGCCCACCCAACATGTTGAGTATTGACCCCACCAGTAGCCCTGGGGTCAGCCTCATGAAGATATTATGGTGCCATTAGGTCTGCTGTCATGCTGATCGGTGGTCATGACTAGAATGGGCACGGATAAAGGTGCCGACCCTTAGGATGCAAACACACCCGGACCCTCCCATACCTGAAAAGGCACCAGAAAGCACGCAAGCTGAGGCTGCCCACACAATAGGGGAAGTGGTTCAACCTGCAGCATTCCAGCTTAGGATGCAGCTACAGAGAGGCTGGGATCACCTCAATCCCAAGAAGCTCCCTTTAACATACAGCAGCACTCCTGCCATTGAGGTAACACCGAGATGAAGCCATAGATTAGGGTCAATACTGTTAGCAAGGGTGAAGTACATGGCAAAAAGCAGGCACGCACACACAATGTTTAGAGGTGAAAGATATATTTGCACTATCGTTTATGCAGAGTTTATTTCAGGAATTGATTTCAGCAAGTGGCATGAATAGCTGGTTGGTGAGTTGTGTTGAAAAGGGAAGGCATTGTAGCTGAAGGCACGGAGAAAATGTAGGTATTAGTGCGGCGAGCACATGCAGAGGTTAGGAGAAGGTCTCCTGTATGGGAGCTGCAGGAATTTCTGTAGTTGCTGGTAAACGATTCTCTTCTGCTGGCTCTTCATGTTGCTGCAGCTCCTCTTGGTGGTTCCTCGTGGCCTCCATGCTGGGAATCTCTTTGCAGGGAGATATTGTGCAATATGCAGCAAACAACAAACCTAGAAGCTCTTACTGGGCTGTGTTGCAGTTTGGCCCCCTGGTCAACTTAGGTACCCGAAGAGCTGCTTAGGTATGCCCCTGGTGTGCTCAATGATAAGTCGCGGAGGCACCATCTCTTTAGATCTGTAGGAAACTGCCGAGATGTCATATGCCATGGCTGCAGAGGACAGCCTTGATTTCCCCCAAGCCACCCTGAGACTTGCTTTGCAGGGTGAAATATTGGTGGGACTAATGAATTTATTGTGACAGCTATCTGAAAAGCGAACATTTATTTGCTTTATGCAGTGCAGCTGCTAACAAGCCAGCCACATGTTGAGAGAATGGAATATGCTGCGATTCATGTAGGTGGTAGCATTGTATGATGCTGCATATAGGGGCCACATAGGTACAATCAGTACCCACTGACACAACCAAAACGTCTTTTCTATGTTTGGCTTTGACTCTTCTATAGTTCGGACACTTGCTTCTTCTTTGCCAAAATATGAATGGACACTTTCCTTTGGTTTCACATCTTCCTGTCCTGCACGTTTGGGAACCCTGGAACTCTGTAAAATTGCAGAGACCTTCTCATGCTGCTGTCTGTTGTCCATGGGGAAGATGGGTGTGATGCACTCGACTCGCATGTCTATGCACTGCTGATTGTCTGATAATTTGTAACATCCCCTACTGGCAGCTTGAAAGGACCCTAATGCAAAATGTTGAGTAGGTTTGTGTCTTTAACAACTACTGGCAATGCCATGGCTATGGTGGTGCTTGGCTGTATGTAGCATAATGCCACAGCCACTGCTCCTTGGACAAACAAACATATGTGTACCTCGGCCTGTATATTCTGGTGTGGGAGTACTGATGGGCGTGTGCCAATTATCACAGGTGCTGCCTGGCCTCCCTGTGTTGTTCCTCCTCTTCGCCTTCTGAAAAAACAGATATTGAGGAATTCCCAGTGGGAAAGCCATTGTGGCACTATTGCTCAGGTATGCACTGTGCTACATCCTCACCTACATTCTGTGTCCCTCAATTTTCCATCGGCAGCATCTGGTGGTGTACAATACATTTACCCATATATGAATGAGCATATTGTAATCAGATGAAAATACATCCTCCAACGTATTTCCTGTAAGTTACACTTCAAAAAACTGGGACCTGTTAGCCTGGGACGTCCAGAATTTATAGGGGGAGTTTTTCCATTTTAATAGCTGACAAAGACTATGCAATCATTCACAGATCAATGGATTGCACAGGCCACTCTTTCTCAAACCTCACTTTCTTCTTGAAGACCCTGGAACACATCGTCAGCTTTCAGTTTCTGTGCTCATCTCTCATATCACTCACCATTGAAATCCTTTCGATCTGGTTTCCGTCCCGCAAATAGCACTTCCTATGGTCAAAATCACCAAGTACATCCTGTGTAACTGCAAAAAATGGTGCATTATCCCTCCTTGTCCTTCTCTGTCTCTCTGCTATCCTTAACATGGTTGATCATTCCATCTTGCTCCACTCTTCATCCTTCACAGTTCCCTTTCGTGACACAGCCTCTGTGCGGGTTATGGTTGGCAGCTTTTTACAGCAGTGTGGGAAAGATCAGAAAAATCAATCCTGTATCTCCTTACTCTGTGGCACACGCACGTTGATCCTCCTGTGCACTTTGCCTTTGTATCACAAGAAGTTAGGGTGCACTTGACCAGTGCCTGCTGGAAATCCACTGCATATCCACCTTTCAGCTGATCTGTCCTGGAGAACAAAAGAAAGCATTTTATGTGAAACTAGAGAATTGATTAATCAATCAGTCCTGAGTCTGTTCTTTGACAGTACTGAGGATGTCAACCATCACTTCCTGCTGCTGATCAGAGGTCGCATGGGCCTGGTCGTGTACTTTGTGTGCATAGTGGTCTATGGCAAGGGTGGGATTATTAAGTAAAGATGAGTCCGTTTCAAAACCAGAGGTAATCCAAAATTTGGCCATTTCTGGCTATTAACTGAATATTCAAACCTTAACTAATCTGGGATTGGTTGGCCAGTTTCTTCATTAAAATGTCAGTGTACGTGTGTGAGGGATAAAATCTTCCTCTGCACAAACGCACCGCGACTGTGATGTCCATATCGTGCCATTAGCCTCTCACATTCGCACTGACTATAAGTGCCCATCTGCTCTCTGTGGTATGATACAAAAGTATTGACTTTGTTTTTAACTTACAAACCAATATTATTTTATTTTACACACTTGGCTGAAAACACTGAAAAACCGATAAATGGGGTGGCAGGTCGCACTGAATGTATAAATGACATCTTTCAGTTTCCCTGTGTACCATTTCCAGTTTGAATTTAAATGTAAGGGTTCAGAAGGACCTCGTTTTTACCCATGAGGTACAAGATCAGCCCCGAGCACCTGTAAAACCTGCTGTAAACAGTCATAGGTGTAATTACAACAGTCAGTCACTAGGGGCCAGCAGATCTGTAGAAATGACAGCTAATTGACCGCACGTGACCGTTCCTACTTAATTTGTTGGGTTTTGGATGTTCATATTCCTCAATGTCTATCGTTCACAAATTCATTAAAAGCATATTTAAAATATGTGGCTTGTGATCCTTGCAATGATCACAACTCAAATATTTTCAATTTTATTTTTATTTACAGCTTCTGCATCCAGTTTAAGAACAATATGGAGCAAAGCCCTTTTGACTCATCAAAGTCTCTCCTTCAGTAGCCCATGCACAAAGTGCCTTATCAGAGGCTCTAATCAAAATCATTTATTCTCCTGAGGGCGGTGCCTGGGCCAACCACAGGTGAGACCTTAGCGACATTTCTTCCTGAACGCCAAGGAATCTTGCAGACTCCAGACATAAATCTCTGGTACAACCTATGCGATTCTGCCCTGACTAGTTGCATCCTACAGGTGACAGTGCCATGTGTTTAGCAGCATAGAGCACAGAATCTTTAAAAAAATCGCCAATTAGGTCTCCTTGAAATCTCCTGTTCTCCAATGAGAACATGCCCACCCATCTACACCTATACGAAGCCTTATAACTTTTAATTATCCAACTTTTTATTTAAATGAGCCCATTGACAGCACCAAAGACTTTTGTTGGGCGTTTGTTCCACACATCTGTAATTTAAAAAATCTCCAGTCTTGCTCGACGTTTCTTAGTTTTATAGCGCCGTTCTATGCTGCTCTGTAATTGGCCAAAAGAATGCACATGAATGCTTCATTCCTGTGGAATAGTCAATCTACCAGCTGTGTCAAGAACTGAACAATCGCATCCTATATGTGGCAGAGAGACAAGACTAACATGTACCTCTTTGGTTGGGCAATTGGCACTTTAATCATGTTTAATAGACAACACCAGAATACTTCATATTTTCCCCCAGAAAATTTCTCCCCATCCCGTCTAAAAGGCATTGACGCTCGTTGGGTTGTGGTTACATGAGCGTTGACATAGAAATATAGAAAATCTCAAGGCTCAAAGACATCATCGGTCCACCCAGTCTATCTTCCTATCGTCTGAGCAATTATATCTGATGGTGTGTTTCTTTGCAAGATACTCGTCCAGGTTAACCAGGAAGCGGTCAAAGCCCTGACAACCTCCCCTGCTAAGTATTCCCCAAAACACCCACCCTCTCAGTGAGGTAATATTTGAATTTTGAATAATGGCTGAATTTACCTCTTTCCAGCTTATGCTTGTGTCTCCTCATTCTGCTGTCCAGTCCAAATAAGTAAAAACCCTGACTGATCTATATCGCTCAGCTTTATTAATCTGAAAACCTCGAATCTTGTCCCCTTTGGTCTCTTCCTCTCCAATGAGAAGAATTCCAGTTTGCATATGTTTTATTTTCTCCTACATTACAACAGTGACTACACTCCAAAAAGTACTTCATTGGCTGTAAAGTACTTTGAGACATCCGGTGGTCGTGAAAGATGCTATATAAATGTAAGTCTTTCTTTCCAGTCTCCTAATCATTCTAGTAGTTTTCTCTGCACCTTTTCCAACCCAGCTGCATCTTTCCTGTGGTGAGGCTTCCAGGACTGATCACAGTACTCCAAATCTGGTCTTATTTGTTACCGAAGGCCATTTTTTGAGTGCCTGCAGGGTACTCAGTCATGAGAGGCATCACAGGTGAGCATGATCCTTTTATCACTCATGTCCACATATGAGCACATCCAGTAAGAATCACTGAGTAGCAATCAGGAGCAAGAACTCTGGCTGATTTTTCTGTTCCCTTGCTCAGGGTGGTGAGGCCAGTTGGAGTCCCTGTTCTCTTGCTCAGGGTGATGAGACCAGTTGGAGTCACTGTTCTCTTGCCCATGGTGCTGAGGTCAGCAGGAGTCACTGTTCTCTTGCCCAGGGTGCTGAGACCAGTAGGATTCACTGTTCTCTTGCCCAGGGTGGTGAGGTCAGTAGGAGTCACTGTTTCCTTGCCCAGGGTGGTGAGACCAGGAGTCACTGTTCTCTTGCCCAGGGTGCTGAGACCAGTCGGAGTCACTGTTCTTTTGTCCAGGGTCCTGAGACCAGTAGGAGTCACTGTTCTCTTGCCCATGGTGCTGAGGTCAGTAGGAGTCACTGTTCTCTTGCCCAGGGTGGTGGGACCAGCAGGAGTCACAGTTCTCTTGCCCAGGGTGCTGAGGCCAGTAGGAGTCACTGTCCTCTTGCCCAGGGTCCTGAGACCAGTAGGAGTCACTGTTCTCTTGCCCAGGGTGGTGAGACCAGTAGGAGTCACTGTTCTCTTGCCTAGGGTGGTGGGACCAGTAGGAGTCACTGTTCTCTTGCCTAGGGTGGTGGGACCAGTAGGAATCACTGTTCTCTTGCCCATGGTGCTGATTTCAGCAGGAGTCACTGTTCTCTTGCCCAGGGTGCTGAGGCCAGTAGGAGTCACTGTTTCCTTGCCCATGGTGGTGGGACCAGTAGGAGTCACTGTTCTCTTGCCCAGGGTGGTGAGACCAGTAGGAGTCACTGTTCTCTTGGCCATGGTGCTGAGGTCAGCAGGAGTCACTGTTCTCTTGCCCAGGGTGGTGAGACCAGTAGGAGTCACTGTTTCCTTGCCCATGGTGGTGGGACCAGTAGGAGTCACTGTTCTCTTGCCCAGGGTGGTGAGACCAGTAGGAGTCACTGTTCTCTTGCCCATGGTGCTGAGGTCAGCAGGAGTCACTGTTCTCTTGCCCATGGTGGTGGGACCAGCAGGAGTCACTGTTCTCTTGCCCAGGGTGCTGAGGTCAGCAGGAGTCACTGTTCTCTTGCCCATGGTGGTGGGACCAGCAGGAGTCACTGTTCTCTTGCCCAGGGTGCTGAGGTCAGTAGGAGTCACTGTTCTCTTGCCCATGGTGCTGAGGTCAGTAGGAGTCACTGTTCTCTTGCCCATGGTGCTGAGGTCAGTCGGAGTCACTGTTCTCTTGTCCAGGGTGCTGAGGCCAGTTGTAACACCCTGTTGCCTTAGTTAACATCAGTTAAAATTCACAAAGAAATGTCAAAGTAATACCCGTTTGAAGACACAAGGCTGTGAGAATTGAACATGCCAGAGTCTCTATTTTCAACAGATGAAAGAAGTACAGTAAATTTCTAAATACCCAAATGGTTTCCTCGCTCATACTTATTTATATATTATTCAATAGTAAGAATTTACAAAAAGGTTTTGGGCTATTATATGAAAAGTTAGAAACATTCACACGTTGCAAACAAAGAGTACCAACAGTGCTCTTTAAATGTTCTCATTTAAATTTGATATGTTTTAAAGATAAAGGATAAAACAGGCTGCACCAGTGAGACCTGTTGCGTGTAAAGTCATAATTGACAATTCCTTGTTGCTAAGCTGATAATACCACACTAGACCATTCTACGTTGCTATGGTAATGGGTAAATAGCCAGGATACCATTGTTCGTAAATTAGGCCATGAAATAATGTTGTGGGATACCTGCGTGGAGAATCTTTACATATTTTTCTGAAATTCCTCTCTGCACTATTTCGGTACAGGCATTAACTCATTTGAAATACAAGTGTACAGTCACTTTATGCTGTATCTCCTTGCAATTCTGCCATTGGAAACAGAATTTGGCAGTAGTGCTATAAATGAGACAGCTTCTTTGGATGCCCTGAGACCTACCTGAAAGGTGAGCTGCCAGCACCTCCGTGGATAGCATTGCTACTGGTAACAAATATTACTACAGGAGGAAAAGGCTTTTCTGGCTGTTGGCAGACTGGGCATCTCTTGCGTGTACTCGCCATCAAATCCGACTTCAACCAAATATGGCACCAAGGAGCCTTAGTAAATTTGAGGACTATAGGGGTCAAAGGGAATGCCACACCCCCTTCCTCCCCCAGTGAATGGAGTCATACCTGATGTAAAGGCAGATGGTTGTGATTGTCAGAGGCCAATCATGGCAGTCCCAAGATGTTGTTGTAAGCGTTCTGCAGGGAAGCATCCCAAGCCCAACCATCTTCAGCTACTTCATCAATGACCTTCCCTCCATCATAAGGTCAGGAGTGGGACTATTTGCTGATAATTCCACATTGTTCAGCTCCATTCAAAACTCCTCTGATAATTAAGCAGCCCGTGCCAGTCTACAGCAGGACTTGCGAAAGCCTCCAGATACGGGCTGGCAACTGGCTGGTAACGTTCACATCACATAAATGCCAGTCAATGGCCATCTCTACCAAGTAAAAGCCCCACCGCCTCCCTCTACTGACATTGCTGAATTTCCCCCAGGAACATCTTAGGGGTCACTACTGACCAGAAGCTTAACTCAAGCAGCCTTTAGCTATAAAAACAGGGTGGTACACTGTAACAAGTGGCTCACTTCCTGATCCCTTGAGGCCTCTCCACCATCTTTACAAGGTTTGAGTCAGGAGTGTGATGGAATACTCACCACTCTCCTGGAAGAATGCAGCTACAACAACAAATCAAATCAAATCAACTTTTATTGTCATTGTTAGTGCACAAGTGCAGTACAACGAAATGTAGGCTTGCGGCTCCCGAGAGTGTACATTTGGATTAAGACATTTAAACATTCAACATACATTTGGCTTGTAGTATATTAACATAAACATAACCATAATAAAGTGCATTGGCAGATGTGCAGGCTTTAGAGTTTATTTGTGGAGTTCAGTAGGATGACAGCCCTGGGAAAGAAGCTGTTCCTAAACCTGGTCGTACGGGTGCGAATGCATCTGTAGCGTCTCCCAGATGGCAGGAGGGCGAACAGACTGTGGCTGGGGTGGGTAGGGTCTTTGATGATGGACCGTGACCTCCGTAGACAGCGTTTCTGGTATATGTGCTCTATGGTCGGTAGCCGGGTGCCGGTAATGCGTTGGGCAGTTTTGACTACCCGCTGCAGGGCTTTCCGGTCACACTCAAAAAGCTCAACACGATCCAGAACATAACAGTTGCTTGATTGGTGCCCTCGCCACTGGATTTGATAGCCACCCCGTCCAACACAGGGGCAGTGTGGCTGCAGTTCATATGACCTATAGGATGCACTGCAACAACGCACCAAGGTTACTTTGACAGCACCTCCTTCCCCAGTGACCTCTACCATTTAGAAGGCCAAGAATAGAAAGATCCAAGTTTGCCTCCAAGTCACATACCATCCTGACTTGGACATATATCGCCATATATCATTGCTGCTGGGTCAAACAATTGGTAAGTCCCTACTTACATTATTATGGGAGCATGATCACCACTAGGACTGCAGTAGCTCAAGGAGAAGGCCTACCACCACCTTCTCAAGGCCTTTCCAGGGTCACACATATCATGTGAACGCATTATTTTAAAAAGTAATCAATCCAGTTTGTTGCTCGCTGGCCTGTAAGGACTTTCCCTAGACATTAAGCCAGGTGCAGCAGACAGAAACGAAGTTACAGATTGAATGTGTTGCACTGCGGGGCTGTGTATTCCACCCTGCAATATGAACAGAGTGGCTCCCCGAACACTTGGACCCTCATAGCAGCCTCTAGACCATTTAATACTCCATTTGATTGGCGTACTGCTGCTTAAAGATGTACTATGTTTGTTTATAAAACCCTCCTTTAATGTGACCGTATATATGGGTAAAATCATCGTCCTATAAGGAACTTGCTGTTGTCAGACTAATCTTTTCCCCACCAACTTTTTCCTCTGATTTTCTTCACCTTACTGCTCCTCTCTTGAAAGTAGTAACTTGTGCTGGGCTACAGTTCCCTGGCTGGAATATTTCTCACATTTTTATAACAATGGGAGTTGTGAAAACTGAAAGCACTTGGTGTTTGTGAAATATTTTGTTAAAAATAGTTTTTTTGTTAAGAATTTGTTTCTATATTTAAGAGTACTCTTAAATCCTCTTAAATATAGAAATGAATTCTTAAAAAAGCTGTTTTTAACAAAACACATTTCACAAACACCAAGTTTTCACAACTCCCATTGTTATAAATATATGACAAATATTTTTCAGCCTTTTCATACCTTCTCCAAATAACCATGAATCCGGACACTCTCGGGTAGCTTTTATGTATTTATGCTCCCAGTATAGAGCTTCGCACACTGGCAGGATATATCGGGAATTCAGGCACTGAGGTTAATGGGCCCTGCTGGATTTTTTTTCATCCGCCAGAACAGATGGAGAGCCGTGCAAAGTTCGCTAACCTTCACACCTGAAGTGAGCCCAGTGCGTGAAGCTCCACAAAACCTACCGTCAAGTGTCAAGCGGGTTATTAGACTGGAGAAGCCATCGAGTCCAAATTCTAACGTATCTCTCACTTTAGTGTCCACAAATGCACATTTGCAGCAGAGGTCATTGCTGGGCCGTGATCAGGAGCAGGAATGCTGGCTGATTTCCCACCCCCTCCATTCCAGCCCAGACATACTCAGCTCCTCCCAGCTGAGACCAGCTCAGCCCAGGGATCAAATGCAGGACTCGCTGTAAGTGGAGTGGACTCTATTCTCTTTTCTGTGGGCAGGAAATGTGAACTGATTTCTTTCGGATTATTCCAATCCCTGGGGTAAATTTACAATATATTTGAAGTATTCTTTTAACTGTTGCTGAAGAATTTTATTTCTCTTTTCACTGGGCTGTCCCACAGTTCTCTCTCCTCGGTAAGATGTTATCACTTTTTTTTCCTGTGCGATTAAAGGAGAAAAATACACCCACACACAGATGATTGTTGTGGTAATGAGTCCATGCAGGCCTCATTAAAAACAAGATTGAAGGAATTAAGTTCAATAAAGAGCCTTTCAACGAGAAGAAATTAAAATAATACTAAGCCCAGCGCACTGGCACTTTTTCAGACAAACACGAAGAAAGAAAAAAATATTGAATTCTTTAAACAGAAAATGAATCTCCTGGTTTCAAAGGATGTGTCAAATCCAAACCTTTTACTTACTCCCTTAAGGGGAGGAGCAATCTTCATTTATAAGAAAGCTTGCCGATTGAGCGAGGTTGAATTCCACGCTGGTAATCTCTTGTTAAACCTATTTGAAATTGTTAGCACCCACTGATTGCAGAATCTAATCCCTCTGAGCCAGGCCCTCCTTTCATTGGAAGCTGCAAAGCTGATGCCCTCTCGTGATTTGTGAAAGGGATTAGCTAGTGGCCAATGGCAGAGGAAGGTCTGATAGAGGGCTGCTGGGCAGGGGATGGGATATCTGTAAACAGAAATGTCGAACAAGCTGTTCTGGCTCTGTGTGCGTGACCCCAAGGTTAGGGCTTCCATATTTGTGGTCTTCCACTCACAGGAGGCAGGCAGCACTGCCGTGAGCTGGGAGCTGTCATTTCTGCTCTGATAGAACAGATGCAGTTAACTCCTTCAGCGCTACAGCAGTACTTCTCTGACACTGTGACAGCACACACAACTTTCAGTTTTCCCAGTGTAGTTGAAGAATTTTGCAAATGAAGCATTATTCTAATGGGTTTTTCTATTTCCCGTGTGCAGGAAATGCTGATGATGATGCCTGGAGCTCTACGCAACCTTTGCACTTAGGCGTGTCCGGAATTTATTATTGCTTTCTCCAATTTTTCACCTCCTCATCTCATGAAGGAGCTCAGTTCTTTCTCGGCTATAGTTCCACAGGTACCAGAGCCTCAACCGAGCGATCATTTTTCAAAAGTGAGCCTAGACAGGGAGTGTCGGCGAGCTATTCCACCGCTGGGGGCATGGCAGTTGAGTCCAATCCTGTTGCCCACATGCACACACTGTCCTAGCAGGAGTATTTGGATGACAATCAGCTGCAGGATATCAGAGGGGAGCTGGGTGTCGGTGGGACCCACACTCAAACCGCCTGCTGGGGAGGAAGGCAAAAATGTTTCCTTTTAAAGTATTTTGAAAGATTAACTCTGCCCCACTTCACAAGAATTTTCATGAAAGCATGCTGGGCCAAAAGGGATTTTTTTTTCAGAATAAACCCCTCCCGCTTGTTATCGGAACTAAGCCTGCCTGAAACTCCCCAAAAGGTTGATGATATCCCTTTAACTGATTGGTGCATAGGAAACGAGGATGCTGTAAAAAGAGGTAGGGTAGAGGCAAATTCAAGAGCATCCTATACTAGATTGTTACACAGGGACGTTACTGGAGGAAAATATATTTGGATTTGACTATATATACTTCCTTAAACTTGTTTCTCTGATATTTATGAGTTATACAGTCTTCGAACGTGTAAAATAAATGTCAGTGTTTTATGACCTATTCATGAATTTCCCCTCAATAAACAGGTTATACACTTTTACAGACTATCATTTTATCAGTATTTTTTCTCGGATTCAAACATAAGTTTGCATTCTATCTTTTAGTGAGGGTCCTATCTTTCTAACGGGCTCCTTATTTATAGCATTAACCTGAGAGTTGAATATACCTGTTACAAACAGCACAGAGACAACACGGATGCAGAATAATTAATCGCTACGTATTGTAGTTTCCCTTCAGTGAGACCCTACCACTTCAACTTTGTCGTCAGATCCTGCTGCTTTGCAGCCTCTTTGAGAAACCATCGACTTAAGTCCTCGATTATATGTATAATTTTTAATAAACGATGTTTTGCTAGCGACAAGAATATTCAGCACTGGTATACAAGGATATCCAGTTCCCATTTTGAAAGTATTATTAGCCGTAATACAACACATGGATGGAATCACTGGGTGTTTCCTGAAACAAAAGCCCAGCTCAAATTTCAGAGAATTCTGACAAAGCAGAATAAAGCCCTGAAATTCCGTTGAGGGTTTTCCCGGACTCCCAGTGGGCGTTCCCGAGGGTAGGGTGAGAGACCGGGAGAACCCCCGCACAACTTCAGCTCCTAAATTTTTTATTTTGTAAGTGACTTACGCTGGGTTTTATATCGAAGGAATGACAGCTCAGCAGGTTAAAAAGAGAAAGATTTATGACATTACTATAGCACCAATATTTACTGTTATCAAATCATCAATTTAGCAGCAGGCCTCACTGGAGACAGGGTTTATATAGCATCCTGTTTAATTTTTATTCACTCGCACCCTCAGACAATCACCTCACTAGGACTGTCAATCAATTAATACATTTTGACAACAGAGTATATGAATTTGATGATATAATGTAACTCTGTTACTATCCATCTGTTTATCCCTTCCAATTTTTTTCTCTGTGTCAGCTGTGACTCAGTTGGTAGCACTCTCGCCTCTGAGTCAGAAAGTTGTGGGCTTTAAGTCCCACTCCAGGAACTTTAGCACAACATCTAGACTGACACCAATGTTCCCTGTAATTTCTTTTGGCACATGCGCGGTTTTTGCATTGAAAAGTCGGCAAGCTGGCTGCATGGGATCCCTGGAGTGCTGTGCGGCCGCGCAGCTTAAAGGGTACATTGGCTGACACTCCAGTGCAGGACTGAGGGAATGCTGCACTGTCGGATGAGATGTTAAACCAAGTCTGTTCTCGCAGGTGTTCTTAAAAGCCCCTATGACTATTTCAAAGAATAGCAGGGGAGTCTTCCCTGGTGTCCTCACCAACATTTATCCCTCAACCAACATCACCAAACATATTATATCATTATCTCATTGCTCTTTGTGGGTCCTTGCTTTACGCATATTGGCTGCCGCGTTTCCTACAACAGTGACTATAAAATTACGTCATTAGCTGCAAAGCGCGTTGGCACATCCTGAGGTTGTGAAAGGCGCTATATAAATGCAGGTCTTTCTTTTATTCACTCATTCCCATTCCCTTTTATCCTGCTCTCTAGATGGTGGCAGATCATTCTAGGATAGAGTTCGATGGAGAGCAGCACAATGGCCAAGTTTCTTGTGTGAGCCAGTGTTGGCGCGTGTTGACAGCAGAGCTGAGCCCAATCCTGCCCCCACCTGGTGTCTTACAATTGCCTCTCCATCAGAAGTCAATGGATAGTCACCAGGGGTGGCAATGAGGCCAATTGTGGTCGCCTTTCTGCTTCCACTGCTTGGCTGAGATTGTCCAAGTCAACAAAGACCAAGCTGAGGCCTTCCTGGTCTCGATGACGCAGTACCACACCACGTGGTACATGACGTCAGAAAACTACTAGGCACTTGGTCTAAGCGTTAAACAAAGCTTTAATCAACTGTTTTACAACATGGAGGTCTAGTTGTGTCCTTCACTTGTTCCTGTTAAGAATGTCCTGCGCAAGCTGGGCCTGTGCCCGAGTATTTATACTCTCCCTGGACAGCGCCGCCCGCAGGCCGCTCAGTTGATTCATGTCAGTACATTTACGCACTGAACCATTGGCGACCATCCTGTGCAGCCATGTCACCTCAGCACGACCTGGAGTGAGCTGTACCGCAGCCAATCTGGATCTTCCGTGATGATCCACTCCTCCTCTTAAAGAGAAAAGAGTCATTACCGAAGCTTGGGTTGATAATTCCGCGGATTCTTTCATATACTGCATGCTGCACCATCTTAGTTTCTGCTCTGTGTCACTCTGTCAGGACCTGCACAAGCTTTACTGAGGAGGCCCTTAAGTAAACTTATGTAATTATTGCTACTGGGGACTGTCCATCAGCACTGCTGTCACCAGCCTTTTACTGAGAGGGAGATATTGTGACATTGGACAGATTTATCACTGTCCAGTTCTGAACTCTTTCATTGCTGATGCCCCTGGTGTTACGCTTCTCCGTTAATTACATTTGTTTTTAATAAGCTTCAATGTTTAGCTCATTCTCTAAAAATGACCCACTAAAACTGTGCCTTTTGTGGAGTTACGACAGATTATATGAACATTAACATGGAAAATTTCTGGCTTGCAAATCATAATTTGGAGAGAATTGCTGAGATATTGAAATGGACAGCCACTGTAAGTCTGTAACAAACAGAAATGTGTTTGAACAATCTCAGAAATAAGCCTTTTTTTGTTTAAACCCCAGCTTTTCCATTCCTCTCCTGAAAGTGCTGACACTGCAATGGGGTCCCACTATCACCGACAGCTCTCTAGTGTCTCGTCAAAGTGGCCATTTTTTACGTATGCACCTAGACAGTGAGTGTTGACAGGCTATCTGACCGTGGAAGGTATAACAGCAAAGCCCAATCCTGATCTCATCCAAAGTCCACAGACATGCACTTTCCAGGAGGGGTTGCTGGACAGTAATCAGTTGCAGGAAACCTGCCTGAAATTTCATCCCCTGAACTCAGGGGTGTTCGGGACAATTACAATGCACCAAATAGTTCCCCAGCTAAGTTCAGCTAACTGAACACAGAACACTCGGGTGACTGTCTGTGTGGAGTTTGCACATTCTCCCTGTGTTTGCGTGGGTTTCCTCCGGGTGCTCCGGTTTCCTCCCACAGTCCAAAAATGTGCGGGTTAGGTTGATTGGCCATGATAAAAATTGGCCCTTAGTGTTAGGGGGGATTAAATACGTGGGGTTACGGGGTTAGGGGTTAGGGCTTGGGTGGGATGGCTGTCGGTGTAGGGACCGGGTGCTAGGGTTTGGATGATCAGCCATGATCTCGTTGAATGGCGGAGCAGGCTCGAAGGGCCGAATGGCCTACTCCTGCTCCTATGTTTCTACCACTGATGGAACCTTGGGCCTTTTGGTGTGTATGGTTGGTGCCTTTACCCACTAGGCAATGGGGAAGAAGAGAAACAAAGACAAGTATAATTTGTTTTTAATTCCTGAATACTAGGGTGATTCCAGTGTGCACCAGAGACATCTAGTCGTGGTGGAAGGGTTTCTTTATAAACATTTTATCAAACGATTGTATTATTGTGGGTGCCAATGCCTGCAAGATAATCTTTGGAGAATTGTTTTGTGTCTGTCGCATACAGGAGTTCTCTGATTGGTTCAGTTGTTGCTACAGTAAAAGCAACCAATCACAGTGGCCTATACTATAGTCAAGAAGTCCAAATTCTGCACATTTTTGGAAACAAATATATTAGAATTGAACTTCACTTTGTGAAAAAACAAAGCTGACATTATGTGGTCACTTGTGAATATAATGTGGACACCAACATTGACTTATGTGTTTGTTTAATTGGATTCATATGCCAGGGAAGCACGGTGGCATAGTGGTTAGCACTGTTGCCTCACAGCGCCAGGGACCCGGGTTCGAATCTGGCCTTGGGTGACTGTGCAAACTCCACACATTCTCCCCGTGTTTGACCCTTAGTGTTAGGGGGGATTAAATACGCGGGGATAGGGTGGGATATGTGTTGGTGTAGGGGTTACGGGGATCGGGTGGGATATGTGTCGGTGCAGGCTTGATGGGCCGAAATGGCCTCTATCTGCACTGTGGGGTTTCTGTGATATGTAACAATTTCTAAATTTTAGGAGGAAAATGCTTCAAGATAAATGTTAAAAGCAGCATAATTAATGCCACTATTAACATGCTCAATGTAATATTTATTCATCAGTTTATATTACAAAGTTAAAATCAAAGGGATTAATAGGAGTTACTGCCAATGAAAAGTCTGAGAAGGCAGCAACTTTTACTTATTGAATTATGGTACAGGGGATATGGGACAGCATCATTTATTTGCAGTTTAAATTCCTGAACACCTGCTGGTACACAAGCATATTGTACAGTATGCAAAAGCAACAGCAATAATAGCACCTGTCAGAATGTGAACAGAATTAGGAGAGTTGTACAAAGAACAGAAAGCCCAGCCTGGACCCTGCTGTACTTCCTGCAATATCTTTGGTGCACACACAGGAAAAAGATCTAACACAGAAGCTTGATGCTAAAAAAAAATAATTTGGTGAGGTGACAGATAAGAAGAGGGAACAGATGCATTCCCCTGAAGCCACTGCACAGCCCACCATTAAACAGCTAATTAACTTTGTTGCCTCGAGCCAGGGTAACAGTGTTGAAAAACTCTGCACAGCACCAACTTCAGAAGAATCTCCCAGCTCTACCAGCGCCGCATTTCCCCTTTTTTTCACTTTTATTGAAACCTGCCAAAAATACAAATATCCCAACAAAATAACAATTTAGCCTTTTCAAGCAACTATTTTGACATCTTAAAATAAAAGGTTAAAAAAGTATATATATTACTTCCAGACATTTTTTTGTTGTTGCCCGTCACCATGTGATTTATAATATGTTTTAATGATAGTCTTTAACTCTCTCCTCTCTGATTAGCCAGCACTCACTGAAACAGATCTGTCTGGTCAGTAGCCTTGTGGTAGTGTTTCTGACATGTTCCTTCTTGTACTGCACTATAATTGGAAGGGAGAGAGGTAGATATCATAGTATATTATTAAAAAAATATATGTCATCCCAGTATCATTACACAAGAGTACATGTCAAAACCTTGCTCGTAGCAATTCTTGAATCTTAAGATCTGTGCTTTGAGGAGATCACTTTATTCTCAATGATGACAAGCCACAATGGAACACAGCAACCTCAGAACAGAAGGATGGTACTTGAACAACAGGAATCGGTCCCAACTTCAGCTGCACGCTCTGAAAATTAGAGTGAAGTTAAAATAATTCTCTAAAGAGGCTATGTTGTCACTGATACACTTACTACTGACACCAGCACACTTTAGGGGTATCCAACATAGTAGTGGCCATGGAGTCTGCCATTGTTTTCAGCAAACATTATTTTTTCATAGTTTCAAAGAGGGGAACTCAACGTATGTTTCTGGCTGTTAAAAACCACATTTTTTGGACAGATGTTGTTGGACTTCATTCCCACCTTCTTGTTGGATGACGGCCGCCCCCCCCCCCCTCCCCACATCTGAATCATTGCTCATCTTGCCAGTCCCCTCTCAAAGCTGACATATCCCCTTTAAATACATTAAATTAGGATTTTTTTCAATAGACTTTGTAGATGATACAGATCAAAGGTAAGTAAAATAACTAGATGTTCCTGTGGTGCATAACCACACAAGAATTACCTCTTTAAAGGGCATAGTGAGCAGATCTCAGTAATAATAAACTCAAGCTTTGCTTTGAACTAGCTTTAGTGTCTCAAACTGCTTTTATATAAAATGATTCTAAATGGGCCTTGATGTGCTAGTACCTAGATAAATTATCAACATTATTAGTCTAGAATTTAAAATGTGCATTTATTATGGCCACATGGTTCTTTAGAAGACTCTTTTGGTATTGCTGTGATTCACTCTCAGATAAGATCTCAGGTAGAGGTGTTGCTCAATTGTGCAGTATGTCAGGTGCCTTTCACACTGGATCTGGCTGATTCATAGTATTTATAGGGGTGATTCCATCGTTGTCCTTTTACCTCTGGCGCCTGCATTCAAAATCCAGACCAGACAAAGCAATATTTTGAAAAAGGGTCCCGACTCCTCACCTAAAACGTTAACGTGTCCATTCTCTCCACGGCCTGCTGTCTTTTCTGTTTTTATTTCAGATTTGTAGTATTTTACTTTTTACAAAACAATGGAATATTTAGTTTGTAGTAGGAAACAAGAATTGAATTTTTTTTTAAACAATGAATTAGTTCCCATTTCCCACAATAAACTTTGAGTTTTAGATACATCAGAAGAAACAATTCTGAATTAAAACACAGTATGTAAGAAGAAAAGCACATTTGGCCTGTCAAGCTTGCACAGAATATGCACCATTTTCCTATAATGAATTCTAGCTTACTTATTCAATCAGCTGAGGGAAACATTTTCATTATTACCCCACCCCAAACACAGTCAAGCAGTGTGGATGTATGACAAAATATCTACATACATCTACACCTTCATTATTCAAATGTAGCCACTTTCCACAGATGGAATATTCATGTACCATCTGCACAACAAAATGTTTCAACTATTGTTCCCTGGTGTATTTGATTACCTCTGTGTATACTCTGCAACCTACAAAGCCCATTCCTAATCATTGGTAGGTTTTATTGAAGAAGCTTCTAAACTCAGAACTCCTACTGCTATAAAAGCTGGTGGGCTACAAACATGGGGCTAGATTTTCAGTTGCTTGCGCCAGCAGTTAGCGCCTTAAGAGAAGTGATTTTCGGGCGCTATGCGTGTAGCGCCCGGGCGCAGCGCAGTCTGCGCCCCGCCCCAAATTAAGTTGCCCATTAGCGCCGGCGCAAAGTTTAGCGGCCGCCCAGATGCGCGCGCAGAAAATGACGTCACATCCTCGTGCAACGCCCTTTGGCCGCCCCGAATCCAAACTTCATTCGGACCGCCCCATTGTGCGGCTGGCGTCCAGAGCGTTTGTAAAATGGAACGCAACACACCCTGGGGAGCGCAAATTAAAGGGCACTCCTCCTGCACTATAAAAGGCAGTCTGCATGTGTTGTGTGGAAGGATCCAGTGTGTTGTTGTGATCCTCCTCCTCCTCCTCCTCCTCCTCCTCTTGTTTTCCCCCCCCAGACTCTGCCTTTGAAAAAAAACACATGTACCCTTCCCCTTTAAGAGCTCACTGGCACCAGAGTGTCTGCCGTGCGCTGCGCCCGAGCTCGGGTGTTGCACTACTAAAGATAGTAGTGGAACGCCTCTTTTAGCGCTCCACCAACCTCTTAGGGCGAAGCCACTGAATTTCCGGCAACGGGGCGCTACTTTGGGGCGGGCGCTAAGGTTAGCGCCCCAAAACTGTCTATACTGAAAATCTAGCCCATGGTCTCTCAGTTCCACCCCAACTGGTTTTCCTGGGACCTCTACTAGACCATGGAGGGCAGGTGGTGCAAAGATAAGTATATTTCGTTTTTAATAACTGAATATTGGGTAGTTCGAATGTGCTTCAAAGATGTCTGGTTAAGACAGAACTGGAAAGTTTCTCTATAAACATTTTTCAAACCACTGCTGTTGTTCTGGAAAAGAGCTTAAAACAAATGCAAAATGAAAACATGAACACTGCATGTGTCGTGTATATATGTCAGCACATTGCCCTCCCCCTCGACTACAGATGTAGACATAGAAATTGCTCTAGGCCAGTTTTTGGGCCTGAAATGGACGGTGTGCAACGGAAGGCACGCCCCAACTGAGAGGCCCGAGGCCAGCCTGGATTTGGGCCTCTGGCCTCATTAATATTATTTGGGCAATCTGTCAGCACTTGTCGTGCCTCCACAGGCAGCTCGCTCATTTTAAAAAGATAAATTTCGAGCCGCTTGCCTTGCTAGCAGTGGCCTGAAAGTAAGTCCCGGGGGAGGGGAGGGTGGAGCGGCAATGGTGGGCGAGTTGATCGAGATACTCTGGGGTCCAGGACTACTCCTACTCCTCATCGCTTCATAGGAATGTTTAAAACATCTATTTTTACTCACTAACCTTTGGGTGGCGCCTGCTGCTTAGGCTGCTGAAGAATCCTGAGCGGAGCAGCCCTGGCTTTTGCTTCCAATTTGGTAGAGGGAGCGTAAAACAGACATTAGGCTCTCAGTTACATGTGTAAGAGGCCTAATTTACACAGTCGCCAGGGCGGCCTGAAAAATAGCCCAACCCAATATTGGGTCGGATGTCTTTCAAGCATCCTTTGAATACAGGACACTGATCCCCGAAATTGGATCTCGTCGCACCCGTTTTATGCCCATAGTCCTGTAAAACAGGCACAATGAGGTCCGATTTCTACCCCGTAATGTGGCCAACGGAGATTAGGAAAATTTGGAAGGAACGCAAGAAGTTGCATTTATCTAGCAACTTAGCACATCCTCAGAACATCCTACGGTGCTTCACATTCAACAAATTGCTTTTGAAGTGCAGCCACTGCTGATATGAAGGTTAACCAAACAGCCAAATTGCACACAGCAAGATCCCACAAACAGCAATTGAGATGAATCACCAGCTAATCTGTTTTTTTGGGGGGGGGGGTTATTTGAAGGAGGGAGAACTCTACTTTTCTTCAAATAATCACTGTGGGATCTGTTACCTGTAAAGGCAGATGAAGCCTTGCTTTACTATCCCATCTCCTCCAAAAGACAGCAATGCAGCACTCTCTGAGTAATGTGCTAAACTGTCACTATGAGCACAAGCCAACTGTGGGGCTCAGAACCTACAGCTGTCTAACCCAGAGATGAGAGTTCTACCAAATAAGTCCAACAGAAATATTACATAACATCAAAAATAAAGAGTGGCATCAGCAGGTGAGTTGGCTATCCTTTCTGTCAGACAATTATTCATGGACACTTAGTCGAAACATATGCCTAGAAATTCCTGTTTGCGATATTAGTGTCTGAAGGCTTGATGCATTCCTGTCTGCTATTTTAACAGAGGTGTTAACTCATTTAAAATAGGTGGATTACCATGTGACCCCTGCTGGGAGTGTGCGCGGACACTGGGCGAGGGCAGAATTGGGCTCAGATGTGATACCCCCTGAGTCCGAATAAATGGAGCGATTTCATTCCGAGTTGGCTTTAAATAGAAACATAGAAACATAGAAGATAGGACCAGGAGTAGGCCATTCAGCCCCTCGAGCCTGCTCCGCCATTCAATGCGATCATGGCTGATCATCCAAATTCAGTACCCGGTCCCTGCTTTCTCCCCATATCCCTTGATCCCTTTAGCCTTAAGAAATATATCCAACTCCTTCTTAAATATATTTAATATATTGGCCTCTACTGCCTTCTGTGGTAGAGAATTCCACAGGTTCACCACTCTCTGGGTGAAGAAATTCCTCCTCATTTCTGTCCTAAATGGCCTACCCCTTATCCTTAGACTGTGACCCCTGGTTCTGGATTCCCCGACCATCGGGAACATCCTTCCTGCATCTAGTCTGTCCAGTCCTGTCAGAATTTTATAAGTTTCAATGAGATCCCCTCTCATTCTTCTAAACTCCAGCGAGTACAAGCCCAATCGACCCAATCTCTCCTCATACATCATTCCTGCCATCCCAGGTATCAGCCTGGTGAATCTTCGCTGAACTCCTTCCATGGCAAGAACATCCTTCCTCAGATAAGGCGACCAAAACTGCACACAATACTCAAGATGTGGTCTCACCAAGGCCCTGTATAACTGCAGCAAGACATCCTTGTCCCTGTACTCAAACCCTCTCGCTACGAAGACCAACATACCATTTGCCTTCTTAACCGCCTGCTGCACCTGCATGCTTACCTTCAGCGACTGGTGCACAAGGACACCCAGGTCTCGTTGCACTTACCCTTCTCCCAATCTATTGCCATTCAGATAATAATCTGCCTTCCTGTTATTGCCACCAAAGTGGATAACCTCACATTTATCCACATTATATTGCATCTGCCATGCTTTTGCCCAATCACCCAACCTGTCCAAATCATCCTGGAGTTTCTCGGCATCCTCCTCACAGCACACACGACCACCCAGCTTTGTGTCATCTGCAAATTTGGAGATATTACATCTAGTTCCCTTGTCTAGATCATTAATATATATTGTGAATAGCTGGGGTCCAAGGACCGATCCCTGCGGTACCCCACTAGTCACTGCCTGCCACTCGAAAAAAGAGCCGTTTATTCCAACTCTTTGCTTTCTGTCTGCCAACCAGTTCTCTATCCAAGTCAATACCTTGCCCCCAATCCCATGTGCCTTAATTTTACACGCTAATCTCTTATGCGGGACCTTATCGAAAGCCTTCTGAAAGTCCAAATACACCACATCCACTGGTTCTCCCTTATCTATTTTACCAGTTACATCCTCAAAAAATTCCAGTAGATTAGTCAAGCACAATTTACCTTTAGTAAATAGGGTAAGGCAGCATAAAGACACTGAACTTCCCTGTCTTGGGAACTGGGAGGTTCATTAACGTAGAACAGTGCTGTCTCACCGCCGATATTGGGTTCGAATGACAGCCTCTCTTCCTGACGGCTGATATTGGTGCTGACTGAAATGAGACTGAGCAGTGTTAAGGCCCGAGTGTATTTATTTAATTCACATAAAAGAGAAAACAGTAATTATCACATTCCACATAAACAAAAAATGATCTCATCTTTCTCTGCAGCCAAGCTGTCAATGCAGAATGAACAGTTACCACAATGTACTTTTCAAAGGTGTGTAACAGTGTACTTGGAAATACAAGTGTTTTTTTTTTGGAGAGCTACAGGTGGTGCCATTAAACAAGCTGGACTAATACAGTAGAAGCGACTGGGAGGTCTATCTGGAGGGGATAAAAAAAATCCCAAAACAATGTGTGAGATAGATTTTAGTGATCATAGGTGCATCACACAGTATTTCCTGCACAATTCACAGTTAGCAAAAAATTGTGCACAGATATACCTTGTCGAACAGCATTGATTTTCGGCGCTTTACAATAAAATCCAACTCGCTCACATGTAGTAACATACACTGACTCCAGGGGGCAATGCTGTATTTCATTGCACTGTGACCTATGTACTGTTGTGGCACAGACAGATAAATCTGCACTTGCACTCATTTAGATTCTTCTTTCATTAGAAATGGGGCGGGGTTTCTCTGGAAGATGGAAGCAGTCACTCCCATGACTGAGATTCCGTGCAAGATACTAATCCCAGAATCATCAACACCTTTTAAAAAAAACATGTTTTTCAATTTTGTTTTTCCTTTTTCACCAAATTTTCTCCCCTCCTCTCCTGAAGGCTGTCACTCCTTGCTGGCGTGCTGCTCCATGGCTTCCAATCGCCCTCACCCTGCCAGCCAGTCTTCATGTGTGAGCCCAGAGACTCTGACAGCAGGCTCTTCGGTCACAGCAGGCATCACACTCCAGCCCAATCCTGCCATCCCCAGATGTGCCGCCCTTCCAATGGGGTTTGCTGAATAATGGATCAGGAGTAGGAGCCCTCAGCAATTTTCCCTCTCTAAACAAGAACCCTGGCTGAGTTCCCATCTCTTTAGTCTAGTGATGCAGAGGACAATTCTCATGCCCCCGCCCCACCACCACCATCCTGGCTGTGATCTTGGCTCTTCGCTGGAAGCAAGCGGAAGCCAAGCGCAGGCAGCGCAAGGAGCGCACGTCAACCCAAGCACCCCACCCACCCACCCCTTGAACCACCGTCTGCCCCACCTGTGACAGAGACTGTAGGTCCCGCATTGGGCTCATCAGTCACCTGAGAACTCATTTTTAATGTGGAAGCAAGTCATCCTCGGTTCCGAGGGACTGCCTAAGAAAGAAAAGGCTGTGATCAGCTAACTTATCACAAACATTGGGATTAAACTTTGTCATTTAAAGTTATGACTGATCCTTCCTGGTCCCTACGGCTCAGCTATTCATCGTCTTAACTGACTTGAGCTTCAAAGTAACATCTGATTGTATTTACTATTTTATAAGTTCTATTTATACAGATTCTCCGTGTACAATTCTCTGACAGAAAGGGCAAATCCTGCTCCCAGGATTTTTGTGATACCATCCTTTTTTTGATGATGGTAAAAAAAAATATTTCCTGCTATGTTTCCTAATCCCATGGATGGACAACGCACCACACGTGGTCGAGATGGTGGGCGGGAGGGCGGTCTATTCCCAGGTATTGCAAAGCGCATGAATGTAATATATGGATGACCCACCTTTCAATTTTGTGTCCTTGCCCCATCTAATTAATGATCAAGGGGTTTCTCAAATTCAATTACTGATCAAGTTGTCTCCCAGGGTTTCCTCCGGGTGCTCCGGTTTCCTCCCACAGTCCAAAGATGTGCGGGTTAGGTTGATTGGCTATGATAAATTGACCCTTAGTGTTAGGGGGATTAAATACGTGGGGTTACGGGGATCGGGTGGAATATGTGTCGGTGCAGGCTCGATGGGCCGAAATGGCCTCTATCTGCACTGTGGGGTTTCTGTGATTCTGTGATTCTGTGAGGTCAATTAGAGATCAAGCTGCCTCTTTTTATTAGTCTGAATGCAACGTTAATGTCTCAGTTCAGGAAATAAACACATACTTGTAGTTAAGGAAGTGACATCAGACCAACCCATGGAGTTGGTCTGATGTCACTTCCTTAACTGTCTCTACTCGGAGTCCCCCGTACAATGGAGCAGATGAAATAAAGAACTCAGTAATATGAGGGGCAATTTTGCCAGCCCTGGGGAGGCAGGTTTGGAGGCGGGACTGCCGGGAAAATGGCAGAATCTGGGAGCGGGTACCCATCCCGCCCCCATGCCATCTTCCCAGGAGGCAGGTAGCCGACACGCGCCGGGTCCCGTCTCCTGGAGGCGGGAAGTGGATTACAGCCACTTAACTGCAGGTAGTTAACAGGCAGTTAAGAGGGATATCCCCATTTTTCCACCAGAGGGGCGGGCTTCCCGACGTCGGGAAACCCCGCCAGGGTCACCGAGGCGAGCAGTGGGTCTGCGGGGGTCGGAGGGATCCAAAAGTGCACTGTGGAGGTGAGTGATGGGTGCAAGTGTGGAGAGGTAAGTATGTGAGATGAGTGAAAAGTGATCGAAAATGTTTACTTACCTTTGTTTCTTCCTGCAGGCTTCAACAGTTGGGGAGCCGGAGACTCCCCCATCTCACCAGCAGAGATGACAGAATGGCTGCTGCATTCTCCGATGCTCAGCAGATAGAGTCTTGAATACATGGAATTATCAAACAACAGAGATTGTCAGTGTTTGACAGCTTCACAGAGCTGTCAAACGATGACAACTCATCTGTCAAAAATTTTTGACAAATGAAATGTCATACGCTGACATTCTCTGTAACCGGCTTCCCCTTAATTGGCCTGCTAAGCCCACTGGGCGGGCTTAACAAGGTCAAGCAAGGGAAAATAGTGTGGGTTGGCCACAAGTCGATGGAGGCGGGACTAAAAGCTGACAAGCAGCAGTCCTGCCTCCAACGCGCCCCCATTGGCAAAATCACCCCCATGGAGGAGGACAACGAACTTGCAAATTATTGAAAGAAAGACTTGCATTTATGTGGTGCCTTGCACACCACCAGACGTCCCAAAGCACTTCACAGCCAATGATGTACTTTTTTTTGAGGTGTGGCCACTGTTGTAATGTAGGAAACGTGGCTGCCAATTTGCGCACAGCAAACTCCCACAAACAGCAACGTGATAATGTGATGATGACCAGATAATCAGTTTATATGGTGTTGGTTGAGTAATAACTATTGGCCAGGGGGCTGTGTTGCACCTCCTCTTAAGACAGACTTGGAGATGCATAAAAGTGGCACATGATGACTTGCTCTCTGATTTCCCCACCCTGCCCAGGAAAAATCCCTGGTCTCCACTTATTGACTTGGCTTAAATCAGAATCACGCATGGGGGTTCATGAAGCGATCGCCAGTGCTAGAACTCAATGGTGCAGCAGTACATGCAATTTATCAACAGTAATTGGGTAAGACAGGCTGTGACAGTATTGATAGACACTGGATTGTCAAACCAGAGGCCATGAGTTTGAATCCTGGCCTTTATTGGCATTTAAATTCATTTGCCCTCATTTGTTGAGTTTGTGCCTGTTCCCGGAGGCCTGTTAGATGGACAGTGTTGATCTCAAACAGGAGCAAAGCCCAGCAGAATCACTTTCTGCTAATGTCAATCCATGACTAGCTAAAAGCAGGGGAATAGGAGTGGGCCTGGCAGTTTCATCCAGCCCTGAGATGGAATGCTCTGCTACGGCAAAGGGCTTGATCCACCGAAACTTGACTGAGAACTGGTTAGACTTCCCCATCAGGGTCAGTCGTAACTTTAAATGACAAGGGTGGGATTTGAAATCGGAACCTGTGCTGCACTGCACTGCCGGGGCTACCGGTTCGAATTTTCAACGACTCAGCTTTTTTTTACAGCTTAAAAGCATTATAAGCGGCTGAATCCTGTCCCATTAGAATTCTGTACGAGGTACTGTGACTTCCCTCATTCATTTTGTAATAAAGTCAAATATTCTTAAGATAGAATAGAATTGCTCCCCTCTGTTCAAAATAGAAATCTAGCTTTTAAAACAAAATTACACTTATTTAGCATTTCGCTGTCACGAAGCTTGGTGAATAAATCATTTAAAAAAATATTTTCTGCCTCTAGCTTTGTAAAGCATAGTATTTGTTTTTCTCCTTCGCCCCGTCTTGTCTGTCCAAGCACTGTGCCTAAACTGAAAGAGTAAGTGGCTGCTCGTGACCAGGTGCTGTGAGGTGTATGAGAGCAGTCTTCAAGATGGTTTTCCATTAATGGACTGCCATTGACTGCAGATGCACTTTCGTCTTGCACCCTGCCACACACTTTGATATCGATGAGCTGACCCTTGGAGACCTGGCGCACCAGATTTTCATTAAAACCCTAAAAGCACGGAGCGGGATTCCCCTCCGTTCGAACGATGGGCATCGTCGGTCCCTCTCAGCTTGACGCAGGGCAGCAGCAGAGGGAATAGCAAATCGGGGAGAGTGGCACATGGAGGTCACAGGTCGCTGTTTGAGCACTGCTCCCCTGCAGCCACTTTATATAAAAGGGTACGAGGTGACACTCTACTCTCCAGCGGGGGAAAGGACCTGGCTACACATGGCACCACCAGCAGGGTGACTGAGCCTGGTAAATTGAGACGTGGGAAATCACGGGCATGAACCAACATCCTGCCACTCTGTGGCGCCCCACCACAGTACATCATTTAAAAAGAAATGAAACAAAATAGATGGCAGTTAGTTATAACACTGCAGATATCAGAAAGTTGCAGCTTTATAATCGGCACTATCTGAGTAGTGATAAGGCAGACAATTATCAAGAGGAAGTTGTTCTGTAATATTGAGGACAGATTCCACAACAGTGACTAGTGGGGCCGCCGTCAACGGCCTCGCTCTAGTGTAAAGAGGCCGGGAGATGCGGTGACACATGGGCTTACTGTAATGAATAGGTTATCGGGACGCTCTTGGTATTCTGTGCGGTTTGTGGGCCGTTAACGAGTGATTAATAGGACGGCCTACAGAACAAAAGGGTGCAAGGTCACCCAGATCACGGGGGAGCGCTGCAGCTGCCGAGACGCTCCTAACCTAAACAGCTTATATACTTAACTGAAATTTAGTGCCATATAAACGAATGGGGAGAATTGCATACACTGATCAAAGTTGCTGCTGTACAGTTTACTCTGAAGTCGAGCAGACTGTTGTCTGGAACAAATTCTAGGTTTTGTGTGTTCATGTTCACGAGATAAAAAAATAATGGTTTTTTTGAAAGCGTCACAGATGGATTTTGTTCAAACAAGGTGAGCGTATATTTAGTGTAGGCACTAAACGAATACACGCAGAGGAATATTTTCAGTGATTATCACATGGATGTACTTCGGCCAAGCTGAGCAATTGTCTTTTAAGTTCCCGATTAGTTTAGAACTGCATGCTCGTTATTATCTCCTCTGCGTTTGGCTGCAGGCAGTACAGGGACACAGGCAAATGGTGTTTGGATCCAACGCTGGTTGAAAATTAAGTTGGTGCCTTTTTCTGCATCCACCTCACTCTTACAGGACCTGCCAGTTTCCAGGACCTGCCAGCTGAGGTCAGGATGGGCATTCGATTCCTACACCTTAAACTGAGGTCCCTTCTCCGGTGGACGATTCGAAGAAGAACTGGGGAGGCCTTCAGATGTCCCGGCCAATGCTGCCTGGAAGCTGCGTTTTGTTCTGAGTGGCCTGTTTCTTTTAATGCGCGGTCCCTTTAAATTTCTGCGCATGCGTGGTATTTACAGTGGAAAAGCCGGTGAGCGGCCTGCGCAGGACCTTTCAGATCACTGCGCGGCCGCGCGTGCACCTTCGTGAAACATTGGTCCTGGCCAACATTTATCCCTTTACCAACATCACTAAAACAGACTATCTGGTCATTATCAAATTGCATCTCGTTGCAACGGCCACCCCACGTTAAAAGAATTCACGCACAGGCATCTTCCACCCTTTAAAATGAAGTTCGGGACCTGGAATGTCAGGACCCTCATGGACAACCCCAACAGTGACAGACCGGAACGCCGTACTGCTATCGTTGCCCGGGAGCTCAGACGCTTTGACATTGACATCGCCGCCCTAAGCGAGACACGGCGGGCAGGGGAAGGCCAGCTCAAGGAAGAAGGCGGTGGTTACACCTTCTTCTGGAAAGGCAAACCCGAAGAAGAACGCCGCCTCCATGGGGTAGGCTTCGCCATAAAAAATGAACTGGTCGGGCGTCTCAGAAACTCCCCTAGTGGTATAAGCGAGCGCCTGATGACTCTTCGACTCACCCTAGCCCGAAACCAGTGCGCTACGGTCATCAGTGCGTACACCCCAACACTGGAAGCCACAGACGAGACCAAGGAGGAATTTTACTCCAGCCTCGAACAATCCCTGTCCCGAGTCCCAATGGGCGACAAGCTGATCCTCCTTGGCGACTTCAACACCAGAGTTGGAAAGGACACAGACCTCTGGGGAGGTGTGATTGGCAGAGAGGGGGTAGGGAAAGCCAACTCCAACGGTACCCTCCTCCTGTCGAAATGTTTAGAACATGGCCTCGTCATAACCAACACCTTGTTCCGTCAGAGAGACAAGTGCAAGGCTTCATGGCAGCACCCTCGTTCCAAGCACTGGCATCTGCTGGACTACGTCATCTTCCGAGTGAAGAACCGCAAGGACGTCTGCATCACCCGCGCCATGACAGGAGCTGACGACTGCTGGACAGACCACCGCCTAATCCGCTCTGTCATCTCCATCAATGCAGCCCCAAAACAGCGACGGCAACAGAAACAATGCCGCAGGAAAATTAACGCTGGAGCACTCAAAGACCCCGCTAAGAAAGCCCTATTCAGCCTGCGCCTCACAAACAACCTGACGACTCCCAGTGATGCAGAGACACAGAGTGCCCACAGCGTCTGGTCTGCACTCAAGGCCTCCATAATCAGCACCTGTGAAGAGACGCTCGGTCACTCAACCAGGAAACACCAAGACTGGTTCGACGAGAATGACCAGGAGATCCAGGAGCTAATAAGCCGCAAGCGCAAGGCATTTCTGATCTGGAAACAGCAACAGAACTCGAGAGCAAGAAAGCAGCTCTACAGAAGCCTGAAGGCCGAGGTCCAACAAAAAACTCGCGACCTAAAGAACAGATGGTGGGTGGAGAAAGCGCAGGAGATCCAGCAGCTAGCTGACAACCACGATGTGCGTGGATTCTTTAGCGCAGTCAAGACCATCTACGGCCCAAGCACCCAAGGCCCTTCCCCACTGCGGGCCAAGAATGGAGAGGTACTCATCAAGGACAGGGAAGCAGTCAGTGCCTGCTGGAAGGAGCACTTCGAAGATCTCCTTAACCACGACTCTGTCTTCGACACGAGTGTCCTCAACTCCATCCCACAGCATGCTACCCGCCACCATCTCAGCACAACCCCAGCCCGGCATGAGGTTGAAAAGGCCATCCGACAACTGAAGAACAACAAGGCCTCAGGAGCAGATGGAATCCCCGCCGAGGCACTAAAGCATGGCGGAGAAGCACTACTGGTGCGAATTCATGAACTCATTTCTCTTATCTGGAAGGAGGAGAGCATGCCAGGGGATCTCAGAGATGCCGTAATTGTGACCATCTTGAAGAAAGGTGACAAGTCCGATTGCGGTAATTACAGAGGAGTTACCCTGCTGTCTGCCACAGGGAAAGTCATCGCATGAATCCTCCTCAATCGCCTTCTCCCAGTGGCCGAAGAGCTCCTCCCAGAGCCGCAATGCGGATTCCGCCCACAAAGGGGCACAATGGACATGATCTTCACCGCACGTCAATTACAAGAGAAATGCAGGGAACAGCACCAACCGCTGTACATGGCCTTCTTTGATCTCACAAAGCCCTTCGACACTGTCAACAGTGAGGGATTATGGAGTGTCCTCCTCAAATTCGACTGCCCTCAAAAGTTTGTCACTATCCTCCGCCTGCTTCACGATGACTTGCAAGCCGTGATCCTGATCAACGGTTCCACCACAGACCCAATTCACGTAAGAACCGGGGTCAAGCAAGGCTGTGTCATCGCACCAACGCTCTTCTCAATCTTCCTTGCTGCAATGCTCCATCTCACCCTCAGTAAGCTCCCCAATGGAGTGGAGCTAATTTACAGAACAAACGGGAAACTGTTCAACCTCCGTCGCCTCCAGTCCAGATCCAAGGTCGTCCCATCCTCTGTCATCGAATTACAGTGTGCAGACGATGCTTGCATCTGCGCTCACTCGGAGGTCGAACTCCAAACCATCGTAAATACCTTCACCGAAGCATACGAGAGCATGGGCCTTACACTAAACATCCGTAAGACAAAGGTCCTCTACCAACCTGCCCCCGCCACACAGTGCTGCCCCCCGATTATCAAAATCCACGACAAGGCCTTGGATAACGTGGACCACTTTCCATACCTCGGGAGCCTACTGTCAACAAGGGCAGACATCATCGACGAAGTCCAACACCACCTTCAGTATGCCAGTGCAGCCTTCGGTCGCCTGAGGAAGAGAGTGTTTGAAGACCAGGACCTCAAACCCAGCACTAAGCTTATGGTCTACAGGGCAGCAGTGATACCTGCCCTGCTGTATGCCTCAGAGACATGGACCATGTACAGCAGGCACCTCAAAGCACTGGAGAGGTACCACCAACGCTGCCTCCGCAAGATCCTGCAAATCCATTGGCAGGATAGGCGCACCAACGTCAGTGTTCTTGCTCAGGCCAACATCCCCAGCCTCGAAGTTCTGACCACGCTCAATCAGCTCCGATGGACGGGTCACATTGTCCGCATGCCCGATACGAGACTCCCAAAACAAGCGCTCTATTCGGAGCTCCGGCACAGCAAGAGAGCCCCAGGTGGGCAGAGGAAATGCTTCAAGGACACCCTCAAAGCCTCCTTGAAAAAGTGTAACATCCCCACCGACACCTGGGAATTCCTGGCCCAAGACCGCACAAAGTGGAGGAGAGGCGTCCGGGAAGGTGCCGAACACCTCGAGTCTCTTTGCGGGAGCAAGCGGAAGCCAAGCGCAGGCAGCGCAAGGAGCGCACGTCAACCCAAGCACCCCACCCACCCGCCCCTTCAACCACCGTCTGCCCCACCTGTGGCAGAGACTGTAGGTCCTGCATTGGATTCATCAGTCACCTGCAAATTCATTTTTAATGTGGAAGCAAGTCATCCTCGGTTCCGAGGGACTGTCTAAGAGAGAAGAGAGAGCTGTTTGTGGGAGCTAGCTGTGCACAAATTGGCTGCTGCGTTTCCCTATATTACAACAGTGACTACATGCTAAAAGTATTTAATTGGCTGTAAAGCACTCTGGGACATCCTGATGTTGTGAAAGGCGCTACATAAATGAAATTTCTTTTCCTTCCTTCTACACCCAGCATTATACCTGGTAATCACAAATATATTGTAGTTCACAGAATCACAGAAACCCCACAGTGCAGATAGAGGCCATTTCGGCCCATCGAGCCTGCACCGACACATATCCCACCCGATCCCCGTAACCCCTACACCAACACATATCCCACCCTATCCCCGTAACCCCACGTATTTAATCCCCCTAACACTAAGGGTCAATTTTTATCATAGCCAATCAACCTAACAAATGAGATCCTCTTTCAGTAGGCTTTAGTTATGTATAAGGCCAACATTTGACATTTAGTTTAATTACTTGTATTTCAGTATTCAGTGTAATTTTCCAAACAGGAGACAAATGGACGTTTAGAGCCAAACGTGTTTAAGTAGACTTGTATCACTCTTACTGATGCTGCAGAAAAATCTCAAGTGGCAGAAGATGAGAGAGAGAGAAAGAAAAAGCAAAAAAGGAGAGCAACAGGTGCATTTCACTGAGTAAGATACAGGTAACAAGGTGCAGTGTAAGGTGGAAACTTCGACAGCAACCTTAAAAAGTTTGTACCCTAAAAAAAACCTCAAACTACAACAACAACAGCTTGCACTTATATAGCACCTTTAATGTAGTAAAGCATCCCAAGGTGCTTCACAAGACTGTTATCAAACAAAATTTGACACCAAACCACATAATGAGATATTAGGGCAGGTGAGCAAAAGCTTGATCAAAGAGGTAGGTTTTAAGGAGCGTCTTAAAGGAGGAGAGAGGGAGAGAGGCGGAGAGGTTTAGGCAGAGAATTCCAGAGTTTAGGGCCTAGGCAGCTGAAGGCACGGCCACCAATTCAAATTGGGAATGCACAAGAGGCCAGAATTGGAGAAGCACAGATAAGGTAAGGGGATCTAACCTCTCAATCATTAATATGAAACATAGTATTATTATGCAACTCCTGATACTGTCCTTGAGTTTATTTCTGTTAGTTAGGTTTTTTTTTTAATTGAGAAGGGTGAATTGCTAATCAAAAGCTTTTTTGGGGGGTGGGGGCAGATTGAAGTCATTTTGTAATTTTGAGCTGGGCCCTTATTGAACGATGTGCCACATTCACGCTGCTGAAGTGAAGTCACTCCGAACTGTGCTGTCTTTATAGATATTTCTCTCAAACACGTCCCTTTGCTCCCTGCCGGGGAGGGCAAATAAGGACTTCTCTCGGCAGCTGCTGCCAGTGGTGCTCTGTGATCAGCCAACTGGAGATGTAGTCAAGCGTGCCGTCGATGTTCCTCTTTCCACTCCCAGGATGGAATGTTTTTGCTTTTAGCAGCTTGAGCATGCATAGTCCAACAAGGTTCCCGTCCGTATGAGATTCACTCTGCGCAGCAGCCTAAATGGGAAACAGCACACGGATCCACTAACCACGTGAGTGATAGCTTTCCAATGGGTCGAGACAGAGTGATTTAAAAATTAAAGAATGAATCGCAAAGGCCAACTCCTGGTTTCTGCAATATATTACATAGGATAGAATGCTAATCGAGGCATAGAATTCACGTTCCGAATCTTTCCCATTCATTCCCTTTCAGACAGACTTTTCTGCAGAAAGTCAGTCTCCGCCCCCCTGCATTGGGCAGAATTCCTTTTCCAAGCATAACATTTACCCAACAGTTTTGAATGTTCTGAAGACTGTTACCAGTCTATTGACTTTTTTTGCTGAAGATAGCAGCAGCACATTTAGAAGTCTATTCTTTCACCATTATCACCTGTGTATGGACGATGGTTCTTTGTTTTTGTAATACAGCAGTAAAATAGATTTTTGAAGTCATGTCCTTTTTTTTCCCCATTTATATTCAGTTGCAGAATGAATCATTAAGCAGCCCAAGGTTGAAATATTGCAAATGATATTTTTCCATTTGCAGAGACGCACGCACAAATAAATAAAACCACCATCCAATATTTCTTAACCTACCGAAGCTGAGTGTAATTCTGTATTAAACATGTTTTTTGAAGCCCAGACACCCCACTTGTTTCCATAGATACCCATTCTGTTAAGTGTATAATATTGAGTCATTTTCTTTTTAAGCATCTGCTCTCCAGTCTGCGCACACAATGCCACATTTTAAGTAGCAGATTAATGCCCCATTTTTACCTTCGCATTTGCTAATCAGTTAATTGTACTTCTCTATGTGGATCAGTTTGACGCTTCATTATTTACTCACTGACCGAACCCAAAAGAGCAGTTTTCTAAATAAATGTGTTGTTGTTCGACAGTCCACAGTATCTGGACGTTTGTGACTCTTTGAAGTGATAATATAGAAACAATCTGGGTCAGATTAAGACCACCCAGGCTCCCAGGAAGATGTAACCCTTTATTGCTGGATTCATTACGTTACTCCCCTCTGCTGATGCATTTATTCATTTCATATTTACACCACTCCTCTGAAAGTGTAATTATTATGGCCTATTTTAAAAGTTTTTTTTAATGAATTTTATTTGTTACTTTAAACAGCTCATAAATGCCCAAACTATAGAGGCAGTATTTTAAATTTTATGATAATAAACATGGCGGATGTTTACCAGTTATTAGTTGCTCCTACTGAGCTTTCACATTACATGGCAGTGGTGGCTCAGCCTGTTCCTAATCACGCAAGTGTCCCAGCAAAGATTAATGTCTGTAAGGAGGGTCACACCGACTGACAGATTGTGCCTTTCTGATGGTCTTGAGCACGGTACAATTGCATTTCCTGCTAGTCTGCAATGCTATGACAACTGAATACTTCTGAAAACATTCGGATTCTACTGTGCAGACAGATCTTGAGTCTAGAGCTAGTTTAGACCTTTGACACCCGAAAGACAAGTATTTGGGCAAGAAAATGGTTTAGATTTAAAGGAGCGATGTAAATAGACAACAATAAGCTCTGATGGAAATATGAGATCTTAAAGCATTCTGATTCTAGATTCAAGTGAAACAATATAAAAAGTATTTTTTGCTGTGGGAAGTATTTATGGAAACCACCTTTTCAGTGGTTGGCACATGGAGCTCCAGAGGGCGATGGGCAATTTTTTTTTGAAGAGGTAAATTTCTTTTTTTCTGGGCTGCATTAAAGGACTTCTAATCTGCTGAGCTAGCGGGCAATCCCACAACACCCGTAAAATAAATCCAAGCTACTGGCTTGCTCTGGGCAGGTATAAGTTAATGCGTACTGGAAATAAAGTGAGGAAATTCAGCAGACCTGATTGTAGGTCACATCGGATTTCTTAAGGAAAGTGCTGCAGCTTTGGCTGCTCTCTTTGTGCTGTGTATCCGAAAATACAACATTCTGACTGGTTGAATGGTGTAATTTCAACCTTGATTGAGTACAGTTAGGCCTCATGAGCACAGTGGTACAAAAATCACCCCATCAACAATCAGTATGTCATCTGTAGCATTAGAACATTCTCCACCACTAGCCAACTGTGTACTATTAGAAAGCTGCAAAAGCACCAGAGAAACAAGGCATAATAGTAGTTGGAGCTGTGATCAAAGAGTTAGAATGGACTGTCTATTGTGCCGAGGGACTAAAGATAGCAGAACAACTGAAGGACTCAACTTGTGGTCCTGTCCTTCAATCAACCTGCCTATCCTCAATTCCCAAGTCTGGCACAGCCAGATGACCGTTATTACTTAATACTTCAGTGATTTCCAGGCAGGCTCCTGAGGTCTGGAAGTCTGCCAGTGTTGTATCCCTAGTCAGGGTGAATACACCAATGGCCATAGGAAGAGATCTGTATAATATCGGAGGCCCATTATTAACAAGGTGTGTGGGAGTTTTATCTTTGACGAGATGTAGGATGTCTTTAACAAGCACCCAGACCTTTTATTAATTTGGATGTATAAAAAAAAATCTGTCAAGATCCATTCTCTGGTAAATGAAATGTACAAATGTTATTGAAAGAAAAAAGTATCACGAGACCATTTATTATCTATCAAAGGGTTTCTGATCTAACTGAACACCACATACTGTTAAATAAGTGGAAGGATTATATCTGTTATTCTGTTGTAAATTGAACAGATACACTCCTAACAAAGAAGATTTAAAGGATTAAAAATGGTTCAATACAATCAAATTGGACTAGAATTCATGTACACCTCAGGAAATTGTATTAGATGCTTGTGTGTTTCTGTTAATAATTTGAAATTACATTGCCACATGTTCAACTACACTGATGGCAGTTCAGTATTTGAGAATTACAGTCATTTTTCCGACAGTTTATTCCAGGATCGTCCTGATATGTTAGTTGAAAGGCTGGAAACAAATGACGTGACTATCAATTGTACAAAGACAAAAGAACTAAGTTTCCTTTTGTAAATATAAGTGCAGTTCCAAGTTTAATAAGCAATTTGCTGTTTGAGAATATCTCCACCACTACACTACCCAGAATCCAGAATGTCTGACGGTGAAATGGGACACACATGTAGGTTCATTGTATGGAAAATAAAGCACGGGATTTCAATGAAAACGCTAGTCTCAGTACGGATGATTTATTATTCCTTTAAAGAACAGTGACTAGATTCTGCATGAAATATGCTAGCCAGGCTTGGCATTCCAGCTTAACATCTGGGGCATCCAATCAGTTGGAATTAATCCAAACGCAAGCTTTAAAGGTAATATTCAGAGATTTAAAGCTCTAATGATCTTCTTAAGGTGGAAAACATTGAAAGATTAGAAAAAATAAAGAAACTTGTATGAGCGATTATTTCGAGATGTGCAGCAATCTGATATTACACTGGATCATTTATTAATGGAGTATGAGATATAGTTGTGATCTTACACACCAACATAAGTGGTTGATTCTTTTTTCAGCATTAAAAAGAGTCCATTTAAATCATGTTATGAGCGCTGCCCTCTTTGAGAATGTGTGTTTGGTTCTTTCTTTCAGCCATGTTTTACAATATTGACAGTTCTTTCATAATTTCTTTTGACAGTCTCACATAAGTGTACATTTTTTTTAAACTTTGTATGATTTCTACATTATTTTGAAATTTGTACATCACTTTAACTGTCTTTAACAAAGGTCAATAATGGAGACTTATATAATATAAAAGAAGTAGTGATAAAATAAGCACACACTTATAAGCATTGCTCGCCCACTGGAGGGTAGAAAACATTTTGACCCAAGATTTTATAATATATATATATATGCAGCTGAATACCTGACCTGAATTTGACCACGACACTTGGGCACGCCTATTTTTGAGCCCCCATTACCCACCGAGTGTTAACAGCCCCGCGCTCAAATGGGGAGGTCCAAGGAGCCCCGGATTTTGGGCCTCAGAGCTCATCATAATGTAGATGGTGCCGTGATAGGAGCCCGCACAGGTTAGTGCTCCAATTTCCAGGTAAGTGATTGGGTTGGATTGCAGGGGTCTGGAGGAGGAATGGGTGGGACTCGGAGTCTGTGATTGGGGTTCGGTGGGGGATCGGGTAGGAAGATTGCAGTCCACGGGAGTACTTTTGGGAGGGGCGGGAGTGCTAGGAGGTCGGGGTTAGAGCTGGGGGGGCCGTGGAGGTCGGAGTCGGGAATGAGGTCAGAGATCTCAGGACTGGGAGCAGCGGTGATTATGGTAAGTATTTACTCTTTTTTCACTTACGTGGTGTTTAGCGTTGGTTTTCCCCCGAGGCAATCAGCACTGGCACTGGCTGCCTCAAGTCAAATCAAAGTTGCAGCATGGACCAGAATCAGGTGATAGGCCCCTTATTTGCATATGTAAATTCATGAATGCCTGCTTCAGACGTGGGTAAAGGCACCTCTTGTTTGTCCTTTACCAATATGGCGCCCGGCACGATTCACGACAAGTGTGCAAGCACGCGTGCATCAGGCGGCATTTTGGTCCTCAAACAGCACCCTTAGCTTCCCAAACAACGGGCGCTACCGATCCCAATTTCGCGCCCTTGCAAGATGTTTTATCCTTTTAAAAAATGTCTAAACTTTGCAAGCTTATCTTCAGCCTGGCATGTTACAAATCATTCAGTAGAGTATGGCTTCCTGTATAGTCGCCTATGTGTGATCTGCAAAATGCTTTGTTTTGGTTTGATGTGGGTTTGTTTGAAAAAGTTTTGTTATTTTGGGGTGCGTCTCCCCCCCCCCCCCCCGCTGTATTTTCAGCATACATCACAATTCTGAATATTGCGCATTTGGTACTTAAGGGGAAGAGGTTGAATAGATTGATATACAACATGCAATGCTTGGTCTGAAACTGGGTGTGGAAAGTTTGATTATGTTGAGAAAAAACATTGCACAGGCTGTTCAAGAAGTTCTGATTGTAATACTTAATTGCCTTTTATTTTTAAAAGAATGTACTGCCCTCCCACTCCAATGGCTTAGATGTAAAATATCCATCACTGGGCCATACAGACTATGTTCGAGCCATGGGTTTCTATTGAGTTAGTTGATCTCAGCTAGGACAGCAGGAGGTGCACTCTAATTGAGCGCAGTTTCTGGATTAGAGAAGGGAACAATTGGCCAGGGTTCCCACTCCTGATCCAGCAACCTCTGCTGGAAGTGCATGTGTGTGTGGCTACCAGTCAGGATCAGGCTCAACTCTGATGTCCCCCACAGCCCAAAAGCCTGCCAAACTCAGTATCAAGGTTCAGATGTGAATATTGGTGACTTGGATGAAGGATGGGAGGGTGACTCCTGCCTGTGAAACTATATCCAAGAAATGGTGGGGAGAAAATGAGAAAAAAGAGAGCACTGCGTAAAGCATGACTAAATGATAATCCTGAAGCAGCAATATTAAGGAGTTGACGTAATAAAACTCACTACACACTTGGTTCGAATATAAAGCAAGGCTTTAATCAGCTTGTTTCAAAACATGGAGGTCTAGTTGTACTTCACTAGTTCCTGTCTAACAAAATGCCCCTGAGTAAGCTGGGCCCACGCCCGAGTATTTATACTCCTTGGACGGCACCACCAGCTGGCCGTCCAGTGTTATTTCATGAGTAGTTTCTTTATGATGATGAGATTTATAACAGGAGTGATGTTTTATTTTTCAATTTTGTATGTATTTTGTACATCTAGAAATTGGAAGTAAGGTGAATGTTTGTTGATATAACTTACTCACCCAGTTTCATAAATCACCTTCTGGGAGGGGTCTGCAGGGAGGGTTGTTGCCTGAACTTTCCCCATATTCTTGGTTTTAAGGAAATTATTCTACTCTTCCAGTTGAAGGAGGAGGCTTTGTGGAATTAAGTGATCTGTGGGAAAATGATGGAAAAAATGTATTTTTGTGAATAAGAATTCTGACAAGGTGAAACTTTTGATCCAGTAATCAGAACAGAATCTCCTTTCTGCAATTATTAAATATTTCAATATGCATTCTGGATTATCTAAATTAAAGTTTATTTATTTTAAAAAATTATTTGGAACAATTGCTTGGTGCAGGAAAAACAAAATATGCAACGAATCAGTGAAATGGCTGACCAATATCAAGTCTTGTCTGGGAGGTCTGGCAGGAGTCTGGTACAATTTACATTTTGTTTGTTCGCTGGCACACATCAACTCAATATTCATGAAACAGTTTGTGTTTTTGTGGGTGTTGTTTCCAGGAGTAGGAGCAGGATAACCTCAGGCATGCACCTTCTCGAGCTCGTTCAGGGTTCTGGAGTGAATTTTTGCGCCGGTTCACACCAGCATGACACCGGCACTGGGCATGGCACAAGACACGGCCCCGGTGTGACACTGCAGCCAACCTTTGAGGAGCGCACGGGAGCCGAGTGCGGTTCCACTGCTCTGGTTTGCTGTCTCTGCTGCCACCTGCACAGCTGGACCCCGCAATCCCGGGTCTTGGATTGAGCTGTACTGCGGATCTAAGACAAAAAAAAAATGTGCGTTTGGCGAGCTGCCTGTTCCGCCTTCCCATAGCTAGCTTGCTGTACAGACGAAGCTTCCCCTTCACGTACCTCGACTGCTGTTGCATAGGAGCTGCCAGCAAGCAACAAAAAAAAATAGCTGAAAATTAGATTTAGAAAAAAGTGCAGTTAATACTCTTGGATATCACATGAATTCCTGCTTATAATGGACAACTACTCCCCTTCAGTGGTCTGGGTCAGTCCATGTTCAGCAGCTGCAACATTCTAAGTCAGGGCCAATGAACTATGGATGATCCTGGAGGCTGGTGTATTCCAGGATATATTAAAAATCAATGAAACAGCCAGAATTTATCAAGTAAATTTAACACAATTGCAACATTTCCATATATAGTTAGTGTAGACTTTAGTTTCTGAAAGTAGACAGGAAACTGTGTTACACTGGGACCTTTTATTTGAAGACCGAGCAGGAGCTGGGAGTTCGGCAATACACATACGCATGCGAGGGCAAACCAGCTACGGGAGGCAGGAGTGATTTTTGATAGCCATTTATTTCCCTACCTCATAAAATCATCCTAGTATGGACAGAGATTCAGATTCAGATTAGATTTATTTGCCATATGTAACAAGTACAATGGAATGCTTGTTTCCCGTAGGGACGCGTCAGCTATACATACAGCGCCGCGTTCAGAGTCAATACAATGGCTTCCCGTGGCAGTGGGAGCACGATGTCCCTCAGCCGCTCCGTCCTCCTCTTCACCGCGGCCTCCTCCTCACTGTTGCCGGCTCCACGTGTGGTGGCCTGCTTCTCCCGCTCTGGCCACCATGCCTGGCTCCCCTCCTCCCATCCGGACTGCGAGTTACCCGAAATGGAGCTGCCGGCCGACGTGCTGCAGCGTGTCGTGAGTCTGCTGCTGCTGCTCGTTGCGCTGCGCTCCTCTGCCCGACTCGCCGAACACATCGTCGGGATGTGAATGCTCCAATGCGGCCTCCTCTTCACCGTCGCCGGCTCCACGCTCCACGGCCCGGGGCCTACTTCTCTCTCTTCACGGGTCGGCCTCTGGCCGCCATGCTCAGCTCCCCTCCTCCCAGTTGGAATTCCTTCCCGCCGAGGAGCTGCCGGCCGATGTGCTCCAGCGGGTCGGCTTGGCTGCTGCTGCTGCTCACCGCGCTGCGCTTGCTCTGCCCGACTCGCCGAGCACCTCACTCCGGTTGCGGGAGCGAGCGGCGAGAGCTGGCTGCCCGAAACAGGGAGAGCGATCTCAGCACCGGACCATCACGGCCGTCAACAAGCTGACACGAAGCACCGAGGTCAGATACATCAGATGAATTCGATGGCCAGTGCAATACTAAATGGGTAACACAGATACTACGGGAGTCTCGCACTGATACAACTCAATTAAGACCTTGCATTTCAGGATTCAACTGTGTAGGAGCCAAAAGGGATAGCAAACCGGTGAGAGCTTTTGTTGTATAAACTCCTTTAACCTCAGAGAAATCAAAGTCATTTAAAAATTAACTAACTGAACCTTTTCATTAATGTGAATGAACAATATTTTGGGATTCTACAGGTTAACATCAAAAAAGAATAAAGCAAATGTGCACATCACTTTCTTTATTGTTGCTTCTCTTGTTTCCTGATCTGTTGCTGGTTAAGACGATATCATGGAGGAACTGCCTGGGCATGCTTACTAGGGTCTGTCACAACTGCTTCTACCAGACATGGCACCATCACTGGCCACCCCACCCCAGCCCACCATACCCCACTTCCACCCCACCACACCCGACCCCCAGCCCACTCCACCCCACCTCCACCTCCCCCATCCCACCACACCCCACCCCACCCAGCCTCCCCATCCCACCAGAGTCTGTGATATTGTGTCAATCCTTCGATTTGTTTCTGTAAATTACAGGAAAATAAATAATTGATATTATAAAGCAAATACTTTCTAGTGGGATATGTAATATGAGCTGAGAAATTACCATTAGTGATATTAGCGGATGAATGCATAATATATTTGTATGACATTCCTCTGTTTACCACAGGTATTAACACCTTTATTTTAAAGGGATTAACACCCCCCCCCTAAAATAGCAGACATGAATACCATAGGAACGTGTTAAATATCTGTCCACTAGTATTGACAATGGTATAATATTTATTTTCACCCTCGAGTCTGGTTGCAACTCACTAGTCATTTTGCCACTAATGATTTGTATTTCCTTACTTATGGAAATAAAAATCAAATCCCATCTTATGGTCAATGCTTTCCTTTATATCCACCAGGATAGTGTGTTTCAGGCCTTCAACTTGATCACGTCTTACTCGGCCTGCAATGGCTCTGACTTCTGGATCTTTAACACTAAAGGTAGATGGATAGTCCATAATTCACTATGAAAACTGAGATCTCTTTACCACATAGACAATCACCAAAAGGGAGAGCTCCTCTATGCCACAAATATAATCACCATTCGACTGAACTGATGTCAATGCGGGTCAAAATAAAAACTCTCCAGTGGCTGGAGTCATACCTGATGCAAAGGAAGATGATTGTGGTTGTCAGAGGCCAAACATCACAGACCAGGACATCACTGCAGAATTTCCTCAGGGAAGCGTCCTTGGCCCAACCATCTTCAGCTGCATCATCAATGACCTTCCCCTGTCATAAAGTCAGGAGTAGGGCTGTTCACCGACAATTCCATAGTGTTCAGATCCATTCACAGTTCCTACTATAATGAAGCAACTCATGTCAGCCTACTACTGTGGGTACAGTAGCATAGTGGTTATGTTACTGGACATGAAGGCCTGGTACTGTGGGTACAGTAGCATAGTGGTTATGTTACTGGACATGAAGGCCTGGACTAATGATCCGGAGACATGAGTTCAAATCCCACCATGGCAGGCGGGGAATTTAAATTCAGTTAATTAAATAGAAAAATCTGGAAGTTAAAGCTAGTATCAGTAATGGTGACCATGAAACTACTGGATTGTCGTAAAAACCCATCTGGTTCATTAATGTCCTTTAGGGAAGGAAATCTGCTGCCCTTACCCGGTCTGGCCTATATGTGACTCTAGATCCACAGCAATGTGGTTGACTCTTAACTGCCCTCTGAAGTAGCCTAGCAAGTCACTCAGTTGTATAAGGCGGTTCACCACCACCTCAAGGGCAATTAGGGATGGGCAATAAATGCTGGCCTTGCCAGCAATGCCCACATCCCATGAACGAATCAAAAACAAAACAACAGGACTTGGAGATAACATCCAGGCTTGGGCTGACAAAGTGGCAGGTAACATTTGCGCCACGTAATAACCATCTTGAACGAGAGAAAGCTCAGCCATTTCAACAGTACCACCATCACTAAATACCCCACCATTGACCAGAAGCTAAACTGGACCAGCCATATCAACACTGGCTACAAGAGCAGGGCAGAAGCTGTGATGAGCGGCTTATCTCCTGACTCTTCAAAGCCTCTCCACCATCTACAAGGCTCAAATAAGGAGTGTGATGGAATACTCACCGCTTGCCTGGATGGGTGCAACTGTGACAACACTCAAGAAACTCAAGAGCAGTTCACTTGCTGGTGCCCCTGCCACTGGACTCAATATCCACCCTCAGCAACGGTGCACTGTGGCTGCAGTATTTGTGATCTACAGGATGTATTGCAGCACCTCTCTCCCTTGTGACTTCTACTATGGAGAAGGTCAAGAGCAGCAGTGACAGACCAGGGATCAGCAGGGAGTGCTGCTGGTTCCACTTCTGAGTAAGACTGTCATGACATGTTGCTCATGGGTTATTAGGTCTTCCTTGCTCCCTGGATATCCTGCTATCCTCCACACTATGTACCCTGCATCTATTTGTCTTTTTATTTCAGCATTCCATAACAACCCCCTTCCCCCGCCGCCCCCACAACCCGGTGACACAACTCTATTCAACCTCGATCAATCTTGCAAAATGAGTTGCAGAAGCTATGTTAAAGCAAAAGGAAACATTTTAAATAGTGCAAAGCTGCTCTCTATACTTGAATTGATAAACAACAGAGTCAGAGTTTACAAATTTCATTAAAGAGAGGAACATCACTTTGGTTGGTGGAAGCAGACACATTTAAAACAGGGCAACACAGTATTTGCAGAGGTAGTCAACCAAATATACACCTCAGCCCTGAAATTCTTGGGCTCTGGAAGGGTGAAAAGGAAGATTTGTATCGGGGGTGGGGGGGGTTCTGGTGGGGGGAGGTGCCAGGGATGGAAGAATTTGGGGCAGAGCCTAGTTTCACTGGGATTTTGGTACATTAACATTTGCCTTTTAAATTCCAGTAGGGGTGGGGGTGGGGGGGGGGGGCGGGGGGCGGGCATGGCCAGATCTTCCATCCAGCCCCCAAATTATGGGCTATATCTGGAGGAGTTCCTGAGCTTACCTGGTAAATTCCACCCAGGGCCTCAGGGAACTCACACCAGTTGAGAACCGTAATGAGTCCAGGTGAGAGTCTTAAGAGGGCCCCACACCGTTGCTAGGGAAAGGTAATTGACCCCAGAGGGGTTCAATGACCTTCCCCAAGAGAGCCACTTGCTCGCTTGGGAGGAGAAGATTAAAAACGGAAGATTTCCACTGGGCCCTCGCAGGGTCTCCTCACCATCGAAGAAACTTTGTGCTGTTTGTGGTGGGGTGCCACTGAAGTGCCTTTGCAAGAGTGAGGCATCTGCCCCAGCCATGCAAATGACCCTGTCCCTGCAGTTTGGGGCTATGCCTTGGGGAATGGCTGGTCGGGGGTTTCATTCTACCACAGTTGCACTGGTGGGGCGAGCCCCCAGGAGTTTCAGGCTAGTCCCAACCTTGACTGACTTAAACTCTGATGCCGTCATAGGATAGGCTTTGCCGGGCTTTGGATAAAATGATAAAAGGAGCATTCTGCAATAGTGGAATGTTCCATCTAAGGCGTGTTGGAGTGTCAGTAGTAGTTCAGCACCACAGCTGCTCACTTCAAAGGCAAAGACTTGCATTTATATAGCGCCTTTCATGACCATTGGACGCCTCAAAGCGCTTTACAGTCAATTAAGTACTTTTGAAGTGGAGTTACTGCTGTATTGTGGGAAACACAGCAGCCAATTTGCGCACAGCAAGGTCCCACAAACAGGAATGTGATAATGACCAGATAATCTGTTTTTTGTTATGTTGGTTGAGGGATAAATATTGGCCAGGGCACTGGGGACAACTCCCCTACTCTTCTTCAAAATAGTGCCTTGGGATCTTTTCCGTCCACCTGAGAGAGCAGATGGGGCCTCGGTTTAACGTCTCACCTCCGACAGTGCAGCACTCCCTCGGCACTGCACTGGAGTGTCAGCCTAGCTTTATGTGCTCAAGTCCCTGGAGTGGGACTTGAACCCACAACCTTCTGACTCAGAGGCGAGTGTGCTACCCACTGAGCCAATGCTGACCCTGCAAATGATTCTACAGTGTGATATTTGCAGGTGAGAGTGAACCAGGAAGGTCAGCAGAATCAGAGGAAGCAGATCAGAAACTACGGAGTGAGCTAAACAAAATATATGAGTGGGTCGAACAATGGCAAGTGAAATTTAATACCGACAAATGTATAGTATTACACATAGGAAAGAAAATGGGCATTAGGCATACTTCACGAATGTTGTTGAAATAACTAAGGATGAAGTTAAGAGACCTAGGAGTCTTGGTAGACTCCATGCTCAAGACGTCTGACCAATGCCAAGGAGCAATCTTCAAGACCAATAGAACGTTAAACTACATAATCGCAACAGAATACAAGTCGAAGGAAGTTGTGATCAAAACGTATCATCCTCTGGTGAGGACGCACCTTACGTACTGTGTCCAGTTCTGGTCACCGACAAACCAGGTGGACATTCAAGTGCTGGAGCCAGTGCAGAGGACAGCCACAAGGCTGGTGTCGAGTGTCAGGGCTCCGATTTATGAGCAAAAGTGGAAGAATCTTGGACTTTTCAGCCTGGAAAATAGACATTTGAGAGGTGGTCTTATAGAAGTATATATAATCTAGTAAACGGTATGGCAAAAAAATAATCTGGAATACTACTTTAAATAAAACAGTGTGAGTACAACAAAGGGACACAGGCTCAAACTTGTAAAATGTAACTTTAGGACTGATATCGGGAGATTCTTCTTCACGCAGGGAGTGATCAACACTTAGAATGAACTTCTGGGTAAAGTGGTGGAGTCGAAAAGTCTGGAATCATTTAAGAAACAACCAGATGCAGCAATTGGAGGATGTAGAGTTGGTCTGGATGAATGAATTAAAATGGGCCAAATGGCCTTCCCCATCTATAAGTACCTTACGATCACAGTGGTTGCCACAGAAAAGTTTATATCCCAAATTGTACCATTCTGTGTGGTGATGAAGATGGTGGTGAGACACGATAGTAGGACCTGAAATGTAAAACTGGGGCAACAAAAATATTTTAAAATACTTGCTACAGTAATATCCAATATCTATATTATATAACTAGTAAGTATCTCATGTGGCGATTCATCAGTCACATGCTTGAATGTACATGGCACATTAATTGATTCCACAGCACAACACATCTTCAAATAAGTTGGATTTGGGCATAAGTTTGTTGTTTTATGCTCTTAGCAAAGATAAAATTATTCTTAACTCTCTGCAGAAGTGCGAGGGGTTTTGGGGATGGAATGGATGGTGACAGTAAAATGAAGTTCTTTACAGTAAATCACGATCTCTTTTAAAGCTGCCATTATACTCAATTGCTTACCATCACAAACAAGACTACCTTTTGACACAGTGTGAAGGCTTTTACACACAGGAAAATAAAAAGGGTTAGGAAAGATGGAGCACGAATCCTGAAGCATAGGGGCCTTTTGTAACGTTTTGTAATATATTTAGTTAAATAGCCAGATTGGAGCATGGGGAGGACGGGGCTCTGCTTACCAGCACTTTGGGCAGCTGTTCCTCTCTGGCAGCAGGAATGGCTCCTTGAGAACTGGCACACTGATAGCGATCGGAAAATTATGCCCATGAGCTTAATAAACCATTCACACTTACAATCTTTTGCCTAAGTTTGTACAAACCTCTTTGCCGCTCACGTTTGCACCCCTGTTTTTGTTTCTAGTATATACAGTGGTCATGTTCTGAGCATAAAAGACTGAAATCCAGGATGATTTATTTGAATGTATAAATCTCTTCTATGTTGCGATGTTACCAAATGCAAGATACAAGACTTTCTGACATAAGTAAATGCAAGATATCAATCACTTGAATGGTTGAAAGGTTTTACAAGGGTCTTTTCCCTAGTGAGATAGGTTCTTCATTATATTGTACATTACAAAAAGAATAATAGAAAACTGGGATGGGGAATTCACAAACCTGTAATCCAGTCCAGGACTTAAGGTGGCATCATATACTGCAACAGTGCATCTTTAGCCATTTCGGGCGATAACCTAAATCTCAAGATCCAGGTTTACGCCTTAACTCTCTTTCGTTAATTAAATTTTTCACAATAAATTCTACTGGCCATGCTTGTTTCAAAACGCATCAGCTTACAGGCTGCTTGTACCTCATAGTTTCAGTTTCAGCTTCATACTGACACAATCGTGCAGTGTAATGCTTGTGTGGGCTAACCTGAAATGAACTTGGGTTTCCCTGCACTTTGCTTCAGACTCACTGCAGTACAACGCCCACCAGTGTAAAGTGAACTTAAATAAGGAGGCCTCGGTTTTAAAATTAATTTTTAATCTTTAAATACCAGAAGAGAGCGGCCAGGTTAGGCATCTCTTAATAACGATGAAGTTTAACCTTTATTCGGATATCGTCGTGACGCAGCCACAGAGCTCCCTTTTCCCTGGGTAAAGAGGAATGCAGAGCTGGCAGAATAAGAACATAAGGAATAGGAGCAGGAGTTGACCATTCGGCCCTTCAAGCCTGCTCCGCCATTCAATAAGATCATGGCTGATCTTCTACCTCAACTCCACTTTCCCGCCCTATCCCCATATCCCTTGGCTCACTTAGTGTCCAAAAATCTATCGATCTCTGTCTTGAATATACTCAACGACTGAGCCTCCACAGCTCTCTGGGGTAGAGAATTCCAAAGATTCACCACCCTCTGAGTGAAGAAATTTCTCCTCATCTCAGTCCTAAATGGCCGACCCCTTATTCTGAGACTGTGACCCCTGATTCTCGACTCCCCAGCCGGGTCTGTTGGCCCTCTGTCACTCTCGGCAGGTACTAGTCCTAAACTGATTCCCATCATATAATCATGTCCCTACTGTCATTTAAATGCCAAGCATAAAGTAAGAGGCAAAAGTGATATTTTGATAGCACTCATTCTATCAGGAGTGACATCTCAGAGCTCTTTACAGCATGGTGGATACAAGAGGACATTAACCGGGAAAGTGAAAAGGAAGAGAGTCCGGAGGGGACATTTGGAGGCAGAAGGTGGAGATGCTGAGGGAGAGAGAGCCAGAGGGTGGGGCTATGGCCAAAGAAATGGCCAACAATAAGGGAGGGTGGGGAGTGGGGAACAATGAATAGGCCGTTGTCTGAGGAGCGGAGACTGCACTCAGTGACATGTCATTGCCCTTTGTGGTGCAATGTGCAGCATTGTGTACAGACACAAGGCTAGTAAAAGGGTTTATTATGCCAATACTATTACAGTTTATTTACGCTATAGTACATACCATAAATAAATGAACATTTGAAAAGAATATACAGATAACTCCTGTTTTGTGGGGACACAGGCTATCTGTCCCCCATCCACACCCCTTTTCCCCATTACCTAGCAGAATCTCTAACTGATGCGAAGTTAGACTTGAAATGTTCTTATTATCAATATCTCAATTAATCAAAAAAGTTAGCATGTATTGAGCTTCAACTGTTTCATATTCCTGAGTCACAGCACACTGTCGCACAGATTAAAGGTTTTCGTGATTGCAGAAAGAAAGAAAATAGCAGGACAAACCTAAATAAAGGTTAACTTTGTCCTGGGGGCACCTTGTTCGAATCTTTATTATAGGTTTGAACTAGTGAAAGAAATTTAACATCATTCATTGGGACAGGACTGCTGTTAAATAGGAAACTGTCCAAGATTTCAGCACTGCAGGAGTTAACCTCGGAGAGGAGAGAACAAAAGGATTTTACAACCAATCAGGACTTGCCAAGGTTTTGAGGCCCTGCGATTGGCTGGAAAGAGCCCTATGAAGATGCAGACGGGTGGGCATGTCAAAGCCACGTGGGGCGAGATTAGCTCCAGCTATTTACACAGCACCTCAACCCCAGACAGCTTGACTTGCCTGTTACTTGCACTCAGTTGAACGCCTCTATGCTTTGGTGGCAAGACAAATTCTCATTTAGTGATATTTTAAATTTGTTTTGAGATAGCTTGAAATATTCGGAAATACCTTCAAATCGTTTCTAGATACAGTCCATCCTGCTATTGTCACTTTGGGTTTACCCACCCCAAAAATGTGGGAATGAAACAGGATGTGACAAAGTGGAACTGAAGTGTGATCGCTGGCCCTTAAATCAGTTCAGAAGATTGTGATCGTTTACAAAACATCTTGAGAAAGTATCAAAAATACCCTCAGTACAATTTACTTCCTTAGTTAGCTACGTCGTAGCATTAGTTTGAAATGCTCTCAGGAAAACTGAAGTGGAGATTGAAATATTTTACATTGTCTTAAGTGGCCTCGGGAGAGGGAGGGGGCATCGGGGCTCAAACGGAGACCCATGACCTCTGTCCGCTGCTGTCCCTTATTTAGTTTGCCGTTCCAATCAAAAGCCTGTTGGAAGGCAAAGACCGAAGATACCCATAGTTAAAATGGAGGCAGTCCATTTAGCTTGTGACATTCACCAGAATCTGGAACAACAAATGTTGTCGGGTTCACTGACGGTCAGTTCCTTTATATTAAAGCACGCTGTTGATGACAGGAGGTATAGAACATCTGCTTCAATATAAAAAGGTCTTAAAGGGAGCAGGGTTTCCTCGGTACAAACAGCGGTGTAATTAATCTTCTGATTACGTTGCCAAAAGCTGAAAAATTAATCCACAGTTTGAAAAGAATAAAGGAAAAATGGAATCACTCTTGCCCCTCTGCCAGGACCTGAAATTATATTTTAGATATCTCACACTAATAAATGTAAAAATAATCTTAGTGCATCTTTATAGCTCACAATACTGTTGGGTTATTGTGAGAAGATTCTGACATCTCTTTCAATGAGTTTTAAGAAATACCTTCGGCTGCTTCACAACACTGTACCCCATGAGTGCGAGAACAATGGAAACCTACCACCATCAGTTTATCTACAGAGACTGGGGAATGGCTTTTTCAAATGGTTCTGAACCATTTCATGCAGCGTGGAGCGTTAAGTGATGATTCACATGTGTGCACAGTGTTATCGCTTTTGTATTCAGTGAAGTGTGAATTATCACTGTTGGTGAATGGGAAAATTAACAACAAGTGTCCTTGGATAAACACAATTCTGACGCTACAAAGCTTCTACAACCATGAATCAAAGAGAATTTTAACCTTGTGGAGAAGGAGGAGGGGGAAGGGAGAAGGTTATTTGAACTGACGGTGGTGCTTGTTTTGTTGTTATCCACCTTTACAGGATTCTTACCTTGCCTGAGAGCTTATGCTGACCTGCTAAGTGTTTCCAGAATTTTATGATTTTGTTTCAGGTTTCCAGCTTCTGCAGTATTTTTCTTTCTGTTCTGAGAGTTTAATAGACGGTTGTATCACAACGCACCAAGTCCTGCTGACGCATCCTCGCTGACTGACATTCCGGTCCCCCAACACCTCCAATTAAAAAAAGACTTATATATTTATATAGCGGCTTTCACGACCACCGGACATCCCAAAGCGCTTTACAGCCAATTAAGTACTTTTTGAAGTGTAGTCACTGTTGTAATGTGGGAAACGCGGCAGCCATTTTTGCACACAGCAAGCTCCCACAAACCGAAATGTGATAATGACCAGATAATCTGTTTTAGTGATGTGTTGATTGAGGGATAAATATCAGCCAGGATATCGGGGATAACTCCCCTGCTCTTCTTCGAAATAGTGCTACGGGATCTTTTACATCCACCTGAGAGAGCAGACGGGGCCTCAGTTTATAGCCAATGAAGTACTTTTTGAAATGTAGTCACTGTTGTAATGTAGGAAACGTGGCAGCAATTTGCACACAGCAAGCTCCGTCAAACAGCAATGCGATAATGACCAGATAATCTGCTCTGAGAGTGTAGACAGGGCCTCGGTTTAACGTCTCATATGAAAGACAGCACCTCCGACAGTGCAGCACTCCCTCAGCACTGCACTGGAGTGTCAGCCTAGATTGTTGTGCTCAAGTCTCTGGAGTGGGACTTAAACCCACAACCTTCTGACTCAGAGGCGAGTGTGCTACCCACTGAGCCATGGCTGACACTACTAAACACAGCTGACACTACTAAAATTCTCATCCTTGTGTTTAAATTCCTCCTGGCCTCACCCCTCCCTATCTCTGTAACCTCCTCCAGCCCTACAACCTTCTCAGAACTCTGCGTTCCACCTTGACTCTGGCCTCTCGGACATTCCCTCCCTTGCTTCACCCAACCTTTGGCAGCCGTGCCTTCAGCGCCTAGGCCCCACGCTCTGGAATTCCTTCCCACATTGACTCTCTGGGTTCACACCTGAAGAGTGGCCATTTGGAGGGAGCCTGGTGCCCAGAACTATGTTCCAATCTGAGTCAGCATCTTCAGGAGAGAAAATTGGAGGGATGAAGAAAATAGAGAAAAAAAAGGAAAAACCCATTTCAGTTCAAAGCACACTTGCTGATGAGTAGTGAGTCGTTAATCCTGTGATATTCTGACCTGGAATGTTTGAGTCTGAATTTTGAATTGCCCAATTTTAGACACAGTCCTATTCTGCATTTGACTGGAATATTTCCATTTTCTCACCTATCTTTACCTTCTGTCCTAAAGACATTGGTCGGGAATTTGATCGAAGTTACTCACGTTCTGCTGCCATAAATTCACCGGACGTGTGTCGGAAACCCCGTTTACAGGTGTAAACAGGGTTCCCACTGCACTTCCGGTACATTTATGGTGGCAGAGCAGTTTAGCTCCAAGGAAATTCCCAGCCATAGACTCCTGCTTGGGTGCAATCCATGGAAACTGGGAGCAACATAGTGGAGCCTGAGCCAGTCTTCACCTAACATCCACACATGTACCTGTGCCCTTTCCAGCAGAGGTCACTGGATAGTGATAAGGAGCAGAAACCCTGGATGATTTTCTCCTTCCAAGCCCAGGGCACGAAGGCTCATTGCAGAAAGCAATGGCCACCCCCGGCAGAGATGAGCTAACTCAGCACAGACCGAGTGGAACTACTTTCTTATAGGAATCCCTAAAAATAAACAAGGTGAAATTCAGAACCAGTACAGACAACTGTACAGTTTTATCGCACTTTATTAAATATAGTAACAACTTGTATTTATATGGTGCCTTTAACATAGTAAAACACCTCAAGATGCTTCACAGAGGCATAATCAGACAAAAATGGATGCTGTGCCAAAGAAGGAGATATTAGGAGCGGTGACCAAAGACTTGATCAAAGAGGTGGGTTTTAAGGAGGGTATTAAAGGAGGAGTGAGGGGTAGAGAGGCAAAAAAGTTTAAGGAAGGAATTCCATACTTAAAGATTAGACTGAAGCATTCGATACACTTTAAACTCTTTCAAGCTGTTGTTGAAGACAATCATAGGTTATACATAACAAAAGTAGAACATTATGGTTTTGAATCATATTTAATTACTGCAACAAAAAAATCTAATCGGGGCAGTACTGAACACCGAGGCCCTGAAATTCCTGGGGATCCGTAGGCTACGGCAGCACAAGTGCACTGAGCTGACCCCTTGCCCACTCCAGAGACCAATCCCAAATCCTGGGGATAGGGTCATTTGCATGACGGAGGTGGGCCTCCAGAGCCTGCAAGGGTGTTCTCTCAGGTGGACGTAAAAGATTCCACGGCACAATTTCAAAGAAGAGCAGGGGAGTTCTCCCCGGTGAACTGGCCAATAATTATCCTTTAGCCAACATCACTAACACAGATGATCTAGTCATGTGTCTGATTGCTGTTTGTGGGACCTTGCTGTGCGCAAATTCGCTGCCACGTTTCCTTAAATTACAACAGTGACTACACTGCAAAAGTACTTCATTGGCTGTCAAGAGCTTTGGGACATCCTGAGGTCATAAAAGGCACTACATAAGTGCAAGCCCTTACCTTTAAAGGTTGGGGGCCTTTCAGAAGGCCTCAAAGTGATGAGCTGGCATGAGTTCTGCTAAGGTGTTTCAAGGGGATGAAGGGCAGAGTTCCTGGGGTAAACCTTGAACTCCTTCTGAGATTCCTCCTTGAAGTTGGGGGGAGGGGGGCAGGTAGAAGATCTCACAGCAGCACTCACTGGAATTTAAAGGGCCAATGACAACGGGACTGTATCCTGGTAGAACTGGATTCTGCTCTAAATTCCAGGCTCCACCCTCTAGCACCAGGAGTGTTGGGGCCATAGTTTCACTTGATTGAAAACTTGAACAACTTCAGTGGATGTAAGATTGTATTTTTTAAGTAATATTGTTACATGTTATGTTGAACTCCTAACTATGTCTCTATTAAACGCCTCGATTGTCACGACCACCAAATTCCTATAGCGCTTTACAGCCAATGATGTACTTTTTATTTAAAATGTAGTCACTGTTGTAATAATGTAATGCTCATATGGTGTTTGTGCCCATTGCCATTCTTTTTCTGATTTGGTATTTTCTCTCACAATCGAGGTGTTTAATAGAGACCTAGATAAGAGTTGACCATAACATGGAACAATATTACGTAAAAAATACAATCTTACATTCACTCAAGTTGTTCAACTTTTCAATCAAGAGCAAGAAAACAAAAGGCAAAAGGTTGTAGGTAATTAAGTACAGGACAAGATAGACCAAGCAACACAGAAGAGCTATAGAAAGTGACAAGGCCTGCATTATTATAGAAAACATAGAAACATAGAAGATAGGAGCAGGAGTAGGCCATTCGGCCCTTCGAGCCTACTCCGCCATTCAATGAGATCATGGCTGATCATCCAAATTCAGTACCCTATCCCTGCCTTCTCCCCATATCCCTTGATCTCTTTAGCCTTAAGAAATATATCCAACTCCTTTTTGAATATATTTAATGAACTGGCCTCCACCGCCCTCTGTGGCAGAGAATTCCACAGGTTCACCACTCTCTGGGTGAAGAAATTCCTCCTCATTTCAGTCCTAAATGGCTTACCCCTTATCCTTAGACTATGACCCCTGGTTCTATGTTATATTATTGTGTGATTTATCACACCAGTGTAATATTTTCATTTTCGCTGGTGTGAAATATCACTTTTCTGGTCTGTGGAAGTATCTTCAGTGGCCAGAGAGTCGAGTGTGAGGGCCGGTTTCAGCCAGATTACCCACAAGGCAGGCACTGGCTGGCTCCATGACATCTCACAAAAATCTTTCACTACCCTGCTTGAAACGGTTGGCATGTGTGATGCATTAGAGGGAAAGAAACACCCCGTGGCATGTTTGTGAGGGGCAGGGCTCAGATTATTGAACTCTTTTCTAATATCTGTGTGACAGATCTCTGACAGGCATGTTTGTGAGGGACACCGACTGTCCTTGGCTTCAGGGAGCTGCCAGAATCTGTGTGGTTTTCGTTTACAGAGCAGGCCAATCATGATGTGCACAAAGAAAGATCAAAAAAAAAATCTTCCCTGTAAATAAATCAAGTACGTTAACCACAAGTTACTTATCACAATCAATTTAATCACCCACCAATGCTTACTACATAAATTTACCCCAACAATATAATACAGCGGCAGGGTACTTACATTTTACGGAATGCCATCACCATTAACCATCTGCATTCTAACTATCGTTGCCGAATAAATATTACAGGAGCTTGCGATCAAGTATAGGGGAAAATAGATGTGGTCTAAATCCATGTGTAAGGTTGCGTTGTTTAACTATGCATCTGCTGTATCGGATACTGTAGAAAGCACCTTGAAGTTGCATTCAAATTTAGCAAGACTGAACATTTGTGAGCTTCATTCTTGTAACAGCTTATGTTGAGATTTGGCAGATTCACTCTTGAAAAGATTTCATTGTCGGTAACTTTCCACTCTGTTTCGCAGTGGTTGTTACAATCATGCCCTTCTACAAAACTGGATGACACAATGGGGGTGAAATTGGCCTTCGGCGGTGACCGTAAAGTGGGCGATATCGAACCGGCCGCCCATTTTACACCTCGCCTGATTTGCGTTTCCATTCTCATTTTGCGCTTTCGCCTAAGACCAATTTCATCCCCCTGGGTTTGATTTGACTTTTGGGCGACTAACGGGCGGAGCGCTGACCGGTTGCCCGTATCCGCGCCAAACGGATGTCACGATGCAACTCGCTGGATTAAAACCGGCCTATAGTGAGCTGCCCCCGCCGCTAGCAAGTGCTCCACGAAGACAAAGGGGTGGATTTTGACTTTTGTGCGATCAACCGGAAGGTGAAAGGTCACACACGACCGCTATTCTGCAACACTGTTTTAGCTGGGAGCCACTTCCACTATTCTGATGCTGCTGTTTCTGAGCATTTCAATTCACTTTGTGAAACTTATTGAGAGCTTAATGGGTCGTCTGTGTTATGAAATAATGGATTTCCCCCTGGGGATTCCATTGCTCCTGTACTTCGAGGAGGGGGCTAATGATCATAGAATCATAGAAATTTACAGCACAGAAGGAGGCCATTTGGCCCATCTTGTCCATACCGGCCGACAAAGAGCTATTCACGCTAATCCCACTTTCTAGCTCTTGGTCCGTAGCCCTGTAGGTTACGGCACTTCAAGTGCATATCCAAGTACTTTTTAAATGTGATGAGGGTCTCTGCCCTCACTTTCAGGCAGTGAGTTCCAGACCCCCACCACCCTCTGGTTGAAAAGATTCCTCCTCAAATCCCCTCTAAACCTCTGACCAATTACTTTAAATCTGTGCCCCCTAGTTGTTGACCCTTCTGCTAAGGGAAATAGGTCCTTCCTATCCACTCTATCCAGGCCCCTCATAATTTTATACACCTCAATCAAGTCTCCCCTCAGCCTCCTGTGTTCCAATGAAAACAACCCCAGCCTATCCAATCTTTCCTCATAGCTAAAATTCCCCAGTCCAGGCAACATCCTTGTAAATCTCCTCTGCACCCTCTCTAGTGCATTCGTATCCTTCCTGTAATGTGGTGACCAGAACTGCACGCAGTACTCTAGCTGCGGCCTCACTAGTGTTTTATACAGTTCAAGTATAACCTCCTTGCTCTTATATTCTATGCCTCGGCTAATAAAGGCAAGTATCCCGTATGCCTTCTTAACCACCTGTCCTGCTACCTTCAGGGATCTGTGGACATGCACTCCAAGGTCCCTCTGAGACCGTGGAGGAAAGGATGGAAGCCAGGAGAGTGTGGCAGCATGCGTACACTCAACACCCAACCTGCAGGTATCCACGCCACAGGGTCTACAGACCATGGAGGGCCTATCTGGAATTTTCCTATAGGCAGTGTTTGACAAGGCTGCATTTCCCCCCTCACTGCGTGATAGAGATATGCCAGCTGTTGGAACCTGATTTGCAGCTTCTTTCCATCGGGGCACTGCCTTGTCATTGGCTGTGAGGGTGACAACAGCACTTAACTTTTTTACATCTGGATGCTTCCAGGTGGCCTCTGGTGACATTAGTCACATCGGTCAGTCAGCACTTCATCAATGTATTATACACGTCTCGGATGCCCTGTCCAGGCTTGTCACTGAGTTCATTCAGTTTCAGATGGACCAGCGAAGTGGAGAGAGAAAGCCATCAATTCCAAGTAGTTGCATTCCCACAAGTGCAGGGTGCTGTTGATGGCCCCCATATGGTTATAAAGACCCTTCATCAACTTCATCAACAGGAAGGGATTTCATTCCCCGAATCTCCAGATAGTGAGTGATGCTGGCCACCTTATTAATCATGTCAATGCACGCTACCCAGGGAACGATGCATTCAGTTTCAGGCAATCCAGGATACCTGCACTGCTCAGCCACAGCCACGTGAGTGAGTGGCTGACAGGAGACCCGGGGTACCTGCTTCAATCTAGGTCAATAACATCTTTATGGAATCCAAGGAAAGAGGCTGAAAGCAGGTTCAGTGAAATCGTGGTCTTCATTGTGGCACAGACCATCAGAATTCTCAACATCCATTCCCAGTGCCTGCGCTGGTCAGGGGGAGGCCAGCCAGGTGCACCATCTGGGGGGATCTGCGATGACCAAGGCCCCAAGATTCTCAGAAACTGCGGTGGAGATAATGCTGCCAGAGATAAGGACCAGAATAGAAAGGTCCTTTGGCACCCAGTGAGTTATGCCCCAGAAAAAGGATGTGCAAGCAGTCTGGATAGAGGTGGCACTGGCTGTCAACTACACGCCAGCAAGAGTCAGTGAGGAGAGGAGAACAGGGAAGGCGAGGAAGGAAGAAAAGGTGCAGAAGTTGGAAAAATATTCGTTACTGACGCAGGACTTCTGAAAGGGAGGAGTCGACACAATAAAAAGAAAAGAAAGACTTCCATTCCTATCGCGCCTTTCATGACCTCAGGACGTCCCAAAGCGCTTCACAGCCAATGAAGTGCTTTTGAAGTGTATTCACGGTTGTAATGTAGGAAACGCAGCAGCCAATTTGCACACAGCAAGCTCCCACAAAAAACAATGCGATAATGACCAGATCATCTGTGTTTAATGATATCGGTTGAGGAATAAATATTGGCCAGGACACCTGGGAGAACTCCCCTGCTCTTCGTCGAAATAGTGCTGTGGGATATTTTACATCCACCTGAGAGGCAGACCTCTCATCCGAAAGATGGCACCTCCAACACTGCCGCACTCCCTCAGCACTGCACTGAAGTGTCAGCCTGGATTATGTGCTCAAGTCTCCGGAGTGGGGCTCGGAGGTGAGAATGCTACCAAGTGAGCCACAGCTGACACCAATCTAGAGAAGGATCTACAGTCAAACAAAATCCATTAATGTAGAAGGACACTGTATCCAATGCCTAGAATTATGGATAAGGGAGTAAAATCAGCAGCAGGTAAACTGCTGCCATTCTTTACTGGGTGTTCCTGAGCTCATTGTCAGCAGTGAAGAAGAACAGATAATGGATGGTTTTCACATCTAAAAGCAGGGTGGTTCTTCGCAGTTTTTGGTATTTCGAAATATTCACCTCAACAACAACAACTTGTATTCATATAGTGCCTTTAACGTAGTAAAACGCCCCAAGGTGCTGCACAGGAGTATTATAAGACAAAAGATTTGACACCAAGCCACAAAAGGAGAAATTAGGGCAGGTGACCAAAAGCTTGGTCAAAGAGGTAGGTTTTAAGGAGAGTCTCAAAGGAGGAGAGAGAGGTGGAGATTTTTAGGGAGGGAATTCCAGAGCTTAGGTCCTAGGCAATAGAAGGCACGGCCACCAATGGTTGAGCGATTTATAATCAGGGATGCTCAAGAGGGCAGAACTAGAGGAGCGCAGATATCTCGGGGGTGGGGTTGTGGGATGAAGGAGATTACAGAGATAGGGAGGAGCGAGGCCATGGAGGGATTTGAAAACAAGGATGAGAATTTTGAAATCGAGGCGCTGCTTAACAGGGAGCCAATGTAGGTCAGCGAGCACAGGGGAGATGGGCGAATGGGACTTGGTGCGAGTTAGGACACGGGCAGCCGAGTTTCGGATCACCTCAAGAAACTAAATCTGATGAAAACCCTGACACATTTTAGCAAATATCACACACAACTTCTATTTTGTTGGGAAGAAAGAATCTGATGACGTTTTCAAAATGACCCGTGCCGAAGGACCAGTGCAGACTCTCAGCTTATTTTTACTCCTTTGACCACTTTGAACAGTGTTTCTTTTTCAGATTTCCTCATATCTTCTGAAGAATAAACGGATGCAGGAGCTATTTGGTCAAACAATGCTGTTCCCGCAGGGCATGTGGGCCTTGACCAGAGCATTGAAAAAAGAGAAGGAAACAAAAGCAGACAGTCAGTAACACTTACAGGAATCAGTTAAATATGAACCTCTTTCTCATTCCTGCTCCACGGCAACCTGCTCCCTTTGGGAGCGTGAGAAAGCAGGCTGCCCACCCTTTCATGTTTCAGATAATTTAATTTTTGTGTGTTCGCAAGTGCTCAACAAGTGACAGCGTCAAGCGCTCTTGGGTTAGGTACGCCACGGGTCACATGCGCTCCAAACACTCCCCCCCCCCCCCCCCCCCTTCTCAGGACTGTGTCAACGGTCAGGGGAATAAATCTCACATTCCAGTTCTATCTGTGAATTACAGTATGCATTCCACAAACAGACGTGGCTTTGGAAATAGGCAGCAACACTGGACCTGTTCTACACACGGGATATTCCTGCTTGAGTTTCAGAGCGGCAGTTGATAATTACAGGGAAGGCGGCGAGGCAGCCTTAGGGAATCTGACCAGGCGAGGAATCTTTTACCAACTCACACCCCTGGAGCAGGGCCTCGCCTGCTGGGAGCCTTTATCTGGAATTCCCATTCACGCTCCTCACGATTGACGGGAAATCATGGTGGTTGTGCGCCTCGATTCTCGAACCTGTTCCCAGTGGGTGCGACTCTGCTGCAGGAGTGCGTTTTTGTAAAGTTAAGGCCCTGGTCTCCTGGCCATCAATGGACAGGATAATTGGGTAGTTTCCGCAATGGGTGGCTGATCTGCAATGCCAGTTTTATGCCCCGAGAGCAAATTGAAACTCTACCCTACACCCACCCCCCCCCACCCTCACCCAACCTATATCGGCAGTATACTGCCATTTCCTTAACTCATGTCCCTGTGACCTAACAGAAAAATACTTAAAATTTCTGCGAAATAGGAATTACGGCGCCTAACCGGCTTGAGACGATTTAAACATATCTGGCGTAAAATCCTTAAAACGTTTAAGCAGCCCAGATCTTCACATCCCTCCCTCCTGGCAGGACTTTGAGCCCAGGTCCCCGAGGTGAGAGAACAGTGTCCTGCCCAGACCTCCGAGTGCTTTTCTCTGGGCTGCTCAGTTTGTGAAGGCAGGTGGACAGAGTGTCATTTTTTCCCCCACCTGATAGATCGTCCCAGCCTGTCTGAGAACTGAGGAAAGTTGTTCTGTATTTTTGAAACACCTGCCTCGGTTTCAGCAGAGAAAAAGAAAATGCATGGTCTGTTCCTGCGAAAGCACTTAATGCAAATAAAAGGAGAAACCTAACTGCTGGGCAATAATGGAAGTAGAAGGCAATTTATTTGTCAGCCATATCTGCTTTTGCATGTGTTTATGTACTGAATTATGCTTGTACATACATAGTGAAAATGTGATGTGTAATTCAAAGTGCTTTCCTCTCTTTATGATGCGATAAAGAGCATAAAACTGTGCTCTCCGAGGCAAGATGTTGTAGTTTTCTCGTTGATCTCTGAGAGCTGTTCAGATAGGCATGCTTTGAATACAGAGTTTCCAATATTACAAATCCACTCGTATCACCAGTACAGCACGTTGCTGGTGCCTTCTTGTTCTCACTGTTGAGAGCACACTGTTCTGGGAGACTGAATTTCACCAACTTCCAAACTCAGACTCATACAACAGTCCCATTAGAGCTCTATCTTAATTATAAGCTCACAGAAACACTCAGCGATCACATGGGTTCATTAAGTGTTTGTTTTAGATATGATTTCCATGGTGATGACCAGAGGCCCTGTTGTGATTGGTCATCCCCATGGAAATCATGCTTAGCCAATTAGAAAACATGATAATCTCTCTCTGTCTGTGTCACACACACACACACATTTAAAATATCAGTCATGGGGTCATCAGCACCTTAACCAATGCCTTTTCATTCCAGCTGTAACTTCATGGGAGCTATAATGGCATTCTCAGTTGTGGAATCTGTGGGCAGGGGACGTTCTCACAGGAGCAGGCTCTGCCTTGAAAGCCACAATGGGGTTGAATTCCTGCAGGGGTTCTCCCGATTGTCCGCATGTAACTTCTTTATTGGGGAACAGCAGCTCAGACTGAGGTAGGCACTATCTGATACAAAACAGTGCCCTGCAGTTTTCCCCACAGTAGCTATGGGGCCAACTTTTGAAAGAGTTCAGACTACACAAGGTGATCTGTGACTTTTTTCAGGAATTACAAAATGCGGCTTATTTTCATTTGGCGGTGGGGTGATGAAAGGGTCTGCAAACTTCCGGCATTTGTCAACGGAAAACGCCACAACTTTGGTTCTGCACGTCTGGAGCTACTTGGACCTAGATCAGTCCATCTCCTGTACTGTTTTCAGAATATGTTTGCCCTGTGAATCACAGACTTTCACAAAAGTAAATTCCAATGGTTCCCTACAAATTTGTTCTCCTCCTCTGAAGCCTTTGACTCCTTGCAGGACTACAATTCCATGGTCACTGGAAGCCCTCCTCTACCTCATTCAAGTGGTTATTCTTCATTTGTCAACCTAGACAAGCCGGGATCTTTGTCTGCAAACCTGTCTGAAGTTGGATGGGACCATGACGGAGAATGAAGGAAAATGAGAATAGCGAGGCCTACCACTCCCTCACCGTCCAACCTGTATTTCCCTTCACTCCCTCCCCACCCCTGCCAGGACCACTGCTGGCCTCTCTCTCCTTCCTTGTGTTAACGTTAAAGTGCAGGTCTGTGAAGGTTAAAGATAGTGCTGTGCTTAGGGCTGTAGATCAAGTTCTCGCGAGACATTATGCGGAATTGCTTTGTTTGTGGGCGAACACCCATTAGATTATCACAAGGTAGAATTCGAATGCCGAAGGGCCCTCAGTCCATTTCTTCCTCTAGCAATTTGCCCGGATGTTATTGTGTTTCAAACGAACTATGCCCTTTTCCTTAGCGCACGTAGACATTGCCAGACCAACCAGCGTGATTGTGGGAGGCGCATTTGGGGAGAGAGAAATAAAGAGGGAAAATTGGCAAAAAGTGGTAAATACTTTAGCCCCAGGTTACACAAACACGGACATTTCTTTATCCAAATCAATTTGACGTGTGTGAATAGACTGGGGATTGAGGTGAAGTAATAATATGCTGATCTAAATTCACCAGACTACTCGAGTCTAAACATTGCCTTCATCTGGCTTTTTACTATGGAATTGAATCAAGTCCTGGTTCCCTCTGGATTATAAAGCTCTATGTAAATAGTACAATAGAGGTTGGAGGTGAGTGGCTCACTGCTTTAGCTCCGATGAATTAGCTCAATGAATTTATTTTCTAGACAGGTTTTGTGTGCAGCCCCCTGCGCTCCGAACACCCCCAAACCCCCTGCACCGGCAAACACATCTCAGCTGCTTTATTAGGCTGTCGAGAGGCCGTTATAAATCTCACAATCTGTTTGACCTGGGGCTTCCACGCCGCTCCTGTCTTCTGTAACAGCCCTCGAAGCAAGGCATGATGGATGCAGCCTCAGCATGAGACTTCCCTTCGGAGCTCTCCAAGCAGGCCAGCTTGGGAAGGCGAACGTTGGCTTGTTTTGGCACATGGGATAAAATATTGTAAACCTGCTCCCCTTTTAGCTATTTGTCTTCCGCAGTCTCCTAAATGAAGGAAAATTGAGCAATTTGCGCGTTGCTGGCTCTTTAGTGTGCTGTAAACTGTGTGAAGACATTTGAATAATTTAAGACGGTGGCAGGTTGGTGTTCCTTTGAGGAAGGTTGTAAGGATTGGCTGTGTACAGACTCACTGTGGGAGCCTGCTGTACAATACCAAGCCTGGCGTAAATCATCCTGTCACTCAGGCTCAAACATGTACTTAGTTCATCACAACAGAATACTTATTGCAGACTACCTTTACAACCTGCTCCGTGATTCCCTCTCTTATTTCATTAACCCTCTGTATACTCACTTGTCTGAGCAGCACAATAGTTGCTAATCCTGCCAATCCAAACAGGAGGGTATTTGTTGTCTGATGCTTCTAATGCCTGATGCAATGGCTTTGAAAACTGCAGCATTTCCTTTTACTAAAACAAACCCCCAAACTTTGTTATTCAGTAGTCATGGCGCTGGACATATCATCATTGATTAACAACGCCAGTAGATACAATGCCACTTTTTTTTCAACAGCACCCCACATGCTAGAATCCCAAGAAGAGCACAGAACAGAACAAGTTCCTCAGCCAACAGTAGTTATATTTACATTAAGATACCTCAGTGCAGTGTTGAGGTGTGTGGTAGTAATACAGATACCATGAGACGCGGCTAAATGCTTTTGTTTATACACATTTTGTGTCAAAGTTGAGAGGCCGGAACCCGCACATTATATCAGGTGAAACACAGGCGTCTCTTTCAGTAATTTGTTGTCCGTTAAACAAAGAGAAGAAGGATGCCTGGCCTGGCTGCAGTATGAAGGATGATCCAATCCGATGCAACATTAGGACCCTTCATTACAGTGTGACATTTGAAAATCTGACTCTACAGGGTAAATGCAATGATCCCACACTCCCAGCGTCGATCTCTGTTCAAAGGGAAGATGGATTTGGAGATTTAATGCAACAGGGCCGTAGCCCTAGCTCTGATCCATGAGCATGGCTCAATACTGCAGGATTGCTGACTTTACCTGTATAAGTGTGAGGAGCTCCTGTTGCCCTGTCTGACTCGAACCTGCAGTTCTTTGTTTTACGCTGTGCTCTTTAGTCGTTTTTCGCTCTAATCTTTTCACTGGCCTGATGCTACAGTCAGGGCTGTTCCCCTGTCAATTCGGGCGATGGCTGCACACTCAAAACATCAACCCGTCTTTCCTCTTTCAGAGGCTGATTTCCAACACTTCTTATACCTTTATTTTAGGGTTAAACAAAACACACCCTGGCAATAAACTGTAATTCTCTTTAAAATAACCATTTTTTTTCTTCTACCAGTAAAAGATCACAGTTTCATGACATTCTGTGAATGATTTGTAAATGGAATAGATTGAATTCAGCAAGAACTTGGAGAGCGTTTTATGGTATGAAAAGAAAAAAAGACTTGCATTTATATAGCACCTTTCTTGACCAAAGTACTTTTGCAGTCACTGTTCTAATGTAGGGAAACACATATTTACAATGCTGCATAGCTGGAGGCAGTAATAAGGCTGAAATGTATCCCAGTGGCTCATAGGCCACGAGTGTGTAGCCTTACAGTATCTATCTAATATCTAAATTAGTCTCAATAAAAGGAAGCATGGTTAAGCTGCTTTTGCTTTAGTTTGGATTCTGGGAGACAGGTGCCTGTAATCTGCCTCCTGGCATTCATTCCCAGTACTAAACCCAGCTCCCCTAGCCCAGTGACAGCCTTGTAGACCTTGTTTTTCATGGGGCTAAGAGTCCGCTGCCAGGGTAAGGGAGATGGATTTAGCAGTGTAAGTGCTGGGAGCCAACTCACAAACACCCTTAATCTGAATTTAACTGAGCTATGAGAGAAGTGGCTATGATGGAAGTTGAAGCATGGCTGCAATTACATGGATTGAACAATGTGAGAGGCTGTCCCAGTGTCATCAGTGTAGAACTCTGTCACCTAGTGCCCGTGGAACCACACCGCAGCAAGGGGGTGAACTTCAACTTTGACGGGGTTGCAAAGCAAGCGGTAACAAATCGTCCGTCTGTTGTACATCCGTCCGACTGACTTCAACAGAAAGGAAAATTGGGGCGGGGGGGTACAACGGGCGAGCCACTTGTTTGTGCCCCTGCTGAAGTCGAATTTCACCCCCATTATCTTCCAGGGAGGAGGGGAGAAAATGAGACTGGAAACTCCCTTGAGTCTAAGCATCTGATAATCAGCAGTAACGAACAGACAAGTAACGTTCAAAGAGACCTTACAGCAACCCAAACACCCAGATCTGTGCTGAGGTTTTATGGTTATAGCTTGCCATAAACAGAGGGACAACCATTAAATCTAAAAAAAAAGAGTATATACAAATTATATGAATGTATATTTATACACTCAGGGATATATCTGTTTATACACTGTATGGATAGATCTGCGTTTATGTGTTCAACCATAAATGTTTTTCGATGCTTTGGCAACATAAGATGTACCTTGTCATGCCAATAAAGCGATTTGAATTTAAAATTTGAAATTTGAATTTGACTGATAAAAGGCGATTGAATTGCATGAATACTTTGAAGGTGTTTACTTTAAACTTTGCCATTCTCAGGAGAAACCGAGACTTTTTTTCAAAATCAGGCATTGCCCTTTGTCCCCCAAGTGTCTAACTGCCATGGCAAATCTAGTCAACACAACACAGCTTCTCAGGACAACTGGGGATGGGTAATAAATGCGGCGTTGCCAGTGTCACTCACACTCTGAGAACAAACAAAAAAAGAATAGCAGAGTGCTTTCGTGTGGTGATTCGGGCTCATCATTTGCAATAAAATGCTTACATCTCATCTTGACTGACATAAGAGTTTGAAATCTGCCAGGTTATTAACAATTAAAAATTTATGCCGTGTGTTCCTAATATAGTCACTTCCAGTTTGCCAACCAAAAATGTGACAATGGGTAACACTCCAGGCTTCTTTTGTCTATTGGATGGCATAACAGCAGCCAGAGATGGCTGTAATAAGGAGCAGTGCCATCATCGTTATGACTGCTTTATTTCAAGAATTACTCAAGACAGATAAGCCCACTACTTTTAGTTATTATATATTAACATTAGTAGGCTCGAGATTCCTATCGACGTTCGCCTAATGTGCTCCCGTGGTAAGGAGACCCTGCTTGGAGGCTCCATTGCACATTTGGCAATGAATGTCTGGCAACTCCTTTCTTGGTGTGTTTACTGAATAACATGGTGCAAAAAGAGAAAGCATCAACAGAAGCATTCAGGAATATTTCACGTGCACTGAAACGTGATTTTAGAGCGTGCTCTGAATGACAACTAGAGGCAATGACAATTCTGAGCATTCGCTGACAAGTGAGAGAAAAAGTAAAAATCAATGCAGTACAATGTGTCTCTCATTTAGCTGAGAAATTAATTTTAGGGATCCAAAGCTATCATGTTAAACAAAAATGGAATAAAGATTGAATTTGAATATTGATTTATCCAAAAACAAATCATAAGCTAAATATTTTTTAGTAAGAGTCACTGCAATGTTTCACTGATGCTTTAGCAGTGAAGGCTTCATTTGCGAGCCATAAAGGTCAGGAAGGCTCCAGGTTCAACCTCTGACCTGAGTTGAGTTAGCTAAAGACCTGGGACTGCATATTAAATATAAAAGCGCGTACAACACCTTTGATTTCATCTGTTTATAACAATATTAATTTCAAAAACGACCGATTTCAGAAAATGTACTGCAGCAGACACGACCTATGCGGTTGCATGAGCTTCCCCTGGTGCCAAACACAACACAACAAAGACAGTGCAGGAAATCCACTCAAAATTTAAAAAATCTCAATTTAAAGCTTTAGGACTGAGTTATTTCGAGCTGCTTTACTCCCGTCTTCAAATCTCTCCAGCGCGCCACCAACGTCCCATTAAATGTGATAATCAATCAACATTAGAGTCCATGTTTTAAACTTGGGCCACTCTCCTGCAAGAGGTGTGCACGTTATGGGTGTAATCAATTCAATTCAATTCAATTCAATTCAATTTTATTTGCCATATGTACTAGTACAATGGAATGCTTACTCCCCGTGGGGACACGTCAGCTATTTTTACAGCGCCGTGTTCAGAAAGTCACTTCTTTGGCATCCAGTGGCAGAGGGAGCATGATGTCCCTCAGCCGCTCCGTCCTCCTCATCACCGCGGCCTCCTCCTCACTGTTGCCGGCTCGGCTCCACACTTACAATTAAAGCAAATGTATAAAGCGAGGTCACTTCCTCTCTTTGGTTTTACATCATTTGATCAAGGCGCTGCAGAGACAGTTGGGGGGTGGGGGGGTTGGTGGCGGTTGGGGATGATAGTGGCGGGGGTGTAAACTGTGTGGTAGAGGATTGGACGCCCATTATATACACCCGCCCGACTTTCATTTCCGTTGTCTTCATTAGACCGTTAAATCAGGTGGGACGGTGGGTGAGGGGGATGTATAACGGGCTCCCAATGCCCCATCGAAGTTGAATTTCACCACCCCAAGCACCACGTGAAAAACTAGGAGTAAAGCTCATTGTACTGAAAGCTGTAAACAAGATGGATGGTATATAGCATAAAAGCGATATCAAATTTCAAACTGAACAATGCAAATAGAGTGCAGGCAAACCATCAGCAGGAATCAGCTGCCAAGGGAGGGGAGGACTGTGACGATGACAGGAGTTCCACAGGAGGAACAGGCACAACCACTGGGGAGGAAATATCCCTCCATTTTTTGGGTATAGGTTAGGTCTCCCTCTTCTCCCTGCTCCAAATCTTGGAACTGCCCTAATGTCCTCTCCAGCTATTGATACACGGCTGCACCTCTGCTAACAGATCCCAGTAGGTGGCACCAGAATTACTAGGTCTGATCTGCCTGTTGAAATTCCTTTTCATTACTAATTTTTGTGAAAAAATAGATGTGAATAGAGAAATGATGCTCCACGTGGAATATTACTTTTTGTTCATTTACTTTTGCCTAAAATTAATGCAGAGCAAAAGTTTGACCCAAAGTTCTTTCTTTCTTTCCTTTCACACGAAATTCTTTCTGAAACAAAAATAGAACTAAACTGAATGCAGGAATAAAGACTAGGAGCAACAAAAGGTAACACATAGGAGAGGTACCTTGTGAGGGAGGAGAGGTACCTTGTGAGGGAGGAGAGGTACCTTGTGAGGGAGGAGAGGTACCTTGTGAGGGAGCGGTACCTTGTGAGGGAGAGGTACCTTGTGAGGGAGCGGTACCTTGTGAGAGAGAGGTACCTTGTGAGGGAGGAGAGGTACCTTGTGAGGGAGGAGAGGTACCTTGTGAGGGAGGAGAGGTACCTTGTGAGGGTTAATATGAATGGAGATTCACCACTGACATTCAGAGAAAATATTGTACCTCTTTATAAATTTGTGACTTATTCCTCTTGTAATAAAATTCTGAACAACCGACTCTATTAACACAACACAAGTCAGGGGTTGAAATTCACAGAAGACCTTCCCATAAATCAACTTTCTGACTTAGAAGGCAGATGTTCAGCAGTTGAACATTTAGACGGTGCAAAAATTGAATATAGCCCAGGCATGAATGGTTAAGTATTAAAGTGCTCTTCACAATGTATGTGAGCCTGATAAACTACCAAACAATTTTTAACCGTTGCTCCATACACATAAATCTCATCAAGCTAACCTCAATCTGAGTGCAGTTATACCACACCATCGGCTTGAGACTGGTAGCTGCAAAGCATAAAGCACAGCTGGCAAATGGATCATCTGAGCACTTTTCAGACCTCACCACATTGGACGGCAGTCCTAATCTACTTGATGCGAATTTAGATCCAACGTGAGATGCCTCCTGGAGGAGTCTCCCGTCACTTGGCTTCAATGTGCGCAGGAGCCAGACTGGGGCATGGCTTCGGAAATGTACTGCCGCTTTTACATCCGTGCACAACTTGGACTGCTTCATATCAAAGTAAAGATTGCAGTATAACTGCAGCATTACTTTCCGAGTACTTTGTAAGTGTGGGGCTATCACAGCGCTGACTTTTGCTCGAGTCTGTTGCTCCAGAGGTGACCCCGTGCTCTCCCTATAACTGAAACACCTGCTCTGAATACAGTACTCGCTACTGACTTGAAAACATATCAACACAAAGGCTTTGCTTTTTAGTTTCACATTTATCCCTAGTTTTACAAGTCAGCACCAGTGTTTCGTCCTTGACTGGCTCAGAGGCTTGTCAGATAGATTGGTTCACTGAGGCCTGGAATATATTGAAGTGTTGCTTTCACTGTTAAAGAAAGCTTGAGATTGGCAAAATCAATCAGGTCGTTCCAATTTATCTTTCCTTTTACTTTTCTAACATCAAATCAAGAAATGAAAAAAAAATCAAATATCACAATTATTTTAGAAATGGAAGATAAAAATACACATTTCTATGCTGTAATTTGTGCTCTACCATCCATATTAACATTCTGAATACTAAGGCTGTCATAACTCAGTGGTTAACATTTGACTCAAGTTTCTGAACTTCTTTGCAGTTACCAAGTATGAACAACAACTGGTTATTAACAAATAGAACACATTCTGAATCCTGGTAAAAGTTCGAATCAGCTGATACTGTTCAAAATGATGAGGGGTTTTGATAGAGTAGATAGGGAGAAACTGTTTCCACTGGCTGGGGGGTCAGTAACCAGGAGAGACAGATTGAAGATACTTGGCAAAAGACCCAGGGAGGAGATGAGGAGAATCTTTTTTAATGCAGTGAGTTGCTATGACTGCCTGGAAGCAGTTTCAATAGTAACTTTCAAAAAGGAATTGTATATATACACACACATGAAAAACAAAAATTTGCAGAGCTATGGGGAAAGAGCAGGTGGAGTGGGACTAATTGGATAGCTCTTTCAAAAGGCCAGCCCAGGCACAATGGGCCGAATGGCCTCCCTATCCAGAAACATAAAAAAACATAAAACATAGAAGATAGGAGCAGGAGTAGGCCATTCGGCCCTTCGAGCCTGCTCCGCCATTCAACGAGATCATGGCTGATCATCCAAACCCTAGCACCCAGTCCCTACACCGACAGCCATCCCACCCAAGCCCTATCCCCGTAACCCCGTAACCCCACGTATTTAATCCCCCCTAACACTAAGGGTCAATTTTTTTTATCATGGCCAATCAACCTAACCCGCACATCTTTGGACTGTGGGAGGAAACCGGAGCACCCGGAGGAAACCCACGCAAATACGGGGAGAATGTGCAAACTCCACACAGACAGTCACCCGAGGCCGGATTTGAACCCGGGTCCCTGGCGCTGTGAGGCAACAATGCTGACCACTATGCCCGTGCTGTATGATTCTATGTTCCTACTGACATGACAACCACTTCTGAATAATCTCCAGTATAAGGTGAGAGAACCAGAATACCTAACAGCAGCAAAGGCTACAAGAGTTTAGTCCCATTCCTTTAGTGCTGCTGTCGAAAGGATCTCCGTTTCTAAATCAGCTGATTAACACCATGAAAACCTTTGAACGCGGAACGATGAGGGGAAGGGAGGAGGGAGAGGAATTTTCCCTTGCAGTGGTACCCTCAAAAGATTCGATTAATAGGAAGGTGGTGTTGAAGATGACGGCTAAGGATCAGCTAGAAGGGGTTGGCAGGTAAAAGGCACAGCAGCTGAGTAAAAAATTATTTCAGACGACAACAGTGTGAGAGAGAGCAGCCGGAGAAGAGGTGAAAAGCATAAGCGATGCAAATGGGCTGGAAACTAAGGGGCCTTGAACAGGTAAGTCATTGGAGACAGAATGGAGAGAGAAGAGGCTGCTGCAAGGCCCTCTCCCTCTTTAGGGGCACCTTAGGGCAGTTACCGGCCCACCTCCCCCATGGCAGCTCTGGGAAGCGGCAGTAAAACAGGCAGAAAGACCTGATGAAGTCCCCGGGACCTGCTCCCCGTCACCATCTGCAGGCAGCAGGCAAGGAAGAAGCGAGCAGCAGCGTTTTCCCCCGCCGTTTCCGCTGTGATCTCGAATGTCAGGAGGAAAATGTGGCTTTATCAGGAACCGTGCAGGTTTATTGACAGTGCCAACTGGCCACTGAACTCCCAATAAAGCACAAGCCAAAACCCTACACGTGGGACGTGTTTTCAGGAAACAAAGCAGCAACAAATGCAGCCTTCAATTATTCTAATTCATCTCATTTGATTCTCTACCATAAGTATGCCTCGTGGGCTAACATGCAAGGTTGACAGGGGGAGCAGTGGCACCACATGGAATGTGGCAGTTCAAGGAGACGGCCCACCCCCACCGTCTAGGGATGGGCGATAAATGCGGCCTTGTCAGCGCCGCCCACATCCTGAGAACAACTAATTCAAAAAAAAGATCATTAAATGCCTGAATTTCAGTTGTTTGTGGTTGGAAATCTGACAAGCAAAACTTTTAAAAAAAACACACCGCATTGCCCTATGCAGTTAGTGCTAAACTGATACTCTGCTGCAGGATTTCCTGTTTGGAAAGCTAAGAGTACTCCCCCAATGGCTCAGCAAGTTTAGGCAGTGAGTAACGGAGCTATACAGATCAGGAAGGTCTCCCGTCCAACTCTCTGATTTGTGCTTTAGTTAGCTAACCTCAGCAAGGGTGGCAGTCGGGAAATCTCGGTCGGTCTCCGTGTCCCTGGATTAAGGAGAAAAAAAAACACCCAGCGTTCTAACTCTTGAAGTGCATGTTCCACAGTGGCAGAACTGGCTCAATTGGTAGCACCCTCGCCTCTGAGTCAGAAGGTTGTAGGTTCAAGTCCAATTCCAGAGACTTGAGCACATAAAGCTAGGCTGACAGAATACTCCAGTGCAGTACTGAGGGAGGGCTGCACTGTTAGAGGTGCCATCTTTCGGATGAGACGTTAAACCGAGGGCCCGTCTGCTCTCTCAGGTGGATATAAAAGATCCCATGGCACTACTGTATTTCGAAGAAGAGCAGGGGAGTTCTCCCCAGTGTCTTGGCCAATATTTATCCCTCAACCAACATAACAAAAACAGATTATCTGGTCATTATCACATTGCTGTTTGTGCGCAAATTGGCTGCTGCGTTTCCCACATTACTGTAACGTGCTTTGAGATGTCCAGTGGTCATGAAAGGTGTTATAGAAATGCAAGTCTTTCTTTCTTCAGTGCCTCACACATGTGGCCAACCTTCAGGTACGAGCATAGACATTGAGGGGGTCATTTTAACCTCGCCTGCCCATCGGGAAACTGATGCAGGTCAGATCGGCCACCCGTTTTACACACTACCCAATTTTACGTTCCATTGACTTCAGTTTCCCGCCTGGCGGGTGAGGTTAAAATGGGCCCCTGAGCGTTGGACGGCTATTCAAACCTGGTGGGCATCGCAGTCCAACCAGACGCTGCTGTCACCGGATGCCTGCACATTTGTGCTTTCCAGCACAGATCACTAGATATAGACTGGAAACCCTGACTGATGTCCCCCCACCCCCCACGAGCCCAACGAACACAAGGGCCAATTGCAGCACCACAACTGCTGCGCTGTCCTTGATCAACTTATTCAGCACGCATTGAACCTGTGACCTACAGTGAGCATACCATAGTACTTCACCCAATGGCGCCTTTAATCATGGCAGTCTCTTCGTGGAGCATTAGGGGGGAAAAATTCAGTATCGCCCCATTTGGGGCGCCATTATCGGCCGTGCACAAAGTTTAGCGCCTGGCGCTACTTATCGCCTCCGACAGCAAACTTGGCTTTTATCGCCCCTGGAGGTGATTGGAGCGCTAAATCAGGTGCTTCACACCTGTCTTAAGGCACAAAGGCCGAGGAGCGAGGCGCTACCTCAGAGTGCTGGCAAAGCAAGGAAGGGCAAATCAAAATAAACCTGCAAAGTGCTGCTCAGTACTCAAAACTCCGTCACACGGCGTTGAATCTCTCCAGAAGTCTCTCTCTCTCTCAGAATGCGTGGTGCAAAAATGTCACCGACAAAAAAAGGCAGGAAGCGCTCGCCTTTAAATAGCGCTCCCCCAGTCCCTTTCTGACAGCATAACACTCCCCTCAACCTGTCGTTGCTAGCGGCAGGCGGTAAGGCAGGGGGCGCCGCTCAATATCCGGTCCGGGGCGCTAATGGGGCGTTGCGCACTCGACTGATGTCACAATCTGCTGGCGCAGGAGATCGTGGCGGTAGTGTTTAGCGCTGCCGCAAAATGTCTAGTTAATTTCGCGAGCGGCGCAAACATCGCCGTGCCCGGGCGCAAGTTGCTTTGCGCCCCATTAGCGCCCTCTTTAGGCGCTAACGGGAGGTGCAAACAACTGAATTTTTCCCCCTAGGTGTGTACTATGGACTCTCGTCAGACACATTTAAAGTTTAAATGGATGTTTCCGTTAATTCTTATATATCACAGATTGATGATGCTAACTGATCTGGGTGTTCTGATTTAGGATTTACCCACCAATGTGGAATACCCTTTTCCAAATCTTCAGCTTCATGAAATTCAAATAGGATAAACCAGAGAGTAAGAAAAATTAACCCAAATTGAAATTGAAACTCGAGGAACAGCACCTCATCTTCCAATTAGGCACTTTGCAATCTTCCGGACTCAATATCGAGTTCAACAATTTCAGATCATAACCTCGGCCCCTATTACATTTTTACTTATATTTTTTTCCACCCCTTTGTTTTGGGTCTTCCCTTCCCCCCCCCCCTTTCCTTTTTTTTCTCTCTCCCACATGGCAGCTGTCTCTCATCCTGCCAGTACACTTCACACCTAATCTGAGCCGTCTTTTGTCTCCACTGTCCTATCACCATCTCGTCTGGTTTTGAATACCTCTTAATGTCTCTTTTACTTCTTTTGTTCTATCGCAGCCCTGCCTTCGATCTATTTTATTTCCTTTCCAGCTTTGAAAAAGGGTTCAACCCGAAACGTCAACTCTAATTTCTCTCCATGGATGTTGCCTGGCCTGCTGAGTTTTTCCAGCATTTTCTGTTGTTATTTTGAAATGGAGTTGCCTGGGATTCGAGGGCTGAGCTACCATGGGCTGCATGTAGCCCAGAGACCAGAACTTAATGAGCCTGCTTCCGCCACCCTTTCAGGTAGTGCATTCAGATCATAACAACTCACTGTGTTAAAAAAAAATCTCATCTCCCCCTGGGTCTTTTGCCAATTATCTTCAACCCGAGCACTAAGCTACTGGGGGGGGGGGGGTGGGGGAGTTGGAATTTTTATTTTCCAAAACATTTGGGTGAAACATAGATATTTTAATAGGGAGGAGTTCAATTTATTCTGAAGGGCATGCAAAAAAGAATATTGCTTTTCACCAGCTAAAGATTGAATCCACCGTAAAACCTTTTTAGCATATCCCACATTTACCTCCATCCATGTGTTGCTCTATAAGCATTATGCTGGGTAACTGCTAGCCGAGGAGTCCCCTCCCCCTGGCCACATCGCCACTGAGCTTGTTTGGGGCAGGCCGAGGCTCCAGCCCCAACAAGGCCCCCCCAGGAACAGTCAGGGTCCTGGCCTAAATCCTTGCCCTGCTGCTGTATGGGTGTGGGTGTGTGTCAGAAAGGGCGGAAAATCTTCAGCCCAAAGTCTCCAGAAACTGTAAAATGGAAGTCCCAATGAAAAATTGTCAGAAAGTGGATCAGTGTAAATACAGTACAATACTGGCAAGGCAATCAAACTTTCTATATTTAAGAAAAATACTCATTAGATGCCAAAAAGGAAAGAAAGAACTTGCATTTATATAGCGCCTTTCATGAGCAACGAGGCGAGGAGGAGCCCGGTATAAAAACCGGAGAGAGCACTGAGGCCCGACCAGTTCCAGGGAGCAGCGAGGTGAGGAGTAGCCCGGTATAAAAACCGGAGAGAGCACCGAGGCGTACCAACTCAGCAGCGGGGAGAGAGGTAAAAAGTAATCAGAGTGTGACGTCACCAGGGAGCAGGTAAGTGATTGGTTGGTGAGTATTTCTCTTTTTTAAACTTTAACTCTGTAGTTTATAGTTACTAGGGTCTTTTCTGGTGTAGCAGGGACTGTTGGTAGACCATACAAGCGCCTTAGAGATATCTTTAATTGGTGATAGTGAATTAATTTAAATTAATTAAAGGGTAAGTCATGCCAGGAGAGCCCAGCCCCGTGTTATGCTCCTCTTGCTCTATGTGGGAATTCAGGGACACTGCCGGTGCCCCTGATGACCACGTGTGCCGGAAATGCATCCAGCTGCAGCTGCTAGCAGACCGCATTGAGGCGCTGGAGCTGCGGGTGGATGGGTTGTTGAGCATTCACGATGCTGAGAGGGTCGTGGATAACACGTTTAGTGAGTTGGTCACACCGCAGGGTAGGGCTGCACAGGAAGAAAGGAAATGGGTGACCACCAGGCGGAGCAATAGAAGCAGGCAGATAGTGCAGGAGACCCCTGTGACCATTCCCCTCTCAAACAGGTATACCGATTTGGATACTGTTGAGGGGGATGACTCCCCAGGGGAAGGCAGCAGCAGCCAACTTCCTGGCACTGGGGGTGCTCCTGCTGCCCAGGAAGGGAGGAAAAAGAGTGGGAGAGCAATAGTGGTAGGGGATTCTATAGTAAGGGGAACAGATAGGCGTTTCTGTGGCCGTAGACGTGAATCCAGGATGGTTTGTTGCCTCCCTGGTGCCAGGGTCAAGGATGTCACTGAGCGGCTGCAGGGCATTCTGGAGGGGGAGGGTGAACAGCCAGGGGTCGTGGTCCACATTGGTACCAACGACATAGGTAAAAAGAGGGATGAGGTCCTGCAGCAAGAATTTAGGGAGCTAGGTGGAAGATTAAAGAGCAGGACCTCAAAGGTTGTAATCTCTGGATTACTCCCGGTGCCACGTGCTAGTGAGTATAGGAATAGGAAGATAGAACAGATGAATGCGTGGCTAAAGGGATGGTGCAGTAGGGAGGGCTTTAGTTTCCTGGATCACTGGGTCTGCTTCTGGGAAAGGTGGGACTTGTACAAGTCGAACGGTTTACACCTGAACCAGAGGGGGACCAATCTCCTTGTGGGGAGGTTTGCTAGCACTGCTGGGGGGGGTTTAAACTAACTTGGCAGGGGGATGGGATACAGAGTGGAACTATAGTAGGGGGTGATTTACAGCCAAATACGGAGGAAAAAACAAGTCAGCTGGGAAGGCAGAGCAAATATGTGAAGGCAAAAGGGAATATGGCAAGGCTGGAAGGCATTTATTTTAACGCAAGGAGTCTTGCAAATAAGGTGGATGAACTGAAGTTGTTGTTGAACACATGGGAGTACGATATTGTTGCTATCACGGAGACATGGTTGAGGGAGGGTCAGGACTGGCAGCTCAATATTCCGGGGTATAGAATCTTCAGGCGAGACAGAGGGGGGTGTTGCAATATTAATTAAGGAATCAATTACTGCTGTAAGGAGGGATGATATATTAGCGGGTTCCTCTAATGAGGCCATATGGGTAGAACTTAAAAACAAAAAGGGGGCAAGCACTTTGCTGGGAGTGTACTATAGGCCCCCAAACAGTCAGGGGGAGATAGAGGAACAGATATGTAGGCAAATCTCAGAGAAGTGCGAAAATAATAGGGTAATAATAGTGGGGGATTTCAACTTCCCCAATATTAATTGGGATAGTCAGAGTGTGAAAGGCTTAGAGGGTGCAGAATTCTTAAAGTGCATCCAGGAGAGCTTTTTGAGCCAACATGTAGAAAGTCCTACAAGAGAGGGGGCGGTACTGGACCTAATTCTAGGGAATGTAGCCGGGCAAGTAGTGGAAGTGTCAGTAGGAGAGCATTTTGACGACAGTGACCATAATTCTGTGAGATTTAAGGTGGTCATGGAAAAAGACAAAGACGGCCCGGAAATAAGGGTTCTAAATTGGGGAAAGGCCGATTTTAATGTGATAAGGCAGGATCTGGCCAAAGTGGACTGGGAGCAGTTACTTATAGGAAAATCCACATCAAAGCAGTGGGAGACTTTCAGAAGGGAAATAGAGAGAGTACAACGCCAACATGTTCCTGTAAAGGTCAAGGGTGGGACCAACAAGCAAAGGGAACCTTGGATGACAAGGGATATACAAAAATGTATTAGGAAAAAAAGGGGGGCTTTTGGCAGTTACAAAAGACTAAAGACGGAGGAAGCCCTAGAGGAGTATAAAAAGTGCAGGGGCATACTTAAAAAAGAAATTAGGAGGGCAAGGAGGGGCCATGAAATAACACTAGCGAGCAAAATAAAGGAAAATCCTAAGATGTTTTATAAGTATATTAAGGGCAAGAGGATAACCAGGGAAAGGGTAGGGCCCATTAGGGACCAAAGTGGCAATCTGTGTGTAGAGCCAGATGATGTAGGCGGGGTTTTAAATGAATTTTTTGCATCTGTGTTCACTATGGAGAAGGACAATGTAGACATAGAAATCGGGCAAGGGGACTGTGACATACTTGAACATATTAGCATTGAGAGGGAGGAGGTACTAGCGGTTTTAGCAGGCCAAAAAGTGGATAAATCCCCAGGCCTGGACGAGATGTATCCCAGGCTGTTGTGTGAGGCAAAGGAGGAGATTGCAGGGGCTCTGACACAAATTTTCAGAACCTCTCTGGCCACAGGGGATGTACCAGAGGACTGGAGAACAGCTAACGTAGTACCATTATTACATCTCCACACCATACCATTATTCAAGAAGGGTAGCAGGGATAAACCAGGGAATTACAGGCCAGTGAGCCTAACATCTGTGGTAGGGAAATTATTGGAAAAAATTCTGAGGGACAAAATTAGTCTCCACTTGGAGAGGCAAGGATTAATCGGGGATAGTCAGCATGGCTTTGTCAAGGGTAAATCATGTCTGACCAATCTGATTGAATTTTTCGAGGGGGTGACTAGGTGTGTGGATGAGGGAAATGCTGTGGATGTGGTTTACATGGATTTCAGTAAAGCTTTTGACAAAGTCCCGCATAGGAGACTGGTCAAGAAGGTAAGAGCCCATGGGATCCAGGGTGCCTTGGCGCGTTGGATCCTAAACTGGCTGAGTGGCAGGAGGCAGAGGGTGATGGTCGAAGGTTGCTTTTGTGACTGGAAGCCTGTGTCCAGTGGGGTACCTCAGGGATCGGTGCTGGGACCCTTGCTGTTTGTGATCTACATAAATGATTTGCAGATGACACGAAAATTGGTGGGGTGGTAAATTGCGAGGAGGAAAGCCTCAGGCTACAGGATGATATAAACGGGTTGGTCAGATGGGCGGAAAAGTGGCAAATGGAATTTAACCCTGAAAAGTGCGAGGTGATGCATTTTGGACGGACAAATAAGGCAAGGGAATACACAATGCGTGGTAGGACCCTAGGAAGTACAGAGGGTCAGAGGGACCTTGGTGTACATGTACATAGATCCCTGAAGGCAGCGGAACAGGTAGATAAGGTGGTTAAAAAGGCATATGGGATACTTGCCTTCATTAGCCGAGGCATAGAATATAAGAGCAGGGAGGTTTTGATGGAGCTGTACAAAACGCTGGTGAGGCCACAGCTGGAGTACTGTGTGCAGTTCTGGTCGCCTCACTATAGGAAGGATGTGATTGCTTTGGAGAGGGTGCAGAGAAGATTCACCAGGATGTTACCTGGGATGGAGCGCCTCAGCTATGAAGAAAGACTAAACAGGCTGGGGTTGTTTTCCTTGGAGCAAAGAAGGCTGAGGGGGGACCTGATTGAGGTGTACAAAATGATGAGGGGCATAGATAGGGTAGATAAAGAGGAACTTTTCCCCTTAGTAGGGGGGTCAATAACAAGGGGGCATAGATTCAAGGTAAGGGGCAGGAGGTTTAGAGGGGATTTGAGGAGGAACTTTTTCACCCAGAGGGTGGTTGGAATCTGGAACTCACTGCCTGAAAGGGTGGTAGAGGCAGGAACCCTCATAACTTTCAAGAAGCATTTGGATGAGCACTTGAAATGCCATTGCATACAAGGCTATGGACCAAATGCTGGAAAATGGGATTAGACTGGACAGGGATTGATGGTCGGCGCAGACACGATGGGCTGAAGGGCCTCTTTCTGTGCTGTATAACTCTATGACTCTATGACCTCAGGACGTCCCAAAGCACTTTACTGCCAATGAAATACTTTTTAAGTGTAGTCAGTGTTGTAATGCAAAGATAGACACTAATCCACGACTTATTGGCTGACCTCCAAAAACCTCCTTTATAGCAAAATGGAAAAGTGTTAAAGTGTTCTTTTATTTCTTGTTTTATTTCTTCTTCCAACACTCCCTCTCCCCGCCCCCTCAACCCCATAATTTTAATTGCCCTTCCTCACAGATGGCTTCTCTCCATCATGTTACCTCCTTTCGCTGGGTTCAGGCTGTAGATTTTTTCACACACTCCACCATTATTTCTCAAGAGAGGCATTTGGAACAGGACACAAGGACAATATCAATATTCCCTCCCCCCACTCTGTTGTGTCACCTTCATCTTGGGGCTTAACTGAAAACTAGCAAAGGCAAAAAGAACCCCCGCCCCCCCCGACAAATGTTGGTATTCTGAAATAAAAACAAAAAATGCTTGAAACACAGAACAAATCTGTCAGCGTCTGTAAAAATAAAACATAGAGTAACATTTCAGGCAAGGCTGAACTAGAACGTTGGAGAAAAACGCAAATTTGGAGAAAACGCAACAAAGAGCAGTTAAAAATCAAGGAACCGATTTTCACCCGAGAAAATTGGTGTTAATGAGTCAGTAAGAGCCTAAAAATAGGGGCTGGTAGCCTTGCCACCCCGTTAACCCCGCTGATAGGTCTGCGCTGACTGTCATAGGGGCCTACCACTGGATAGTCAAAGTGCCCGCCTGAAAGTAGCAGCAGGCCTCTTTCTCATCCAAATCAGGCTCCTAATGACGTAGTTAAGGCCGTGATTGCAATTTTAAGGGACACATGGGCAGAGTATTAGGTGCATATGCTCCACCCCTCTGTACTGGCAATCCAATCAGGAAATGGGCGGAATTTTAAAAACAACATTTTTTTGTACCACTGAAAGAGAGAGAGAGAGCAGCTTTCCCCTGGCTCCACAAAATACCATGGGGCCACCAGCAGCCTGGCAGCCTCCCCGCTCTCTAAGGACCTACCTGTGGGCCTCCGGCGACATTCCACAGGCCGAGGACCGACGAGCCGCATTGGGACCCGTTTGTTTGGTGTCCGCCGCTTGCCTGTCAAATTTCAATGAGGCCGGGGCCTCACAATGAAGGCGTCCTCTTCGCCGCCTGTCGGCCACTTAAAAATCAAAATTGACCTCCAAGATTCAGGTGTATGAGCTCTTATCACTAAGCAGCACTTAACGGATGATAGCCTGGGAATAGTTTTTTTTTACAAAGCTATCAATATACAAGAATTATCTCAGTCACATAATGAAAATACATTTGAAAGACAAATAGGGTTGCAGCGTGTCAAGGAGAAAGATGGCGTGTTGCTCCCGAAGTTCGCATTGGCCTAGGCTGGAGCAGTGTAGAAGAACAAAGACAGAAAAGTCCGAGTGGGAACGGGAGGGAAGGGGGAGTCAAAGTGGTGAGCCACAGGGAAGTCAGGAGCGCACTCGCAGGTAGACACGAGATGTCGGCAAAGCAGTCTCCCAATCTGCATTTGGTCTCCACAGCGTAGAGAAGACTGCACCATGACAAACAATTACAGTGCATGTCTCAGACAAGGAATGTTTGGGGCTCGAGACAGTGGTGCAGGAGGAGCTGAATAGGCAGCTGTTGCATTTGCTGCAGTTAAGAGAGGGCAAGGGCAGCTGGAGTGAGAGTGATAGAAGAATAAACAAGGGTATTATGGAGGGAACAGTCCCTCTGCAAAACAGAAGGTGGGAGAGGAAGATGACTTAGTGATTGGGATCACATTGGAGATAGAAATGGTGGATACGGTCTACTGGGATATAGATGAGGGCAAGATGCTGACAAACCTTTGGTGTATTTTCAATTTCACTTTCTATTTTTGGGTACTAATGAAGTTGACCACACTAATACAAAAGCAGTTCTGACGAAGGGTCATCGACCTGAAACGTTGGGGTCAATTTTCAGTGTGCCATGAAGCGGGCTTTTAGGCGTGCGGGGGGCTAAAATCCCGAATTCGGGGGTCCCGACACCATCCCGCCCAAAACCCGCCTCCATGTAAGTTTCAAAGGAGGCGGGTACCCGCCCCGCACTGGGACCCGCCGACCCGAGGCGTGAAGGGATTAGTGCCAATTAACTGCCTGTTAACAGGTAGTTTTTAGCCTAATCCCTATTTTGAGGGGTGTCGTGTGGGATTCCCGACTGCTCCAAACCACGCCAGGTTAGAGGAGTCGGGCCGTCGGGTTGAAGGACTTGGAGGGGTCGAGATGTCGGTGTTCAGGTGAGTGATGGGTGCATGAGTGCAAAGGTAAGTGTGTTTGGTGTGTCTAAAGTGTGTAAAGAAGTTTAAATTACCTGTACTTACCTTTACAGCCTTCCTCTAGGCTTCGGGAGTCCATCATTCAGCCGGCACAGAAAGCTGAATGGCTGCGATCTGTCAAAAGTGACAGCCTTCAGCTTTCAGTGCCGGAGAGATTTCTAACTGAGTCTGCATAGAAGGACTCAGGTTAGAAGTAAGACTGTCAGTGTTTGACAGCTTCAAGCAGCTGTGAAACACTGATATTTCATCTGTCAACACGTCTTGACAGATGAAATTTCAGTCTGTGACGTCACCTGTTGCTGCGTGGCCCTTAATTGGCCTGCTGAGCCCGCTGGGCAGGCTCAACAAGGTCAATCAAGTGAAAATCGCATGGATTGGCTGCTTTTCGATAGAGGCGGGACTAAAACCCAAAAGTTGTAGTCCCACCTCCTTCCCGACTTCTGAATGAAAATCCAGCCCGTTAACTCTGTTTCTCTCTCCACAGATGCTGCCTGACCTGCTGAGTATTTCCAACATTTTCTGTTTTTATTTTAAGTTGACCACACTGCTGGACTTGACGGTCAGCAGCCCACCACATACAATTTGTTTTTTGGAACTGCATCGGTCCCTTTAATGGTTTTAGAATTTAAAATAATACCCAGAAATGTTAATGAAGAAGAGTTTTAATTAAAGCAAAGTTCACCGATTGCCCATGAAGTCAGATAGTAGGTAGCCAAAGATGTGACTACCTACTCACAATCTGCAATATGAAGCAAACATTTCCAACTACATCACTGGCCCACATTCTCAAAAGTTTCCTTAGAAATATACAGGGTGTTTTAGGAGCTTGCAGGCACTAAAGAGTTAAAGTGTGCTTTATGTTCACAGATTCTCTGATTAAGTGTGGTGCAACTAAGGAAAATAGCAACAGGAATACTCCTGTGACCCCCCCCCCCCTAGGCTTTGGCTAAAAGGTTATAAAGGAACAGAGCAATAAAAACACTGGGTCTTAATCCTGCTGAAGCATTTTACAACAGGCACTTGGACTTAACCTTAGATAAACATGACATCATTCAGATGTCCTCATTAAGGATCCAGTTAACAGATTTGTCATTCTGAGTGTTTGCATTCATTTCACTGCACTGCCCCCACCTGATACAAACACAGACACCCCTAATAATGGCTGAATCTTTCATTTTTACATGTCGTTAAGTGTACACATTTATTTTATGAAGATATCCCAGTATTTCAGCGCATATAATAAGCTTATAACACCCAGGATGTAGTAATGGAGGAGCCTCAGCCCTTGATCTTGTCCAACAGGTACGAGGTATTTGCTACCTGTATGGATGAGAACAAGGACTGCAGGGAGGATGGGCAAACTGACCACGGCACCGTGGTACAGGAGGCCATTCAAGTGGGAGGAGTAAAAAGGAATGTGGTAGTGGTAGGAGACAGTATAGTCAGAGGGATAGATACTGTTCTCTGCAGCCACGACCGGGAGTTCCGAGGGTTGTGTTGCCTGCCCGGTGCCAGGGTTAAGGATATCTCCTCGTGGCTAAAGAAGAAAAAGTAAAAGAAAGACTTACATTTATATAGCACCTTTCACGACCACCGGACATCTCAAAAGCGGTTTACAGCCAATTAAATACTTTTTGGAGTGTAGTCACTGTTGTAATGTGGGAACTGCGGCAGCCAATTTGCGCACAGCAAGTCCCACAAACCGCAATGTGATAATGACCAGATAATCTGTTTTAGTGATGTTGATTGAGGGATAAATATTGGCCAGGACACCGGAGATAACTCCCCTGCTCTTCTTCATTTGCTGCGAACGATGGTCTGTTTGAGGTTAGGCGGCTGTTTGAAGGCGAGTAGTGGTGGCATGGGGATGGCCTTAGCGAGGTGAGGCCATCCCCACACCACCACTACTCGCCTTCAAACAGCCGCCTAACCTCAAACAGACCATCGTTCGCAGCAAATTACCCAGCTTTCAGGAGAACAGCGACCACGACACCACACAACCCTGCCACGGCAACCTCTGCAAGACATGCCAGATCATCAACACAGATACCATCATCACACGTGAGGACACCACCCACCAGGTACATGGTACATACTCATGTGACTCGGCCAACGTTGTCTACCTCATACATTGCAGGAAAGGATGCCCCGGAGCATGGTACATCGGCGAGACCATGCAGACACTGCGACAACGGATGAACGGACACTGCACAACAATCGCCAGGCAGGAGTGTTCCCTCCCAGTCGGGGAACACTTCAGCAGTCAAGGACATTCAGCCTCCGATCTTTGGGTAAGCATTCTCCAAGGCGGCCTTCGAGACACACAACAATGCAAAATCGTCGAGCAGAAACTGATAGCCAAGTTCCGCACTCATGAGGACGGCCTCAACCGGGATCTTGGGTTCATGTCACGCTACATGTAACCCCACCTGACGTAGAGTCATCCCGACTCGAGTCGTTGTTGGCTTGTTCTCTCTACACAGATGCGGCCGGACCTGCTGTGATTTCCAGCAAAAAAAATCTTTTTTTTTGTTGTGCTTTGTTTGTTTTTTGTTTTTCATACAGACCCCAGCATCTGCAACATTTGACCCCTGGTGACCCCACCTCATTGTTCTTTGATGTAATGTTTTCCTGACTGACCTGTTTGGACACCATCCACACCTTTGATTGCTGTGATTATCTCTCTGCTGAGGTGTGATAAATGGCAGTTAGAAAGATTACCTGTAATCATCTGGCAGTGTTCTCTGACTATATATGCTGTGCCTATATGCATCTCTTCACTTCACCTGACGAAGGAGCAGCGCTCCGAAAGCTTGTGATTTCAAATAAAGCTGTTGGATTATAACCTGGTGTTGTGTGACTTCTCACATTTGTCCACCCCAGTCCAACACCGGCATCTCCACATCGTGAGACATAAAAACAGACTGTAAAAGCTTCTATAGATATTTAAAAAGGAAAGGATTAGCGAAAGTAAATGTGGGTCCCTTACAGGCTGAGACAGGAGAAATCATAATGGGGAATAAGGAAATGGCCGAGAAATTAAACAATTAAACTTTGTGTCTGTCTTCACGAAAGAAGACACAAAAAATCTCCCGGAAGTAGTGGAGAACCAACAGTCTAGTGAGAATGAGGAACTGAAAGAAATTAGTATTAGTAAAAAAATAGTACTGGAGAAATTAATGGGACTGAAAGCCAATAAATCCCCTGGACCTGATGGCCTACATCCTAGGGTTTTGAAATAGGTGACTTTAGAGATAGTGGATACATTGGTTGTCATCTTTCAAAATTCCATAGATTCTAGAATGGTTCCCACGGATTGGAAGATAGCAAATGTAACCCCACTATTTAAAAGAGAGAGAAAATGGGAAACTACAGACCAGTTAGCCTGACATCAATAGTAGGGAAAATGCTAGAATCTATTATTAAGGACATGGTAACAGGGCATTTAGAAAATAATAATATGATTGGGCAGAGTCAACATGGATTTATGAAAGGAAAATCATGTTTGACAAATCTGTTAGAGTTTTTTGAGGTTGTAACTAGTAGAATAGATAAGAGGGAACTAGTGGTTGTGGCGTATTTTGATTTTCAGAAGGCATTCGATAAGGTGCCACACAAAAGGTTATTAAACAAAATTAGGGCTCATGGAATTGGGGTTAATATAGTAGCATGGATTGTGGATTGGTTAATGGACAGAAAACGACGAGTAGGAATAAACGGGTCATTTTTGGGTTGGCAGGCTGTAACTAGTGGGGTACCACAAGGATCAGTGCTTGGGCCTCAGCTATTCACAATCTATATCAATGATTTGGATGAGGGGACCAAATGTAATATATCCAAGTTTGCTGATGATACAAAGCTAGGTGGGAATGTAAGTTGTGAGGAGGATGCAAGGAGGCTTCAAGGGGATATAGACAGGTTAAGTGAGTGGGCAAGAACATGGCAAATGGAATATAATGTGGAGAAATGTGAAGTTATCCACTTTGGTAGGAAAAATAGAAAAGCATAGGAAAAATAGAAAAGCAGAGTATTTTTTAAATGGTGAGAGATTGGGAAATGTTGGTGTTCAGAGGGACCTGGGTGTCCTTGTACACGAATCACAGAAAGTTAACATGCAGGTACAGCAAGCAATTAGGAAAGCAAATGGTATGTTGGCCTTTATTACAAAAGGATTTTTAGTATAAGAGTAAAGACATCTTACTGCAATTATTATAAGGCCCTAGTGAGACCACACTTGGAGTATTGTGTAAAGTTTTGGTCTCCTTACCTAAGGAAGGATATACTTGCCATAGAGGGAGTGCAACGAAGGTTCATCAGACTGGTTCCTGAGATGGGGGGATTGTCCTATGAGGAGAGATTAAGTAGACTAAGCCTATATTCTCTAGAGTTTAGAAGAATGAGAGGTGATCTCATTGAAACATATAAAATTCTTACCGGGCTTGACAGGGTAGATGCAGGGAGAATGTTTCCCCTGGCTGGGGAGCCTAGAACCAGGGGTCACAGTCTCAGATCAAGGGGTCGGCCATTTAGGACTGAGATCAGGAGAAAATTCTTCACTCAGAGGGTGGTGAATCTTTGGAATTCTCTACCCCAGAGGGCTGTGGAGGCTCAGTCATTGAGTATATTCAAGACAGAGATCGATAGATTTTTGGATATTAAGGGAATCAAGGGATATGGGGATAGTGCAGGAAAGTGGATTATTTTTTTAATTCATTTTCATGGGATGTGGGTGTCGCTGGCAAGGCCAGCATTTATTGCCCATCCCTAGTTGCCCTTGAGAAGGTGGTGGTGAGCCGCCTTCTTGAACCGCTGCAGTCCGTGTGGTGAAGGTACTCCCACAGTGCTGTTAGGGAGGGAGTTCCAGGATTTTGACCCAGCGACGATGAAGGATTGGCGATATACTTCTAAGTCAGGGTGGTGTGTAACTTGGAGATGGTGGTGTTCCCATGCATCTGCTGCCCTTGTCCTTCTAGGTGGAAGAGGTCACGGGTTTGGGAGGTGCTGCCGAAGAAGCCTTGGCGAGTAGCTGCAGTGCATCTTGTAGATGGTACACACTGCAGCCACGATACGCGTGGATGTGGTGCCAATCAAGCGGGCTGCTTTGTCCTGGATGGTGTTGAGCTTCTTGAATGTTGTTGGAGCTACACTCATCCAGGCAAGTGGAGAGTATTCCATCACACACCTGACTTGTGCCTTGTAGATGGTGGAAAGGCTTTAGGGAGTCAGGAGGTGAGACACTCGCCAGCGAATACCTAGCCTCTGACCTGCTCTTGTTGCCACAGTATTTATGTGGCTGGTCCAGTTAAGTTTCTGGTCAATGGTGACCCCCAGGATGCTGATGGTGGGTGATTCGGCGATGGTAATACCGTTGAATGTCAAGGGGAGGTGGTCTCATCCTGGGTCGTAGCCGGAGATTGTGGCGCAAATATTACCTGCCACTTATCAGCCCAAGCCTGAACGTCATCCGGATCTTGCTGCATGCGGGCATGGAGTGCTTCATTATCTGAGGAGTTGTGAATGGCGCTGAACACTGTGCAGTCATCAGCGAACATCCCCATTTTTGACCTTATGTTGGAGGGAAGGTCATTGATGAAGCAGCTGAAGATGGTTGGACCTAGGACACTGCCCTGAGGAACTCCTGCAACAATGTCCTGGGGCTGTGATGATTGACCTTCAACCACGACAACCATCTTCCTTTGTGTTAGGTATGACTCCAGCCAGTGGAGCATTTCCCTCTCCCCCCACCCCCACTTCTCATTGACTTCAGTTTTACTAGGCTTGAGGTACAAGATCAGCCATGATCATATGGAATGGTGGAGCAGGCTCGATGGGCCGAATGGCCCACTCCTGCTCCTATTGCTTATGTTCTTACGTTCTTAACACCCATGGACATTTGAATCAATACTCCCTACATGTATACGTTGAATGGTATGGTATATTGGTTCCACTGCTCGTGGTTATATCATTGTCCCAGTTGTGAACAGTATCATTCACTACTAACATCAATCTGTTAGTGACATTCGTGACAGCTCCATTAGCTGAGAATATCATTAGAAATTTACAAATTCCAATGAAAATAAATCATAATTATGCAAATAGTGGAATAGAGTTACATGCAGTAGTTTTACACTCAACAGAAGTAGTGACTGCAGATTGAGTACTATCTCTGAAACAATTGATGCACTAGCATATTTGAGGGAAAGGCTCAAAATGCTTGTAATGTTGTGTTCAAACCCACAGCATCTTACATACATTGTGGCGTAATAAAGAATCACTACGCACTTGGTTGTACATAAAGCAAGGCTTTAATCGACTTGTAACAAAACATGGAGGTCTAGTTAGTAGTCACTAGCTTCCTGTTTCCAGATTGTTTCTGGCCAAGTTGGGCCCACACCCGAGTATTTATACTCCTCGGACGGCGCCCTCAGCTGGCCGTTCAGTAGTACTTCCTGAGTTACTTCTTGTAGAAGTTGCGATTTATGACATTCTTCCTCCCTAAAAGGTTTGGAAGTCCAGTCTTCCTTTAACGGAGTAGGCGGACCAAAAATAGCCATAGTCGTTTAGCTTTCTGCTTGTGACCGGAAGGCACGTCTCCCCGGACCGTGTCCTGGTCCCTGGGTCGCTTGACCCGTACCAGTAAGTCGGTAGAGTCGACGTTGTCTTGATCGTCCTGTGGAGGCCTGGGAATATCATGACTCCGGGTGCGGGTCCCCACAGGCGCAGAGCTGGCCTCATCCTGGGTCGTAGCTGGAGTTTGTCCGGCGTCCTGATTTCGGGTGGCCATCCTACGGGGAGCGTTCGGCTCCCTGAGTTGATCTGGTAGCACTGCCGGCAGATCCCTCGATGTCCCAGGTAGGGCGTCATCTTCATAGGGGCGCGGAGTGTTGACATCATCGTCGTGGGATCCTTCATCATTCGGGCCCGTATGACCGGTTGGGCAGGGAGCCAGATCTCTGAGCGAGACGGTGGACTCCCGGCCATCGGGGTACCGCATGTGCGCATACGTGGGGTTTACCTCCGTTAACTCCACCTCATCAACGAGAGGGTCGTTCTTGGCAGACCGGACGAACCTCCGGAGTAGCACAGGGCCTGGAGCCACCAACCATGACGGTAGAGATGTCCCATGTGTAGAGCGACGCCGGAACTTGAAGAATCGCTCATGAGGCGTGACATTAGTGGATGTGGAGAGAAGAGACCTGATAGAGTGTAACACGTCGGGGAGCACAGTTTCCCACTGCTGGTCTGGTAGGTTGCATGACCTCAGTGCCAGACGGACAGCGTTCCAGATGATGGCATTGTATCGTTCAACCTGTCCATTGCCGATTGGATGATATGGTGTCGTCTTACTCGAGGCGATTCCCCGTTGGGGGAGATAACTTTTAAGTTCACTCGACATAAAGGAGGGACCCCGATCAGTGTGGATAAAATTGGCCGTCCCGCAAAGGGAAAAGACCTGATCGAGGCATTTAATTACCGTAGAGGTAAGCATATTAGGACAGGGGAAGGCAAAGGGAAAGTGTGAATACTCGTCTACCATCGTTAGTAGGTAGGTGTTCCATGTCGATGAAGGCAATGGCCCTTTAAAGTCTATGCTGAGCCTCTGCGTAGGCTGCATTGCATGTATGAGAAAGTCATCTGATGGGCGGAAGAATTGTGGTTTCAATTCTGCACAAATCCTACAGGAGGAGCATGTTTTCTTTACGTCCTCCGTTGAGAATGGTAGATTTTTGGAGCGCACAAAGTGCAACATACGGGTAACGCCAGGATGGCACAAGTCCATATGCAGATCCGCCAGAGTCGACGTTGACATTGAAGAGCAAAATGCCCGTGTGAAGGTATCTGGGGCCACATTCTGTTTGCCGGGTCGGTAACGGATAGTATATCCAAAGGTGGCCAGCTCCATCCTCCAGAGTTGAATTTTATTATTTTTGATTTTCATGCGCTTCCGGTTATCCAACATGAAGGCCACGGAGCGCTGGTCAGTTATGAGTGTGAAATGACGCCGAGCAAGAAAATGACTCCATTGGCGTACAGCCTCGATGATGGCTGTAGCCTCCTTCTCGACGGGGAGGTAATGGAGCTCGCTACCCTGTAAGGTTCTGGATAGGAATGCCACGGGTCGACCACCTTGATTCAAGGTAGCCGAGATCGCCACCTCCGATGCATCGCATTCGACCACAAAAGGAAGGTTTTCGTCAATGGAGCGAAGCGTAGCTTTCTCCAGCTGTCGTTTGAGGAGGTTGAAGGCAGAAATAGCCGTTGCTTCCAATGGAAAAGACTTTGCATGAAGCAGGGGCTGTATTTTATCGGAGAAGTGAGGTATCCACTTTGCGTAATAGGCAAACATGCCAAGTGCCCGATGAAGAGAGCCGAGATTTGTAGGGGGAGGGAGCTCCTGAAGTGGACAAAGTCGCTCTGGGTCCGGTTTAATAACACCGTTGCCCACCCAGTAGCCGAGAATGTTCACTGATTGCACCGATTTGGATTCGTTTAACATTAAGTGGCAACGACGGAGAATGTCAAAAAATCTCTGAAGATTGGCATCATGCTCCTTTTGATCATGGCTGGCAATAGTGATATTGTCTAAATACGGAAAGGTATCCGTCAAGTTCTCTTGCCGGACTAGGCCATCCATTGCCCGTTGGAAGACGGCCACCCCATTGGTGACCCCAAATGGAAGGCGACGAAACTGATAAAGCCGACCATTGGCCTCAAAGGCCGTATACTTTTTGTCAGAGTCTTTCAGCGGTACCTGATGGTACGTGCTCTTTAAATCAAAGGTTGAAAATACCTTGTATTTGGCAAGGTTGTTGACCATGTCAACAAGCAGGAACTAAGTGTCACGAAACATATTTGAAAGTTCTCTATCTGAATGCACGTAGCATTCGTAACAAAATAGACGAGTTAATGGCACAACTAACTATATATGGGTATGATCTTGTGGCCATTACAGAAACATGGCTGCAGGGTGACAATGCCTGGGAATTAGACATACCAAGTTATTTAACGATCAGGAAGGACAGGCAGGAAGGAAGGGGAGGTGGGGTGGCTATGTTAATAAAGGAAGGAATCACTGTAATACAGAGAAATGATATTGGGTCAAAAGATCAGGATAATGAAACAGTTTGGGTGGAGATAAGGAATAATAATGGGAAAAAAACACTAGTGGGTGTAGTCTATAGGCCTCCGAACGGTTGCAACTCTGTTGGACGGAGTACCAATCAGGAAATAGTTGAGGCTTGTAATAAGGGAACATCTATAATTATGGGGGATTTTAACTATCATATTAATTGGACAAATCAAATTGGGCAGGGCTGCCTTGAGGATAAGTTCATTGAGTGTATTAGGGATGGGTTTCTTGAGCAGTATGTAACTGAACCGACCAGGGGGCAAGCAACCTTAGATCTGGTCCTGTGTAACAAGACAGGATTAATAAAAAATGTCCTAGTAAAGGATCCCCTTGGAATGAGTGACCATAACATGGTTGAATTCCATATTCAATTAGAGGGTGAGAAGGTTGGATCTCAAACAAGCGTGCTAAGCTTGAATAAAGGAGACTATGAAGGTATGAGAGCGGAATTGAGTAGAGTGGATTGGGAAAATAGATTAAAGGGTAAGACAATACATGATCAGTGGTGTACATCTAAGGAGTTATTTTACAACTTCCAAAAAAAAAATATTCCACTGAGAAGAAAAGGGTGTAAAAAAAAAAGACAGCCATCCGTGGCTAAGTAAAGAAATTAAGGATAGTATTCAACTAAAAACAAGGGCATATAAGGTAGCCAAATCTAGTGGGAGGATAGAGGATTGGGAAAACTTTAAAAGACAGCAAAAAATAACAAAAAGATTGATTAAGAAAGGGAAGATAGATTATAAAAGTAAATTAGCAAAAAATATAAAAACAGATAGTAAGAGTTTTTATAGTTATATAAAAAGTAAAAGGGTGACTAAAGTAAATGTTGATCCCTTAGAGGATGAGACCGGGAAATTAATGGTGGGAAATAGGGAGATGGCAAAAACACTGAATGAATATTTTGTATCAGTCTTTACACTAGAAGACACTAAGAATATCCCAACACTGGACAAACAGGGGGCTATAGGGGGGGAGGAGCTAAACACGATCAAAATCACTAAGGAAGTGGTACTCGGTAAAATAATGGGACTCAAGGCGGATAAATCACCTGGACCTGATGGCTTACATCCTAGGGTCTTGAGGGAAGTGGCGGTAGGGATTGTGGATGCATTAGTAATAATTTTCCAAAACTCCCTGGACTCAGCAAAGGTCCCGGCAGACTGGAAAACTGCTAATGTAACACCTGTGGCGACACGCCACCACTGGACATAATCCGCTCACGGCGGCACAGACAGTCTAAGCAGAAGCCCCTAGCCGGGGGCCCTTTCCTCCAGCAACTTGTTTCCCGCAGGGACAGGCTGCCGGGAGCACTTCCTGTCTGGGAAGTATTTAAGTGGATGCGCGGGCTTTTCTAGTTCCTGTTTGTCATGTGGTTGGAATAAAGCAGTTGTGTTTTCAATAGCTCTGGTCTCGACTCCCACGTTTGCCGCGGTATCTCAACACTGGTGACCCCGACGCTCAGGACGAATCCTAAGCTAGCATGGCGGATACAAACGCAGTCACGGTTAAATTACCAGACTTTTGGGAGAACCTCGCCGAAGCCTGGTTCGTTCAAGCTGAGTCCAGATTCCGGCTGAAAGGCATTACAGTCGACGCCACGAAGTACGACTACCTCGTCGCCTCGCTCACCTACGCTACAGTCCCCAAGGTTTGGGCAGCGCTGCAGAATCCACCAACGGAGGGCAAGTACGAACATCTGAAGGCTGCGCTACTTTAAAAATTTCAAACGTCCTCTTACCAGTGCCACTGCCAACTCCTGGACCTCCCCGGCCTTGGTGACGCTTCACCATCAGACCTGCTTTCCCACATGCTGTCCCTCTCAGACGACAAAAATCCCGGCGCCCTTTTTCGCACGCTTTTCATTCGGCAGCTCCCCGCCAGCATCTGCCCGCTCATTGTGGAGTCTGACTCCACGGACCTGAATGATATAGCCGAAAAGGCCGACCGGCTGCTCTCTGCACAGGCCGCTCGCGACGTCGCGCCCGACCTCACGGCAACGACCACGCGGTCTTCCCGGGCCGCTAGGCCCGACCGCCCTACCACTCCGGGTCACTGCTACTACCACACCCGTTTTGGCGCTAGGGCTCAACGCTGCACGCCACCGTGTTCCTTCAAACCCCCCCCCGCACCGGCCCCCGCGATGGCCGCGGGGCAGAAGGAGCCCCTACTGTACGTCACTGACGACAGAACCAACCGCCGATTTCTGTGCGACACAGGGGCCCAGCACAGCATCACCCCCGCCTCCGCCCTTGAGATCCAACGTGGCACACGGGGTATCACACTGGCTGCAGCCAACGGCTCTGAAATCTGCACATATGGCACCCGCATGGTCACGCTCGACCTCGCGGGCCGCCACTACCGCTGGGAGTTCCTCACAGCCAAGGTCCTCTGCCCACTCATCGGCGCCGACTTCCTATGCGCCCACGGCCTCCTTGTCGACATTCCGAGGCACCGCCTCGTCGACATCAACACTATGGCCCCCATCCCCGGCGCCTTTACCCCGGCCCGTTCGGCCGGCCTGACGACCTACTGCCTCGCCAGAGCCACGGACGACTACTCGGCACTCCTAGCTGAGTTTCCCGCCCTCACTAACCCGACCTTTTCGGCCAAAGCCGCCAAGCACGGTGTGGAACACTATATCCCCACCACCGGCCCCCCAGTTTCTGCCCACGCCCGCAGACTCAACCCGGCCAAGCTGGAAATCGTGCGGGCCGAGTTCACCAACATGGAACAACTCGGCATCATCCGCCGCTCCAGCAGCCCTTGGGCCTCGCCCCTCCACATCGCCCCCAAGCCCGGCGGAGGCTGGCGCCCTTGCGGGGACTACCGCCGCCTCAACGACACCACCACCCCCGATCGATACCCGGTGCCACACATCCAGGACTTCTCGGCCCGACTGGCCGGACGAACCGTCTTTTCCAAAGTCGACCTGGTGCGCGGTTACCACCAAGTCCCCGTACACCCCGCGGACATCCCCAAAACGGCCGTCATCACCCCATTCGGCCTGTTCGAGTTCCTGAGGATGCCCTTCGGCCTGAAGAATGCAGCACAGGCTTTCCAGCGCCTTATGGACTCAGTCCTCCGGGACCTGAACTTCCTATTCGTCTATCTAGACGACATTCTCGTGGCCAGCTCCTCCAAACAGGAACACCTCGAACACCTTCGCATCCTGTTCGGGCGCCTAGCCCAACACGGGCTCATCCTCAGCCCGGCGAAGTGCCAATTCGGCCTAACCGAGATCGATTTTCTCGGTCACCACATCACCCCTGCTGGGGCCGTCCCCCTGCCCAACAAGGTGCAGGCCGTCCAGCAATTCCCCCGCCCCACAACCATCAAGGGCCTCCAGGAGTTCCTCGGGATGGTGAACTTCTACAACAGGTTCATCCCCAGAGCCGCAGCCCTCATGAAGCCCCTATACGACTCCCTCCGAGGAAAATCCGGCAAGATGGACGTAGCCTGGACCACTGACACGGCAGCCGCCTTCGACGCCACCAAAAACGCGCTCGCCGACGCCACTCTGCTCGCGCACCCGAGGGCCGATGCCCGGGTCGCGCTCACCACCGACGCCTCCGACCACGCGGTCGGGGCCGTGTTCGAGCAGTGGGTCAATGGCGCGTGGCAGCCACTTGCCTTCTACAGCCGCCAACTGCGCCCCCCGGAGGTCAAATACTCCACTTTCGACCGCGAGCTTCTCGCACTCCACCTGTCGGTCCGCCATTTCAGGTTCCTCCTGGAAGGCCGCCCCTTCACCGCGTATGTGGACCACAAGCCACTCGCATACGCGATGGCCAAGCACACCGAACCCTGGTCCGCTAGGCAGCAACACCAGCTCGCGGCCGTCTCCGAGTTTACAACGGACATTCAGCACGTCTCCGGTAGAGAAAACGTGGTCGCCGACTGCCTTTCCCGACCCGCCGTCTGTGCGAATCACCTCGCGGTCGACTACGCACAACTAGCAGCGGCCCAGCTCACGGACCCAGACCTCCTCTCGGCGGCTACCAGCCTGCCAAGGCTACGCCTAGCCAAGGTCGCGCACGGGCCCGAAGCCACTGCAGTCACGTGCGACGTCTCACTCGGCCAACCCAGGCCGGTCGTCCCTGAGACCTGGCGCCGCCGCGTCTTCGACGCACTCCACGGGCTCTCTCACCCGGGTTCCCGCGCATCCGTCAAACTCCTCTCCAAGCGCTTCGTCTGGCGCGGCCTCAGCAGAGATGTTCGGACTTGGGCCACCTCCTGCCTCGCCTGCCAATGGGCTAAGGTACAGCTGCACACCAAAGCACCCCTGGGAGACTTCGCGGTACCCAGCCGCCGCTTCGACCACGTACACGTCGACATCGTCGGTCCCCTGCCGCCATCGCAAGGCCAAACTTATCTCCTCACGATGGTCGACCGCTACACACGCTGGCCTGAGGCAGTGCCGCTGACCTCCACCACCACAGCCGACATCGCCAGGGCGTTCGTTAACACCTGGGTTGCGAGGTTCGGCGTACCGGCCGACATAGCCTCCGACAGAGGCGCCCAGTTCACCTCCGAACTCTGGACGGCCACAGCACGCAACCTCGGGGTGATGCTCCACCGCACCACGGCGTACCACCCGCAGGCCAACGGACTTTGTGAACGCTTCCACAGGTCACTCAAGGCCTCACTCCGCGCCGGCCTGCAGGACAGTACCTGGACTGACCGCCTACCGTGGGCGCTACTCGGCCTACGCACCGCGGTCAAGGAAGACCTCGTCCTCGGCAGCGGAGTTAGTCTACGGACAACCGCTGCGCGTCCCAGGCGAATTCCTTCCGGAGCCTACCAAGCCTTGGTCGGCCGAACAGCAGCGGCTCGACTCTTTCTCTTCCGCTCAGCAGTTCGCCCCACTTCCGGTCAACCGACACGGCGAACTCGCACCTCACGTCCCGCCAAATTTACAGCAGGCGCGCTTCGTCTTCGTGCGACACGACGCGCACTGCGGGCCCCTGCGACCCCCGTACGACGGTCCGTACGAGGTACTACAAACCGGGGACAAGGTCTTCAAGCTGCGACTCGGCGACAGGGTCGAGACAGTCTCCATCGACCGGCTCAAACCAGCACACACAGAACCAGGGGAACAGGTCCCCGTGGCCCAGCCTCCAACTAGAGGCCGTCCCCCCGGCAAGCCAGCACAGCCGGCGGCGAACCGCCCGACCCAACCAACCAGACCGGCGACCACTCAGAGCCGCTGCGGCAGAACCATTAGACCACCGTCACGACTCGTCCACTCCTAAGCGGATTCTGGGGGGAGCTCTGTGGCGACACGCCACCACTGGACATAATCCGCTCACGGCGGCACAGACAGTCTAAGCAGAAGCCCCCAGCCGGGGGCCCTTTCCTCCAGCAACTTGTTTCCCGCAGGGACAGGCTGCCGGGAGCACTTCCTGTCTGGGAAGTATTTAAGTGGATGCGCGGGCTTTTCTAGTTCCTGTTTGTCATGTGGTTGGAATAAAGCAGTTGTGTTTTCAATAGCTCTGGTCTCGACTCCCACGTTTGCCGCGGTATCTCAACACACCCTTATTTTAAAAGGGCAGTAGACAGAAGGCTGGAAACTATAGACCGGTTAGCCTAACATCTGTGGTAGGTAAAATTTTGGAGTCCATTATTAAGGAGACAGTAACAGGACATTTGGATAATCATAATTTAATAGGACAAAGTCAGCATAGTTTTATGAAGGGGAAGTCATGTTTGACAAATTTGCTGGAGTTCTTTGAGGAAGTAACATATAGGGTGGATAAAGGGGAACCAGTGGACATAGTGTATTTAGACTTCCAAAAGGCATTTGACAAGGTGCCACACAAAAGATTATTGCTTAAGATAAAAAATCACGGGATTGGGGGTAATATTCTGGCATGGATAGAGGATTGGCTATCTAACAGAAGGCAGAGAGTTGGGATAAATGGTTCATTCTCAGACTGGCAATCAGTAACTAGTGGTGTTCAGCAGGGGTCAGTGCTGGGTCCCCAACTCTTCACAATCTATATTAACGATTTGGAGGAGGGGACCGAGTGTAACATATCAAAGTTTGCAGATGATACTAAGATGGGAGGGAAAGTAGTGAGTGAGGAGGACATAAAAAACGTGCAAGGGGACATAGACAGGCTAAGTAAGTGGGCAGAGATTTGGCAGATGGAATACAATACTGGAAAGTGTGAGGTTATGCACTTTGGCAGGAAAAATCGTAGAGCAAGTTATTATCTTAATGGCAAGAAACTGGAAAGTACTGAAGTACAAAGGGATCTGGGGGTCCTGGTGCACGAAACTCAAAAGGTTAGTATGCAGGTGCAGCAAGTGATTAAGAAGGCCAATGGAATGTTGGCTTTCATTGCTAGGGGGATAGAATATAAAAATAGGGAGGTATTGCTTCAGTTATACAAGGTATTGGTGAGACCGCACCTGGAATACTGCATACAGTTTTGGTGTCCATACTTAAGAAAAGACATACTTGCTCTCGAGTCAGTACAAAGAAGGTTCACTCGGTTAATCCCGGGGATGAGGGGATGGACATATGAGGAGAGGTTGAGTAGATTGGGACTCTACTCATTGGAGTTCAGAAGAATGAGAGGCGATCTTATTGAAACATATAAGATTGTGAAGGGGTTGGATCGGGTTGATGCGGGGAGGATGTTCCCGATGATGGGTGAAACTAGAACTAGGGGGCATAGTCTTAGAATAAGGGGCTGCTCTTTCAAAACTGAGATGAGGAGGAACTACTTCACTCAGAGGGTGGTAGGTCCATGGAATATGCTGCCCCAAAAAGCTGTAGAAGCTACATCATTACATAAATTTAAAACAGAAATAGACAGTTTCCTAGAAGTAAAGGGAATTAAGGGTTACGGGGAGCGGGCAGGCATTTGGACATGAGTCTAGGTTCGGATCGGACATGGCCCTGTGGGTAGCGGAGCGGGCCCAGGGGCCGTGTAGCCTGATCCAGCTCCTATTTTGTGTGTCTAATTCTGTTAGATTCAGGAGATGGTTCTGTGATAGTAGATTGGCGGTTAGGATCAGATCAGCCATGATCTTATTAAATGGCGGAGCAGGCTCGAGGGGCCGACTGGCCTGCTCCTGCTCCTATTTCTTATGTTCTTATGTCATCTATGCGTGGTAGCGGGTAGGCATCCAGATCGGTATATTGATTAATAGTCTGCGAATAATCAATACACAGACGTTTCTTATGTTGTTTTAAAGGGTTTTTCACAATGACGACTTGAGCCCGCCAGGGAGATGAACACAGCTCGATAATACCGTCAGCTAAAAGGCGAGAGATTTCTGCTTCGGTCGTCTTGGCTAAAGCGCCATGATTTGGTGGCTATGGGTTTACAGCGGGGGGGAGAGATTGGCAAATAGGGAGGGCTCACCGAGTAAGGCCGCCGAGAGCGCACAAAACGGCACCTTAGAAATGGTAAGCTCCGGCTTCGACCCTCCAAACTCAAAAGTGAGTCTTTTGTGCTGCTTCTGGAAGTCCTGTCCCAGAAGCACATCGCTACATAAATTTTCAAGTACTCCGAGCCGGATGGAGGGATACGTGCTACCATTGAGGATGAGGTTGACAAGACAGAAGCCAGAAGAATTGGTGGTCAGAGTCGTCAGAGCCATTGCAATCTCCCTGTCCGAGGGATAAATGCGCAGTTTTAACCTGCTGACAGCCCGCTTACTAATGAAGCTGTCAGAGCTGCAGGAGTCGATTAGCGCGCTTAGAGTGTGCCCATTTACTGAAACCTTCGTGGCTGCATGGGGCAAACTTTGGGGAAAAACAGCTGTGATGGGAGGAGGGGTAATTTTTCCTTCGGCAGCTGTAGCCTTAGCAGTGGTTCTTGGGGGAGGAGCAGCTCCATAGATAGCAGCTGTGAAGCTAACAGGAGCTCTCGACCGGTATACTTTAGAGGAGCGGCCTTTCTTGTTAGCAGAGGCCCGTGACTGGCATACCTTGGAAAAGTGTCCTTTCTTGCTGCAATGATTGCAGGTCGCATTACGAGCCGGGCAAAATTTTCTGTAATGGAATGTACCTCCACAAAAGAAACACTTTCTTCCTGATTGCCAGGATGCTGCTAGGGCGGGGTCGTCATCAGCAAAGGCCTCTAGGTAGGGTCGTCGTCCATTAGAGTAGAGTCATCATCAGCGGGGGCATCCACCCGAGACCTATCGAAAGACTTATTAAAGGTGATAGCCGCCGCCCGTGCACGTGGTGGGAGATAAGTGTTTGCATTCTTCTTGGCCAAGTCCAGGGAACACGCCTGGTCATAAGCAGCCCGTAAATTGAGGGTTTTATTTTCCAGCAGGCGCTGACGTATAAAAGGGGACACAATCCCATTGATAAAGGAATCGCGGATTAGTTCCTCTTGATACTGTTCAGCTGTAACCGCTTTAAGGTTACAATCTTTGCTGAGCCTGCGAAGTTTCTGGAGGAATTCATCGAGTGATTCCCCAGGCTGCTGCCGAGTTGTGGCCAGTGGGTGTCGAGCAAAGATTTCATTCGGGGACTTGACATATAGCTGCTGTAAAATTTGGATAGCAGCGTCGTATTCTATACAGTCCTCAATATAATCATACACATGAGGGGATACGTAGTTAATAAGCATTCGTAATTTATTAGGGGCATCCGCCCCACATTCTTCAAGAAATTTGCTAAAGGTACGAAACAAATGCTTCCATACCTTCGCTGCCGCAGGTGCATTCGGGTCCAGGTCGAGACGAGCGGGTCTGAGGAGTTTTCCCATGATGGATCAGTTTCTTGCCCAAGTCCCTTTCTGTGGTTGGAGTTGCAGCTGGTTGTTCTGAATCACCCAAGGCATGGAGACGATAACCCAAGTCGATTAAATTGATGTAATAAAGACTCACTACGCACTTGGTTGTACATAAAGCAAGCCTTTAATCGACTTGTAACAAAACATGGAGGTCTAGTTAGTAGTCACTAGCTTCCTGTTTCCAGATTGTCTCTGGCCAAGTTGGGCACACGCCCGAGTATTTATACTCCTTGGACGGCGCCCTCAGCTGGCCGTTCAGTAGTCCTTCCTGAGTTACTTCTTGTAGAAGTTGCGATTTATGACACATTGTATTTCCAGCACAGAAATGGGCCATTCAGCCCAGCAGGTCTATGCTGGAGTTTATGCTCCACTTTGCTTCATTTCACTCTATCGACATAGCAACTGTTTGAATATCACAACTCAATCATACACAGTGTATCATAAGAAATGTAAAGCAAAGGGTGTCAAAGGCAGATGAGCACTGATCCCATCCCAAAAGGTTAGGACTAGTGGAACTAGACATATAAACTCCATTCACACCTACTGTTGGTATATTATTAAGACAAGTGATTTGGTGCAAATTTCTACATTAGAATCATAGGGGGGAAAATTCAGTATGGGTATGATCTTGTGGCCATCACAGAAACATGGCTGCAGGGCGACCATGACTGGGAATTAAACATACCAGGTTATGTAACAATCAGGAAGGACAGGCAGGAAGGGAGGGGAGGTGGGGTGGCTATGTTAATAAGGGAAGGAATCACTATAATACAGAGAAATGATATTGGGTCAAAGGAGCAGGATAGTGAAACAGTTTGGGTAGAGATAAGGAATAATAAGGGGAAAAAAACATTAGTGGGTGTAGTCTATAGGCCTCCGAACAGTTGCAACTCTGTTGGACGGAGTATTAATCAGGAAATAGTTGAGGCTTGTAATAAGGGAACAGCTATAATTATGGGGGATTTTAACTATCATATTAACTGGACAAATCAAATTGGGCAGAGCAGCCTTGAGGATGAGTTCATTGAGTGTATTAGGGATGGGTTTCTTGAGCAGTATATAACTGAACCGACCAGGGGGCAAGCAACCTTAGATTTGGTCCTGTGTAATGAGACAGGATTAATTAAAAATGTCCTAGTAAAGGATCCCCTTGGAATGAGTGACCATAACATGGTTGAATTCCATATTCAAGTAGAGGGTGAGAAGGTTGGATATCAAACAAGCGTGTGGAGCTTGAATAAAGGAGACTATGAAGGTATGAGAGCGGAATTGATTAGCGTGGACTGGGAAAATAGATTAAAGGGTAAGACGGTACATGATCAGTGGTGTACATTTAAGGAGTTATTTTACAACTTCCAAAAAATATATATTCCACTGAGGAAAAAAGGGTGTAAAAGAAAAGATAGCCATCCGTGGCTAAGTAAAGTAATTAAGGATAGTATCCGACTAAAAACAAGGGCATATAAGGTAGCCAAATCTAGTGGGAGGATAGAAGATTGGGAAGTCTTTAAAAGACAGCAAAAAATAACTAAAAGATTGATTAAGAAAGGGAAGGTAGATTATGAAAGTAAATTAGCAAAAAATATAAAAATGGATAGCAAAAGTTTCTATAGTTATATAAAAAGAAAAAGGGTGGCTAAAGTAAATGTTGGTCCCTTAGAGGATGAGACTGGGAAATTAATGGTGGGAAACATGGAGATGGCAATAACGCTGAACAAATATTTTGTATCAGTCTTTACGGTAGAGGACACTAAGAATATCCCAACACTGGACAAACAGGGGGCTCTGGGGGAGAGGAGCTAAATACGATTAAAATCACTAAGGAAGTGGTATTTGGTAAAATAATGGGACTTAAGCCAGATAAATCACCTGGACCTGATGGCTTACATCCTAGGGTCTTGAGGGAAGTGGCAGTAGGGATTGTGGATGCATTGGTAATAATTTTCCAAAACTCCCTGGACTCAGCAAAGGTCCCGGCAGATTGGAAAACTGCTAATGTAACACCCTTATTTAAAAAGGGTAGTAGGCAGAAGGCTGGAAACTATAGACCTGTTAGCCTAACATCTGTGGTTGGTAAAATGTTAGAGTCCATTATTAAGGAGACAGTAACAGGACATTTGGATAAACATAATTTAATAGGACAAACTCAGCATGGTTTCATGAAGGGGAAGTCATGTTTGACAAATTTGCTTGAGTTCTTTGAGGAAGTAACATACAGGGTGGATAAAGGAGAACCAGTGGACGTAGTGTATTTAGACTTCCAAAAGGCATTTGACAAGGTGCCACACGAAAGATTATTGCTCAAGGTAAAAAATCACGGGATTGGGGGTAATATTCTGGTGCGGGTGGAGCATTGGCTCTCTAACAGAAAGCAGAGAGTTGGGATAAATGGTTCATTCTCAGACTGGCAATCAGTAACTAGTGGTGTTCCGCAGGGGTCAGTGCTGGGTCCCCAACTCTTTACAATCTATATTAACGATTTGGAGGAAGGGACCGAGTGTAACATATCAAAGTTTGCAGATGATACAAAGATGGGAGGGAAAGTAGTGAGTGAGGAGGACATAAAAAACCTGCAAAGTGACATAGACAGGCTAAGTAAGTGGGCAGAGATTTGGCAGATGGAATACAATACTGGAAAGTGTGAGGTTATGCACTTTGGCAGGAAAAATCATAGAGCAAGTTATTATCTTAATGGCAAGAAACTGGAAAGTACTGTAGTACAAAGGGATCTGGGGGTCCTGGTGCACGAAACTCAAAAAGTTAGTATGCAGGTGCAGCAAGTGATCAAGAAGGCCAATGGAATGTTGGCTTTTATTGCTAGGGGGATAGAATATAAAAACAGGGAGGTATTGCTGCAGTTATACAAGGTATTGGTGAGACCGCACCTGGAATACTGCATACAGTTTTGGTGTCCATACTTAAGAAAAGACATACTTGCTCTCGAGTCAGTACAAAGAAGGTTCACTCGGTTAATCCCGGGGATGAGGGGGTGGTCATATGAGGAGAGGTTGAGTAGATTGGGACTCTACTCATTGGAGTTCAGAAGAATGAGAGGCGATCTTATTGAAACATATAAGATTGTGAAGGGGCTTGATCGGATAGATGCGGTGAGGATGTTCCCAATGATGGGTGAAACTAGAACTAGGGGGCATTATCTTAAAATAAGGAGCTGCTCTTTCAAAACTGAGATGAGGAGAAACTTCTTCACTCAGAGGGTGGTAGGTTTGTGGAATTTGCTGCCCCAGAAAGCTGTGGAAGCTACATCATTAAATAAATTTAAAACAGAAATATAGTTTCCTAGAAGTAAAGGGAATTAAGGGTTACGGGGAGCGGGCAGGAAATTGGACATGAGTCTAGGTTCGGAATCGTCATGGCCCTGTGGGTAGTGGAGCGGGCCCAGGGGCCGTGTAGCCTGGTTCTGCTCCTACTTCTTGTGTTCTAATTCTGTGTTAGATTTCAGGAGATGATTTTATTCCTGTTCCTGGCTGGGGTGGAGATCGCCTTTACAGAAGGTAAGTACTGTAGAAAATATAGGGACAGAGTGATCTCCTGGAAGAGTTTCGACCGCCTAGATGGGTCGGAGAGGAATTTCCCAGATTTTTTCTCCCAAATTGGCCATTGGGTTTTTTATCTGGTTTTTCGCCTCTCCCGGGAGATCACATGGGTTCGGGTGGGATGGAGAGTGATAGAAGATTTGAGGTTAGGATCAGATCAGCCATGATCTTATTGAATGGTGGAGCAGGCTCGAGGGGCCGATTGGCCTACTCCTGCTCCTATTTCTTATGTTCTTATGTTCTTATGGTTTGCGCCTCACGTCAGCGCCTTAAGAGGCCACTAATGGGGCGCAAAGCAACTAGCGCCGCTCACGAAATTAACTAGACATTTTGCGGCCACGCTAAACACTACCGCCACGATCTCCTGCGCCGGCAGATCGTGACGTCAGTCAAGTGTGCAACACCCCGGTAGTGCCCTGGACCGGATATTGAGTGGCGCCCCCTGTCTTACTGCCTGCCGCTAGCAACGACAGGTTGAGGGGAGCGTTTTGCAGTCGGGAAGGGGCTGGGGGAGCGCTATTTAAAGGCGACCGCTTCCTGCCTTTTTTTGTTGGTGACATTTTTGCACCACGCTTTCTGAGAGAGAGAGAGAGACACTTCCGGAGAGATTCAATGCTGTGTGAAGGAGTTTTGGGTACTGAGCAGTACTTTGCAGGTTCATTTTGATTTGCCCTTCCTTGTATCAATTTAGAAGAGACTGTGGGGGCTGTACTCTGAGCTCTTTCCCTGGGCCTCTCCATTGTTCTTTCCAGCAGATTTGATGTACAGGTCTCTCCAGGCTGAGATTCAAGGCTGCAATGAGCAGAATGTGGATGGAGAGCAAGATCAACCCTTCCCTTTAAGAACTGGCCAGCACCAATGTGTCTGTGTTCCATTGCTGACTGACATCACATGAGCTTCGCCAGCACTCTGAGGTAGCGCCTCGCTCCTCGGCCTTTGCACCTTAAGAGAGGTGTGTAACACCTGATTTAGCGCTCCAATCACCTCCAGGGGCGATAGAAGCCAAGTTTGCATTTGGAGGCGATAATTAGCGCCAGGCGCTAATCTTTGCGCACGGCCGATAATCGCGCTCCGAACGGGGCGATACTAAATTTTCCCCCCATAGAGTCATAGAATGGTTACAGCACAGAAGAAAGTCATTTGGCCCGTCGAGCCTGTGCCAGCTCTTTTCAAGAGCACTTCAGCTAGTCCCACTCCCCCGCCCTTTCCCCGTAGTCCTGCAATTTGTTTCCCCATCAGGTACTTGTCTAATTCCCTTTTGAAAGCCACGATTGAATCTGCCTCCACCACCCTCTCAGGCAGTGCATTCCAGATGCATTTACTGTGTGTAACAGAATTTACTGCCTAAGAATTGCAATTTTACATTAAAAAAACCCAGGGATGGTAAAAATTAAGGTTTTTGAAAGAAAGGAAGGAAGAACTTACCTTTATTTAGCACCTTTCACGACCCTGGAATGTCCCAAAATATTTCACAGCCAATGAAATACTTTTGAGGTGTAGTCACAGTTGTAATGTTGGAAACATGGCAAACAATTGGGTTTAGGGTTGGTTCTGAATAAGAAATTCATAATGTGCACTTAAATCCTCATGTCCTTCATGATTCAATGATTGACAGGAACTTGTTTTGTTGAATAAAAGTCACGCATAAACATGATGGCGATGGAAATGGAAAAGCGCTGGTGCAACATTAAATCTCAATTTTTATTCCATTTACATGTATGCAATCACGTTTCTGGTGAGTTAACACTGAAAAGGTAGAGAGTAAACGTTCCACTCAACAGCTCACACAGTAGTTCCATTGTTAGCGAGCAGGATTAAAATTGGTGCATTCAATGTGTGGCATCCTGCAGCTGCTGTTAATCCTTGGTCACTGTCAACAGAAATAGTGCAATCGGCTAAATAACTTCCATTACAGGGCTGCGCACTCAGACACAACAGTTACTGAACAAGCTGTGTTATGTGGAGATTATGTATCCTATCAATAAAGGGTCACAGCAGCAAATAAATAATCCACACTAAGAAACATCCATCAGTTTTCAATTTTTTGTTTCTTGTTTGTGCTTGCTACGGTGAGGATACCAGTTTTGGGCAATGGAACTAAGTGTTGTCAAGTGCTCCCGGGTCAGGTACAGCAAAAAGGTCTGCGTTGCTCCAACAATATCACTTAAATCCAACAGCAGAATATCACCCTTTACTGCACTGGTGTGAATTGCAGCCTGAGTGAGATTGTCAATTTGTGGGTGGCTTTGTGCTGTGTCCATTAGGAACTGGGTTAAATCTGCTCACACTCCTTGCAGCCAGCAGATAGATGAGACCTCCATCCCAGTAGTCTGCCCTGAGTTCACAGGTAAGAAGACAGCAAAAAGACTTCCAGTAGTGCTGATTCAACATTTAAGTAATAAAAGAAAGTGTCAGCCGTGGCTCAGTGGGTAGCGCTCTCGTCTCTTGAGCCAGAAGGTTGTGGGTTCAAGTCCCACCCCAGAAACTTGAGCACAAGATCTCGGCTGACACTCCAGTGCAGTGCTGAGGGAGTGCTGCACTGTCGGAGGTGCTGTCTTTCGGATGAGACGTTAAGCTGAGGCTCTGTCTGCCCTCTCAGGTGGACGTAAAAGATCCCATGGCACTATTCGAAGAAGGGCGGGGGAGTTACCCCTGGGTCCGGGCCAATATTTATCCCTCAACCAACATCACTAAAACAGATTATCTGGTCATTATTGACGTAATAAAACTCACTACGCACTTGGTTTGAGTATAAAGCAAGGCTTTAATCAACTTGTTTCAGAACATGGAGGTCTAGTTGTACTTCACTAGTTCCTTGTCTTACAAAATGTCCCTGGAAAGCTGGGCCGACGCCCGAGTATTTATACTCCTTGGACGGCGCCACCAGCTGGCCGCCCAGCGTTATTTCACAAGTAGTTTCTTGATGAATGATGAGATTTATAACAATTATCACATTGCTGTTTGTGGGAGCTTGCTGTGCGCAAAATGGCTGCCCGTTTCCTACATTACAACAGTGACTACACTCCAAAAGTACTTCATTGGCTGTAAAGCACGTTGGGACATCCTGTGGTCGTAAAAGGCGCTATATAAATGCAAGTCTTTTTAACATTAACTAGCAATTTTTATTCTATTTACATTTATGCAATTTAGCATAATGTCAGATAACAATAACATTAAATAAGTATTAACTATCATTTTATTGACTTATATCCATTATCACTGTAGCTGTTTATTATAGGTACATAATGCCTGATATTAATCTTTGATTACGTACTGAGAATATAATGGCTGTCTGGTGGATATCACATTTATTTTTATAATATATAAAAACGACAGAAAAGGGCAGAAAGGTTAATATCAAATTCTGCAGTATTATATCATTCGCCATTTTGATGGAAATGGCCTTCTTCATCAGAGAACTGGAGTACCTGCTATGCATGACGGCTACCTCTGCACTCCAGGCAGTTACACACATCAGGAGAGTTCACGTAACTTCCGACCAGTTCAAATTCTGATATGGTTCACTACCTTGTCTTGCTATCATTCATTGTTATATTTGCGCAAATTGTTTGTTGCATTTGCGTACATAGCAACAGTGACTACACTTCAAAAAAAGTATTTGGATATAAAGCACTTTGAGGCATCCTGATGACGTGATAAGGCACTATATAAATGCAACTTTTATGCACTTTTGTAAATCTTAAAAAAAACTGACTTGAATGAACATAACCCTTGGCATGTTCAGTGGTGTCACTGAATGAAGGTTATTAGTCATAAATTATAGTAATTTTATGAATCAGTTGCAGGAGTAGTAGGTCAGTTGTCCACTTATTCAAGATACTATTATATTTTATGTAGCGTTATAAACCTGAAACACCTTTTTTTGTTCGATAAGGGTATCAAGGGATATGAAGCTAAGGCAGGTAATTGGAGTTGAAGTACAGACCAGCCTTGATCTAATTGAATGACAGAGCAGGTTCGAGGGGCTGAACGGACTACCCCTGTTCCTATGATCCTATGTTCCTATTAAGATGCAAAAATGGACCAGACAATGTCATCGAGTGTGACAGTGAGGTTACTAAACTGGAGTTACTGCAGGCCTTGTGACAGCCTGTGCAAAATGTTAAAGTAATTACAGAATGTTATGATGTTGAAGTAATTACAAAGTATTGATGATATGAATGCTTAAAGCATGTTATGGTGTAAGTTTCCACAGTGAGGTACCAATGCAATATAATGGCAAAAGTGAAGTTGTTACGAGTTAACATGGTTTAACATCTGAAAAAAGAATTGATAACGGATTGAAACTGATCTGGGTCTCCCCAAACATGTTTCCTACAGAATCCCTAAAATTAGCAGGAAAAATAAACTTTCATTCTCTTGTTTTTCCTCCAACTTTTCCATTCTGCCACCTTCCCTCCTAAAGGCATTATCTTACACTGGGGCTGGTTCCTCAAGCATTGCAGGCCAAATGCCCATTCTTCATACTTTCTATTTTTCCCTCAGTTCCTCTAACTTCTCTTTAGAAGGTGGTGACTCCAAGTTGCAGAATTCCACAGGCTCCAGCAACCATCCAATGCCTAACCTAAGTGCCAATAAGCCTGGATAGAGAGTGCTAGCAGCAGCTTTACCAGAATGATTCTGACCCTGTCCTTACCTAATCTCAACAAATTTGTATTTCCAAAAGGAATTCTGGACAATTTTCATTCCCTCCCTAGAATGAAAAGTCTAACCCAGTGAACCATCTGAGGAGTACCCCTTTAATACCTATTTATTAAAGATAACTGGTCTAAGTAACACATTCATTGAAGGTGCACAGACGTAGTACTGTATTCCTGAAAGGTCAGACTGATCCAGCTACTTTAAACTGATCAGAAATTATTTGCTTACAAGGTAAAATAAACCATAATAAACAATGTCAAACCAATACGTCTCAAATGAAAATACTACTAAAGGAGAGTTGACATTGGAAGAAATGAATGCTTTCTTAAATACTGGCTGTCACAGTTCTGGCTCCTAGCCATCAGAGTAAGATTGCAAACTCTACTTCTTTCTGCTTGAGAGAACTAGTGCAGATATAAAGACCTGCCTGTTGAATAAACTGCACCTAATTTACTCTCCTGTCCTCCAACAATTTTTGTTGCCATCGAAACCAGGATGATGGTGCCAGTGACTGGGGCCTCTTCCCCACTTACAGTCCCCAGTGACAGTATGAGGAACTGCCAGCTCAGGTACTGGGTGAACAGATGCAATGCAGAACTAACCCTGCTTCATTAATGTGCATTAGTCCAAGCTTCAGGAGGGAACTGCAGCAACATGGCAGCAGGATGAGAGTGGAATTTCCTGCAACAACCATCATTATGGTCGCTCTTGGACAGTGATGATTTGAAAAGCAACTTTTGATTCTTAGCATGAAGATAAATGGTAAATGAAGCAATTAATAGAAATGTGTTAAACTCAATACATAATTAGTATTCATCTTTCAATGTTTGTTCTCTATAAATGATAACAAAATGAAGAGCAATCAGTACAGCAATGTTATTGTGAAGATATTTTATTAATGTGGCTAACCAAATGTTTTATCACTTTGTATTGTTTCATGTCAAATCTGAACACCAGTCCCTGAGGTTTTATTTTGGAGTACTGGTATTGATGTAGATGTCTGTGTGTGAAGGTAGAGCGTGGTCAATACAACATAATATATTGACAATTCACATCAGGAGATGCCAGTTTTATGCACGGTGTTGTACACAATGTCTTTCATTTAATTTGGATATAAATTACGTTTACACATTATCATTTAATCCCACCTCCACTGGCCCATCAGAGTGACCCTGTCTCTTAACTAACATGGACATGAAACACGGAGTGAGTTTAACATTAATGAAAAACTCCCTCACATCTCATTAGGAGAAGATGCAGGGCCTTGTTTAATGAATAATTAAAGTTCCCCATTGGTTTGTGGTAGTTAAAAATTAATTGCATTCATCCCTTCTTGTCATTTGTACCTGATAGAACATCACATTTATTGATCAAAGATGTGCACTGTCATAATTTATCTTTGTTCAGCATTTTGGATGAGGAGCAGTTTGTCTTAATCACACAACTCAATGTTTCTTTTAATTTTTTGAAGAATACTACTGCTTCAAGGTCTAAGACCTACTATTTTGGTGTTTTTTAAGACTATTTGAAAATACTCCTCTGAAATCCAGTGGAAGCAGAGAGATACGACAATCTCATCAGTAGAGAGATTTCTCATTGATCACTGCTGTATTCCACTTATATCCGACAGTCGGCGAGTGGCCAAATAACTCACAAGCATTGCATCCATGAAACTCCTCAGTATGTGTTCTTTAAGTAAGATATTAATTGTGGTGTATGTGCCTTTAAGAGCAATTATGGTGTATGTGCCTTTAAGAGCCCAGGTGTGCGTAATGCCGGTAATTGCCACTTGGGCTATATAAGCCTGTGTATTGTGTATATCCTTTAGAAAACCCCCCCCCAGACTTGCTTAGTAAATACCTATGAACCAACTCCTGTCTTCAGTGTCTTTATCTACACACGGACACTACAGTGGCGACGAAGTGGAAACGGACTTACCTGCAATTCGGCAGCACCTCAAGGACATCGATTCCTCCAGCGTCCAGAAGACTCAAGGAAGTAAGAGAAACTGTGGTTTCACCAGCTGGCCAAGCTGGTGACAGGTACTACGCTAATCCTTCCTGGGCGTCAGGCTGGAGCTCCATCGGCGGGCTCTACAGCTGAGACAGGCAGCAAAATCGGAGGCAAGCAATAACGGACTGGGAGGGTGCACTCGAGAGACGGCCGGCGCGGCGAGCAGTTCAGCGTTTAGACCTCCGTCGGGAACAAGTCTCCAACAGTGAATAAACGTAAACCACAGTAAAACAGCGTTGTTATCGGTAGCAGCGGCGGGAAAGCGCGGGAAGCGCCATATCGTTGCTACAGAGAAAAAAAAAGTGCGGAAAGCGCCATATCTTTTCTGAAATGCCTAAATCTGGTAATATTGAGGCTTTTGATGGCGAAATAGAAGATTGGACCACATACGTGGAAAGAGTAGAGGTTTATTGCACTGCAAATGGAATAACAGATGAAAAAAAAGCTTCAGTACTTCTGAACTTAATGGGCGCGAAGACATACGGGCTGTTACGAAATTTAATCACTCCAGCCAAACCAAAGGACAAGACTTTTAAAGAAATTGTTGATACCCTGCAGGAGCATTTAAACCCAACACCGCTGCTGATAGCGGAACGATTCAAGTTCTTCAAGAGAAATCAACACAAGAATGAAAGTAACGCTGATTACCTAACCGAATTAAGAAAGCTATCAAAGTACTGCCAATTCGGAGCAGGACTATCGGATTATCTTCGAGACAAATTTGTTTGCGGTCTCTTAAGTGAAGGAACACAAAAAAGACTGCTTTCTGAAAAAGATTTAACATTGGACAAAGCTTTCAGTATGGCTGTATCATACGAAGCAGCAGCAAAAGGAGCTGCAGAGATACAACAAGAGACACAGGACTTTGGCACCCATAAAATGACACAGGAGTTCGGAAGATGTTATCGCTGCGGCAGATCCACCCATAACCAGAGGGACTGCTGGTTCAAGGACAAAGCATGCAGGCAATGTGGTAAGATTGGACACATTGCACGGGTATGCCAATCTGGACAAAATAAATCCACTGACAGAAAACAAAAAATCAATAAAGAAAAGTACAGGAAGGTACAAATGATGGCGGACAGTAGCTCCGAAGACCAGAATAGCGATAGCGACTCCGGAAACAAGAGACTAAGCTGTCTCAAATTACATAATGTACTTGCCAAAGAGGATTACCAAACCATTTGGGTTACCCTCACAATAGCAGGGTCCCCAGTTAAAATGGAGCTAGATACAGGATCAGCTCTAACCGTAATAAATCGACGAGATTACGAGAGGCTATTTTCGCATATACCTCTAAAAGACACATCCATTATCTTAAAAACATATACGGGGCAGAAAGTCTACCCCAAAGGAAAAATAAGGGTGCCTGTGGTACACAACGGCAAAGAAATACAAAAGTTGTATTTATACATTCTACAAGATGGTGGTCCATCGTTGTTGGGACGTGAATGGATAAGGGAGATATGTTTAGACTGGCACTCCATTCAGGCACTGACGGTGACCAGTAAGGAAAAAAACAATGATGACATCATACCTGAACGATTAAAAGACATCTTGGCCAACGCCAAAGAAGTGTTTCAAGAGAAACTAGGAACCTTGAAAGGCATCACCGCCTCAATAAAAGTGGAAGATACAGCAATTCCAAAATTTTTTAAGGCAAGACTGGTGCCATACGCAATACGTCCGGCAGTCGAGGCAGAGCTGAAGAATTTGGAAAAGGCAGGCGTATTATCCAAAATAGATTGGAGCGAATGGGCAACACCCATCGTTCCAGTCATGAAAAAAACATTGAAAAATAACTCTGAGGAACAGAAAAAAATTCGCATCTGTGGGGACTTTAAGGTGACTGTAAACCCGGTCCTTCACACGGTACAGTATCCTCTTCCGAGGATAGAAGATATTTTCGCCTCACTATCCGGAGGGAAACGTTTCACAAAAATTGACTTGGCACAGGCATATCTACAGATGGAGGTTGAGGAGACCTCTAAAAAGTATCTCACAATAAACACACACAAAGGCCTGTACCAGTACAATTGACTGGTTTTTGGAATAGCATCAGCTCCAGCTATCTGGCAAAGAGCTATGGAGCAAGTCCTGCAAGGGATTCCGGGGACTCAATGCTACCTAGACGACATCCTTATAACAGGAGAAAACGACAACGAGCACCTTGCCAATTTGGAGCAGGTGCTCACTAGGCTGAAAGAACGGGGCCTACGAGCAAATCACCCCAAGTGCGAATTTTTCCAAAATCAGATATCATATTGTGGCCACATAATTAATAAGGAAGGGTTGCATAAGTCACCTGAAAAAATTGAAGCAGTTATAAAAGCCCCAGCACCTGAAAATGTTTCACAATTAAGGTCATTCCTGGGATTAATAAATTACTATCATAAATTTTTACCGAACTTATCAACTATTCTACACCCTCTTAATGATCTTCTACAGACAGGAGTGATTTGGAAATGGAACGAAGACTGTAAACGTGCCTTCCATAAATGTAAAGACTTAATCACATCCGAGAAAATTTTGGCTCATTACAACCCATCACTACCAATCAGACTGGCGTGCGATGCATCCCCTTACGGCATAGGAGCGGTATTGTCCCATAGATTCCCTGATGGCTCGGAACGGCCGATAGCTTTTGCGTCACGCTCATTGAACTCAGCTGAGCGTAACTATGCCCAGATAGACAGGGAAGCACTCAGCCTGGTATGGGGAGTGAAGAAATTCAACCATTACCTACACGGACAAAAATTTACCTTGCTGACTGACCATCAACCCCTCATCTCCATATTCAACCCTAAAAAAGGTGACCCCATTATGACGGCACAAAGACTACAGAGGTGGTCCCTTTTTCTAGGAGCACACCAATACAACATTGAATACAAAGGGTCAAAACAGCATGGGAATGCTGACGGTTTATCACGCCTACCGTTGCGAACGATAGAAGAGGCACCTACAGTAGACCCAGTAGAGATATTCCACTCTACCATAGTGGAATGTCTACCGGTGACAAATTCTGCCATTGAAAGGGAGACAAGAAATGACCCTACTCTCTCACGGGTCTACGATTTAACAGTGAAGGGATGGCCAGCACATGGCGAACCACTGTTGCCAGCATTCTCGCAAAGAAGAGAACAGCTGTCAGTGTGCCGAGGAACCTTGATGTATGGATCCAGAGTGGTGATTCCACCCAAACTCCAGGATAAAGTGCTAAAGGAGCTTCACGAGGGGCATCTGGGTGGAGTGAAAATGAAGAACCTAGCTAGGGCGTTTGTATGGTGGCCAGGTATCGATGGAGACATCGAAGACATGACCAAGAGCTGCCTAGGATGCCAGAAGGTCCAAAATGCTCCGCCACAGGCCCCTCTACATCCATGGGAGTGGCCCTCCCTGGCAAAGGGTGCACATCGACTTTGCTGGTCCATTTATGGACTCAATGTTCTTAATCGCAGTTGATGCACACTCCAAGTGGCCGGAGGTAATAAAGATGTCCTCCACCACCACGGAAAAAACCATCACAGTATTAAGGACCATATTTGCCAGGAATGGGCTGCTGGAGCAGATATGTTCTGATAATGGACCGCAATTTGTGTCCGAAGAATTCAGAAAGTTCTTAAAGAACAATGGGGTTAAGCATTACACGTCCGCCCCATACCATCCCGCCACCAATGGATTGGCTGAAAGGTTTGTCCAGACCTTCAAGAAGGCCATCAAGGCCATGGGTAATGAAGACATAAAACTTCAGCACAAGGTGGATAACTTCTTATTTGCATATAGGAATGCAACGCATATGGTTACTAACCAAACTCCCGCCATGATGTTCTACAATAGAAACCTAAGATGCCGGCTGGATTTGGTCAAGCCCAACATCCGAAGGGACGTGGAGAACCGGCAGTTTCAGGGCATGAATGAAAGGCCAACTAGGGTCTTCCAGATAGGCCAACCGGTTTTGGCCCGGGACTACCGTACCGAGAAATGGCAGCCTGGAACTATCTGCACACGATTAGGACCGCTGATGTATACCGTGGACATCGGAGACAGCATAATAAGGCGCCATGCTGACCAAATCATCAAGTCATCCGAAAAGGGACAACCTACACCACCACTCTATACATCTAACGATGAAGTAGAGATACCCATATCTACCTCCGATCCGGTGATACTGGAGCCCGATGAACCCGACACTGGCCTTCAAGCCGAATCAGCCTTGCCAGAAGAACCTACTACACCACCAGAAACTACTACACCCCCGAGGCGTTATCCGGACCGAGTCAGGAAGCCTCCTGAGAGACTAACTTATAATTAATTAATACAGCAATGTATATTATTTTGCATATAACATGTAATTAATAATTACTTAAAATATGATGTGCTAGTTAGCTAGAAGGGGAGGAATTGTGGTGTATGTGCCTTTAAGAGCAATTATGGTGTATGTGCCTTTAAGAGCCCAGGTGTGCGTAATGCCGGTAATTGCCACTTGGGCTATATAAGCCTGTGTATTGTGTATATCCTTTAGAAACCCCCCCCCCCAGACTTGCTTAGTAAATACCTATGAACCAACTCCTGTCTTCAGTGTCTTTATCTACACACGGACACTACATTAACATTTTTGCAAATTAAAACAAGACGTATTTTAAAGGTTTAACACCCATATTTTATCTGGTGGTTGTTATGGGTGAACAGTTTCAGTTCTCAGTGCTATCATGCCATCTTTAGTGATGTCATTCCGAAGTGACACACTGCTGGTGTATACGTTACATATAAGTTAAAGAGTACACTGTTACTCTGCAAATGTACACTTTACATATAGGTTTACACAGTATGCACTGTTACATTGCTGGTGTACACTTTACATAAAGAATACACAGAATGCGCCATTATGTTGTTGTATACATTTGGAAAGCATAAGTTCATTAAAAAGAGTCAGCATGGTTTTGTGAAAAGTAGGTCATGTCCAACACATTTAATAGCGTTCTTCGATGGAGTCACTGAGCCGGTAGATAGATGAAGTTCAATGGATATTCTATACAAGAGCCTATTAGCTAAAATGATGATGCAGTAGCTCAAAGGGAACCTCACAACACAAATAGGAAATTATTTGGGAGGGAGGAGGCAAAATGTTGGGATAAAAAGGACATTTTTGGATTGGTGAGCAAGAACAAGTAGTGTCCCCCAAGGATCTATACTAGGTCCCCAGTTTTTCATTCTATATATAAATAATCTGGATTTTGGAATAGAGGGAAGTATATCGAAGTTTGCAGATGATACTAAATTAGCAGGTATAGTTAATTGCGAAGAAACAAACAGAAAATTGGTAAAGGACATTGATAGATTAAGCAGTTTTAAAGTGTGAGGTAATCAACTGGACGCAAGAATGGCAGATGGGAATAGAATCTAGATGCACTAGGAATGTAGATGAATGGAGGGATCCAGGTAATTAAGTCATTAAAAGGTTCAAAAAGTGATCAAGATGTATGACATATAAATACAGTTTACAGATTACTGGTCCAATCTTATTTGTAGTGCTGTACTATTTTCAATTTTGATCAATCCAATTAGACCTTGGAGGGAGTTTAGCAACAATTCAACAGGATGATACCTGGATTGAAGAGACTTACATAGAATTACACAGAACATACAGCACAGAAACTGGCCATTCGGCCCAACTGGTCTATGCTGGCGTTTATGCTCTACACGAGCCTCCTTCCGCTCCTCTTAATCTCACCCTATCAACATATCCTTCTATTCCTTTCTCCCTCATGTGTTGATCTAGCTTCCGCTTAAATGCATCTATGCCATTCACCTCAACTGCTCCTTGTGGTTGTGGGTTCCACATTCTAATCACTCTTCGGGTAAAGATGACTTAGCTATAAGAAACAGGAGCAGGAGTAGGCCAGTCAGCCCCTCGAGCCTGCTCTGCCATTCAATAAGATCATGGCTGATCCAACCTTGTCCTCAACACCACTTTCCCGCTCTCTCCCCATACCCCGTGATTCCCTTGTAGTTCAAATGTCTGTCAATCTCCGCCTTGAATATATTCAGTAACTCCGCCTCCACAGCGCTCCTGGGTAGAGAATTCCAAAGATTCAGATGACACAAAGCTGGGTGGACATGTGTGCTGTGAGGAGGATGCCAAGAAACTTCAGGATGATTTGGACAGGTTGGGTGATTGGGCAGAAGCCTGGCAGATGCAATATAATGTGGATAAATGCAAGGTTATCCACTTTGGTGTCAAAAACAGGAAAGCAGATTATTATCTGAATGGCAATAGATTGGGAGAAGGGGAAGTGCAACGAGACCTGGGTGTCCTTGTGCACCAGTCGCTGAAGGTAAGCATGCAGGTGCAGCAGGCGGTTAAGAAGGCAAATGGTATGTTGGCCTTCGTAGCGAGAGTGTTTGAGTACAGGAACAAGGATGTCTTGCTGCAGTTGTACAGGGCCTTGGTGAGACCACACCTTGAGTATTGTGTGCAGTTTTGGTCGCCTTATCTGAGGAAGGATGTTCTTGCCATGGAGGGAGATCAGCCAAGATTCACCAGACTAATACCTGGGATGGCAGGAATGACGTATGAGGAGAGATTGGGTCGATTGGGCTTATACTCCTGGAGTTTAGAAGAATGAGAGGGGATCTCATTGAAACATAAAATTCTGACAGGACTGGACAGACTAGATGCAGGAAGGATGTTCCCGATGGTCGGGGAGTCCAGAACCAGGGGTCACAGTCTAAGGATAAGGGGTAAGCCATTTAGGACAGAAATGAGGAGGAATTTCTTCACCCAGAGAGTGGTGAACCTGTGGAATTCTCTACCACAGAAGGCAGTAGAGGCCAATACATTAAATATATTCAAGAAGGAGTTGGATATATTTCTTAAAGCTAAAGGGATCAAGGGATATGGGGAGAAAGCAGGGACAGGGTACTGAATTTGGATGATCAGCCATGATCGCATTGAATGGCGGAGCAGGCTCGAGGGGCCGAATGGCCTACTCCTGCTCCTATCTTCTATGTTTCTATGTTTCTATGTTTCACGACCCTCTGAGAGAAGAAATTCCTCCTCATCTCCATCTTAAATGGGCGACCCCTTATTCTGAAACTATGCCCCCTAGTTCTAGATACTCCCACTAGGGGAAACATCCTCTCAGCATCCACCCTGTCAATCCCCCACAGAATCTTATATGTTTCAATAAGATCACCTCTCATTCTTCTAAACTCTAGTGACTTTAGGCCCAACCTGCTCAACCTTTCATCATACATCAACCCCTTCATCCCAGGAATCAACCTAGTGAACCTTCTCTGTACTGCCTCCAATGCAAGTATATCCTTCCTTAAATATGGAGACCACAATACTCCAGGTGCGGTCTCACCAGCGCCCTGTAAAGTTACATGAAAACTTCCCTACTTTTATACTCCATACCTCTTGCAATAAAGGCCAACATTCCATTAGCCTTCCTAATTACTTGCTGTACCTGCATGCTAAGTTTTTGTGTTTCATGTACTAGGACCCCCAGATCCCTTTGTACCGCAGCATTTTGGAGTCTCACTCCATTATAATAATAATTTGCGTTTTCATTCTTCCTTCCAAAGTGGATAACCTCACATTTTCCCACATTGTACTCCATCTGCCAAATTTTTGCCCACTCACTTAGGCCTAGAAATTCACTGGCCTTAGCGCCGCTTTTGAGGCGCTAGAGGGCCTAGCGGCGAAGTTATGGCCAGTTTTGAAATTGACAGGGGCCCTAAGTCGGCGTTAGGCCGGTAGCGCTGCGCTGGCACCGATGACGTCATCGGTGTGCGCAGCGTCCCGGTTGCCATGGTAACCCGCCCGAACTCGGAAATTGAGTTGCGGCCGCCTCGCCCGTGGCAGCCGCAAGCAACGTTCTGGCAGAGGTGCCTTACAGAACGTTGCGCCGGCGCATTAAAGGCCCCGCGGCGGCCGGCCGCTTTCCCGCCGCCCGCCTGGCCGCAGCTCCCTCCCCGGACTTCCCCCCCCCCCCCCCCCCCGGAACAGAAGCAAGCCCGGCACTTGTCCGAGGTGCCGGGCTCATTTTTAAAAAGATTATCGCGGGCCGCGGCCGGGTGCAGGCAGCTCCTCCTTAAGGGAAGGAGGAGGCCTGCACTTCCCGAACCTGCCGCACCGCAGCGGGCGCCGCAGCGCCGGAATAGCGCCGAAATTCAGCGCATAGCGCCAGTTTTCAGGCGCTAACAGCTTTCAGCAGCGCCGGCAGCCGTTTGGGCGCAGAAGTAGTGAATTTTTGGCCCGCCCAGCGCGACTTAGCTCCGGCACTAACTTCCGGCGCTAAAGCCGTCGCTGCGCCAAAACCCAATTTCTAGGCCTTAATCTATTTATATCCCTTTGCAGACTCTTCATGTCCTCCTCACAACTTGCTTTCCCACCTATCTTTGTATCATCAGCAAAATTTGGCTACAGTACACTCGGTCCCTTCATCCAAGTCATTAATATAGATTGTAAATAGTGGAGGCCCCAGCACTGATCCCTGTGGCACCCCACTAGTTACAAATTGCCAACCGGAAAATGACCCATTTATCCTGCCTCTCTGTTTTCTGTTAATTAGCCAATCCCCTATCCATGTGAAAATATTACTGTATGATGAGAGACAGAATGAACGTTGATTATATTCCTCAGAGATCAATAAGTTAAGGGGTGTTCTGATTGAGGTGTTTAAAATAATGAAGGACAATGTCAATGGGAAAGACTCTTCTCTCCAGTTTGAGAATCCAAAACAAGAAGAGACAATCCTAAGTTAGAGTTAAACCAGTTAAATACAACTCAAAGAACAACTTTCCCACAAAAAAGGGTTGTGGAAAGCTAGATTAGATGGTTCTAGAAGGCCACAGATTCAGACTTGAATGAGATGTTTAATGGGAAATAGATACATTTGTGAGAAGTATGGGTATTAAAGGATATGAAAAAAGGTAGAGGATTGTAATTAAAGTGACAAACTGCCACGACTAAAAAAATGGTGGCACAGGCTCAAAAGGATGAATGGCCTGCTCTTGCTTCTATGTAAAAAGAGGGCATATTTGTATGCTTATTCTGTTGCTGTATTTAAGGTATGTACACTTTATATATAGGACACATGGTATGTGCTCTTGATAGTGTACATTTTATACATATATAAGGTACACAGTACATACCTTTATATTGTCCCCTTGAAGTATTTGACTCCTGCTTTTAAGTGCACTCCCGTATTTATCTTACAATCAACTCCATTTAATGTTGTCTACAATGCAGTGTCTGCAAGTCACCAGATGGGAGTGTTATCATAGGTGTGCTGGATGGATAGCATTGTTTAACAACCGAATTATATTGCATAATATACTGCATGGAGGTATCAGTGTACCACAACAATCAAAGATAAAGTGGATGAGTCTAGTTTTTAGGATACCAAATAACGATCAGCTCCGATGGACGGGCCACATCGTCCGCATGCCCGATACGAGACTCCCAAAACAAGCACTGTACTCGGGGCTCCGACACAGCAAGAGAGCCCCAGGTGGGCAGAGGAAACGCTTCAAGGACACCCTCAAAGCCTCCTTGAAAAAGTGCAACATCCCCACCGACACCTGGGAATCTCTGGCCCAAGACCACACAAAGTGAAGGAGAAGCATCCGGGAAGGCACCGAACACCTCGAGACTATTCGCCGGGAGCAAGCGGAAGCCAAGCGCAGGCAGCGCAAGGAGCGCACGTCAACCCAAGCACCCCACCCACCCGCCCCTTCAACCACCGTCTGCCCCACCTGCGACAAAGACTGTAGGTCCCGCATTGGACTCATCAGTAACCTGAGAACTCATTTTTAATGTGGAAGCAAGTCATCCTCAGTTCCGAGGGACTGCCTAAGAAGAAGACAACAATCAAAGATAAAGTGGATGAGTCTAGTATCTAGGATACCAAATAACAAATTTTAAATATAGATCCTGATTTTTTTTAAAAACGAATTTTCACTTTAATCAGTGATTCAAGGTGCAATTGTACAGTCACTTTCACATCGCTGTGAAGTGCTGTCCACTTTGCAGCAACTTAAAAAGTAACAGTGCAACCCTCATATCAGGTCCTGATCTAACTTTATAGCACAGCACTGCAATATCCCCTCAGGGTGGCTATTACGGGCAGTTTGGACCTGACACAGCATGGGATATAACTCAAGGAGGTCTAAAAAATACTCATGGATCTGTTGGGTCGCTTGGCCGTTTTATAAACTGAGCCAGACTTGTGTGAAATGTTTTGAGACAGTGGATGTTCTCCCCTGCCTCACAAAATATTTCAAACTTACCACGCTGCAAGTGTGCCAACATGCTTTACATGATGGCAGGAATGCGGATTCACAGCCTGCTCTGTAACAGGATGTAAACTGCTCCCTGTAGCTATCGGTCTCAGATCAGTAACATCGTGCAAGTGCAGCCTCAATTACACAGAGCACAACCCAACACAATCCACCTTGGGCTGCCCTAAGTCAGTCAGGCAGCAGGAGGAATGAAATTACCTGTCCACATGTTCTGTCTTTCGAAATTCAGCTTTCGTCTTTTGGATGAAGTGTTAAACCGAGGCGCCGTCTGCTCCCTCAGGTGGAGGTAAAAGATTCCATGGCGCTTTTCGAAGGAGAGCAAGGGAGTTCTCCCCGGTGTCCTGGCCAATATTTATCCCTGGCTGTGTGCAGATTGTCTGCTCCATTTCTTACATTACAACAGGGACTACACTTCAAAAATACTGCATGGGCTGTAAAGCGCTTTGGGACGTCCTGAGGTCGTGAATGGCATTATATAAATGCAAGCCTTTCTTTATTTTCTTTTAAGTCTGCAGGAGGTTTATTTCAACAACTGATACCAGCTGGCGGTAAATCTCACTTCACAACCCCAAGCCGCTTCCAAGAAAAGAGGTGGGGAGTTTTTGCCTGGCAGCCTAAGTTTGGTTGCTGGCAGAGGCCCTGGTTTCTGGCTACACTCATTGGATTCTGAAATTCAGAGCAGCACCCTGCATGCGTAGGCATGAAGGTACTGTGCCATACACTACATACAGACGTGTACATGTGCGGTGTGAACTCCCTATGCAGGGTGGGGGCATCAAGGGAGAAAAGGTGTCAGGAAAGAAAATGCGTCAGGACTCCGGTCACAAGGCCTGTTGTCAGTTTATAGCGCTGTCGAAAGATAAACAACTCTTTCTCCCTCCCCCCACTCCCCCCACACCCCAAGCCAGGCGGTAGGTCCTTTTAATATGCAAATCAGAGTCCTATGATGCAGTTAGACTCCCGATCACCATTTTAGGACACTACCGGGTAGAGTATGTGCGGCACACGCTCCGCCCACTATCAGCTGGCGGTCTGGCCGAGGAGGAGCCGCGCAGGTAAGTTTTAATTTATTTCTGTCGGGTAGGGCGGAGCGGGGTGATCCTCGGACACCACAGGGACAACCTGGGCCGCTGGCGCTCCAGGTCCCCTCACCCTCCTGAGAATGGACCCCCCAAATCAAAATCAAAATATTATATAAAAATAAGGACATAATGTATAACTTTAAAATGAGGACTGATTTACGTCTATATACCTTGGTCCTATTATCCCTTCCCTCTAACTCTGCTTCACCTGAAGAATACACTTTGTCATGGCCCACCAGTAAAGAGGAAAGACAGATTAATGTTACTGCTGTGGGCACTTCATCAGCATCTGTCTTTTCTTTTTACAGAGGCTGGAAGATTTGCAGTGTGTTTTCAGCAGTTGCGATTTTTTCTTTTCATTTCTGCTAGTGTTATCTCTTGATCGTCTATAATGCTACAAACTCACTTTTTTCACTTCTGTCCATGAGCAATGCCACAGTAAAAGTAAGGAGAAAAAAAGTTCTGTGCTTGTTTACTGAAGTTTAAAGTTACTTGGTGAGAGGATTGGTCCATCCCCATTATGTAGGCTTCTTTATAACTAACAATAGTGTCAGCTGTGGCTCAGTGGGTAGCTCCCTCACCTCTGAGTCAAGAAGGTTGTGGGTTCAAATCCCACTCCTGAGATTTGAACACAAAAATCTAGGCTGACACTCCAGTGCAGTACTGAGGGAGTGCTGCACTGTCAGAGGTGCCGTCTTTCAGATGAGACGTTAAACCGAGGCCCCGTCTGCTCACTCAGGTGGACATAAAAGATCCTGTGGCACTATTTCGAAGAAGAGTAGGGGAGTTATCCCCGGTGTCCTGGCCAATATTTATCCCTCAATCAACATCACAAACAGATTATCTGGTTATTATCACATTGCTGTTTGTGGGAGCTTACTTGTGCGCAAAATGGCTGCCACATTTTGTACATTACACCAGTGACTGCAGTCCAAAAAGTACTTAATTGGCTGTAAAGTGTTTTGGGACATCCTGAGGTTGTAAAAGGTGCTACAGTATATAAATGCAAGTCTTTCTTTCTAAGAAACATAGAAGAATAGGAGCAGGAGTAGGCCATTCGGCCCCTCGAGCCTGCTCCGCCATTCAATGCGATCATGGCTGATCATCCAAATTCAGTACCCGGTCCCTGCTTTCTCCCTTGATCCCTTTAGCCTTAAGAAATATATCCAACTCCTTCTTGAATATATTTAATGAATTGGCCTCTACTGCCTTCTGTGGTAGAGAATTCCACAGGTTCACCACTCTCTGGGTGAAGAAATTCCTCCTCATTTCTGTCCTAAATGGCCTACCCTTATCCTTAGACTGTGACCCCTGGTTCTGGACTCCCCGACCATCGGGAACATCCTTCCTGCATCTAGTCTGTCCAGTCCTGTCAGAATTTTATAAGTTTCAATGAGATCCCCTCTCATTCTTCTAAACTCCAGCGAGTACAAGTCCAATCGACCCAATCTCTCCTCATACGTCATTCCTGCCATCCCAGGTATCAGCCTGGTGAATCTTCGCTGAACTCCTTCCGTGGCAAGAACATCCTTCCTCAGATAAGGCGACCAAAACTGCACACAATACTCAAGATGTGGTCTCACCAAGGCCCTGTACAACTGCAGCAAGACATCCTTGTTCCTGTACTCAAACACTCTCGCTACGAAGGCCAACATACCATTTGCCTTCTTAACCGCCTGCTGCACCTGCATGCTTACCTTCAGCGACTGGTGCACAAGGATGTCCAGGTCTCGTTGCACTTCCCCTTCTCCAATCTATTGCCATTCAGATAATAATCTGCCTTCCTGTTTTTGCCACCAAAGTGGATAACCTCACATTTATCCACGTTATATTGCATCTGCCATGCTTCTGCCCAATCACCCAACCTGTCCAAATCATCCTGGAGTTTCTCGGCATCCTCCTCACAGCACACACGCCCACCCAGCTTTGTGTCGTCTGAAAATTTGGAGCTATTACATCTAGTTCCCTTGTCTAGATCATTAACATATATTGTGAATAGCTGGGGTCCAAGGACCGATCCCTGCGGTACCCCACTAGTCACTGCCTGCCACTCGGAAAATGACCCATGTATTCCAACTCTTTGCTTTCTGCCTGCCAACCAGTTCTCTATCCAAGTCAATACCTTGCCCCTAATCCCATGTGCCTTAACTTTACATGCTAGTCTCTTATGCGGGACCTTATCGAAAGCCTTCTGAAAGTCCAAATACACCACATCCACTGGTTCTCCATTATCTATTTTACCAGTTACATCCTCAAAAAATTCCAGTAGATTAGTCAAGCACGATTTACCTTTTGTAAATCCATGTTGACTTTGTCCGATCCTGTCACTGTTTTCCAAGTGCTCTGCTATTACATCTTTTATAATGGACTCTAGCATTTTCCCCACTACCGATGTCAGGCTTACTGGTCTGTAATTCCCTGTTTTCTCTCTACCACCTTTTTTGAATAGTGGGGTAACATTAGCTACCCTCCAATCCATGGGTACTGTTCCAGATTCCATCGAGTGTTGGAAGATGATCAGCAATGCATCTACTATTTCTAGGGCCACTTCCTTAAGTACCCTAGGATGTAGATTATCAGGCCCTGGGGATTTATCGGCCTTCAATCCCATCAATTTCCCTAACACCATTTCCCTACAAATACTGATTTCTTTCAGTTCCCACCTTTCATCAGACCCTATGTTCCCCGACATCTGTGGGAGGTTATTTGTGTCCTCCTTTGTGAAGACAGAACCAAAATATGTATTTAATTGGTCTGCCATTTCCTTGTTCCCCATTACAAATTCCCCTGATTCTGACTGCAAGGGACCTACGCTTGACTTCACCAATCTTTTTCTCTTCACATATCTATAAAAGCTAAGAATCACTGGTTGCCACGTTCATATGGCATTTCTCTGGCTGTTACCTTAATGGGGACATTTACCTGTTTATAAATGTTTTTTTCCTTTGGTTTGATGTAAAACTAGAGCAGCACAGTTGACCAAAAAAGCAACGGGCAAATGGGAAAAAGCAAACTGAATTTATTGCCTTCAGAGTACTGCAGAATATTCTTGAGAGCAATGGATTATGAGTCAGTCTCAACGTTTGTTGCCATTAAACACTAACTTGGGTCATTGAGGAGGTGTACATTGGTTTAAATAATCATTGTGACATCCCCACTGTTACATTGGCAAGCATCTCAGCATCAAATCCACATGAAGCCTACTTCAAGTGGGTCTCATTTATGCCAGTGTGATCTTGTAACTGGAAAATTGAGTGCTTTACAGTGGCAAATAGTCACGTAAAGAAATCAGATCTTTTTCACCAAAACAATGGGACAATAGAACAATGAGATGAGCAGTTGTAGATAGATAGTGGGAAACCAAATGACAGTGAAAGTGAGTTTAAATTTACTTTCAGACGAAGTTGACTCACTTCCAACTTTATATCATAAAGATGAATTTCTAGAAGTTCAACAAGGTTTGACAATGGGCCTTGCTGTAATAGAACAAGTTTGGGCTGATTAATTGCATGAAATGGATAGGCATGGATTATAATGGTGATGTACTTAACATTAACTGATTTTTTTTTGGGGTACCTTTTCTCCATTTAATTGTATCACAACAGAACAAGCTTAGCCAAATTAATCCTGTTATTTGCCTAACCACATTTGACCACATCAGGGATATACTTAAACATTAGCCACATTTCTGGTAACTGCCGTCATTTAGTTGCCTTAAACCTCGGGGCTTTTCATTAAATTAGAAAAATTCCAAACTGTCAAATTAAGTTTAAACAGCAATGGGTTGGCTATAGAGGGGGGCTTGAAATGATAATAAGCATTTTGGAACTGACAGTGGCAATCATGATCTCCAGTTGATGTAAACACGCAATCTTTCACTGTGATATTGGAACATTCTGGAGATAATGAAGTAGCTAAAGCACTCAGGACTTGCTTACCCGTTCCAAGGTTACAGCACTGCGACTCACAACTATGGGATTCCAGGAAGCCTCAATATTCCAAAGTATTGCCTGCAGCTTTGTCATGGATAGGGCAAGCTGGAGCAGCACATGCACTTTTAGGAATTCTGGAACAATAAACCAGCTTCGACTCTAAGATGCTGAGCCCGGAGCAGTAATCAGTGCTCAGCATTTAAAATTACTGCTGTCAGTTTGAGCACAACTGCACCGCTTCCACTACCAGGCAGCTCCACTCAAAAACGAGAAATGATTGGATATTGAGTACAAAATCACCATGCACAGATTTTCTTTTAAACAAAAATTGATTCTCAGTTTAGCCGTGGACGGCCGCACAGCTGGGACTGCTGTTTTCAATAACAGCCGCATGACGGAACATTACAGCAGAGGCCGCCGGACAATAATCCTGACTGAGTTGTCCCCTCCATAGCCCAGCAGTGCAGAGATCAACTGTCGCATCCCAAATACCACCACACCCGAGATCAGCCACCTCAGCCCAGAGCAAACCTGGAACCCCCATGGTGTTGTAGTGTTCAGTGCCACACTGAGCAGTGCCTTGCCCAGCTGAGCCATCGGCGGGGGGGGGGGGGGGGGGACACATTCTTTTCAATCCCTGTTGGGATAACACTTTGGGATACAGTACCTGAGTAGTTTGAGACATGACATGTGGTAAGTGTAGCATGCTTGGGAGGAACAGGTAACTTTGGACCTCTAGTTCGCAAAGCTCTCCAACGCTGGGGTTTTCCTCGTGTCATGTCTGGGTCTGTTGTAGACTAATTGATAGAGATTGATTGCTATGGTTAGTCAACAACTCCGTTATCATTGTATCATGTGACTAACTGGATGGTAGAAGGCGCGCTAGATGGACCTTTGCCTTTTTGTTGTCCGGCCATTCCTATATTCCTATGTTCCTGTCTAATGTGATTCCTTTCCTAAAGATAAATGAGACTCCCATTGATGTAGACACTGTCTCTGGATTGACTTCAGTTCCGTGTGAACTACACTTATACATCACTTCTCATAATGAATCATGTGGTGTTACGATGGCTTGATGTCAAAGTGATGACTACTGTATTTCTTGCTGAGCTTTTCTAAACTGCATCAGTGTAATTGAGATACTGCTGGTCATATTGTATGTTACAATAAAAGCTTACTTTGTTATATCATGAATTTTGGCTTTCAAAATTGTTGCTTGCTTTTGCAATTGCAGGATTAATGTTTGGTAATCCAATAATTCCAAGTTATATATTGTTTCTGGGTGCACAAGTCTAAACAGCACTAGTTGCTACCAGTGCCCTCAGCATCGGTTCAAGTCAATCTATTTAAAGTGGTTCGATTCATATTTGTAACAACTACCTCCATTTGGGTGTTAAAGCCACAGTTTCACCTATGCACAGCATTGCGTCATCTGATGCAGGACTGGATGACTTGCCTCTTAATGAGGATTAATGAAGGATTTGATTGCACAAGAACTGATAATGTGTGACTGGATGACGACTGACACTGGAATAGAAAGGGAGAGATAAAAATACATTAAGATGGATACTGTAAATGTAGCATTTCCCACATTAAAAAAAATCCTTGTAGACTCTGAGCGGAACTGTTTGTTAAATGAATGGTTCAAATTCTATTGAATTGCACCCATTGAGGACTCAGTGGGTGTTGACCCAACTAACTAAAAACAATTCACACTGATCAGGGTGAAGAGGCCTTCCTGCCTGGGCTGGATTTAAATCCAAGTTCCACAGGTGAAAGGATGGCATTCGACCACCTAATGCAAACTCTCAGAAAGAGATGGTCCCATCTGTTCCGGTGGAATTACAAAATAGGTCTTAATCCAGCATCCTAATCCACCCAATTCTGCACACCAAATTCTTGGATAATTGTAGTGTCCGAGGATCAATAATACTCAGACTGCAGGAGAACAACAAAACAGGTATTTACTGAAGAGAGAGTAATTCAAGACTGAAGTACAGAAGCCTGCTATGGCTTTATATACAGGGGTGGTCACTGCCGGTACTGCAGCATAGAATCAGTTCTTCTCTTAAAGGTACATACACAACAATTCCTCCACTTTTAGATAAACAGTACATAACATTCATTTAACAACTAAATAATAACTAATTACAATTACAATTTTCTCGGTACTATATACATCAACTGAAATAATCATTTATAAGTTCAGTCTTTGAGGAGGCTTCCTGATCCTGACTGGATAACGCCTTTCTCGAGTATCCTGTTTTGCGGCAGAGTTGATTCTGGCTCATTGTCATTGGTTGGTTCGTCAGCTTCCAATACCACTGCTTCTCAGGTAGACATAATCTGTACTTTGGGTTGATTACCAGGTGCACCTGCTTGTGGTATGGGTTTGGCTTGTTCCTGTGACTCTAGAATCTGGTCAGCATGGCGTCTCACGATGCTCTCTCCAACGTCCACTGTGTACATTAGTGGTCCCTGCTGTGTGCATATCGTTCCTGGCTGCCATTTTTCTGTTCGGTAGGCTGGATGATATGGGGCAGATGTGTAATGTTTCACCCCATTATTCCTGAGAAACCTCCGGAAATCCTCCGTCACAAACTGTGGCCCATTGTCGGAGCAAATCTGTTCTGGCAAGCCATTCCTGGCGAAGATGGTCTGTAGGACTGCAATAGTTTTCTCCGTGGTGGTGGAGGACATTTTGATGACCTCTGGCCATTTTGAATGGGCGTCCACAGCGATTAGGAACATTGAGTCCATAAATGGACCAGCAAAATCAATGTGTACCCGTTGCCATGGAGATGAGGGCCACTCCCATGGATGTAGCGAGGCCTGTGGTGGAGCGTTTTGGACCTTCTGGCATCCTGTGCATCTCTTGGTCATATCCTCGATTTCTTTATCGATTCCCGGCCACCGCACAAACGCCCTGGCTAGGCTCTTCATTTTTACCCCTCCCAGATGACCCTCATGAAGCTCATTGAGCACTTTATCTCTCAACTTGGGTGGAATTACCACTCGGGATCCACACATCAAGGTCCCCCGGCACACTGACAGCTGTTCTCTCCTTGGCGAGAATGCTGCCAACAGTGAGTCGCCATGTGCTGGCCATCCCTTCACCGTCAAATCATAGACCCGAGAGAGTGTCGGGTCATTTCGGGTTTCCTTCTCTATACTTGAGTTTGTAACAGGTAGACATTCGACTATGGTCGCATGGAATATCTCAACAGGGTCCACTGCAGGTGCTTCCTCTACCGTAGGCAACGGTAGGCGCGACAGCCCATCAGCGTTTCCATGCTGTTTCGTACCCTTGTACTCTATGTCGTACTGATGTGCCCCTAGAAAAAGTGACCATCTTTGCAGCCGTTGTGCCGTCATCACCGGAACGCCCTTCTTTGGGTTAAAAATGGAGACCAGGGGCTGATGATCAGTCAGTAGGGTGAATTTCTGCCCGTGCAGATAGTGATTGAACTTCTTCACCCCCCACACCAGGCTGAGGGCCTCCCTGTCAATCTGGGCGTAGTTACGCTCGGCTGAGGTTAACGAGCGCGACGCAAAGGCTATTGGCCTCTCTGAACCGTCAAGGAATTTGTGTGACAGCACCGCTCCAATGCCGTAGGGAGACGCATCACATGCTAACCGAATCGGTAGTGTTGGACTGTAGTGGGCCAATACTTCTTTTGAAGTGATTAGGCATTTACATTTCTGAAAGGCACGCTTACACTCATCACTCCATTTCCATGTTACTCCAGTTTGCAGTAGGGCGTTCAGTGGGTGCAGAATTGTAGATAAATTCGGCAAGAACTTATGGTAGTAATTCACCAACCCGAGGAACGACCTCAGTTGCGACACATTTTCCGGTGCTGGAGCCTTGACTACAGCCTCAATCTTGTCCGGCGACTTATGCAACCCTTCCTCATCAATCATGTGGCCACAATACGAGGTTTGTCTCCTGAAGAACTCGCATTTGGGGCAGTTGGCTCGTAGCCCATATTCCTGTAATCTCGTGAGCACCTGCTCCAGGTTGGCAAGGTGTTCACTGTCATTTTCGCCCGTAACCAGGATGTCGTTCAAATAAAACTGGGTCCCCGGGATCCCTTGCAGGACTTGTTCCATCGCCCTCTGCCAAATAGCCGGGGCTGATGCTACCCCGAATACCAGTCGATTGTACTGGTAAAGGCCTTTGTGAGTGTTTATCGTGAGGTATTTCCTAGATGCTTCTTCCACCTCCATTTGTAGATACGCTTGGGCCAGATCAATCTTTGTAAAGCGTTTCACTCCAGATAGTGAGGTGAAAATATCTTCTATCCGTGGAAGTGGATATTGTACTGTGTGCAGGACTGGGTTCACAGTTACCTTGAAGTCCCCACAGATGCGAACCTTCTTCGGTTCCCCAGGCGTGCTGCTCAATGTTTTCTTCATTACAGGAACGATGGGTGTGGCCCACTCACTCCAGTCCACCTTGGACAGCACACCCGAACGCTCCAGACTCTCCAGCTCTGCTTCAACAGCTGGGCGGATCGCGTAAGGTACTGGTCTGGCCTTAAAAAATTTGGGGTTTGCATTATCTTCGATTTTTATCGTTGCCGTTACTCCTTTTAGAGTCCCAAGTCCTTGTTGGAACACCTCTTTCGCGTCAGTTAGAATTTTTGACAGTCGTCCAGGTGTGACGTCATCATCCTTTTTATCAGCCACAGTTAGCGCCTGAATGGAATGCCAATCCAATTGTATTTTTCGGATCCATTCATGTCCCAATAGTGGTGGTCCTCCATCCGGTAGTATATATAGATACAGTTTCTGTGTTTCCTTGCCGTTGTATTCAACTGGCACCCTTATTTTTCCTCTGGTGTAGACTTTTTGCCCCGTGTATGTCTTCAATACAATGGACGTGTCCTTCAAGGGTATGTGTGAGAATAGCCGCTCATAGTCTCATCGATTCATGACAGTTAGGGCTGATCCTGTATCCAATTCCATCTTTACTTGGGACCCTGCTATCATGAGGGTGACCCAAATGGTTCGGTGATCCTCCTTTGCGATCACGTTGTGTAACTTTAGACAACTTAGTCTCCTGCTCCCGGAGTCATTATCACTCTCCTGATCTTCCAAACTACTGTCTGTCATTTTTTTTACTTTCTTGTACTTTTCCTTAGTAGTTCTTGTAGTGTTGGTTTTCTTTCCCGACCTGCAGACTCTTGCTATATGTCCCATTTTCCCGTATTGCCTGCATACTTTGTCCTTAAACCAGCAGTCCTTCTGATCATGGGTTGTTCTGCCGCAGCGATAGCACTTTTCTGCTCCATACGCCATTTCGTTAGCGCTGTATTCTTGTGGTTTCTGTTGTATTTCCGCAGCTCCCCGTGCTGCTGCTTCGTAGGATACTGCCACGCTGAAAGCCTGTTCTAGCGTCAGGTCCTTTTCCGAAAGTAGTCGTTTCTGGGTTCCTTCACTCTGGAGCCCGCAGACAAACTTATCCCGTAAGGTGTCTGCCAGTCCTGCTCCGAACTGGCAGTGCTTCGATAACTTGCGTAGTTCCGTAAGATAGTCAGCATTGTTCTCATCTTTGTGCTGGTTTCTTTTATGGAACTTGAATCTTTCTGCTATCAGCAGCGGTGTAGGGTTTAGGTGTTCCTGTAAGATATTAACAATCTCTTCAAAACTTTTCTCCATTGGTTTAGCTGGGGTAATTAAATTCCGCAATAGGCCGTACGTTCTCGCGCCCATCAAATTTAATAATACCGATGCCTTCTTTCCATTGGCCACCTCATTGGCATTGCAGTACACTTCAATTCTTTCCACATACGTGGTCCAGTCTTCTACCTCGTTGTCAAAAGCAGTGATACTGCCACTCTTCGGCATCTTGGGTGATTTAAAATGGCGCCTCCTGCGCTTTTTCTTCTTCCCCAATGTAATAAAATGGCACCTCCCGCGCTTTTCCTTCTTCCCCTTGCTGCCACGCTGCTCCTAGCATTCTACAGGGTAATGGCGGCGACCCGCGGCTTCGGCGCGTCTCACTTTTCCTTCCCCGCGTTCTATCCTCTGCACGCTGCCCTGTTCTTGAGCACCAACCGCGCCCTGTGCGCTCCACCCTCTCTCTCTCTCTTCCTCCCGACGACGCTGCACGGCCCCTTTGCAGAGCTGCTCGATCGAGCCCGAGCCCGCCGCAGTCCAGAAGGGTCAGCGCACTACCTGCTACCAGCACGACTTGCTGGAACACCTCGACTGGGGAGCCAGGCCCAGCTCTCCACAGCCTCCCCTGCAACTCTCCGATGGATCCCTGGGCGGTTGCCCGCGGTCAACGCCCGCCGTCCTGACTTCGACCTCCAAGAAGCTTCTCTTCAGGGAAAAGATCCCCGTGAGGTGATGCAGTACTGCAGGTGAGTTCAAACCTGCCCGTCGCCAGTGTAGTGTCCAAGGATCAATAATACTCAGACTGCAGGAGAACAATAAAACAGGTATTTACTGAACAGAGAGTAATTCAAGACTGAAGTACAGAAGCCTGCTATGGCTTTATATACAGGGGTGGTCACTGCCGGTACTGCAGCATAGAATCAGTTCTTCTCTTAAAGGTACATACACAACAATAATTAGCCATTTACATCGTGTCGCATGGTGGGGGGGGGCGGGGGGGGGGGAGATTTTAATCCTACCCACCTGTTGGAAACCGGGCGGTTGGACAGTTAAACATCTCAAGTCAGCGAGCCGCCGGGAGCTGACTTAGAACATAAGAACATAAGAAATAGGAGCAGGAGTAGGCCAATCGGCCCCTCGAGCCTGCTCCGCCATTCAATAAGATCATGGCTGATCTGATCCTAACCGCCAATCCACTATCACAGAACCATCTCCTGAATCTAACAGAATTAGACACATGAAATAGGAGCAGGATCAGGCTACACGGCCCCTGGGCCCGCTCCGCTACCCACAGGGCCATGACCGATCCGAACCTAGACCCATGTCCAAATTCCTGCCTGCTCCCCGTAACCCTTAATTCCCTTTACTTCTAGGAAACTGTCTATTTCTGTTTTAAATTTATGTAATGATGTAGCTTCTACAGCTTTTTGGGGCAGCATATTCCATGGACCTACCACCCTCTGAGTGAAGTAGTTCCTCCTCATCTCAGTTTTGAAAGAGCAGCCCCTTATTCTAAGACTATGCCCCCTAGTTCTAGTTTCACCCATCATCGGGAACATCCTCCCCGCATCCACCCAATCCAACCCTAAATGGGATTTTTACCACAGGCGGCAAGGACACTCACCCAAAGCAAAGTCCTGTTTATCATACGCATGTTGGATCCTGATGATGTCTTCGGGACCGACTCTCAATTTGTACTAGTAGGCCTGAGCAGGAAATGGTATCGAGTTTCCCGCCAGGCCTACCCAGCGAGATACTGGGTCAGGGTCAGAGGAGGCCCGAAAGGTAAGTTTCAATTAAAAAAATTATTTCCTTGTGGTGCCAAAAGTAGGAGTGCTCCACAGGGCCCCGCAAGGAAATCTTAGGCCTCCCCTGTTGCAATCGCCACTGCACCCCCCCCCCCCAATCACGAGGACCCCCATGGAACAACAGGACAACCTTGGCAGGCGGCCTCCGTGAATTTGCGGCACTTCCTGCTGACTTCCCACTTCAAACTGGTGAGAAGTCGGCTGGTGGCATTTAAATGAGGCCCGGGAGTTAAAATACTTCATTTTTGTAGCAGGGGGTGGGTTTTGTACTGACATCAAAACTCAGCCGCCGAAAACAGAGCCCAGCCACACAAGTTATCTCCCATCAATTGTTCCACAACACATTTTCCCAGCTTGGTGAAATATACATAAGCTGTCTGACAGAACCTGCAATGATAAAATCCATCCAACATTCGGCTAAGCCTGCCTAAAGCTTAACTGCGTTTAAGAGTAATTAATCTGGACATTTTTACGTGGATCAGTCAATCCAGTACAGGTGCAGTTGCGGTTGAATCAGCACTGATATTCAACCAGTTCTCTTTAACTCTCTGTACTCATGTAGAATTTCTGCTACAAAATAATGATATGAAAATAGTGAAAAAAGTGATTTTTCAACTATTTTCTAGCTTCAGTAACTCTTACACTGTTCAGTTTTCAGCAGTAGAAAATGACTTCTGTCAACAGGCTTATGTTATTAGAGTGGCTGTAAAAACTATATAATGGTTGTTTATCAGTTCAAAAGGCACATGGTAGTACATGGGGCAGACTCTTTGGAGCCTGGTCCATTGACCTTCAGTTGATTAGAGGAGCGGGAGATACAGCTGACACCTTCTTAGAGAGTTCATAGGTCATGTAACTCTTTCTTCACCTTTCCGAACTCCAGTGTTTAACCCTTTAGAAACAGCTATAATATTTCTTCCGCAATTTTCTCCCCTTACAAAAACACACAAAGAATTGCGATTCCACAGCTCGTTTTAGGGAATGCTGCACTGTGAATGCAGAGATGTTCCCCCGACGACATGCATTTTTATTTTCTACTTTACAGTTAGTATTAGAAATTAATGTCAAATTGTTATGGAAAACATATGAAACAAAAACATGCTTTTGAAGGTAGACAACCTCATCATTTGAAAGGATCAAAATCTATAAGAAAAATTGCAAAGGAGTGTTGTCCAACACTATAAGAGATTACTTTTTTTTACATTAATGTATTGTACTAATGTAGTTGTGAGCACTGCCTTTTAAACATGTCTTGTGCTCATCTTTATTCAAGGAGTATTCAGTCATTGCTTATAACGTCTTGGAGCCGAACTCCATGAACAGAACTAGTGTCTTACAGACCCTTTGCTTAACTTGTCTCAGAATACCCCTGGGACGTAAAGTAGCCAATCTCCTTGTGTAACAATATTGGCTTTGATTGTTGGCTTCTTTCTTTCAAGTTATGACTAGCACTTTTACTGGCTGGCTAGTTTGTAATCCAAGCAAAACAATATTAAAGCAGCACATTAAAAAAAAATATATATCTGTAACTTGCTTTTATGCCACATAGTTTGCATTTGAAACTATCAAAGTGAAACCATCCTAATGCAAAACCAATCCTGAAGATAATTCAGGCAGTTTTTAAAAAAACCAGCCCATTTCTGCCTATGGTGACAGTACCCTTAAAAGCATTGCACTGTCTGGCTGCTGTCATGTTATCCTGGGGCCACTGTCTATAGATTAAATATTTTGCAACAAAGAGTACATTTCTAGCGCTTATCTATGGAAATACTGTGCATTGTTCATTTATTGATCGTTTTTAAATGCAAACTATTTACTGGCCTGAAGAGAAATGCTTTCCTCTGGTTGCCCTCTTCTTCGCAGGTCAACAGCCAGATTCTCTGACCACTTTAATACAAGGCTCCAAATTACCCACTTGCCTTACTTCCAGCTTTCAGGGTTTGGGCCCGCTTTAGATAAATCCCGATGACGAGAATACAACTCAAAGACCTTTAACTAAAGTGTCAAAACAACATTTGCGTAAATCTAAAATATTTCAGTGGATGACTGGGAAGATGAAGGAATTTAAAAGTGGAAAAACTCTTGGCTTTATCCCCATCCCCCACTTCCCTTTCCGTAAAACCTCTTGTCGGGGAAGGTATGGAAAATCTTACATGGGGCTGCCTCACGTGAACCTGCCTTTGGGGGTGTACAGGCTGATCGTCATTGGCATTGACAGCAGGGAGGGCACAGGAGTGTGCAGCTCAGTTCACCCATCTCCCCAGTGAGTGCTCACAGCTGTACAGGAGAGACGTGGGAGACAGTCACTTACACAAGACAGACAGCTTACGTAAAATATTTTCTACTTAATTATGTTGAAAAGTGCATAAGGATTGTCTGCCTCCTGGCATCGCAGGGTTGTATAGCTTTACCTAAAACAGTGCTTACATGGGGTTTTTTTTCTCTCCGATTTTTGCTATACTTCAGTGTGAGATGTGAGAAAAAGCAACATTAAAAAGAGACACATACATTCAAAACGGAGAGTTAACAAAATCCCATCTTAACCTATCCATCCATAAGCAGCTTGGGTAATTTGTGAAGTAAACAAAAAAAGAAGAAAGAGATGTTTATTAAATGAGCTTGAGTGTGTGCTAGCTGAATCCTGAATTGGGAGATATATATATATATATATATATATATATTGTGATGTGTATATTGTGACATATATATTTATATACATATCACAAAAATCCTATTAAAACACTGAGGGCACCCAGATCCTAATTAGTATTTTACCAAAATGCCCTGGGTCTTCCTGTGCAGCTTTAAGCACCTTCCTGTGTGTTACTGCCTTGTATTGTTAAAAGCAGCATTTAACAATGCAAGGCAGCAGCACACAGGAAGATGCGTGCTGGATCAAGATGCTCTCAGCTCTGCAAATTCACACTGCCTTTAATCCCCAGACGTCATGCTGCTCGCTCGCTCCTCTCTCTCTCTCTCTCTCTCACTTTTTCTGCATAAGCAGAAAGTGATACACGGCCGCATGAAATATGGAAACTTGGCAATTGTGCTTTATTGCAATCAAGCATTTTGTAAGTCACTCTGCATTAATTACGAAACACACATGTTAAAATGTAGATTCAGTTAAGTGCTTGGCACCAGTTAAAACAGTGACAAAGCCTGAAGCACACCTCAGGACACTGATGCTCTCTAGAAGTGGCTGAAAGTGGCAGTAACTCTCTGAATTTGGGCACTGCATTCCTCCTGCATGAGTCCAAACAGTGAGTGTTGCAGGGTATTCAGCCACAAGATGTCCACACATGCACTTTCCAGCAGGGGTAACTCGATCAGGAGTGGGGAGGACTGGCGTTGTTTCCCATTCCCACCCGAAAAGCTCCCAGGCCAGTTGCAGTGCACCCACCACTGACACAACAGATTATGATTTTAAAATTCTCATCCTCGTTTTCAAATCCCTCCATGGCCTCGTCCCCCCTATCTCTGTAATCACCTCCAGCATCACAACCCCCCGAGATATCTGCGCTCCTCTAATTCTGCCCTCTTGAGCATCCCTGATTATAATCGCTCAACCATCGGTGGCCATGCCTTCTCTATCCTAGGTCCCAAGCTCTGGAATACCCTCCCTACACCTCTCCGCCTCACTACCTCTCAAATGGTATGCTGGCCTGCATTACAAGAGTATTTGAGTACAGGAGTAAAGAAGTCTTACTCCAATTATATAGGGCCTTGGTGAGACCACACCTGGAGAACTGTATACAATTTTGATCTCCTTACCTAAGGAAGGATATACTTGTCATAGAGGGAGTGCAACGAAGGTTCATGAGATTGATTCCTGGGATGGTGGGACTGTCGTATGAGAAGAAATTGAGTAAACTAGGCCTGTATTCTCTTGAATTCAGAAGAATGAGAGGGGATCTCATTGAAACATACAAAATTATTACAGGGCTTGATAGGATGGATGCTGGGAGAATGTTTCCCTTGCCTGGGGAGTCTAGAACCAGGGGTCACAGCCTCAGGATAAAGGTAGGCCATTCAGGACTGAGATGAGAAGAAATTTCTTCACACAGAGTGCGGTGAATCTTTGGAATTCTCTACCCCAGAGGGCTGTGGAGGTTCAGTCATTGGGTATATTCAAAACAGAAGTCGATAGATTTCTGACTAGTAAGGGCATCAAGGGATACGGCGATAGGGCCGGTGAATGGTGTTGAGGCAGAAGATCAGCCATGATCTCATTGAATGGTGGAGCAGGCTCGAAGGGCCGAATGACCTACTCCTGCTCCTATTTCTTATGTTCCTCCTTTAAGACGCTCCTGAAAACCTACCTCTTTGACCAAGCTTTTGGTCACCTGCCCTAATTTCTCCTTATGTGGCTCAGAGTCAAATTTTGTTTGATAATCACTCCTGTGAAGCGCCTTGGGATGTTTTACTACATTAAAGGCACTATATAAATACAAGCTGTTGTTGTTGTACATTATCATTTTTATAAAATACTTTATTTTCTTATCATTATTCCCCTGTAGGTTTCCCCCGGTCCTCATGTCATATCCCACATCCACAGAGTGAGGGGGAATTCCTGAGAGACTTCCCACCGGGGCTGACAGATCAGCCATTCTATTTCATTTACTTAATGTAATCTGTGACTGCACAGGAATATCACCAACTTCCATTACATTCCCTAGACTGCTATACAACAGCACTGTTTATCTTTGGCCCAAGAAAGGAACTGTGTCAACAAAAAAATAAGCTGATGGTAGCCATTTACTAATGGAACGTCGGTCATTATTCTAAACTGCGGAGAAGGAAAACCAGAAGTATTTAAACACCATAGTTTGGGAATTTCATATGTCTCCACCCGCTGTCAATTTTGTATTGCAGAATAGTCCAGTGCAAAGTAGGGATCCCTGTCATTCTTAAACACTAAAAAAAAATAACTCCATCCCACCATCTCTTCCTGTCAGTTGCTGCCATCTCACCTAGTTTTCCTATATCACAGTCCTTGTCTCACCCTTTCATGCTGCTGGCAAAGCCTGGCAGTAACAGCAGAAGATAAGCATTGAAGACCAGAAACTCAATCTAAATAATAAGATAAAGAACTGAAGGACAAAATTGAAGTGTACAAGCAGCAAGGTTTGATGGAAGCTATGAACATCTGTAAGTGAAGTTTGAAGCTGCAATGTAAGACGTCAATCCCATATAATAAAACACTGAGCACAAAGAGCAAATATGATCACAAACTGAGAGAGAAGATTGCGTAAATGATAGATAAAAAAGAAAGACCGCGAATGCTGGAAATCCAGAGACTTGAGCATAAAAATCTAAGCTGACACTCCAGTGCAATACCGAGGGAGTGCAGCACTGTCGGAGGTGCTGTCTTTCGGATGAGATGTTAAACCGAGGCCTCGTCTGCTCCCTCAGGTGGGCATAAAAGATCCTATGGCACTATTGCGAAGAAGAGCAGGGCAGTTATCCCCGGAGCCCTGGCCAATATTTATCCCTCAATCAGCATCACTAAAACATATATTATCTGGCACAGGAGACTTTGGTTTATCCGGAGGTTGTATGTCTGGAAACCTCGATCTACCGGCAGAAATCAGGAGCCATTCTGTTAGTTGTTTTTCTTCTCGTGGCTTTTTTTTCCCAACAGTCAGGCTTTGGAAAGTCTCTCTGAAGCTGTTGCTAAGCTACAGAGATGCTTCCAAGGTACGGGCCGACTGTTTGAAGCTGTTGCTTAGCAACAGTGTTTGTTGTCAGATATGGAGATGAAATCTCCGTATGCTTCAACAGTAACTTTGTATGTCCGGCAGTTTTGATAGATCGGCAACAGCTCGGTCCCGTCGGTGCCGGATATAACAAAGTTTCCTGTAGTTATCACATTGCTGTTTGTGGGAGCTTGCTGTGCGCAAATTGGCTACCGTGTTTCTTGCATTGCAACAGTGACTACACTCCAAAAAGTACTTCACATCCGGTGGTCGTGAAAGGCGCTATATAAATGTAAATCTTTCTTTCTAAATCTGTAATTAAAACATAAATTTGCTGGATATGTACAGCAGGTCAGTTAGAAACTGAAAAAGAAGCAATAGGTTCATGTTTTGGATGTAACCCTTCATTAAGATGCTGAACAATTTGCTCTGCATTTCCAACCTTTACTTTGTACGTTATATTCAACAACCATCTGAACCGTGTATTAGGGCCTGTAACACAATTTGAGGATCCTGGTGACTGCTCAAGTTTCACCAACTGGATTTATATCAGCACGATCTGTCCCCTCCCTCACTGGCTTGGAAGATGCTGTTATTTTGCACTTATTTGCATGAGACTGAATGGAAATAAAGCTTCTACCTGCACTGAGCAGTGTGTAGGGTTGCTCTACTTACTGTACAAGAAGCAGCGTGAACATTTAAATCACAAAAAGGGAGACCACATAATGGGAGGGGAATATTACAAAAGTAATGGGATCTCTGCAGGATGTAGGCAAACAAAGACCTAACTGATAGAGAAAAGGATAGAGCACATAGAACATACAAAAGACTAAATCATTGGGTAAATGCAATGATGGGGTCAAGTCACACAGCTCGGTAGTGGCTGCAGTACAATACTGAGCAAAAGAGACCAGTGAGTAAATCCCTGGATTGGTACAATACTGAGCAAAACAGACCAGTGAGTAAATCCCTGGATTGGTACAGTACTGAGCAAAACAGACCAGTGAGTAAATCCCTGGATTGGTACAGTACTGAGCAAAACAGACCAGTGAGTAAATCCCTGGATTGGTACAGTACTGAGCAAAACAGACCAGTGAGTAAATCCCTGGATTGGTACAGTACTGAGCAATGCAGCTGAGTGACTGTGAGCAAATGCACCTCATATATTGAGTTATACTTCTCAGTGGACAAGTGCAGACAGGTCAAGAAGGCTCCAGCAGTCAGGACCAATTCTTGGTCTGTGCTATTCGTTGGAATACTATAATTGGCTTCTGCATTCCTGACCTTAAGAGGGGAAAGCAGCCAGCCAGGATCCCGCTGGAAACACATGCTTCAGACGTCCCCCACAACTGAACTGTTGGCTCTCGCTATCCAGGGTCACATGTGAAAAATACTTGTTTGGATGAGGTATTGGAGGGCCCACTGATCCTTTGGAACTGTATGAGGCCCCACCTTCAGGACATATGGAGGAGAAAACAAGAGTAAATTAAACGGAAAAATGGTCAGCGAGAAATTCAACAGATCCATGTGGAAAAGAACCTCTAAAACGTATTGTGCTCATTGTCCTCCCCTTCCTAAGGCACCTTCCCATGCAAATGCATCCCACCGTCCAGGGCCCCAAACACTCCTTCCAGGTGAAAGTCACTTACTGTACTTCTTTCAATTTAGTATACTGTATTCACTGCTCACGATGCGGTCTCCTTTACATTGGGGAGACCAAATGCAGATTGGGTGACTGCTTTGCTGAACACCTCTGTTCAGTCCACAAGCGTGACCCCGAGCTTCCGGTCGCTTGCCATTTTAATTCTCCGTCCCACTCCCACTCTGACCTCTCTGTCCTTGGCCTCCTCCACTGTTCGAAGTAAGCTCAAGGAACAGAACCTCATCTTTCGATTCGGCACTTTTCAACACCGATTTCAATAAATCAGATCATAACCACTGCTCCCATTTTTCCAGACAGCAGGTGCTGGTAATGGTTTTGCAGTTGCCACTTACACCTCCTCTAGACACACCTCTTGTTTCTTTACTTGCCCCATTACCACACCTTTTGCCTTGCACCATCATCCCTTTTGTCATTTAATCATTCTTGCCTTCCACCCTATCACATACCTACCTTTTTATTCTTTCCCTGCCTCTGTACTTGCTTATAACCTGTTGCATCTCTAACTTATTCCAGTTCTAATGAAAGTTCATCGACCTGAAACGTTCACTGTGTTTCTCTCTCCACTGATGCTGCCTGACCTGTTGAGTGTTCCCAGCATTTTCTGTTCTTATTATCCTAAAGCATTATCTTGGAGTACCCCACACCAGCTTGTTCGAGATTCTTTCAACAGTACTTTTGTTTATAACTGGGTTGGTTTTCATTCAAGCATGTAACCAAACTCCATCAGCACTTCTGCAAGAGGAAGAGTGGGTGAAATAGGTCTTCCGCAGTAACACAAAGCAAGTGATTGTGAATTGGCAGGCCTTAGTCAGCCCGCCTGATTTTCTTTACCATTAACATGGAAGAGAAAATCGAGCAGGGTGTAAAGCAAAAACAACAGCAACTTGTGTTTATATAGCACCTTTAATGTAATAAAATACCCCAAGGTGCTTCACAGGAGCGTTATCAAACAAAATTTGACACCGAGCCACATAAGGATTGTATTGATTTCTTTGTGGGTTCAATGACGAGACATTTATGAAAGAGAATGTCTTTTAATCTAAAGTCTGTTCAACTCTTTTTAACAGCATTACAGGAGACACCATGCTAGTGATCCATCTAAAAGCGAAACTAAAACTAAACTAAACTGCCTGTCTTTCACATGCCCTCTGCTGGTCAGGCATAAGTAATCAATCAGGCAAACATGCTGGTAAGGCATCATAATCAAACAGGCAAATACCATCACTATTTGCTGATATCATTACAAGGATAAATTAGGGTAGGTGACCAAAAGCTTGGTCAAAGAGGTAGGTTTTAAGGAGCGTCTCAAAGGAGGAAAGAGAGGTAGCGAGGCGGAGAGGTTTAGGCAGGGAATTCCAGAGCTTAGGGCCTCGGCAGCGGAAGGCACGGCCACCGGTGGTGGAGCGATTATAATCAGGAATGCTCAAGTGGCCAGAATTAGAGGAGTGTAGATATCTCGGAGGGTTGTGGGGCTGGAGGAAATTACAGAGATAGGGAGGGGGCGAGGCCATGGAGGGATTTGAAAACAGTCTGCCAATTTGCTACAGCCCATTTTACGCTATTGCTGAAGAGCAGTTTCATCCCCAGAATCACTGGGCTAGCCTAAAATGACCTGGAATTAGCGCTAGAAGAATTTTAATCTGGCTGGAAGTACGGCTGTTTGGTTGATCTCAAAATTTCTACACTATTGTATTAAAAAAAAAATTTTTTTTTCTTTTTCTCAAGAAATGGCCCATTGCAGTTCTTGGCAAGCCCCTGGCCATTAGTGCTCCAGATCAATTCATCAGAATTTGTTTTGGCAATGAATTCAGAGATGAAATTCAAGTCGTAGCTTTTCATGCCTGCTTTTATTATGCTGACTAATCTATCAATAGCTGACGTTGCCCACGCCCATGTGCTGCCTGACTGTGTCCACCACATCTTTTTTTTAAAAAGCCTGAAGCTTTCCCTTTGTGCCTTTTCCTCGGCGTCTCCTTTTCTCCTCCATGTCCTCATTCTCCGTGCCACCAAAGGGATCCGGTGCTTCCTTTTTTCAGCTGTGAAAAAGGACGAGTCTGGATGACGGACACCTGCGTGGGCCTAGTCAGTCAGCCAATAGAAGGGGATTTGTATTTGCAGTGAGGCACGTCCTGCTGGCTTTATCTTTTTGGAAAGTTTTCTGTTGCTGTAACGTGTTCCCCCTCGAGCAGCCTGAATGAAAACTAACCAAACATGTTCAGTTAGTGCAGTGACTTTGAGCCTGAACCTGACATTGGAACCTGCATCTTTTGTGGTTCTGTGTCCAGTGACACAACTTTTTATTGTGTTTCATATAATTAAGAATTTTCTTTTTATTTTGAATTTCAATTTTATTATAGATATAAACATCTACATTTTAAGGCAATTTATTAAAAAAAACATTTAATTTTCTGCTGCTTTATGGCGTGTTTGAATCATTTATCTCAGAGAGTTGCCCTGGTTTAAAACTTTAATGTATACCAGGAAACCTCGGGGGTCACGTAAAAGTTTAAATCTATTTACCCACTAATTTGCATATATTTCAAGTTGCCTGCAATATGCAAATGCCGCAGACACGGTGATTTGTGACCAAGTCACGGATGTTTCAATTGGTGGGTGGTGGGGGAGAGGAAAAGTCCTGACTCGCCCACAGCTGCCTGGAAAGGCCTTCCCTAAATTTCAGCCCTCGCATTTCCTGTTCTAGGTCCCACTTTAATGAGAAAACAGGATGGCAGCCAAATACGTAGATTTTTCAAAAGATATTTTGAACAATTTCATTTATTCCCATCTTCCTCCTCAAATATTGTTTTATCAGTATCTGTTTGCTTACTGCTGACTTTGATTGGAACTTTTGATAACGCCTGACTGATAAGAGTTCCTTGGATTCTTAGAAGTGCTTCGTTGCTAATTTTCATTCCCATTTTTCCCAGAAATATTCCCAACTGTCAGCTGTGGCTCAGTGGGTAGCACACTTGCCTCTGAGTCATGAAGGTTGTGGGTTCAAGTCCCACTCCAGGGACTTGAGCACATAAAGCTAGGCTGACACTCCAGTGCAGTGCTGAGGGAGGGCTGCACTGTCGGAGGTGCCGTCTTTTGGATGAGACGTTAAACTAAGGCCCCGTCTGCTCTCTCAGATGGATGTAAAAGATCCCACGGCACTATTTCGAAGAAGAGCAGGGGAGTTATCCCCGGTGTCCTGGCCAATAATTATCCCTCAACCAACATAACAAAAGCAGATTATCTGGACATTATCACATTGCTGTTTGTGGGAGCTTGCTGTGCGCAAATTGGCTGCCGCATTTCCCACATTACAACAGTGACTACACTTCAAAAAGTATTTAATTGACTGTAAAGCACTTTGAGACGTCCGGTGGTCGTGAAAGGCGCTATATAAATGCAAGTCTTACTTTTTTTTTTACCTGTCCAATTATGGAGGCCAAATTCCCTTGGCCGTTCTGTCAGACTTCCATAGGAGTCTGACGGAATGTCTTCGTCAGTTGTTAAATATAAGGTTTTGATTTAATTTACAAGCTGTTGGGAGAGGGACCTCATAAACTTGTCCCACAGCAACATCTACGTTAAATGTTGACATTAAAGCATGTCCAAGAATCGTGACAACAGGAAATTGGACCAAAAATGTGCATATACACATAGAATTACATCGAATTCACAGCACAGAAACAGGCCATTTGTCCCAACTGATCTATACTAGTTTATGCTCCACATGAGCTCCTCCCACTCTACTTCATCTACCCCTAACTGCATATATATTCCTTCTATTCCTTTCTCCTTCATGTACTTATCCAGCTTCCCCTTAAAGGCATCTGTGCTATTCACCTCAACTACTCCCTGTGGTAGCAAGTTCCACATTCCAACCACTCTCTGGGTGAAGAAGTTTCTCCTGTGTGGGTAAGGGAGAGGGTTCTATTCTTTAATGTCTAATCTTATATAATATATCCTGGGACTTTGTGCATTTTTCTAAATTATATTGGTCCTGAATTTGCGATCGGCAGATGCCTCTGATCATCAAAAAAATCTACGCATTTACCTGGTGGTCCGGGAGATACGGAGGCCTCTCCTGGTAGAAATGCGAAGAGGCCCATGTATCCCAGGGGAGCATGCGGTTCGCAAGCGCCCCTGGGATCACATGGGCCAGCCCAACCAATGAAAGAAGGGAATCCCCATTCATGCTTATGCGAGTTCCGCATGTACGGAACCGTCATAAATATGAATGGGGATGACTTAAAAAATATATGAACACATGAAATCAATTTTTTTTAAAATTACATATGTAACATTCATTAATTTTGTTAATATGTTTTAATGGGGCTAAATACAAACTTACCTTATTGGACAGGGTTTTGACTGTTTACGTGATTGATAAATTTTATTTTTCTATTTTGTAGAACTCTTATGCTGGTAAAAGGCGTAAGAATTCCACGGCCTTTCAGCGGGCGGAAGTTAGACAAATAGCGCAACTCTCCACCCGCAGAGGCCCTTTTCCTGGGGATGCGGAGGATCTGTCAAGAAGATTCTTGACGGATCGCATGTAAGTGCAGGGTTCCCAAAATTCCCGCACTCCCCAAATTATGGATCAAGGGGCCCTGTTTGGACAAGTTATTAAAACCAGGGTGCCCAAAATGGCTTCTGCAGCCTCGTGACCAAACCGACAGGATTTTTAAAGCAAGGTTCTGCAGACAAGCAGGCCTGGAGACGAAACTTAAAATGCAGGAATCTGTGAAAAAGGGACTCTCTCTCGAGCCAGCCAGACAAAGTAAACACAGAATATGCATTTATTCGACTTGAAACAAATCAAGCTAGAATGGGCCTAGAATCGAGGCCATTAGGTTTCTGCATATTTAATCGGTAACAGCTCACAGTAGCCATCAAGTCAGGATGGGGACAATTAAGTCTTGTCCATGACAAACAACCAGGACATCGAAGCCATTAGACCCGGAGACAACCACTCCAAAAGTCGTTAAAGTAAATGGTTGTAATCATTTAAACAAGCCCGCCAAAAGTTAAACAATGGACTGACCTGATTTGGCGCGCAGATAAGGAGTTGAAGAACGGGTATAATTGTAGGCCCATCAGTGGTAATCATCGCCCTTCACTTAGCTCTCTGATCTCTTGCTTGTGGCCTCGGCCTGCTGCCGCTCGTACTCGCGCCCTGGCCTCATGGCGGGCTCTCTTCTCGCTCCTTGCGCCGCTCAACAACCAAGGACGCCCATTACACCAGGGCTAAACGCGGGAGGAGAACGAGACCCGAGTTCAAAACCACACAGGACACACAGGCCACAAACGGGCAGACGAGACAAGACGAGACGAAGAAGAAGGTAAACCGATAAAAGCAGAGAAGGGCAGCGAAAGACGCATTGGGAAAAACCAAACGCCTACTTATAAGTTGGCGTTTGGTGAATAAGTTGGCATTGCATGCATGAACAGTGTGAATAAGCAGGCGTTCGAAGAGTGGGTGGCAGCGCCCGTGACGAATAAACTAGCGTTCGAAGCATGGGTACTAAAATCTTTTAGACGATAAAGACCGCCAATCGACTCCGACCGTAACATTACCGCCGACGACCACCCGAGGGAGAAGAAGAAGAAAACCCATCACGAGACGACGACGGTAGCTGAAGAAAAGTGAGGGTGCTTCGCATCAACAACTTCAGCGCCGCGCCCTGAGACCACGTGGCGACGGGGTACCCCAAAGGACAGCGAGAGCAGACCTCAAAACTCATAACCATTTAAGCAACAGGTTTTGGATTGGTGAGCATGAATTCCTGGCCCCTCATAGCTTAACCTAGTTAGGTATAGGGGGTGGGATAAGGATAAGGGGATTGTTTAATGTAGTTGTTTTCCCTCGATGTTCCGTGTGTTCCCCATTCCCATATAAGTGTAATTGTTTATGCCTGTAATTTTCATACCAGTAATTCTCATAAGATTGTTTTATTCTGCTTTTAATAAAATTTTGGTTTTCTTGCACCAAACCACTTGTCTACTCGATTTTCTGTATCGCCGCCTGTACCTAAGTCCGGTGTCTAGAACCCAGGGGTGTGGGAGTGATTCGAACCGCTCAAAGGGGACAGTCACAGGTGAAGCTGGCTGGGCATGACACACCACCCCCTACACGCAAGTGCTGGGTTTCAGTGCATGCGCTTCGCACGCCCAAACCCAGCACTTGCGCGGCCCCTTCGGGCACGTACGCACCTGTAGGGGTCGCAAAATACGGCCCATTATTTTTCTCAATTTCAGTTGGATGAGAAAGATCAAATAATTTCCTCTCGGGTTAACCTTTTGCAAGCTGAAGCCGCTCTGTTTTCTAAGCCAGTGATGTTACGTGGTTCATTGCTGTTGCTACATTGATGACTTCACAGGAGGCTAACGAATGATGTTTTAATAGTTGTGTCTTTGACGTGTGCTCTCTATACTATAAAAAGGACATAGAAGCACTGGAGAAATTTCAAAAACGATTTACAAGGATGGTATCAGAACCGAGAGATTACAGCTATCGATAAAGATTGAACAGGTTGGCGTTTTTTTCTTTAGAAACGAGAAGTCTTAGAGAAGACCCGATGGAGGTCTTTAAAATTATGAATGGGCTGGGCATGGTAGATGTGGAGAGAGTATTTCCACTTTTGGGAGATTCCAAAACTAGGGGCCATAAATACAAGACAGGGACTAATAAATTCAATAGGGAAATAAGGAGAGATTTCTTTACTCAGAAAGTAGTTAGAATGTGGAACTCGCTACCATAGGAAGTGATGATGGCAAATAGCTTAGATGGTTTCAAAAGGAAATTAGGTGAGTACATGAGAGGAAAGGGAATAGAAAGATATGCAGAAAAGCTGAGATGAGGTAGATAGAATGGGAGGAGACCAATGTCCCTGTTAAGCCGCGTAGCCACCTCGAGGTCCCGTGCAGGCTGCTTGCTAGCTTCACAATGCAAAAAACCGCACACGCGCGGAAGTTTGAATGGGCCGCGCAGCCCCTTAAAGGGGCCGCGCACCCAAAAAAATTAAAGGCAACATTGGAGGAGACTCGGGTGGAGTATAAACACCAACACAGACTAGTTGGGCCGAATGGCCTGTTTTTATGGTGTATATTCTATGTAATTCTATGCGTCTGAGTGTCGCACTAATCACACTGCAATCCAGTCAAAATGAATGGGGGTAATTTTGACTTTCAGCGATGGTTTAAAGTGGGTGATATTGAATCTGCAGCCCATTATACACCCCAGCTGATTATCCTTTTCGTTGACTTCATTAGACCTCTGATATCACCTGCTTTGTACTTTTGCCAGAAGTTAAAATTACCCCCAATATGTGTGCATTACATGTATTGGCTATCTTTGAAAATTGTTGATGCAGTTTGCCTACATAACAAGAGTCACGGCAAACTCATCGATTTGTATGTAACATTTCTGAGCGATATGATAAGGTGCTTGTTATGAATTTTGGCCTGCCATAGATATCTTCCTGGGGTCAGTGGTATCTGTTACTCCCATAAGCTGATCCCATGTCCCTTTCATGCCGGAATTGACTTACACTGCCTGGTATATGATAGTATTACCCAGTGAGTCTCCCTTGACATATGCACTGGATAGTGTGTCTTTTGCACATGCTCTCCCATGTGCTTCTCCAATCTTTTCAAAGGTGGACTAAGTTAAAGCTAAGGTAAAGTGAGATAAAAACAGACAATGCTGGAAATACTTAGCAGGTCAGGCAGCGTCTGTGGAGAGAGAAACAGAGTTAACGGGGGAATTTTTTGGGGGGTCAGCGGGCACGTTCGGTGGCGGGTTGGGTGGGAAAATGTTTTTTTTTGACAGCGGGTCGGGACTCTGCTGTCAACCCACCGCCACGTGCCTTTCCCACGTGTCGGGTCTGTTAGTGCTGAACAGACCTGACATGCAGTGGCGGGGAAGGCAATTCAGGTCATTATGACCTTGCTAACAGCCCATTAAGAGGTATTTTAAGCTCACCTTTACATTTTACGAGGTCGCCCACGGGGTCCACACTGCTTGGGGATCACGTCAGGTAAGGAAGTCGGGAGTTGCCTGACCATGGAATCATCTCATTACTTGACAGCTGCAAATATGCTACAAAAGCTCCCATCTCACAGCTGTTCACTTTCCAAGGTCAGAAGCTGTTGCTTACTGCATTTGGAAGACAGATTGAGCTTTATGCAGGTTGCAAGTGTTTGGAGTAAACTCTCTATTCAGTGTCACCGCATTGGAACAACTTCTCTCACCATTGACAGGTCGCTTCTGTCATCTCAGGTTCACCTGCCATCTATTCCATCAGCTTCGGTGCCCTTGAAACTATCTCACCTTGGTCCTCAGAATCCCACCACGATCAGCCCCAACACCAGCAGCACCAACAACAACACCAACCTTCTCCGCAATCACCTGATGCTGCACAGGACAGCGGGCATCAGCACCCGACCACATTGTTGCCCGGGAGGCCAGGGATGGCCTCACCATGGCCAGATTTATTTCACTTGATGCTGTACACCCTGGCTGCCACATGAAGTGCCAGGTTGGTACCATTCCACATCAACACCATAAAGCATCCCTACAATGCCCAAGCCATTTCTTTCCCAATCATCGCCATTGCGGGGGGTACCGTTATGTGTCACCATTCATTACAACTCACTAAGCGCCACTGCCAAAGGTTCACGCACATCTGTCCAAGAACACAAAGTGTTGAAAATAAAGGTTTCAATGTTTAAGACCACATTAACAGAAACTTCACATGAACATTGGCTAAAACACACAAGCGGCTACCCTTGTGTGTTGTTAGTTGGTATGATTGGACTTGGATGAGGGTGAGTGTGAGGGGTGGCTAGCGAGATGGGAAAGTGATAATGTAGATAGAGAGGGATGGGTGGAGGTGCAAGGTAAGTTGGTGTGAGTAAGGATGTGCAGGAGTCGGGTAGGGAAGGCAGAGTGATGGGGATGTGATGAGTGGCACAGCAGGATGAGGTTGAGTGTGGCTTTGTACTAATGTTTCATGATCTACTGAGATCATTGAAAGGTTTGCGCCAATTCAGCCTGGTCCTCCTGATCACATCCCTGCTTGTGTCCTCCTATGCAATGTGCAACCAGGCTGCGTTGATCTCCTGAGGAGGTGTCTTTAGCCCATTGGAAGGGAAGAGAACCTCCCTGTGTGCTGTGATTCCCTCCATAAGCATATGGAGGGAGTCATGGGAGAGCCTGGGTGCAGCCGTGCAACTCTGTGCAGTCATTGTCAGTGTTTGCAGCATCTCAGTGCTGTAGAACACTGACAGCACAACTGTCAAAATCAATTTGCGCGTGGTCCCTTTAAAGCAACCAGCTGATGACGTGTCATAAAATGACGTCATCGGACCTGCTTCCTTCAATTGGCTGGCAAACGCGCTGGGCGGGCTTAACAAGCCCAATCAGGGGGAAATCATTTTGGACAGCGGGCTGGAGCCAACAGCAAGGTCAGGACCCGCCACCAACATCGCCTGCCACAGACCCGCCGATGTAGGGGAAATCGTGGCCAACGTTTCAGGTCGATGACCTTTCATCAGAACTGGTAAAGTGAGGCTCTGTACAAATCATTAAGCGGCTTTATTTCAGATCAAGGTGAATGCTACAGTCATGATCAGATTCACTTACTTCAAATCGTACAACTTATCTTCATGTAACGATACAAACTAAAGAACTTTCCACGCTTCCCCACATCAGTGGGTTGTCTCCCTTGAAGTAAACAGAAAGAGATCTAACTTTCCCCCAGCATTTCTAATCTCTCTGCCTCAGTGAAAGGTCTCACTGCTCTCCTTTAACAAAACCTTACTGCTCGCCTACATCTGAGTCGCTGTTCACCTCCTTCCTGTCCTCACAGGAAGTTGCGGCTTGGTTCCTGGCCCCTCCCCTGATCTGGGGGTTGGTCAGAAGAGCTGCTAATCAAATCCTGTTATTCTTTGAAACTAGCTTCATAGGTGGCTGAACAGAAAGGGACATTTCATCTCCCTATGGTGTGACTGTTTGATTGGGTGAGATCATGACTCCCCTATTGACCCTGGGTAACAGTATCGATGTCTGACTTTAATACACATTCTGCAGATGGCTGCTGTCTGTGGCTTTCCTTTATAAACCTGCGCAAATCCGCTTTGTTTTAAAACCAAAAGTACCTATTTTTCCCCCTACATCCTTTCTGTAGAAAATTGGTTAAAAAGTCTCCAAATATGATAGGGCTCTATAAATTCACACAATTCTTAATTATTTCAGACCTAACGTACAGGAGACAAAATATATATATTGTCAAATATTTCCCCAATTTTTATTGATTGACCTTAAAGTCAACAATGTTTTCCCTTTAAAATAAGAACTTCAGGAGGCAGTAGACATATTTATGTACCGAAGAACGTGAAAGATCACTTGTGACATAAAAAGCTGCAAAGTTTAATTTACTGTCAGATCAACAACAACAACTTGTATTTATATAGCGCCTTTAACGTAGTAAAACGTCCCAAGGCGTTGCACAGGAGTATTGTAAGACAGTAAATTTGACACCGAGCCACATAAGGATAAATTAGGGCTGGTGGCCGAAAGCTTGGTCAAACAGGTAGGTAAATCACAATTACGTGAAACTCAAATTGGAGTTTTTAAATTTACATTAACCCAAAAGTTCACCAGGCCCAGCTGTATGTGCGAATTGGCACCTGTTATGTATCGAGGCACAATGTTACAGCCAGCCAGATGGACAGGACCATTGCAGGACTGATGCCTCTCAGACCCAATAATGATATAAATTTGGAGAAAAATATAAAGATAGTTATAAAATATCTATTTGTTTTCAGGTATCCATTACAATAACTGTTGGGACTATTATACTATTGTACCTTTTGTGCTATGTCTACAACAACCATATTAAATCAGCTGATTGCACCTAGTGCATACACTGGACAATCAGCAATAGAGTATTTAAATATTACTGACATTCATGCTCAACAACCAGTTTATATGCACTCCAGATGTCGTAGGAAATCAGTTACTCCACTTTGATTAGGTGCTCTTATGGTCAACTTACACCATATATTTACATGCACGTCTGATGGAGAAATGATATGTCACCATGAAGGATGTGTTATGTGTCCTGCTCAGGTAAACACACTTTATAACAAGCCCCGTTTCAAAATGACTTCAAATGATCTTCAGAGACAGTTTGTCTCTCGTACAGCTTCAAATGAGAATTCTTGGTGCACAATATTTTTACATATAATTCCGGTTGAAGCACATTAGTCCAGTGAATAGTCTTGTCACATAAATGACCCCGGCTGTCACTATTTATTCATGATGCAATTGTAAGAATACGGATCCGAGCATAATAGTGATGCAGAATTCTTGGTAAACTGGCACTGTAGTTATTCCAGTGCTGGTTTTATCCCGCGCTCTTTCCTCTGAATCTTTCAACCACCCCATGGAATAAAACACGGCATTTTTCAAGCAAAACAGAATTCATTTTGGGCCACACGGGGCCCCTTAGCCTTGGAGGCCCTATGCAGCTGCATGGTTTCAATACTGTTTGGACTGAGCCTGTGTTTATCAGGATTTATCTGAACCTACACAAAACAAACAGAGGAAGGAGAACAGAGTGCACCTCTTTCAACATTCAGCAAATAGGAGCAGGCTCACCTGTCACTAGACAATGGTTAATGTGCCTGCCACAGCCATGCTTTCAACAAAAGAAACTTAGAGTAATGCATTTATTCCATTTCAGACACAGAATGTACACATTAGGAAATTTCATAAATTGTGTTTGCATTCCAGATATTATCATCGTCAATTCGGTTGATCTTTCATCCTATTGTGAAAGATTCACTTCAGTTGTATGCAGTTATTTGTGCAATAGCTCTTCAATGAGAATGTATTTGTAAAGGACAAGAGAAAACGACTCCAGGGTAGAGTTTCCACTTTGGGCGCAATCGGCGATCCGGGGGCAAATAGCACCCAAAATTGCGCTAGCTTTGAGAAGTGTTTTTTTTTTAAGTTTCTGCTCAAACGTATTTGCATATCGCTGACTGTAAAATCTGCCATGAACCAGTGCAGTTGGGCAGTGTTTTAGAATGTAATTTTGAAGAAAAAAAATTCCTTTAAAAAATATTCCGTGATGTATTTAAGAGTGGTAACTTGGTGCAGTTTGATTCATACAGCTGAAAATGGGTTTATCAGGAAGAATCAGAGTGTCGAGTCCACCACCTGTGAGTAACCCGATTATACATAACTGAAAATGACGAGCTATACAGAACCATTTGCTAGTTACATTGGTGTACAGTAGTCAGTTTCTTAGATAATTAAAAAAGATATTATATTCAAAAGCTTCTAAAATACGCCTATTCGTGTCCTTGCGCCCCAAATAACCAGCTTCATTTGAAGAACCTCCTCGAAGGCCCGCAAACGGGTGCAATTAGTGGAAACTCACAATGGTGATTAATTCGGTCTGGGGGCGTGGCCAGTTTTGTGGGCGGTGCTGGCTTCGAGCACGATGTTTTTTAAAACTAGCGCAAAAGATGACGGAAATTCAATTTGCGCCGGATGTAGTTTGCGTTTGAAATTCCACGATCTTTTGCGATGGTTTGGTTGATTTTGGGCAAATTGCGCTTGGAAAAAAAAGTTACAGATCTCCATAACAACAGCAATAGCGTAGCGGCCTCTTCCTTCACAGGGACACTGGGTGCTGGCGCCAGTTCTGGCCACTTCTGCTCCCATTGGAAGGGTGTTGCCAGGCAAACCTTCTCCCAACGCTGACAGGGTACAATCAACGTTAACCATAGCGCTGCTTGTAGCACAGACCATCCTAAATCTTGGTAAAGGAGATAGTCAGAAATTGTTGTGTATGTACCTTTAAGAGAAGAACTGATTTTATACTGCAGTACCGGCAGTGACCACACCTGTATAAAAAGCCATAGCAGGCTTCTGTACTTCAGTCTTAAGTTTACCCTCTGTTCAGTAAATACCTGTTTTATTGTTCTCCTGCAGTCTGAGTATTATTGATACTCGGACACTACACTGGCGACGAGCAGGTTCGAACTCACCTGCAGTACTGCATCACCTCACGGGGATCTTTCCCTGAGAAGAAGCTTCTTGGAGGTCGAAGTCAGAGCAACGGGCGTCGACCGCGGGCAACCGCCCAAGGATCCATCGGAGTTCGGAGAATTGCAGGAGAGGCTGTGGAGAGCTGGGCTTGGCTCCCCAGTCAAGGTGTTCCAGCAAATCGTGCTGGTAGCAGGTAGTGCGCTGACCCTTCCGGACCGCGGCGGGCTCGAGCTCGATCGAGCGGCTCTGCAAAGGGGCCGTGCAGCGTCGTCAGGAGGAAAAGAGAGAGAGAGAGGGTGGAGCGCACAGGGCGCGGTCGGTGCTCAAGAACCGGGCAGCGTAGAGAAAATAAAATGAGGGGAAGGAAAAGTGAGACGCGCCGAAGCCGCGGTTCGCTGCCATTACCCTGTAGAACGCTAGGAGCAGCGTGGCAGCAAGGGGAAGAAGGAAAAGCGCGGGAGGCGCCATTTTATTCCATTGGGGAAGAAGAAAAAGCGCAGGAGGCGCCATTTTAAATCACCCAAGATGCCGAAGAGTGGCAGTATCACTGCTTTCGACAACGAGGTAGAAGACTGGACCACGTATGTGGAAAGAATTGAAGTGTACTGCAAGGCAAATGAGGTGGCCGATGGAAAGAAGGCGTCGGTATTATTAAATTTGATGGGCGCGAGGACGTACGGCCTATTGCGGAATTTAATTACCCCAGCTAAACCAATGGAGAAAAGTTTTGAAGAGATTGTTAATATCTTACAGGAACACCTAAACCCTACACCGCTGCTGATAGCAGAAAGATTCAAGTTCCATAAAAGAAACCAGCACAAAGATGAGAGCAATGCTGACTATCTTACGGAACTACGCAAGTTATCGAAGCACTGCCAGTTCGGAGCAGGACTGGCAGACACCTTACGGGATAAGTTTGTCTGCGGGCTCCAGAGTGAAGGAACCCAGAAACGACTACTTTCGGAAAAGGACCTGACGCTAGAACAGGCTTTCAGCGTGGCAGTATCCTACGAAGCAGCAGCACGGGGAGCTGCGGAAATACAACAGAAACCACAAGAATACAGCGCTAACGAAATGGCGTATGGAGCAGAAAAGTGCTATCGCTGCGGCAGAACAACCCATGATCAGAAGGACTGCTGGTTTAAGGACAAAGTATGCAGGCAATGTGGGAAAATGGGACACATAGCAAGAGTCTGCAGGTCGGGAAAGAAAACCAACACTACAAGAACTACTAAGGAAAAGTACAAGAAAGTAAAAAAAATGACAGACAGTAGTTCGGAAGATCAGGAGAGTGATAATGACTCCGGGAGCAGGAGACTAAGTTGTCTAAAGTTACACAACGTGATCGCAAAGGAGGATCACCGAACCATTTGGGTCACCCTCATGATAGCAGGGTCCCAAGTAAAGATGGAATTGGATACAGGATCAGCCCTAACTGTCATGAATCGACGAGACTATGAGCGGCTATTCTCACACATACCCTTGAAGGACACATCCATTGTATTGAAGACATACACGGGGCAAAAAGTCTACCCCAGAGGAAAAATAAGGGTGCCAGTTAAATACAACGGCAAGGAAACACAGAAACTGTATCTATATATACTACAAGATGGAGGACCACCATTATTGGGATGTGAATGGATCCGAAAAATACAATTGGATTGGCATTCCATTCAGGCGCTAACTGTGACTGACAAAAAGGATGATGACGTCACACCTGGACGACTGTCAAAAATTCTAACTGACGCGAAACAGATGTTCCAACAAGGACTTGGGACTCTAAAAGGAGTAAAGGCAATGATAAAAATCGAAGATAACGCAAACCCAAAATTTTTTAAGGCCAGACTGGTACCGTACGCGATCCGCCCAGCCATTGAAGCAGAACTGGAGAGTCTGGAGCGTTCGGGTGTGCTGTCCAAGGTGGACTGGAGCGAGTGTGCCACACCCATCATTCCTGTAATGAAGAAATCATTGAGCAGCACGCCTGGGGAGCCGAAGAAGGTTCGCATCTGTGGGGACTTCAAGGTAACTGTGAACCCAGTCCTGCACACAGTGCAATATCCACTTCCACGGATAGAAGATATTTTCGCCTCACTATCTGGAGGGAAACGCTTTACGAAGATTGATCTGGCCCAAGCGTATCTACAAATGGAGGTGGAAGAAGCATCTAGGAAATACCTCACGATAAACACTCACAAAGGCCTTTACCAGTACAATCGACTGGTATTCGGGGTAGCATCAGCCCCGGCTATTTGGCAGAGGGCGATGGAACAAGTCCTGCAAGGGATCCCGGGGACCCAGTGTTATTTGGACGACATCCTGGTTACGGGCGAAAATGACAGTGAACACCTTGCTAACCTGGAGCAGGTGCTCACGAGATTACAGGAATATGGGCTACGAGCCAACCGCCCCAAATGCGAGTTCTTCAGGAGACAAATCTCGTATTGTGGCCACATGATTGATGAGGAAGAGTTGCATAAGTCGCCAGGCAAGATTGAGGCTGTAGTCAAGGCTCCAGCACCGGAAAATGTGTCGCAACTGAGGTCGTTTCTCGTGTTGGTGAACTACTACCATAAGTTCTTGCCGAATTTATCTACAATTCTGCACCCACTGAACGCCCTGCTGCAAACTGGAGTAACATGGAAATGGAGTGATGAGTGTAAGCGTGCCTTTCAGAAATGTAAATGCCTAATCACTTCAAAAGAAGTATTGGCCCACTACAACCCAACACTACCGATTCGGTTGGCATGTGATGCGTCTCCCTACGGCATTGGAGCGGTGCTGTCACACAAATTCCTTGACGGTTCAGAGAGGCCAATAGCCTTTGCGTCGCGCTCGTTAACCTCAGCCAAGCGTAACTACGCCCAGATTGACAGGGAGGCCCTCAGCCTGGTGTGGGGGGTGAAGAAGTTCAATCACTATCTGCACGGGCAGAAATTCACCTTACTGACTGATCATCAGCCCCTGGTCTCCATTTTTAACCCAAAGAAGGGCGTTCCGGTGATGACGACGCAATGGCTGCAAAGATGGTCACTTTTTCTAGGGGCACATCAGTACGACATAGAGTACAAGGGTACGAAACAGCATGGAAATGCTGATGGGCGGTCGCGCCTACCGTTGCCTATGGTAGAGGAAGCACCTGCAGTGGACCCTGTTGAGATATTCCATGCGACCATAGTCGAATGTCTACCTGTTACAAACTCAAGTATAGAGAAGGAAACCCGAAATGACCCGACACTCTCTCGGGTCTATGATTTGACGGTGAAGGGATGGCCAGCACATGGCGACTCACTGTTGCCAGCATTCTCGCCAAGGAGAGAACAGCTGTCAGTGTGCCGGGGGACCTTGATGTGTGGATCCCGAGTGGTAATTCCACCCAAGTTGAGAGATAGAGTGCTCAATGAGCTTCATGAGGGTCATCTGGGAGGGGTAAAAATGAAAAGCCTAGCCAGGGCTATTGTGTGGTGGCCGGGAATCGATAAAGAAATCGAGGATATGACCAAGAGATGCACAGGATGCCAGAAGGTCCAAAACGCTCCACCACAGGCCCCGCTACACCCATGGGAGTGGCCCTCATCTCCATGGCAATGGGTACACATTGATTTTGCTGGTCCATTTATGGACTCAATGTTTCTAATCGCCGTGGATGCCCATTCGAAATGGCCAGCACCACAGAGAAAACTATTGCAGTCCTACGGACCATCTTCGCCAGGAATGGCTTGCCAGAACAGATTTGCTCCGACAATGGGCCACAGTTTGTGTCCGAGGATTTCCGGAGGTTTCTGAGGAATAATGGGGTGAAACATTACACATCTGCCCCATATCATCCAGCCACAAATGGATTGGCTGAGAGGTTTGTTCAGACCTTTAAAAAGGCAATAAAGGCGATGTATAATGACGACATACCACTACAACACAAGGTAGATAATTTTTTGTTTGCTTACCGGAATGCGACACATGCAGTCACCAACCAAGCTCCAGCCATAATGTTCTTCAACCGAAGGCTAAGATGTCGCCTGGATTTGCTCAAACCAAACATAAGACGAGATGTTGAGGATAAGCAATTCCAGCACATCAATGAGAAGCCAACCAGGAGCTTCAAGATAGGGCAACCAGTCTTGGCCCGCGACTACCGAACAGAAAAATGGCAGCCAGGAACGATATGCACACAGCAGGGACCACTAGTGTACACAGTGGACGTTGGAGAGAGCATCGTGAGACGCCATGCTGACCAGATTCTAGAGTCACAGGAAGAAGCCAAACCCATACCACGAGCATGTGCACCTGGTAATGAACCCGAAGTACAGATTGCATCTACCTCAGAAGCAGTGGTAGTGGAAGCTGACGAACCAACCAATGACAAAGAGCCAGAATCGACTCCGCCGCAAGAACAGGATACTCGAGAAAGGCGCTATCCAGTCAGGATCAGGAAGCCTCCTCAAAGACTGAACTTATAAATAATTATTTCAGTTGATGTATATAGTACAGAGAAAATTGTAATTGTAATTAGTTATTATTTCGTTGTTAAATGAATGTTATGTACTGTTTATCTAAAAGGGGAGGAATTGTTGTGTATGTACCTTTAAGAGAAGAACTGATTTTATACTGCAGTACTGGCAGTGACCACACCTGTATAAAAAGCCATAGCAGGCTTCTGTACTTCAGTCTTAAATTTACCCTCTGTTCAGTAAATACCTGTTTTATTGTTCTCCTGCAGTCTGTGTATTATTGATACTTGGACACTACAGAAATTATGGGAGGAAAAGTTGGAACAAATAACAAAATAAAACTTCTTTCAAGAGGAATGAATTTCTTACAAAGAAAAAAACAGCAAAATATTTATTTTAACAGGGTTTACATGCTGAGATAAGTGTTTTATCTTTGTCTTGAGATTCCACTACTGTATATTGCATTGGCAAGGTGAAAGGAGTCAAACTCAAATACATGAGTTCTGAACTGATGACTTATTTCCTCAGGTAGATTGTAATAATTTTAATTGTCATTTGATTTCATAATGGTCTTATTAGGGGGCTAACTTCCTAAGTTGGTACACAGGTTAACTCATCCACATAAAATCCCTATGTATGTTACTTAAATACAGTTATAACCTGTTTAAAATAAATGGGTTAACAACTGCATCAAAATATTGTGCAAAGAAATTTTGCCTCAATGTGCTAATCTGTGCTCTAGCAGAGGAAGTTAAACCTTCAGTTGCTGTGCTCACTCATCCCACACTAAACTCCAAGGTAGTTGCAACCCTTGCAGTACAGACCTAATATTTTCCTTTCTTTTCTGCAATGTTTTCTCAGCATCCACACACTCAATTATATTTCAACACGAACTGCTGTAAGGAAGCTCCATCATCTGACTTCACGATAATCAATCAGAATTCTGCTCTGGAGGCCTATCCCATCAATTACAGTAAGTCCGTACACAAGGAACATGCAACAGCCTGTTCTCTGTTGTCATCGTGCACTGGAATTGGGATGAACAGCGTGAATTGAACCTGCTTGTTTATTCCAGAGAGTTCCAGCATTGACTGAGATAGAAATTGTAATCACAGGTAATGTATCATCCTGGAAATTCTTACACATTATCGTTCACATGCTGGAAATTCTGTTACACTATTCCAAACCACAGAAAGAAAGGTGTTGTGTATCCCATTAAGTTTAACATCCTGCATACAGGTATTTATTGAGTAACAAAGCAATGTGTTGAAAGGAATGCATACGCCATAAAAACCCAGCATGCTGATGGTGCTTTGGCATTCGTCCAGCGCGTGAGGCTTGTTTCATGTTTACTTCATAAACTTCTTTTAATGCTGTATGACCCCTTCGTGATTAATAAAATGTTTAAGAAACTGCTTCAGTTCATAGATGTGATAGTTATTGTGATGAGGTAGTCTTCCTTGCTGCCCGTTGTTTATAAGGGACCATGAGCAAACTAGATGACCAAATCGTTGCCTAATTTTCAAACTGCTGGTTATATGATCTGATGCTGCTGATGTGACTGGGTTCAGCAATTGTTTCAATAGCAAAATACTGCGGATGCTGGAAATCTGAAATAACAACAGAAAATGCTGGAAACACTCAGCAGGTCAGGCAGCACCGAGGAGAGAGAGAGTCAACGTTTCGAGTCGGGGACTCTTCATCAAACAGTGTTTCCAGCATTTTCTGTTGCTATTTCAGCAATTGTTTGGTTGGTGGATGGCTGAACTTTTGCCAAGTCAGCTCTCTTTATACAATGCAGGAGAGCAATTGAAGGTCCTTTGACAGACTAGCACCTCACCTTTAACATACCCTGCAGACTTATATTTCACATGGAACATGATCGTCCAAAAAAAAATATAGCAGTAGGTTTACCTGGCATAATGAGACCACATTTCAAACCCAGCACCTGACAAGACAATAAAATATCACAATAATATCATGACGACACATCAGCTTATCATAAGATGCATCTCATTCTTCGACGTGTCGCTGTGATATATTGTCACTTAGCCAATAACAAACACTACACAAAAAGCATTTGTGTTTTGATTGACTAAGTGGCTGTTGTGTTATAAAGATTGTGTTATAAGGGGAACGAGGGCCCATTAAAGACGGATGCAGGGGAGACTATAATGGATAAAAAATAAAATGGCAGACTTGTTAAATGAATACTTTGTATCCATTTTCACAGTGGAGGAAGAGGACAAAATACCAGCGATGCAAGGGGACCTAAAAGTAAGTCATGGGGAGGAACTTAGTGGAATTAATACAAGTTAAAAATTGGTCATGGAGAAAATAATAAGACTTAATATAGACAAATCTCCAGGACCTGATGGTCTCCACCCCAGGGTAGTAAAAGAAATAGGTGAGGAAATTGCAGGTGCAATACTCATAATTTTCCAAAGCTCTCTGGGTACAGGAATTGTGCCTTTGGATTGAAAAATTGCAAATAGCACTCCAATATTTAAGGGGGGGGAGAGAGAAACCGGTAACTAAACACCTGTCAGTTTAACATCAATTGTGGGGAGGTTACTGGAATCTATCATCAGAGATAAAGTGACTCAACACTTGGACAAGTATGAGCTGATCAGAAAGAATCAGCATGGATTTGTGGTAGGTCATGTCTGACTAATCTAGTTGATGTCTTTGAGGGGGTCATTAGCATGGTGGATGGGAGTGTCTATGGATGTTGTCTATATGGACTGCCATAAAGCAGTTGATAAGGTTTCACACAAGAGATTATTAGCAAAAATGAGAGCACATGGAATTTGAGCTAACCTTGTGATATGGGTTAGAAATTAGTTGGGAGGGAGGTAGGAGACAGAAAGTAAGGATAAAGGATTCATTCGCTGATTGGTGGGACGTGACAAGTGGTGTTCCCCAGGGATCTGTACCAGGGCCTCAGTTTTTCGACAATATATATTAATGTCTTGTATGAAGAAATAGAGGGGGTGAAATTGGGTATCACCCCATTTGGGGCGCTAACTTTTGAAATTTTGAAAATTTAGTGTCAGGCGCTAAGGATTCTGAACTTCTACTAAATTGGGTGTTAGCGCCCCAGGAAGGAAGTGGGCTGCTAAATCAAGCACTAATGACCTCAGTGGAGCACTACAGGGGCGCTACCAGCAGAGCGCTAATGAATTTTAGGTACAATGCATTCAGCAATGATCCTTCACACTGGTTCCTTCCAGCTCTTAAAGGGGAGGTTGCATCATTGTGCAGAGGCTCATTTTCAGCATTGCTGGCTTTGAGGCGACCTGTGAGCAAGTGAATCCCCTGATGGCAGCGGCTGTTCTCACTCCCAGAGAGCGAGCTTGGCGGTTCACTGCCACGGCAAAACTTCTGCCAAATTTAGCGGGAAGCGTCGATATTGCCGCGCCCGGTCGCAAAACCATTTGCGTCCCGGAGACGGTAGCGGGAGGTGCAGAGAGTTGTATATCCAAGTTTGCAGATGACACTAAAGTTAGGAGGTACAGTACGTTGTGTGGATGGGAGGAGGAAATTGCAAAGGTGCATAAACAGACTAAGTGAGTGGGCAAAGCTATGGCAGGTGAAGTTCAATGTGGAGAAGTGTGAGGTCATCCACTTTGGATCTGAGAAAGACATACTTTTCTCCATACTGAAAATTAGTCTACTTTGGACATTTCAGATTTGCATGTGCCTCTGTCTCTTCAAAACTTCTATGATTTAAAATTCTATGAAAAGCAAAAAATTGTCTTAAAGGTGCAGGGATTTTCAGATTCGTAGTGAGGCAAAATGTCATTTTTCTAATGTTAATTTTGATCTAATTTAGACCAACTTGGATTTAGATTATACTGATGGCTGCCTCGAGTCAGTGTGTCGACCGAGACAGATTGAATTACTGGCCCAGCCCATATACTGACTTTTAGATGAATTGGCAGGAGTTTTGCTTCAGGTGCTTATAATACCACTGATGTGAAGTTCCTGCTTTCCAACCAAAAAGAGCTCTGGGCCTTAAACAGTGTAAACACCTGCACCGCTTATACTTCATCAGTTACTGCAATGCTGCTGCAAAATTCTAGCAGAGTAAATTTGCAGCTCAGAATTAGACGGGATATTTAATCTCCATGTAAGGATTGCAGTGCAAAGGAGCTAAGAAGTAATTAATTTAATTAGAATGTAAAGACTGCAAATCAAATTAACTGCAGAAATGTAAACACAGTCATTGAAACTACTCTACATAAATGTGTCAACGTACCTCGATTGACAAAATATACAATGCACGGATTGTGCAGGCTCCATTCCTCGTTTAAAAAAAAGTACGGGTTATTAAGATGAAGACTGACCATAACTATCGGTATAACAGAGTCTGCTACAGTTTAGTAAAAAAAATATTTCACCCAGTCTAGGCTTCTATAAGGAATGCTACTTAGGGAAATTACTGAGAGAACCTTGGTCTCTGGACCTCTACTCCAGCACAAGTAGAGAAAGTTAGCGTCACATTGTTAAAGAGGCAATTGATTTAACCATGGTCCAAACCTGCTGAAATTTTTCAGTGAAAGTTTTGTTCGGCTGCAAATAGGTTTCTCCCCAGAAAAGGGGGAGTAGGACGAATAACAGATTCTGCGTTTGGGCAAATTACTTTTTTTTAAAAACAACCTCTCGGGTCACATTTTCTTTCTTGGTATTCATGCTGTATTAGTGCACAGATTTGGGCAAATGTACCCGGAATATCCTCATCCAAAAACTTCTACTTCATAGTGTGAAATGCATGTGGATACACACTAATTGGCTCACAGGAGAAGCGACCAAAACCATAGAGACGATCTCATGGCCGGAAGTGACCATGGGTCCATCAAGGCAGCCTTCCTGCTGTCCTAGCTGTGGCAACTAATAAGGTATTTCTCTTCAAGATGAAATTCTTGAAGTGATCTAAGTTATATGCTGCTACACCATTCTTGGTAAGGTATTCTAAAATCCAACCATATGGGAAAACAAAGCATATGGGATCTTGGGCTTCATAAATAGAGGTATTGAGTACAAAAGTAGAGAAACAAAAACAGAAAACGCTGGAGACACTCAGCAGGCCAGGCAGCATCCGTGAAGAGAGAAACAGAGTCAACGCTTCAGGTCGACGATCTTGCAGGGCTACGGGGATAGAGCGGGCGAATGGGACTGAGAACCGGCACGGACTCGAATGGCCTCCTTCTGTGCCATTATGACTCTATGGGGGAAGCTTCGGTTGTTTTGGTTGTTTTGCACCTCCCATTAGCGCCATAAGAGGGCGCTAATGGGGGCGCAATGCAACTAGCGCCCGGGTGTGGGGCCACCAACACCTCCCGCGAAATTAAGTGGGAGGCTAGCGGCGGCGCTAACCGTTAGCGCAATGATGTCATCGCCATGTGCAGCGCCCCGCTTGCTCCCCGGCTGCAATCTTCGGTAGCGCCCCCGACTTACCGCCAGACACTATGTCCGACAGGGTCAGAGGGGCCTACCTGCGGCTGGGGCGGCGCTATTTAAAGGCGAGGTGCCGGGCGGCCGTTTTTGTTGCTGGCCACCTGCCAGCAGCTGCCTCCGTTCTCGACTCCGGCCTCCTGACCCGCCCCCCCCCCCACCCCCCCGCGGAGTGCCGGCTGTGCTTCATGAGCACTTCTCGAATGCCGGGCTCTTTTGTCGGCACTCCGATCCCCGGTGGCCCAGCTGGGCCCCGGGTCGCGCTGCGCAAGGCCCCTCCCCTTTAAGAAGGGGAGGAAGGCCTGCAATACCGCGGCGCGACATGCCGCAGCGCCCCAAGAGGGAGGCGGGCGCTTCCAGTAGCGCCCCACTTCCATCTTGGGGGCGCTACCACTCAATTTCGGCCGCGAGGGCGCTATGGCGAAGTTAGCGCCCCAAAGGGGGCGCGACTCAATTTCTCCCACTATGACTCTATGACTATGACTCTGAGTAAAGTATCATTTTCTTATATTCTTCCTGAATCTACCTCAGCTTATAGTCACGTCTTCTTGTTCTGCAGTCTCATGCCAAATCAAATAAATCTTGACAGAACCCCCCGAGTCATTCATTGCCCCACCTCAGTATTCGCTCCAATGAGAAGAATCCCAGATCTTTGAGCCTATCTTCTTTTATACTCCAGACCCCTCACCATTCTAGCAGTTATTCTCAACATTGTTTGCAGCTCACCTAAATCCTTGCTGTCATTCCATAACTGTGCACAATACTCCAGGTGTGGCCTGGGCAATGTTCTATACAGTAGCTGAATAACTTCATTTGATCTACACGCTATACCTCTTTTTTATATAGCCCAACATCCAATTTGCTTTTTTTTTTGACAGCAGCTAGACATTGGCTTGATGTCTTGAGGGATCCAACTACCATGACTCCCAGATCCCTTTCCTGATTCATCTTTGTCAGCATTTTCCATTAATCCTATAATCCCTCTGCTGATTCTGTATCCCTAAATGTGTGACTTTACACTTATCTACATTAAACTGCCATCTGCCAATTGTAGATGCAAATTGAATATTTAAATGAGTTGCAAATATGCACAGAATGGAGTCGGCATAAGGAAGTGTGAAAGCACGCAAAAAAGAAATAACTGCAATGAGAAATTAAAATTCATTCGTTCCATGCAAAGTGAATTTTTTTATGCAGGTGTACAAAAGAGAAAAAAAAGCCACCTTCGGCATCCACTTAAGAAGTGATAGGGTGGGAACTGCTATGGGGCCACGAGTTGAGAGTATGTGATGTGAGTATTTGCTGTAGATTAAGAACCGTGACAGTGGCATTTGACTAAAAATTTGTGTTCTGCAGATTGCTTATCCACTGCCCTGGGCTCAAATTGTCAAGAACATCCCTTTTTCGCCAAAACACACCTGAAAATGGAATTTAACAATGCAAGCTCATCAAAACTGATAGTACAATGAGGCTGAACAGTCTCGATCTAGTTCTTAGTATGTGTGACTCCGCAGCCCAAAATTGCCCATAATTCAGCACTAATTGTCACTAAGTTGACAGTCTCATTTAGAGATGTATGGATGGTTGGTTGGAAGATGAAGCGGAAGTCTCATACTGAGGCAATAACAGGGGCCTTTCTGATGTTGGAGCTCGGGCATATTATCAGATCAGCGTAGATGCAGCTTTACCCAGCATCTACTAATCAATGCTTAAATTGAGCTGGGAGTGCTTTTTCCTGATAGTGATTTTAAAAAAAAACAACATTTTACATCCCTAATACTGATGTCCTTCACAGAAATGTAATGAATATTTCAAAATTATGTTGTTTAAATCAAAGTTTGATAAGACAGCATTTTCCCTACCTTTTACTCATAGTAAAACATGTCTGAAATAATTAAATGAGGCATAAAGCCATATCTGTAGTATGCACAAAAACAACTTAAAACTCTACTTCATTCTTTTTCTTTATATATTTTCCTAATGCTTCCTCATATTTTCCACAGATGTACATTTGAATTGAATGGGCCGCATTCAACGGGAGGGTGGAGGAGAATTCTAGGCTACAGACAGCTAGCAACAAGACAATTTCTTTGATTGGGTTAAATACGCACACAGGGGAAATGAACTGATCATCAACTGACTTTAGTTTGCAATAATGAATGCGGACTTGACAGACCTACTTTTATATTTCCGGGCATGTTACTATGTTTAGTTTGCAGTGTGATGTGGTGAGAAAGGCTCAAACATGTAAGGACTGTTTATTGCATTATTTACATGTGTGCCATATTTTCAGAACTTTCAGATGCAAAGCCAATGAAACGTACTGGTGCCAGGAAGGAACAAATAGTAATCCAATAGGCCTGAAACATTTTGTAGCTCACAAATACAGCCAAGCAGCAAGATTTCATCAAACTTCTGGCACAGAGGCAGAGCCATTGTTTTGATATTTTACCGTTCATGGAATCTCACTGACAGTGAGGTTAGGGATGAAACAAAATACCTTCAATCTTTGCAAGGAGGTTAAAGATTGTTCGTGCCATATCTTATGTTTGCTGGAACTCGGTTCAGTAACACAGAGGTGTTTCCCCTCGCCCTGATTTTCTTCTGCTGGCCATGTACGGCTCAATAGATAGTGGCAGCCCCGCGCTCGCTCGCCTGCCCGCCCGCCCAAGTGGCTATTCTTGGTGTGTATCCAGATAGTGATTGGGGGCTGGATATTTAACCATGGGCGACACACCGGAGCTTAATCCCGTCTTCTACCGACACCCACGCACAGACACTTTCCAGCGGGAGTCGCTGGTCAGTGATCAACAGTGGGAACTCTGACTCTGTTTTATTTTCCTTTCTCAGCCTGATGACACAGCCACCCTGGCAGAGATCAGTGACCTCAGCACATACCACCAACTGTAGCATAGTAGCTTTTGGAGCAGCCAGCTCCATTGTAAATGATTTTATCATATGCTGATACGGTCATACGATAAAGGGCTAACACCACAGTTAAAATAACAGAAAGGAATTTGATACCTGTGCACCAACCATTAGTGTCCACTGTTCGACCTCCCTCGAAGACAGTGGACAGCGCTCAACCGAATCCGCACAGGGCAAGGACGATGCAGCCACCTGCTCCACAAGGCTTTGCATCTGAAAGTTCTGAAAATATGGCACACAAGTAAATAATGTAATAAACAGCCCTTACATGTTTGAGCCTTTCTCACCACATCACACTGCAAACTAAACATAGCAACATGAAGTTCGACTGTGGCCATGAGTCCCAGACCGTGGAACACATCACATCAACCTGCCCACTGAGATCTGTTGCGGGAGGCACCTCATTTCTCCACTCGGCATCTCAGGAGGACATCGAAAGGATAGTCAAACTAGACATCCCATTATAAGCTTTTCCCGTCATTCGAAACAACATCCATTTGTACAGTAACATTGTCAACTGTTTAACAGTAACCTTATAACAGTGTTTGAAAGCACAAGCAGAGTCTAGATAGTGGAGGTAGGTATCTTCTGAATGATTCGGGTCCTTTCTGTTCTGCTAAGCTGGTATAATTTGATTAATGTTGTAGGTGTTTCTTCCTGTAATTGGGTTCGTTCTACTGGTCTTAAGAGTTGAAAAGAAATTGAAAATATTTTTGCTTACTTTCACCTTTTATCCTACCACTCTGAACCAAAAAGTATTTAGATTTCTTAAAGCCAATCTGCATCTAAACACCACAGACAAGAGATAACAAGTTAACTTATAACCATATGATGTACACAGGAGCAAAAGGCCATATTCTATTCTGCTGCTGCACGGCCAGCTCTGCATTGCATACAACATTGACCCAGAAATTCGGGTCGGGGGCTTCCCGCGGGTGCAAGCCCCCGACCTGCACTTACCTAGCGCGCCGGCCGTTGAGCTGTGGGCCCGCGTGGGATTCCGATCCTGGGCCTCCTCCAACTGCCGGCGCGCAGTGCTTGTGTATCCCAGGGGCGCAGTTAGTTCGATGCGTCCCCTGGGATCACGTGGGCCATGGAGAGCCAATGGTAGCAGGGAAATGCCCATTCATAAAATTGACAGGAAGAGCTGTCAAAACTATAAATACTATAAGCCCCAAAACATCACTAAAACGTCAAATATATTTTTAAAAAAGCATCACATTTTAAAAATAACTATTTCTAAAAATAATTTAAATTTTTGAAAAAATTAATTACATTTTCTATCGGGGCTAAAAATAAACTTACCTTTCTTTAAAGTATTTAAAAATAATAAACCTGTGGAAAAAATGTTTTAATTTGAATTAATTCACCACTTACCTTGTTAAAAGCAGGCCTTACACCTGCTTTTTACATCTGTAACTCCTGGAGACTTACCCTCCCGGAGAAAGCTGCAAAAAAAAATGTAAGTTCCATGCGCACGCGCTGCCTCTCCAGTGTACGCGTTCGACCTCTGAACCCCTTCCTTTAAGGGAACGGAAGTTCCGGTTTCCCGCGCATGCGCAGTGCATGCACGAAACCGGCACTTCCATTGGGCCTACGGGTGAGTACCCCATGCGTCCTTACCCGCGGGGTCCCGAATTTCTGGGCCATTGTTTCAAAGCAACCAAACACAACAGAAACACACTGTTACAGCTCAACGCAAGGAACACACATTAAGGTTTCAGCTTTAACCACTCTTTAACCTTAATAAAATGTACTTAGAGTCAGAGTCATAGAGTCGTAATGGCACAGAAGGAGGCCATTCGGTCCATCGAGTCCGTGCCGGCTCTCTGTAGAGCAATCCAGTCAGTCCCATTCCCCCACTCTATCCCCGTAGCCCTGCAAACCCACCTCCCTCAAGTGCCTATCCAGTCTCCCCTCGAAAACATTGAGTGTCTCTGCTTCCACCACTTCCGTCGGCAGCGAATTCCAGGTCATCACCACTCGCTGCGTAAAAAAGTTTCTCCTCACATCCCCCCTGTATCTCTCGCCCAAAACCCCAAATCTGTGTCCCCTAGTCCTTGTATCATCAAGTCGTGGGAACAGCCTTTCCCCGTCTAGCCTATCCAAACCCGTCATAATCTTGTACACCTCCATCAAATCACCCCTCAACCTCCTTTGCTCTAATGAAAACAAATCCAGTTTCTCCAACCTGTCCTTTTAGCTAAGATCCCCCATCCCCGGAACCATTCTGGCAAATCTCCTCTGCACCCTCCCAAGGGCCGTCACATCCTTCCCAAAGTGTGGTGACCAGAACTGGACGCAATACTCCAGTTGTGGCCTAACCAGCGCTTTATAAAGGTTCAGCATAACTTCTCTACTTTTGCACTCAACACCCCTACCCATGAAGCCCAAGATCCCACATGCCCCGCCAACCACTCTCTCAATATGTCCTGTCACCCCCAGGGACCCCTGCACACTAACTCCCAGGTCACTCTGTCCCTGCACACTCTTTAAAACTTCTAAATCTATAAGCAAGAGTATTCTAAACAAGGGGGGGATGAAATAAATGGATATTAATAAAGCTCAGAGTATTAACCCAACCCTACAACAGCATAAATCTATCGGAATGTCTACTGGTAGTCAATGGTCAGAGTGTTACATTTAAAGCAACAAAATACACTGCAATTCTACAAAATGCTCTGGCTTCACCGAGCCACTTTGAAATGTTGAACTATGTGTTTTTACAGAGAGAGCCACCACATTTTCATCATGGTTTGCACTCTGAACATGCAGGTAGCTGACAAACTCAAACTATCACCACCCATGTGTGTTTCATGGGGCTCTGTTATGACTCCTTCATTCTGTCATAAGTGGTTTATCTTGATGCTTTGAAGAAGACAGCTTGCATGGCTGACTGGTATGCAACAATGCGAAGGCATGAAGCTTTGGTTGATGACACTGCCAAAGTGCAGTTCAACTGTTGAAGCATGATACAATAAACCATCTCTGGTCCATTTGAAGTCGCATTTAAAAAAAAAAACTTTTGGAATGCTAAAACTGATTTCAGATGTCTGTAGGGGCACAACAATATAACACATTGTGTGCAGTTTTGGTCACCTTATCTGAGGAAGGATGTTCTTGCCATGGAAGGAGTTCAGCGAAGGTTCACCAGGCTGATACCTGGGATGGCAGGAATGACGTATGAGGAGAGATTGGGTCAATTGGGCTTGTACTCGCTAGAGTTTAGAAGAATGAGAGGGGATCTCATTGAAACTTATAAAATTCTTACAGGACTGGACAGACTAGATGCAGGAAGGATGTTCCTGATGGTCGGGGAGTCCAGAACTAGGGGTCACAGTCTAAGGATAAGGGGTAGGCCATTTAGGACAGAAATGAGGAGGAATTTCTTCACCCAGAGAGTGGTGAACCTGTGGAATTCTCTACCACAGAAGGCAGTAGAGGCCAATACATTAAATATATTCAAGAAGGAGTTGGATATATTTCTTAAGGCTAAAGGGATCAAGGGGTATGGGGAGAAAGCAGGGACTGGGTACTGAATTTGGATGATCAGCCATGATCGCATTGAATGGCGGAGCAGGCTCGAGGGGCCGAATGGCCTACTCCTGCTCCTATCTTCTATGTTTCCATGTTTCACCCAACAAACCTGCTAGCTCTTTGTAGTATATTTTGTGTTTGGTAGATTAGCCTAATGAGCCATTGGCTGGAGTATCACACGTCTGTAGAAGAGAGACTTGCCTATCGCGCCTTTCACGACCACCGGACGTCCCAAAGCGCTTCGCAGCCAATGAAGTACTTTTTGAAGTGGAGTGTCTGTTGTAATGTAGGAAGCTCTGCGGCCTATGTCCGCACAGCAAGCTCTCACAAACAGCAATCTGATAATGACCAGATTATTTTGTTTTAGTGATGTTGATTGAGGGATAGATATTGGCCAGGACATAGAGGATAACTCCCCATCTCTTCTTCGAAATAGTGCCATAGGATCTTTTATGTCCACCTGAGAGAGTAGACGGGGCCTCGGTTTAACGTCTCATCCAAAAGACGGCGCCTCCAACAGTGCAGCACTCCCTCAGCACTGCACTGGAGTGTCAGCCTAGATTTTTGTGCTCAAGTCTCTACTGCTGCCCCTTATCCAGCAGTGGGCACAGCACCAGTAATATATAGGCAAGGAATTTTTTCTTCAATATAAGCTTGTCCGTGTCCTTCTTTCAGACGTCATCTATCAAAACTTGCTGTGGTAGAGATACTACACATCTACCGGTAACCAATAATAATAAGGGTTCGTGGCATTCCATACATCTGCCAGGTGGGGTCAAAACTCCAAATGTCTGAGTGAATTGCAGACAACATAAGATCGCACCCAGTTCCCCTTCATACCAGATCCAGATCACTGCCTCCCACAGTAATGTTATTAAGCCCCCAACACAGGGAAACATCTGTACTTTCTCACCACAGCTCGGTGATGTATTCCCCTGAAGCAGAAGCAGATGGCACTCCCTCACCCAGCCACTATGGGTCAAAGTGCTGTGGGAGATAGCTCAGCCTGAAAACATATGTGCTCACTCAGACTGAATCTTCTATATCTGATCCCCAGCCCCTGACCTACTTGGCAGCAACAAATGACCGCACCACATGCACGGCCTACATGATTGCTGACACTAAACCTGAAAAGAGGCCCAACGTCCAAGCCAATTCAAAAGAAATCAAGAAAGGACTCAGTGTCTAGGCCTGAGGCTTACAATAAAAATCATCTATCACTACTCCCCATACCCCAGCAAAGGCAAATTTCCAGGGTCTGTGACATATTATCGCCCTCCACTTATCACTCGCTCACTATATAATGCAAATTGAGAAGGTTTAAACTTGCATACTGTTGCATGACACCATAGATATTAAACAGTTGCTAGACAAAAAATAAAAAATTAATTAAATCATTAAGAGCTTGTTTTTGTATCCCTATGGCAGCTCTTCCACCTTACTCCTTCCCCACTGCTCTGAAAGACGTATCTACCGAAGAAATGGAAGTTCTACATGCTGTTAAATGCGTACCAAGCCAAGAAGCTCAAGAGTGTAAATATTACAAAAATGAGGCATAACAGTGATCTATTTTGTAAGCAACACAAACTATATATAATCTCTCCTGGGGATCATTTTGTTTATGTAGGTCACCCTCTGAGTCTTCAACTGCAACTACTAGAAGAGACTTAGGACAGCTAAGATGAAATATGAGAATCAGCCTCCAAAACAACAATAATATAATAAATAACAATTATGTAGCACTTTTAGTGACATGACATGCCCCAAGATGCTTCATATAATGGAACGAGGGGATAACGGATATCGAAAAGGAGCTGGGACAAAAAAGGTGAGCAAAGTTACCAAAGTCATGGTTGAAGAGAGGGTTTTGTGGCAGCTCGGAGGAGAGGTAGGAAGGTGGAGAATATTCCGGAGTTCAAGGTCAAGATGTGCAGAATGGGCCTATACTCCCTGGAGTTTAGAAGAATGAGAGGTGATCTCATTGAAACATACAAGATTCTGAAGGGGATTGACAGGGTAGATGCCGAGAGGTTGTTTCCCCTTGGCTGGAGTGTCTAGAACTAGGGGGCATAGGTCTCAGGATAAGGGGTCGGCTATTTAAGACCGAGATGAGGAAGAATTTCTTCACTCAGAGGGTTGTGAATCTTTGGAATTCTCTGCCCCAGAGGGCTGTGAATGCTGAGTCTTTGAGTATATTCAAGGCTGAGAGAGATAGATTTTTGGACTCTAGGGGAAGCAAAGGAGATATGGAAATTGGGCAGGAAGGAGTAGTTGAGGTCAATGATCAGCCATGATCTTATTGAATGGCGGAGCAGGCTCGAGGGGCCGTATGGCCTACTCCTGCTCTTACTTCTTATGTTCTTATGACGGAAGACTCTGCCACTGATGCTGGAGTGGCAAGATGGGGAATGCACAGTGTAGTGTATGTACCTTTAAGGGGAGAACTACTTTTTACAGCTCCTGTATACTGTAGTACCGGCAGTGACCACACCTGTATATAAACCCTGAGTAGGGATCTGTACAGTTAGTTTTAGAGTAACCCTCATCCAGTAAACACCTGTTGATTGTTCCCTGCAGTCTCTTGGCTAGTTATTGAAGGACACACAACATCAAGATACACGGATCTAACATTGGCGACGAGAAGATTCAAACCTACCTGCAACTCTGCATCACCTCCCAGGGATTCGCTCCTGGAGAAAAGTGAAAGAAGAAGGCCGAGTCTAGAAGCACGGGCGTCGACCATCCAGTGGAGACTTGAGCATCGCAGGGGAGGCTGTTGAGAGCTGGACTTGGTTCTCCAGTCACGGTAGTCCAGCGAAACGGGCTGGCAACAGGTACGGCGCAGACGCTTCCCGGACAGCGGCGTCTAGAGCCGACCGACGGCACAGAAAAAGGCCGAGCAGCGTCGACGGGAGAAGAGAGAGGGTAGAGCGCACAGGGCGCAGCCGGTGTTCAGGACCGAGTGGCGTCAACGAGAGAGTGCAGAGCGTAGCCGGTGTTCAAAGGCTGAGCAGCGTCAACGAGAGAGAGAGGCGCGCAGGAAAACGCGCAGAGCGCAGCTGGTGTTCAAGGGCCGAGCAGCGTCAGCGGGGAAGAAAGGAAAGCACGGGAGACGCCATTTTGAGCCGCAGCGGAGAAGAGGGGAGAGCGCGGGAGACGCCATTTTGAGCCGCAGCGGAGAAGGGAGAGCGCGGGAAAATGCCATTTTGAGCCAGTCTAACCACACCCAGGGATGCCGAAGAGTGGCAGTGTCACAGCGTTCGACAATGAAGTCGAAGATTGGACGACATATGTCGAACGCATAGAAGTGTACTGCAAGGCGAATGAAGTGCCAGATGAGAGGAAAGCGCTGGTATTGTTGAATTCAATGGGTGCAAAAACGTATGGCTTACTGCGAAACCTAGTAACCCCAGAGAAGCCAGTGGAAAAGGATTTTGAAAACATAGTGTCAATCCTACAGGACCATTTAAACCCCACACCGCTGCTGATAGCAGAAAGATTTAAGTTTCACAAAAGGAACCAGCATAAAGATGAAAGTAATGCTGAGTATTTAACGGAACTGCGCAAGCTATCGAAACACTACCAGTTTGGAACGAGACTAGCAGATACTTTAAGGGACAAGTTTGTGTGTGGGCTTCAAAGTGAAGGAACCCAGAAACGGCTTCTATCAGAAAAGGATCTTACGCTGGACAAGGCTTTCAGCATGGCAGTATCACATGAAGCAGCCGCACGGGGCGCTGCAGAGATACAACGGAGACCGCAAGAATATGGCACAAATGAAATGTCATACGGAACAATGAAGTGCTATCGCTGCGGCAGAACAACACACGACCATAATGATTGCTGGTTCAAGGACAAAGTGTGCAGACAGTGTGGAAAAGTAGGACACATAGCAAGAGTCTGCAGGTCGGGAAAGAAAACCAGCAGCAAGAAATCTCCACAGGAGAAGTACAAGAAGGTACATAAGGTGACGGACAGTAGTTCAGACGAACAGAAAAGTGATACAGACTCCGGAAGCAAGGAGCTGGGTTGTCTGAAACTACATAAGGTGATCAAAACGGAGGATCACCAAACTATCTGGGTCACGCTCAAGATAGCCAGAGTCCAAGTGAAAATGGAATTGGACACAGGATCAGCCCTAACAGTCATAAACCGAAGGGACTACAAGCGGCTATTCTCACATATACCCTTGAGAGCTACAGAGATTGTCTTGAAGACGTACACGGGGTGAAAAGTCTACCCCAAAGGAAAAATAAGGGTGAACGTTATATATAACGACAAGGAAACACCAAAAATGGACCTATATGTATTGCCAGATGGAGGACCACCACTACTAGGACGTGAATGGATCCGGAAGATACAGCTAGATTGGCATTCCATACAAGCACTGACTGTAGATGCCAAAAAGGATGACGACGTCACACCTGGACGACTGTCAAAAATGCTAACTGACGCACAAGAAGTGTTCCAGGAGGGACTCGGAACACTAAAAGGCATAACAGCGACGATCAAAATAGAGGAAAATGCAAGCCCAAAGTTTTTTAAGGCCGGACCGGTGCCTTATGCGATCCGCCCAGCCGTCGAAGCAGAGCTGGAAGGTTTGGAACGTTCAGGAGTACTGTCCAAAGTGGACTGGAGCGAGTGGGCTACACCCATCGTTCCTGTAATGAAGAGGTCGTTGAGTAATACACCTGGGGAACCAAAGAAGGTTCGCATCTGTGGGGACTTTAAGGTGACAATGAACCCAGTCCTTCACACGGTACAATATCCGCTTCCGCGGATTGAAGATATTTTTGCCTCGCTATCTGGAGGGAAACGCTTCACTAAGATTGATCTGGCCCAGACGTACCTGCAAATGGAGGTAGAAGAAGCCTCGAAACAGTACCTCACGATCAACACTCATAAAGGTCTCTACCAATACAACCGGCTGGTGTTCGGGGTAGCATCAGCTCCGGCTATTTGGCAAAGGGCAATGGATCAAGTCCTGCAAGGGATTCCAGGGACCCAGTGTTATTTGGACGACATCCTGGTCACGGGCGAAAATGACAGTGATCACCTTGCCAACCTGGAGCAGGTGCTCACTAGGTTGAAGGAATATGGGCTCCGAGCTAATCGCCACAAATGCGAGTTTTTCCAGAAGCAGATCTCGTATTGTGGCCACGTTATTGATGAAGAGGGGTTACATAAGTCCCCTGAAAAGATTGAGGCAGTAGTCAAGGCTCCAGCACCGGAAAATCTGTCACAACTGAGGTCGTTCCTTGGGCTGGTGAACTACTACCATAAGTTCTTGCCGAATTTGTCTACAGTACTACACCCACTGAACACCCTACTGCAAACGGGGGTACCATGGAAGTGGAATGACGAATGTAAACGAGCTTTCCAGAAGTGCAAAGAATTGATCACATCAAAAGAGGTGTTGGCTCATTTCAACCCAGCACTACCAATTCGGTTGGCGTGTGATGCATCACCCTATGGCATTGGAGCAGTGCTGTCGCACAAATTCCCGGACGGCTCGGAGAGGCCAGTAGCCTTTGCGTCTCGGTCACTAACCTCAGCCGAGCATAACTACGCCCAGATTGACAGGGAGGCCCTCAGCCTAGTGTGTGGAGTGAAAAATTCAACCACTATCTGCACGGGCAGAAGTTCACCTTGCTGACTGACCACCAACCACTTGTCTCCATCTTTAATCCAAAGAAGGGCGTTCCGGTGATGACTGCGCAACGGCTACAAAGATGGTCCCTTTTTCTAGGGGCGAACCAATATGAAATCGAGTATAAGGGCACGAAACAGCATGGAAACGCTGATGGACTATCACGCCTGCCACTGCCTACTGCGGAGGAAGCACCAACAGTGGACCCTATCGAAATATTTTATTCAACTATAATTGAACGCTTGCCAGTAACTAACGCTGATATAGAGAAGGAGACCCGAAATGACCCGACACTGTCTCGGGTATATGAATTGACGGTGAAGGAATGGCCAACACATGGCGACTCACTGTTGCCAGCATTCTCATCCAGAAGAGAACAGCTGTCAGTATGCCAGGGGACCTTGATGTATGGATCCCGAGTGGTAATTCCACCCAAGTTAAGGGAGAGAGTGCTCAATGAGCTTCACGAAGGCCATCTGGGAGGGGTGAAAATGAAAAGCCTTGCTAGGGCTTATGTGTGGTGGCCGGGGATCGATCAGCAAATCGAGGACCTGACAAAGAGCTGCTCAGGATGCCAGAAGGTCCAAAATGCACCACCACATGCCCCTCTACACCCATGGGAGTGGCCCTCATCTCCATGGCAACGGGTGCATATTGATTTTGCTGGTCCATTCATGGACTCAATGTTTTTAATAGCCGTGGATGCGCACTCGAAATGGCCTGAGGTGATCAAAATGTCGTCCACCACCACGGAGAAAACTATTGCAGTCCTACTGACCATATTTGTCAGGAACGGCTTGCCAGAGCAGATTTGCTCTGATAACGGACCACAGTTTGTGTCGAAGAGTTTCGAAGCTTCATGAAAAGGAATGGGGTAAGGCATTACACATCCGCCCCGTATCATCCAGCCACAAATGGATTGGCTGAGAGGTTCATACAAACCTTTAAAAAAGCAGTAAGGGCCATGTGCGATGACGACATTCCACTGCAGCATAAGGTGGACAATTTCCTGTTAGCCTACAGAAATGCGACACACGCAGTCACCAACCAGACCCCGGCCATGATGTTCTTTAACCGAAGGTTGAGACCTCGTCTGGATTTGCTCAGACCAAATGTACGAAGAGATGTTGAGAATAAGCAATTCCAGCACATCAAGGAGAAGCCGACAAGGAGCTTCAATGTAGGGCAACTGGTCTTGGCCCGCGACTACCGAACAGAGAAATGGCAACCAGGAACGATATGCACACGGCAGGGGCCACTAATGTACACAGTGGATGTTGGGGAGAACATTGTGAGACGCCATGTCGACCAGATCCTAGAGTCACAGTAATGAGTCAACCCCATGTCTCGCGTACCTGGTGATGAACCCGACATACAGGTAGCATCTACCCCAGAAACAGTAGCATCGGAAGCTGATGAACCAACCGACGACAGGGGGCCAGAATCGCCTCCGCACCAAGAGCAAGACACTCAGGAAAGGCGCTATCCAGAAAGGATCAGGAAGCCGACCCAAAGACGGAAATTATAAATGGACTATTTTCAGTTAATGTTGCATGTTAAAAGTGTTAATTGTAATTAGTTGATATTTAATTGTTAAATGAATGTTATGGTACTGTTAATCTAAAAGGGGAGGAATTGTAGTGTATGTACCTTTAAGGGGAGAACTTACAGCTCCTGTATACTGTAGTACCGGCAGTGACCACACCTGTATATAAACCCTGAGTAGGGATCTGTACAGATAGTTTTAGAGTAACCCTCATCCAGTAAACACCTGTTGATTGTTCCCTGCAGTCTCTTGGCTAGTTATTGAAGGACACACAACATCAAGATACACAGATCTAACACACAGAAGTACAAATTTAGAAGAGTGAAGCATGTAAGCTGAGACATAGTGCTGGAACTGTTTTGCAGAGATAGGGTGGAGTGAGGCCCTGAAGGGATTTGTAAACAAGGACAAAGAAATTTGAATTCAGCGAGTGGAGTTCATCAAGGACTGGGATGATGGATGAGTGGAGTTCAGTATGGGATAGAGTGTGGGCAGCAGAGGTCTGGATGCATTGGAGTGTGTGTAGGGTGGAGCCCAGGAGGGTGACTAGGCAAGCACTGCAAAAAGTTGAGTCTGGAGGTGACTAAGGTATGGATGAAGGTTTCGGTAGCAGTGGGGGTGAAATAGGGATGGAAGCAGATAATGCTTTAGCGATGGACTGGATGTGAGGTTTGACGTTCAGTCCAGGGTCGACTGGGACACAGGGTTGTGCCTGACTGAGCAGCTGGAGTGCTCTGGGTGGAAATATAATGCATACAGAGGCCCTTTCCTAAGAAGCCCACATATATTCAGGGAGTGCAGTTCAACAAAAGAACAGTAAATGGTTTAACACCAACATAACTACACCAAAATTTAGCTTAATTTAGCAGCTATAGTTGTTAAATGACTCATTCTCTCTATGATATAATACTCAAGGCTATCCACCGAGGTTTTGAATTGCTCCGTGTGGTGATCTACCCAGGCTGAACTCAAAACAACACAGCTTGAGTAAACATGAGAATGATCTAAATGACAATAACCTGCATGGATTCAAAAAGGAAAGATCTTGCCTGGCGTTGATAACAACAACAACAACTTGCATTTATATAGTGCCTTTAACACAGGAATATCTGTAGGCAGTGCCTGGCTTCCTTGACTTTTTGAGGCAGTAACACTTTAAGTGGACTGTGGAAAGGTCCATCATGTGCTGTACCTAGACTTCCAAAAGAAGCCCGTGACAAGCTTCAGCTTAAATGGTGAGAATTTGATGTATAACCCAAGAATGGATAAGAAATTAGTTGAAGGTCAGCATGCTCTGGGTACTTGTCAGGGGGCTGGTATGGGGAGCAGGCAGGGAAGTGGAGTTGAGGCCAAGATCAGATCAGCCATGATCTTATTGAATGGCGGAGCAGGCTCGAGGGGCCGAATGGCCTACTCCTCCTATGTTCTTATCGTATCATTGTGGGGGAAGGGAAGGATGTAATGGGAATGATTTTGAACTGCAGGACACATGGAGCGGGTGATGGGCGGGGGTGCTGTGCCCACCCGATGACTCCAGCGAGAGGTCCGAACCATTTTCATAGTCAGGCCTCATCTAAATATTGTGGTCAAGCAGCCAGCGCTCAGTGAGTGTGTACACAGGTGGCTTGCCACTGCAGGTGGGGGGTGGGCAGGGTGCGGGCAGAGAATCCATAAGCTCTTCCATGGAGCTGAGCCAGATGTATGGCCCCAAAAGGTGGGGCGGGGAGCAATCTGAGGCGGGACTTTTAGTGACCGGCAGTGGGCTTGAAGATTATTCTGGGTCGGCCCCACAATAATCATTGGGAAAAAAATCTTTTGGGTGCGTTTTCTGAGTGGCCTCCAGCCCTGCTGTCCCTTTAAGGAGACAAGGATACTCAACGCTTAGTACAAATAGGCAGAGAATGCACGGTGCCATTGGTACATGAAAATGGTTTTGGGGTCCTTCAACAAGTGTAGAGCCATGTTTGAAATATTTTAATAAGGTTCTCGCCTGTTTCTGCCGAGATCTCCAGCCACCCATTTCGAGGTCCACCTGAAAATCACCTCAGGATGACCAAATGGGCGGGTGATTGTTTTTTCCAATTTTCATCTGCCGGCTGCCCAACGTAAGCGAGGCACGCAGCAGTTCAAAATCGCCTCCAGTATTTTTAATTTACATTAATGACTTCGGCTCAGAAGCTCAATGCAAATGCGCTCAAATTTGCAAACGATACCAAACTAGGCAGGCAATTGAATCCGACAGTGTAGCCAGGGTCCAGAAGGATAAGTTGTCACTTTTACTGCTGAACTGTTTCAGTTCCGATGTCAGGAGACCAGTGTCCGTGAGCCAGCTACCGACGTTAACCTTGCTAAATCCGGCTTCCCTGTCCCCGACAGCGGATTCATAGACCAACAAAAAACCTCGGTCTACAAGTCCACCGCTGGGATAAGGGTGCCAGATTTTGGCAGTATTAGCAGCTGGGTATGGCTGATGAATGTCGGTGTGGCAGAACACAAACTAAAACAGCACCTTTAGAAAAAATATGTAAGTGGGCGGAACAGCGCCGGATGAAATTTAATGCAGACAAGTATTAAACACAGAAAGAAAAAAATAGATGTCAAAAATAGAAAAAAAAATAGCTAAGTATGCCGTGAATAGGTGTCAAAATAGCTGAGACTGAAGTTAATTGTGATCTAGAGGCATCAGTAGACTCAGCACTTCACTGTGGAGCAGCCATCAGCAAGGCAAATAGCTAGCTCGATTAAATAGGCAAAAGTAGAGTATACGTCAGAGGAAGTTCTGTTAAAATCGTAGTGTGTTCTGGTCAGATTGTACTTTGAATACTGTGTCCAGTTCTGGTTACTGAAACACAAGGGAACCGTGAAAGCAGTACTGAGAAGAGCCACAAGACTGATCGCTGTTACCAGAGGATTGAGTTAGAAACATAGAAAAATAGGAGCAGGAGTAGGCCATTCGGCCCTTCGAGCCTGCTCTGCCATTCAATATGATCATGGCTGATCCTCTATCTTAATACCATATTCCTGCTCTCTCCCCATACCCCTTGACGCCTTTTGCGTCTAGAAATCTATCTATCTCCTTCTTAAATATATTCAGTGACTTGGCCTCCACAGCCTTCTGTGGTAGAGAATTCCACAGGTTCACCACCCTCTGAGTGAAGACATTTCTCCTCCTCTCAGTCCTAAATGTCCTACCCTGTATTATGAGGAAAGACCAGAGAAACTTAGACCATTCATCCTTAAAAGGAATCAACTGAGGGGTAACATTAGAGATTGTTTCATTTTTTGGGGGGAGGGGTAGACTCAATTTTACTCCAGATAATTGAAATATGTAATTAAAAAAAAATTGTTTAAACCCTTATTTTAGACAATAGAAATTTCAGTTACTGAGGAAAAAATGGCAGATAACAAAAATTCAGAAAGCATTTTGAACAATCTGTGGGAATCTGGTGGCCAGATTGTGCAGAGTGACCAGTTTACATAGGTAAGACCCATTATAAATGTGGGCATAGAAATTTATAATAGGAAAATGTTGACCCAAAAATTATGGTGAAAAGAAGTCAAGTTCTGCAGACAGGAAGTGTGTGTGTAGAGATAGGATTGTTATCTCGGTGACCAGAAAAGATTATTTCATATAGTTTGTGTCTGCTTGGCTCAGTATAGCATCTTGTCTGGATCAGATCAGATTTTTGGCCAGGACACCAGGAGAAATCTCAGCTCTTTGTTGAATTATGACATGAGGCCTTTTAGATTGACCAAAAATGGCAGCTAGGACCTTGGTTTTCATTTCATCCAAATGATGGCACCTCCAACAATGTAGCACTCCCTCAGTAAGAAAGAAAGACTGGCATTTCTACAGCGCCTTAAACGACCACCGGACATCTCAAAGCGCTTTACAGCCAATGAAGTACTTTTTGAAGTGGAGTCACTGTTGTAATGCAGATTTAGACTAACTGCTCAGGGCCTGGTGAATGTTAAAGATCCCATACCACAACTCAAAAAAGAGTAGAGATTTCTCCTGATGGCCCGGCTAAAATTCTTCCCTCAAGCAATACCACCAAAGAAAATGATTAACTGATCATTCATCTTATTGTTGCTTGTGGAATCTTCCTGTGCGTGAAATGGCTCGTGTTATCTTTACACGACATTAGCCACTGCCTTTAAAAATAATTCATTGTATTGTCAATCACTTTAAAATGTTGCTGAGAGGCGTTATATAAAAGCAAGGGCTGGATTTTGCCAATGAGGAGCTTTTGGAGGTGGGACTCCCACTTGTCGGGTTTCAGTCCCGCCTCCATCAACTTCTGGCCAACCCACGCTATTTTCCTTTGATTGACCTTGTTAAGCCAACCCAGCAGGTTTAGCAGGCCAATTAAGGGAAAGCCGGTTACAGAGAACGTCAACGTATGACGTTTCATCTGTCAAAAATTTTTGACAGATGAATTATCATCATTTGACAGCTCTGTGAAGCTGTCAAACACTGGCATTCTCTGTAGTTTGATGAGTTCTTGAAGTCAAGACCTCATCAAACCTCTTTCTTTTACAGAAATTAGATGGTTGTTGCATTGGAGAATGCACCGGCCATCTGTCATCTCTGCCGCGGAGGTGCGACTCTCCACATCCCCAACTCTTGAAGCCTGCAGGAAGAAACAGAAGTACGTAAACTTTTTCTATCACTTTCCACTCACCTCACTTACTTACCTCTCCACACTTGCACCCATCACTTACCCTCACAGCGCACTTTTGCACCCCTCTGACCCCCTGCTTGCCTCGGTGACCCTGGCGGGTTTCGGAGCCTTCGTGAAACCCACACTTGTGTGGGCAAAATGGGGATAATCCTCTTATCTGCCTGTTAACTACCTGTTAACAGGCAGTTAAGTGGCTGTAATCCCTTCCCACCTCCAAGGAGATGGGACCTGGTGCGGGACGGCTACCAGCCTCCTGGCAAGATGGCACAGAGGCGGGTTGGGGGCGGGTTGGGCCGGGTTGGGCACCCACCCCCAAATTCTGACATTTTCCCAGCAGTCCCGCCCCCCCAGCCCTTGAGTCTTCTCTATCCTGCGACATTAGCAAATGTGTGAAGGTGATGAACCCACTACAAGTATTCCAGAAGAATTTACTGTGATTAGTTTGATCTGCTTTCCTTAAAGGATGGCTTCATTATGTATGCATCATGGAATACCTTTTCTTCCATTGATCTGCTTGGTACTAGATATTATGAAAGGGGTGTGGTCTCTGGAAACTGAGTATGGAAAATATATGAAAGTTGCTCCAACAATATAAATGATCAATAGCTTCCATTTTCAGGGGAAGGTAGATTTTCTGATCAGCTTCATCGGTTGTGCTGGCACCAATCAAGGTGAGCGAGAGTCAGGAACATAGGAACAGGAGCAGGCCACTCAGCTCCTTGAGTCTGCTCCGTCAACCAGCCAGATAACAGCTGATCTACATCTCAACTCCATTCACCCACCTTTGCTCCACATCCCTTGATACCCGGACTCAACAAAAATCTATTACTCTTAGTCTTCCAAACTTCAATTGACTTTGGGTCAAACAAGACACAGGCCAGTTTCTTGGCAAGAGTGCATTGTCTGCTTTGTGAATCCATAACAACAAGGCCAATGCTTGGAAAGCACTTCTGGTTTTTGAAAGCTTGTCATCTTAAAAGGTCTGGTTGAGTTTTTGCCGCTGTAGTTTACCTTGTCGGATTTGTACTTCTGGATTAAACAAGATAACGAGGGATAAGGGAAACCATTCAGTCCATTCATCCATCCACCATTTCAGCATCCAATTGTCTCTGGAATTAGTCCCCTCCACCACTCTATCTGGGAGTCTATTCTACACGTTGATCACTCAACGTGTGAGGAATTTCCTGACATCAGTCCTAAATTTCAGTAATCCAACTCCCACAACTTGCTTTAAAGTAATATTCTGGATTTTCCTTTTCCATGTGCAGTGGTCTCCTCCCTCTTCTCCCAGCTGCTCCTGCACTCTCCTGTCTTCCTTGCTGCTCCCCCAGCCCTGTCCTCCAGTTCCAAATACAGACAGACCACCCATGACTGGAGTAAACTGTTTCCAAAGCAGTGCAGCACCAGCAAAAAGTTGATTCCAGAAGTTAGAATTCACTTGTGGAACGTAGAATATAGCAACAAAAAAAAAAGGCCTAGAAGTTAACTAGCAACCTCAGAAGACAAACCGAAGCTAACCTGTATAGCCCGTTAAATAGCCCTCCTGCAGTCCCTGCTGACTGTTAGCGGCATGAGTTGTTTATGACATGTGGATTCAGACACTGGTGCAGTCCAATTTCACAGAAGGATCCTAAAACCAGCGTAGGACCCTTATTTAAATATTATAATGAACTTCCTGAATCGTTCCAATTCCTGGATTGCCTACGGAGGAGACTGATCCAATATGGCGGGCGGTGCCTATCTGGTGTGGGATGGGCGCTTGTGCCACTTGCCGTATTGGTCCCTTAGGCACCCTCTTGAGACCTTAAAACCGGGCGCCTAAACGCGACCGTATTTCTAAACCAGAATCTGTGTTTTACCAGAGAATTGCATCACTCGGATGTTGTCCAAGTAAAAATGCATCTCAGAAAGATGCAAACTGGCAACTGAAAATGAAGCGGGAACTTAGAATGGTGTGAAAAGCCAGAGCAGCTACAAGTTAGTCTACCTTGAATTAGTCGTTCATTTTTAACCACATTCATTTGGTGCCAAAATATCATTGTATGTAGTTAAATTGAATTTAAATTCAAATTTAATCAGTACTAAATAATGGCAGTTTATCTCCTCTATGTTAACAGACCAACACACAACAGCATCAGAGTGGGCTTGGACTGTGGAAGCAATCTTAATAATCAGCTATTGTTACTGGCAAAAAAAGATAATATAAGTACATTATAGACACACTAGAAGCAGGCAGACTGTCAAAATGATATACTCCCTAAACACAGTACTGAATAAATAGAGGAAACTGAATGGCAGTCTGTGTAATATGGTTTTTATTTCCAAGAGTGAGTTATGGTCAGGCATATAAGCGAGAATGAAAAAAAATATTACAAAGCCTCAGTGTTTGGTTTCTAACACTCCTGTTATATGTTTCATTTAAAACAATCTGAACCAGTTCCAGCTGATAGGAGCTATGAAGGCAAGTGCACTATTTGCATTTTTGCTCTCTCTCTCTCTCTCACACACACATACACTCGGTCTTTCTCTTGCTCTCTGTAATTCCATACTCCCTCTTCCGTGCACGTGCGTCTTCTGTGGTGCCCTTTGCCTTTATCCTGCTGCGTGCCAAAAAAATGAGCTCTCTATTGTACACACAATCACCAGGACAAGCACCAGCCATTAATTCAATTACTGTCACTATTGTGATGTTACAGTAACAGCTGCAGTCAGTCCCAGTGCTACACTGCTTTATCTAAAGTTTTAATTCTAAGTACATTAAAAAAAAATCTAGAATAATCAAAATGAGACTTTCATTCTGTATTATGTACATGCAAGTAAGTTTCTGAGCTGTTTATTCAATAGGCAAGTTATTTTACACTGTTACAGACAGTGATACACAGATAGTAGTTATGCAGCTGAAGCACAAATTATAAGTAAACTTATCCTGCTACTTGTCTGTCAAAGTGTCTGGCAATATAATTGCTTCATTGATTCTGATCGCTACGAACACCAAATGTTACCTCTGGCACCAAGTGTGAGGAGCTCCTGGGTTCTTTCTATCCAAAATTAAAGCTACCCTTTTGGCTCCCTCTAGTTCCTCTTGCCACACCAACTGCCCCATAACACACCCTCTCCCCCAACATCTTCCAGGTTCTCCTGCATTCCCAGCTCCAACCTTGCAACGCTTTATAATTCCTACCCACTCTGGCCTCCAGCTCTTGTTAGGTTCATCTTCTCCGAGACTCATCGCCTGCTCCCTCAATCCTCTCCTGACCTAGCCCCTGCCCATTGAATTATTTTCCTCAGCCCGTTGCATACCAACATTCACTTTTCCCTTTCCTCAGCTATTGTTCCTCTCCCCTTCAGAACTACCATTATCATCCCATCTTTAGAAAAGCCTACCCTTGACCCTTGACCCTTCATCTTGAACTACCGCTGGATCCCCAACTTCTACTTCCTTTCCTTAAGAGCCCCCTAATTCTGTGCTACCTCTGCCATCGCTCCCTGTTTGAATCGGTGCAAGCTGGATTCTGCCCCACCCACAGCAGTGAGACCATCCAGGTCGAAATCACCAGTGATATCCTACGTGACTTCAACCACGACACAAGGTCCCTCTTTGACTGCTCTGTGGCTTTTGACATGGTGGTTGATCAATCCAACCTCTTCCACTGCATCTCTTCTATGGCACTCCCTATCTCCTACCTCTCCAAATGTGCATTTCCTCCGATGGCTTCTCCTTATGTGTCCACGCAGTTGCCATTGATGTATCTCAAGGCTGTATCCTTGGCGCCTTCGAATTCCTGTCTGCATGCTGCCCCTTGGCGAGGATGGGCTAAGCTTCCATATCTAAACTGATGACACCCAACTTTACCTCTCCACCGTTATCCTATATGATGCTGATTGACGGCCAATATCAAGTCATGGATACGTATGAAAAGGAGGGCAAAAACTAACATTCAGGCCTATCAATGCTCCTCCATTAGATGATACTGTTGATTGAGGCTAACCGTCAGTATCACATTCCTGTCTGATACAGCCGGAGAGCCGGTCCGACACGGCCGGAGAGCCCGTCCAACACGGCCGGAGAGCCCGTCCCGCTCGGCCGGAGAGCCCATCCCGCTCGGCCGGAGAGCCCGTCCCGCTCGGCCGGAGAGCCGTTCGACACGCCCGCCCCGCTCGGCCGGAGCGCCCGTCCCGCTCGGCCGGAGAGACTGTCCGACATGGCCGGAGAGCCCGTCCCGCTCAGCCGGAGAGCCCGTCCCGCTCGGCCGGAGAGCCTGTCCGACACGGCCGGAGAGCCTGTCCGACACGGCCGGAGAGCCCGACATGGCCGGAGAGCCCGTCCCACTCGGCCGGAGAGCCTTTCACTGTGCAAATAGGGACCTATGACGTACATAGAACTCCAGCTGCCATTTTGGGACACAAGTGGGCCGAGCGTGGGCCGTGCAGGCTGGCGCACTCCGCCAGTCGTCTTCCCGATGGATAATAATCTAGCCCATTGTAATTTTGAAGGTAACGGACTGAGGCAAAGTGTTTTGAGGAAGTGCAGTACCCCTCAGACAGGATAGTTTCAAATGTTAATAACCCTCACAAATGGCAGAAGAGAAATGTATTGAGGGCCTTCTGTATGACGGGGTTTCGCTTAACTGGCAGTTCACATAAATGTTAGTGTTTTGCGAAATTTAGCACATAATTTTAAAATGAGAACACAGATTAACACGGGGACCACTTATCACCCACCACTGACACAAAACAGAACCTTGGCTCTTACAGGAAGGAGGTTTAGACATCCTATGTGTGTGGCAATATCATGGAGGACACACCGTGGCAGAAAGAAGCAGCAAACTTTGAGTGGTGTATTGCAGAGAGCTTCCTGAGTGGGCTGGATATCTGAAATGGACTTTTCAGCATTTGAGAGATGCTATTGATGACACAATGAGCAGCTTGGGCCACAGCCCCATGTTTTTACAGCCTAGATTTGCTGGCCTGGGTGCAGTTCAGATCAAAATGGTCAGAAGTGGGTTGTAGAGTTGGAAGTGCACACAGATTCCCGAGGTCAGTTTAATAGCAATGCTGCTGGTGTGGGATTTGGATGTGTGCAGCAGCACGCTTGTGGTGGAAGTGGAAAATTGCATGCAAGTGGCATTTTAAAATGACATTTTCAGGGATTTCTTTTTTAAAGGGATGGGGATAATTAAAAGTGACACAATACAGTAACAAAAATAATGAATGCCTTTGAAAAGGTTCAGTAGGCATCTCAACTCATTAGCAGGCTGTGCCAAATCTGAAGAGGGAGAGGATTAAGAAGTGACAGGCAAAAATGAAAGGAAATGAAACCCAAAGCTCCAGCACGAGTCTGTAGATAACTGACAGAGGAGCCCGTCAACTATGCCCCCCGTGTAATGGCTGCTGAAGCAGAGGTGGTGCTGAATGAGGTAGTTCCTAGGATGGTGGTCGTTTGTACCATTCCACAGCACCATCCCCATGGGTCAACGGCAGAGCATGTCTGCAAGGTGCTGGATCCAAGTTTCAGGCCACAGCTGACTGATGTGCCAGCCCCATGCTGCAGGCTAGCTGTAGATGTCCTTGTACTGGTCTGGATCTGGCTTTATGATGATCTAGACCCTGATGAAGATAGTTCTGCATGGTCATTGCCAGGTAGGTGCAACAATGCCTGCAGATTTGGTTGGCGGCATCTGCATTGGCAATGCCAATCATGCTCTGCTGCCTGTTGATCACCCTGGCATGCACTAGGGCGGGCATGTGATTGGGTGCTTCCAAGGAAACATTCGGCATTATGGTTAGTCAAGTGTATGCATGCCTTAGCGACGCCATCCAGCCTGCTGTCCGAGCTTACTTTGTGAATCGGAGCCTTCAAAGCCAGGTATGTTCACCTCTATCTGCACCTGGAGAGGGTACAGAGACCTCTTACACAGCAATGATCAGCCTGGCATTCCTCTGGTGATCCTCCTCTTCTTCTAAACATGTCAGATAGGGGTATTCCCTTTGGAAAACCCATATGGTATCCTATTGCAATAATGGGACTGAGGGCAAAAAGAAATGAGAACAATTGGCTTATGAGAATCCAAGGCCCCGATATTTACCAGGGTGGGATTTCCAAGCGGGGGGGGTAAATGTTCTGGTCGGGAATTTCCCTGAACGTTTAACTCCACTGTGTGCGTGTTTATTTTATCAGGTTCCCGCCCCGAAGCCAGCCTGATGGCCAGGCTTGGCTCCCTGCTGGGTGGGGAATGATCCAGGAGAGGCTGCAGCCCAGGAGCAGGCAGAGATCGCGAGGGTGGGGGTACAGCGTAGTTTGGAAGGTCAGGCGGTGATCGCAGGAGGATTGGAGAGAGATTGGGGGCAGAGATGGGAGGGTCTCTGATCGCAGGGGGGGTTGGTGACCGCGGGGGAGGGGCTTGGTGATTGCGGAGGAAGAGTCGATGATTGCCGGGGGGGGGGGTAGATGATCATGGCGGGGGGGGGGGTAGGTGATCGCGGGGGGAGGGGGGGTTAGGTGATTACGGGGGGAGGGGGGTAGGTGATCGTGGGGGGAGGGGGGGGTTAGGTGATCGCGGGGGGAGGGGGGGTTAGGTGATCGCGGGGGGAGGGGGGGTTAGGTGATCGCGGGGGGAGGGGGGGTTAGGTGATCGCGGGGGGAGGGGGGGTTAGGTGATCGCGGGGGGAGGGGGGGTTAGGTGATCGCGGGGGGAGGGGGTTTAGGTGATTGCGGGGCGAGGGGGTTTAGGTGATTGCGGGGCGAGGGGGGGTTAGGTGATTGCGGGGCGAGGGGGGGTTAGGTGATTGCGGGGCGAGGGGGGGGGTTAGGTGATCGCGGGGCGAGGGGGGGTTAGGTGATCGCGGGGGGAGGGGGGGTTAGGTGATTACGGGGGGGAGGGGGGTAGGTGATCACGGCGGGGGGGTAGGTGATCGTGGGGGGAGGGGGGTTAGGTGATCGCGGGGGGAGGGGGGGTTAGCTGATCGCGGGGGGAGGGGGGGCTAGGTGGTCGCGGGGGAGGGGGGGGTTAGGTGATCGCGGGGCGAGGGGGGTAGGTGATCACGGCGGGGGGGGTAGATGATCACGGGGGGAGGGGGGAATTAGGTGATTACGGGGGGGGAGGGGGGTAGATGATCGCGGGGGAGGGGGGGTTAGGTGATTACGGGGGGAGGGGGGTAGATGATCATGGGGGAGGGGCTTGGTGATCGTGGAGGGAGAGTTGGTGATTGCCGGGGTGGGGTGGCGGGGGGCGGTGATCACTGGGATAGGTGACCACAGGGGAGGGGGGTAGATGATCACGGTGTGGGGGGGGGGGGGGGGAAGAGGTGCGGGGTAGTTGATCGCGGGGGGCATAGTTGGTGATCACTTGGTGGGGGGGGTCGATCGCAGGGGTGGAGGTCCGATCGCGTGGAGTGGGAAACAGCTTTGCTTGCGGGGGGGTGGGGGGGGGTGGGGAGCCGGAGGGAAGCACTCCTGCTCCTCCTAGTCCACAAGCAGTGCTGTTAAAGCATTTACCTCTTCCATGCAGCAGTCCTCGCCTCCGTCTAGCAGCCAGCGTTAAGCCTGAATCACAGAGAAAATCTTAGGCACGCCGCCTCATTAAAACATTTAAATGAGTGACCCGCCTCCTGGTTGGTCAAAGTGGATGGGTTCAAGGCGGGTTGGGTTAGGGTTTGGGATTTTTTACCGACCCAAACCCACCCGTTTTTGGGGGTTAAAATTACCCCCCAAGCGTCATCAGAAAAAAGTTAAAAGATGGCTGAAATACACAACATTACTGTACCCTCTCTGTGACTTTCCATACACTGCCCGTCACCGAGCGACTCTGGATGCCCATTTCACAAGAGCTCGATTGCGCACCTGAATGTCAAACAATGGCATGCAAGTCCTGAAGTGGGTGGAACCCATGACCTTCTGACTTCGACGCAATAATGCTACAACTGAGGCAAGTGGAGATTGAAAGATGTATCTCATGCTGGTTCTAAACCAACTTCTTCTTCTTCTTAGGCAGTCCCTCGGAACCGAGGATGACTTGCTTCCACATTAAAAATGAGTTCGCAGGTGACTGATGAGTCCAATGCGGGACCTACGGTCTCTGTCACAGGTGGGGCAGACGGTGGTTGAAGGGGTGGGGTGCTTGGGTTGACGTGCGCTCCTTCCGCTGTTTGCGCTTGGCTTCTGCTTGCTCCCGGCAAAGAGACTCGAGGTGTTTGGCGCCTTCCCGGATGCTTCTCCTCCACTCTGGGCGGTCTTGGGCCAGGGATTCCCAGGTGTCGGTGGGGATGTTGCACTTTTTCAAGGAGGCTTTGAGGGTGTCCTTGAAGCGCTTCCTCTGCCCACCTGGGGCACTCTTGCTGTGTCAGAGCTCCGAGAAGAGCGCTTGTTTTGGGAGTCTCGTATCGGGCATGCGGACGATGTGGCCCATCCCTCAGAGCTGATCGAGCGTGGTCAGAGCTTCGATGCTGGGGATGTTGGCCTGAGCGAGAACACTGACATTGGTGTGCTTATCCTGCCAATGGATTTGCAGGATCTTGCGGAGGCAGCGTTGGTGGTACCTCTCCAGTGCTTTGAGGTGCCTGCTGTACATGGTCCATGTCTCTGGCCCATCAAGAGCATTATTTCCCAACGTCTGTAGACGAAAGTGCACAAAGACACCCTTAGAATGTATGAGCCTCAGCTAGAAAGCATTATGTTTGCACGGCACCTTTTGTTAGCCAATATTTAGGTTTGAATTCTACCTGGAGATTTTTTTTTTGTTGCAATTTTCACGTGTATATTTGTTTAGACAAAATAATTCTTTGAATATTAAATGTTAATGAACTGATTTCAGCTTTTAACAACGATTCATAAAATATTAACCGTGGGTGTAATTACTCACCTCCACGTTTGAGAGCTCATTCTCTCAGTTTCTATGCTCTGCTTGGCTGGTGCTGCACAATTCCATTCACAAGATCGCAACGTAACTACAGATGATGAAAGCCATTTGCCCATTTAAACGGATCCATTCAGAAAGACCCTACAGTTCCCCCATCACAGCATTTCTTCCTGTCAAGTCTCGCTTATACGGAGGGCGAGCTCAGTCATTTTGGTTTCAAAGTGTATTTTGCTGACTCCTCACTCTGAAAAATAAACACAGCTCCGTGGGGAAAGATTTCCTCTAAGCACCAAATTTAGTGAAATCGTAAACCCGTCCTTTATAAACGTGTTTACGATTTTGCTACACTTAGCTCGCAAGAGAAAAAAAAAATCTTCCCTCCATATGTTTCAATGGCGTTTGCACTCTGCCTCGCTCCTTTTGCTCATAAATCTCCCTCGTAACATTTCCCTGATGTTGAAGGCCCTGCGCATTCGACAGCGAGGGAATACGCCATGAGGAGGCACTCTCCGTGCACTGCCATCAAAAAGTAAAAGAGAAAATAGAACCGAAGGCAAAGAAACAGTTCTAAAGACGCATTGCAAATTCCTAACTTGGCACTAATAGGCAGAGCAGTAAAACAGCATCTCTTCAAAAATCGCAGCCGCCAATGGAATGAAAGCAAAACAAAATATATTTGTGAAAAACATGTTTTAAAAATGCTCATTTTCAACTATGTATTAATAGCTACTGTAATTGATATTCTAAGTTTTATACCAGAATAGGGGACTTTGAACTAATTAAAGCACTAAGCTATTGCCTCATACTTTAATTAGCTCCCTGTCCCATAATCCAGCATAAAATTCACTACTGCCTCATTAAGTGTTAATTCCCTGCAGTAATTATCATTTGGTTACCTTTTCTTATCTAGCTATATTATAATGTGCCTTCCTGGTTCCCAAAGGAAGCAGGGAGCTTAATGCAGCTCCAGATCATCGCTAGCATCAAGTAAATAAGAACTCCCCTCAATGTCTCATCTTAATGACCACTAACAAAGCTGTGCTTTACAATGATGTAAAGTTGAAGGTACTAGTTTAAATTAAGAAAACAAACCCATGTAACTGTAGGAGGCCAGCTGCAGTCACTTGGGGATTTGGTTGCTGTTTTTAACCATTCAAAGCTAGAGAGGGTAATTTCACTGCAGTAAATTATCAGGACACTAGGTAATGAAACTATCAACAGTGCTTGGCAGAACAAAATTACGTTTGTTATAGTTTTAGATGTAGGCCTATTGTTTTAGTAGTTTAAAAACTTAAGTGTTATGGGGATCAAACAAAAGGCACACTGTCCTTCAAAGTGTTAGGGTCATCAACACTAAAACTTTATTATCTTCATAATTCATTGTTTTGTACAGAGAGGCGCAAGAGGAAAAAAGGAATTTACTGCATTTGTGGTAGTGACACATCACTGTAAATCACTCTGACTAGATATGCAGCTGCCAATGCTGGGCCCAAACCAGTTCAGTCCAGTTTTGGGGAGTGCTGGACTACTCGCCCCTTAGGAAAATGAGTAAAACCACATGATGCTTGCAGATGCTGATTAGGAGAAAATGCATCATCACGGCAGCTTTAACCCTTTAAGCACTGTAGCAGCAAAGCAGTATATTGTGCCAAATATATAGGGGATTTCAGAACGATATCATTTTTCTTTCTTTGCAGCCTGCTTTACGTACTTTATTGCAGCTGGTGGGAAGGTGGACGACTTCAGGCCATGGACCTCCCCTGAACTGTTCTAAGTGCGGCTCTATGGTCAGGCAGGATTCAAACAGGCCAAGCCAGAAGATGTCAATTTTCCCTCTCCTAAACTGTCATGTGGTATTCCAGTCAGCAGTACAGGCACAGTTAAACCCAACCAAACTTAGCCAACCAAGTCAAAGGATTAAAATCTGTAAACTTCTTGTTGGGAATCAAGTGCTCGAGTTGTGAAAGCATTCAGTTTAAAGAATCCAAGGTAACCATGAGAAGACATACACTAATAGCTAGGATAACACTGTGCATTGGCAGTGGGGGGATGTGAAAGCCTTACATTGTGGGGATGTGATACCTCTGGAAAAAGTGCACAGAAGTGCTGGTGTCACCATAACCATATGTGTAAGTACTCCCTTAAAATAGACAGTATTAATAAATAACTACAACAATTGAGAGTAAAACCAATCCCCAAAGACTGAGAACAATGTAAACATTTTCATCATTACATGACTCAAGTGTAAAGTAAAGTTTTGATGCTGAATGCAATTCAAAGCCTCTAACACAGAACAATGATAAGTGGTGAAATACAAGAACTTTTTTTATAATTAATCAAAATTTGACTTGTTATATCAAGCTAGAAATTTTCATATAATAAAAAAAGTCCAAACTTTTGAAGTTATCTTAGTTAACAAGCAAAAAAAAGATACACACAGATGAAAGCCCGTTTGTTTTGAAGATTTGACTGAAATCCACCCCTGTTTTCTGCCTTTGAATGATGACCAACAAACTGGCAGGCACACATACACCAGACCAACTTCAGAGTAGGTGATACCTGTTCCAACTCGATTCGTGCCAATGTAAACTGACAACAGAACCCATGACCTGAATTCCCCAAAGAATTACTCAGTCTCATGTTTGCCACCTATTGCTTTTTTCCCTTCTGTTCCATCGGTTACTCGTTGCATACAACCCACTGATTCCCCGCGCCAGCCATCAAAGTGCTCGCTGACCTACACTGGCTCTCGGTTAAGCAACGCCTCGATTTCAAAATTCTCATCCTTGTTTTCAAATCCTTCCATGGCCTAGAAACATAGAAACATAGAAGATAGAAGCAGGAGTAGGCCATTCGGCCCCTCGAGCCTGCTCCGCAATTAAATGAGATCATGGTTGATCATCCAAACTCAGTACCCTGTCCCTGCTTTCTCCCCATAACCCTTGATCCCTTTAGTCTTAAGAAATATATCTAACTCCTTCTTGAATATATTTAATGAATTGGCCTCAACTGCCTTCTGTGGTAGAGAATTCCACAGGTTCACCACTCTCTGGGTGAAGAAATTCCTCCTCATCTCTGTCCTAAATGGCTTACCCCTTATCTTTAGACCGTGACCCCTGGTTCTGGACTCCCTGGCCATCAGAAACATCCTTCCTGCATCTAGTCTGTCTAGTCCTGTTAGAATTTTATAAGTTTCAATGAGATACCCTCTTATTCTTCTAAACTCCAGCGAGTATAAGCCCAATCAACCCAAACTCTCCTCATACGTCATTCCTGCCATCCCAGGTATCAGTCTGGTGAATCTTCGCTGCACTCCCTCCATGGCAAGAACATCCTTCCTCAGATAAGGCGACCAAAATTGCACACAATACTCAAGTACGATAGCAAAATACTGCAGATGCTGGAAATCCGAAACAACAACGGAAAATGCTGGAAAAACTCAGCAGGCCAGGCAACATCCGTGGAGAGAAATTAGAGTCAACGTTTCGGGTCAAACCCTTTTTCAAAACTGGAAAGGAAATGAAATAGATCGAAAGGCAGGGCTGCGATAGAACAAAAGAAGTGAAGAGACATTAAGAGATATTCAAAACAAGATGAGATGGTGATAGGACTAGTGGAGACAAAAGACGGCTCTAGATTAGGTGTGAAGTGTTCTGGCAGAATGAGAGACAGCTGCCATGTGGGAGAGAGAAAAGAAAAGGAAAGGGAGGGGGGAAGGGAAAAACCAAAACAAAGGGGTGGATAAAAAATATAAGTAAAAATGTAATAGGGGCCGAGGTTATGATCTGAAATTGTTGAACTCGATATTGAGTCCGGAAGGCTGCAAAGTGCCTAATCGGAAGATGAGTTGCTGTTCCTCGAGTTTACGTTGAGCTTCCGTGGAACAATGCAAGAGGCCAAGGACGGTGAGGTCCGAGTGGGAATGGGGCGGTGAATTAAAATGATAGGCGACCGGAAGCTCAGGGTCACCATTACGGACTGAATGGAGGTGTTCCGCAAAGCGGTCTCCCAATCTGCGTTTGGTCTCCCCAATGTAGAGGAGACCGCATCGTGAGCAGCGAATACAGTATACTAGATTGCAAGAAGTACAAGTAAATCACTGTTTCACCTGGAAGGGGTGTTTGGGGCCCTGGACAGTGGGAAGGGGGGAGGTATAGGGGCAGGTGTTACATCTCCTGCGCTTGCACGGGAAGGTGCCAGACGAAGGGGAAGGGGTGCTGGGGGTGATAGAGGAGTGGACTAGGGTGTCTCGGAGGGAGCGGTCCCTCAATACTCAAGGTGTGGTCTCACCAAGGCCCTGTACAACTGCAGCAAGACATCCTTGTTCCTGTACTCAAATCCTCTCGCTACGAAGGCCAACATACTATTTGCCTTCTTAACCGCCTGCTGTACCTGCATGCTTACCTTCAGCGACTGGTGCACAAGGACACCCAGGTCTCGTTGCACTTCCCCTTCTCCCAATCTATTGCCATTCAGATAATAATCTGCCTTCCTTTTTTACCACCAAAGTGGATAACCTTGCATTTATCCACATTATACTGCATCTGCCATGCATCTGCTCAATCACCCAACCTGTCCAAATCATCCTGGAGTTTCTCGGCATCCTCCTCACAGCACACACGCCCACCGAGCTTTGTGTCATCTGCAAACTTGGAGATATTACATCTAGTTCCCTCGTCTAGATCATTAATATATATTGTGAATAACTGGGGTCCTAGCACCGATCCCTGCGGTACCCCACTAGTCACTGCCTGCCACTCGGAAAAAGACCCGTTTAATCCAACTCTTTGCTTCCTGTCTGCCAACCAGTTATCTATCCAAGTCAGTACCTTGCCCCCAATCCCTTGTGCTTTAACTTTACACGCTAATCTCTTATGCGGGACCTTATCGAAAGCCTTCTGAAAGTCCAAATACACCACATCCACTGGTTCTCCCTTATCTATTTTACCAGTTACATCCTCAAAATATTCCAGTAGATTAGTCAAGCACGATTTACCTTTTGTAAATCCATGTTGACTTTGTCCGATCCTGTCACTGTTTTCCAAGTGTTCTGCTATTACATCTTTTATAATGGACTCTAGCATTTTCCCCACTACCGATGTCAGGCTTACCAGTCTATAATTCCCCAGTTTCTCTCTACCACCTTTATTGAATAGTGGGGTAACATTAGCTACCGTCCAATCCATGGGAACTGTTCCAGAGTCTATAGAATTTTGGAAGATGACCAGCAATGCATCTACTATTTCTAGGGCCACTTCCTTAAGAACCCTAGGATATAGATTATCAGGCCCTGGGGATTTATCGGCCTTCAATCCCGTCAATTTCCCTAACACCATTTCCCTACAAATACTGATTTCATTCAGTTCCTCCCTCTCATTAGAGCCTATGTTCCCCGACATCACTGGAAGGTTATTTCTGTCCTCCTTTGTGAAGACAGAACCAAAGTATGTATTTAATTGGTCTTCCATTTCTTTGTTCCCCATTATAAATTCCCCTGATTCTGACTGCAAGGGACCTACGCTTGACTTCACCAATCTTTTTCTCTTCCCATATCACCCCTCCCTATCTCTGTAATCTCCTTCAGCCCCACAACCCCACCCCCGAGATATCTGTGCTCCTCTAATTCTGCCCTCTTGAGCATCCCTGATTATAATCGCTCAACCATTGACGGCCGTGCCTTCTATTGCCTCGGCCCTAAGCTCTGGAATTCACTGCCTACACCTCTCCGCCTCACCACATCTCTTTCCTCCTTTAAGACGCTTCTTAAAACCTACCTCTTTGACCAAGCTTATGGTCACCTGCCCTAATTTCTCCTTATGTGGATCGGTGTCAAATTTTTTGTCTTTTAATACTTCTGTGAAGCGCCTTGGGATGTTTTACTACATTAAAGGCGTTATATAAGTACAAGTTGTTGTTGTTGTTGACGTGACTATTTGTAATCCATCACTGTAAATGGGGCAGCTCCACTAAATGGAGATCCAAATAGTGCACCTGGGCTATTGCACTCAGTCCTATAATCCAGCTGCAGTATTTGGACATAAACTAGATAAAAGTTTATCTTATGCCCTTTGAACGTGTAAAGCTACATTTAGCATTCTTTTCTCCAATTTGTAAAAATTACCTCATTTATTCTAGTGGTGCAGTTTCATCAACGAGAGAAAGAAAAACAATAAACAATGGTTGCCACGGGAACTAGGATGGGCGTTGCTAGGCCACCTGTTTCCTAGCTGCCATTAAGCAGTTTTCATGGGCTCTCTTTTGGACGTAGCTCTTCTTGGTTCTAAAAAGGGACCAAACAAGTGCAGAACAAAATAAAAGAAAGCTGCCATATGACAGCATAGAATTATATCTGAACCCTCCAACTCCCTCTGCTCTTCCACATCTCTCAGCTTTCTCCCATTCAAAGTATAATTATTTCTTATTTTTAAATCAAAATGTATACCTCACACTTACTGACATTGAATTCCATCTGCCACTTTTTTTCTCATTAAATTATCTGATCAAATCCTCTTACAGCTTACTTTGGTCCACAGAATTATTTACTGGGTTTCCTATTTTAGTATCATCTGCAAATTTAGATACCATTTCCTCATTGATGTAAACCGTGAACAGAAACAGTCCCACGACAGAAACATGTGGGACGTCACTAACCACTCTGAGAAACTGCCATTAACTTTAACTCTCTGTTTTCTCCCTTCTAACCGGTTTTTGTATCCAATTTGCTCCCTTCCCCCATTTCCATACCCCTTAATTCGACTCCAGTCGTCTCCTGTGTGGTACATTGCCAAAGACTTCTTGAAAGTCCATGTACACCACATCCACTGCGATTCCGCCTTCCATCATATCTGTCACCTCCTCAAAAAAACTCATTGTTTAGATTATTTTTTAAAACATGGAAAGAAGAGCCACATCGGAAATAGATTGCATGAAAATGGATTGAGGGGCGGATAGGACAAGCAGGCAGACAGCAGGCAGTGGCTTTGTTAATTTGCCACAGTTATGCCAATTTCTATAATGGCTGGAGCTACACAATTAGAACATTTGGATGAAACAAAATTCAGTTTCCTTTATTTCAAATGATCTAAATCTGTGACACTTAAAGTAGCAAGCGGGAGATGGACGCCCTCAGTGACCAATACTGCCTCGCACTCCCGATTCAATTCTACCATCGTGATCTCATGGTGTAATAAATTACAGGGTAGAACTTCCGATCAGCAAAATTTATGTCCAAACACTTAACTTGCTTGCACTACATTCCTGTGTGTTATTCTTAGGCAGTGTTAACCTGTTACCCCTACATTTCTAAATCTGCAGAAGGTGGTAGGAACATTTCATCAGTATTTTTTAGAAGGAATTTGCACAACCAGTTTTTACTTTGTGGAAGATTTTAACCTGTTAAAACGTAATAAATTACAATCAGAGAGTATCTGTTTAATAAGCCTTTTCACACCTTAGTGTAAAAAGTAGAAAGTAATGCAGTACATTCCTTCTGCACCTGTCTCCGTACCATCTGGTCCACAGTATTCTCTTTTGAAATCTTAACTCTTTTGACTATACAATATTTGTTCTGTAGCTAATTTACCATAGCTTTCAATTTACTTATCGCTGGGTGAAATCAGATTGTTTACCATGACAAAAGAGTATGTTTTATCTTTAAGCAGCTTCTAAATCTTACTTAGCTCCACTGAATTGCCACATAATCTTAAGGCTGTAATTATATTGCCCACTAAATGTAGTTGGGCATCAGGAGCTGATCTGACGCCCGAGCACAATGATGCAAAGAACATAAGAACATAAGAAATAGGAGCAGGAGTAGGCCAATCGGCCCCTCGAGCAAAGAGGTTCAAGACCCGCGATTCACACCAGCTTGAGTTGGCTGCAGTATAACTCCAGCCCATTGCAAAGCCACACCTTTCATTGAAAAAGAAAATACTGCAGATGCTGGAAATCTGAAATAAAAACAGAAAATGCTGGAGATACTCAGCAGGTCAGGCAGCATCTGTGAAGAGAGAAACAGAGTTAACGTTTCAGGTCGATGACTTTTCGTCAGAACTGGAAAAAAACAGGAAATGGAACAGATTTTTAAGCAAGTGTAGGGGCTGGGAAAGGGAGGAGGGGATGAAAGAACAAAAAGGGAAGGTCAGTGATAGGATAGAAGGCAGGAGAAGTTAAGAGACATTAAGAGATATTCAAGGCAAAAGGAGATGGTAATGGGACAGGTTAAGAAACAAAAGATGGCTCTAGATAAAGTGTAAATTGCGCTGGCAGAATGAAAGACAGCTGCCATGTGGGAGAGAAGAAAAGAAAACACAAACAAAAAAAAGTGTGGATAAAATATATATATATGTGATAGGAGCCGGGGTTATGGTCTGAAATTGTTGAACTCTATGTTGAGTCCAGAAGGCTGTAAAGTGCCTAATCAAAAGATGAGGTGCTGTTCCTCGAGCTTACGTTGAGCTTCAGTGGAACAATGCAAGAGGCCAAGGACGGTGAGGTCTGAGTGGGAGTGGAGCGGAGAATTAAAGTGACAGGCGACCGGAAGCTCGGGGTCCCCCTTATGGACTGAACGGAGGTGTTCTGCAAAGCCGTCACCCAATCTGCGTTTGGTCTCCCCAATGTAGAGGAGACCGCATCATGAGCAGCGAATACAGTATACTAAATTGCAAGAAGTACAAGTAAATCGCTGTTTCACCTGGAAGGGATGTTTGGGGCCCTGGACAGTGGGAAGGGGGGAGGTATAAGGGCATGTGTTGCATCTCCTGCGCTTGCACGGGAAGGTGCCAGGTGAAGGGGAAGGGGTGTTGGGGATGATAGAAGAGTGGACCAGGGTGTCGCGGAGGGAGCGGTCCCTTCGGAATGCTGAAAGGGGAGGTGAGGGGAAGATGTGTTTGGTGGTGGGATCACACTGGAGGTGGCAGAAATGGTGGAGGATGATCCGTTGAATGTGGAGGTTGGTGGGGTGAAAGGTGAGGACAAGGGGAACCCTATCGTGGTTCCGGGAGGGAGGGGCAGGGTTGAGGGCAGAAGTGCGGGAGATAGAACGGACACGGTCAAGGGCCGTGTCAACCACAGTAGAGGGGAATCCTCAGTTGAGGAAAAAGGAAGACATGTCGGAAGCACTGGTGTGGAAGGTGGCATCATCAGAGCAGATGCGGCGGAGTCGGAGAAACTGGGAGAATGGAATAGAGTCCTTACAGGAAGTGGGGTGGGAGGAAGTGTAGTCCAGGTAGCTGTGGGAGACAGTGGGCTTGTAGTGAATGTTTGTCAATAACTTATCCCCAGAGAGGGAGACAGAGAAGTCGAGGAAGGGAAGAGTCAGAGATGGACCATGTGAAGGTGAGGGAAGGGTGGAAATTGGAAGCAAAGTGAATGAAATTTTTTAGTTCAGGGCGAGAGCAAGAAAAGGCACCGATACAGTATCTCCAGCATTTTCTGTTTTTATTCCACACCTTTAATTACGGGAAGGTGCTGGGTGAAGGGGAAGGGGTGTTGGGGGTGATAGACGAGTGGACCAGGGTGTCGCGGAGGGAGCGGTCCCTTCGGAATGCTGAAAGAGGAGGTGAGGGGAAGATGTGTTTGGTGGTGGGATCACGCTGGAGGTGGCCGAAATGGCGGAGGATGATCCGTTGAATGTGGAGGCTGGTGGGGTGAAAGGTGAGGACAAGTGGAACCCTATCATGGTTCTGGGAGGGAGGGGCAGGGGTGAGGGCTGAAGTGCAGGAGATAGAACGGACACGGCCAATTACAGTAAGCAGGCACTGTGCTTGTGCTCTGCAAACATTAAAAACTTAACTGCTGCAGAATGCAGCTCTGTCCATGTGGGGAGACAGATGTGTGGAGGGCTGTTGTTGCTGCACCTGGGCAGTGGTCAGAATCAGATCAGTATGCATTAACAAGGGTTTGCTGGAGTTATATTGCAGCTGACAGATACCAGTATCCAATCGTTAGCTGCAATATAACTCCAGTATTAAAGTGAAATATTTATTATTGACCTCCCTCATTACTGTCCATTTATTATTAACTAGAAACATTGGGAAGATTTTCAACTTGCCGCCCGGGTATAAAACTGGTCTTTGAGGGTCGCAGACCCATTTCAATGAAAATTCAAATTGAGTGGTTTCTATAATGGGCGGACGATCCACAACCAATCCGGTTTTACACCCCAGCGGCAAATTGAAAATCTCCCCACTTTTGGGTATGACACCCAGTGACATCAGTGATGACTGCTGTCCATCATCCATATTTATGATCCTACTACAGTGGGCCTTCAGGATCTCTCATCAGGGAGGTTCCACCCAGAATGCCTGCTTTTAGGATGCACTTTTATATTGACGATGTGCTGACGGTGGCAGGGGCACACTATCATGTTAACTACACAACTCCCAATAGCGTCAAGAAGCCAACCTTTCCAGGGTCCCGTGAATGGAGGTCAGCGATGTGGCAAACAAGTGCCTCTTCGACTGGCCAGGAACAACAACAACAACTTGCTTTTATGCAGCGCCTTTAACGTAGTAAAACATCCCGAGGCACTTCACAGGAGCGATATCGAACCAAAATTGACACCAAGCCACATAAGATATTAGGACAGGTGACCAAAAGCTAACAATGAGGTAGGTTTTAAGGAGGACCTTGATGGAGGAAAGCAGAGCTTTGGAGGTCACGGGCCGCCATTTGAACGCTGCTCTTCTGGAACCAGGGCACAAATATAAAAGTGCGAAAGAGGTGACTGCGGATAGTTGGGAGGCAAATAATATCCCATTTATAGTGGAATGTAGAAGGTAATCAGGACTGAACTTGTTAATGCAAATGCTGCACAACTGCATCTTCCAAACTCCCCTTCCCTTTCTCTGGGGTGGGTTTCCTACCAGTAGCACGTCAGGGGACACTGCAGTGTAAACAGGCAGTCAGTGTGATACCAGTTTCTCTATCCCAGCAGGTATTCAGGTTGGCTGGCAACCTGCTGGCATCTGTCAATCAATTTTGTTAAGAACTCTTTCTTCTACTGTGTTACACCTTATCAGTTTCCTGTCAGCAGTGAGGCTGCCCTGTCGTGAGGGAGGAAAAATGAATCCAGCGCCACTCTGCTGGAATTTATCCACTGTATCTGAAGTGGTTGGAGCAGTTTCACTTGGGATAGAATAACAAATATTGCAATGAAGCCCTCATAGTTCAACACAATTTTATGAAAGAAATGTCTGATAACCAAATTTTTCTCTTCCCTCAGGATATTTCAAAGTGCCTTGCCGAGCCTTTTTTGTTGTTGATGCATCTGATGCATTATTAACAGCTCAGGCTGCTGTTAATGGCATCGGTGATGCATAATGTGAGACTTGCCAGTGATGGCATCGAGTTAGCATGTTTACGAATCCAAACTTTTTTTCTTGCAAGCAAACATTTCTTTCGGGTATCATGAGGACATAAGTGGGCGCCACTATCCCTCGAAAAGAAACATGGCTGTAGTCAGGATCATTGATCACCTGTCTGAAGTTAGTGACATTTCTGCAGCAAATAAGCTTATGATGCTGAAATTAGACATTTGACTATCAAATTTCAGTCAAAGGAGAGGAAGAAAGAAAGAATTTACATTTATATCGCACCTTACACTACCTCAGGACATCCCAAAGCGCTTTACATCCAATGAAGTACTTTTGAAGTGTAGTCACTGTTGCAATGCAGGAAACGTGGTAGTCAATTTGCGCACAGCAAGCTCCCACAAACAGCAATTAAATAACCGACCAGATACTCTGTATTACTGATTGATGTTGGCTGAGGGATAACTATTGGTCAGGACCCCAGGGGGAACTCTTCTGCTCTTCTTTGAATTGTGCAGTAGGATCTTTTACACCCACCAGAGAGAGCAGACGGGGCCTCAGTTTAACATCTCATGCAAAAGACGGCGCCTCCGACAGTGCAGCACTCCCTCAGCACAGTGCAGATTTTGTGCTCAAGTCTATGGAGTGGGACTATGAACCCACAACCTTCTGATGTAGAGGCGAGAGTGCATCCACTGAACCACAGCTGACACCTTAAATAAAGCCTCTAACCAGTAGAACTATGGCTTTTTAAATACAAGTTCTAAATCATTACAGTTTTCATAATTGAATTTTTCATTTTTTATTTTATTTGAATGATGTTTCAGCATTGCACAGAATTGTGAGTCTCTGTGAGAAAGATAGATTTATGCTAGTTCTGCAGTATATTTATAGTAACATAGATAGCTCCAGTGGTGTGTTATAAAAAGATTACCACCTCACTCGCCAGGCAAACCAATGCTCCTAACTGAAGTAATCATTTATAAATACATTACTACTGTTATAAAGTTATAAATATATTCCTTTTTTATGTTGATACTGCAATGGTTAGTGGACCTCTGAACTTTAATCTTATTTTTCTTAAACTGGAAATATAACATCCTACACATACTTCCTGCTCCTTACACCCTCACTGTGTTGAAATCAAGATGTCTCCCACTCTAGCTTACTTTTTTGTCATGAATCAAAATCTATTTAACTCCCCGTCTTCCTCCTCTTCCCACAATCGAGGCTTTTAAAACCCAAGATTAGCATCACCGAGCCACTGCGTCCCGATTTACCGCATCTCTTTTCAGTAGTTCGCACCTTATCTCTTTCTCTTGGTTTCTTAATGAAGAAAATGGGCTGCCTGTTTCTACAACTTAAAATCGGCGTTAGAATCAATCACAGAATCACAGAAACCCCACAGTGCAGATAGAGGCCATTTCGGCCCATCGAGCCTGCACCGACACATATCCCACCCGATCCCCGTAACCCCAACACATATCCCACCCTATCCCTGTAACCCCACCTATTTAATCCCCCTAACACTAAGGGTCAATTTATCATAGCCAATCAACCTAACCCGCACATCTTCGAACTATGATGGACACCGTATTGACTTGGATGATTTTTAGTCGTCCATGGCTTCCATCCGAAACAGGAGTTAGGGTCCTTAAATATGAAAATTCGGGTCCTACCCTACCCCAGTTCTACCCGGTTGCATGATCTTGAATGCAAAATACAGGTACAAATGGGCGAAGCTTGAGACGCACATAATCTATTTAGTTGAACCAGGCGTTGAGCGATCCTTAAAGGGACTGCTGACGGCCACTGAATAAAAGGCCCAGGAAATTGAAAGGTTTAAGTTTTGTGGGCCATGGGGAATCAGGAGGGTCGGGCCTCAGGCCTCAGGCCATATTGTTTCCTCACATGGTGCCAAACCTTCAGATTGGGGGATCCACCACTTGCATGAATACTGTTCCCTTTTATCATGTGCCACATTTTGCCATCAAACACAAGGGCAATGTGGACAGTGGTTTGGTCCATGGAAATTCCTTTCTGTGGCAAATTCATTCTCCCATCTTGGCAAGTATAATATAATTTGCATAATTCTTAATTTTCTATTTCAATATCTCACTTGCTACATTCTTGTGAAGATTTCTGTGTGTTGTTGCAGTTTTTTTTCCCATTTACATCTTCTATTACGACTTTCTCTCATGCGCCTCTATGTACTGTCTTACTTTGCCCCGTTCAAATCATGCACCACCTTCTGGACCTCCTGCTAGGCCTTCAGCCATATGACATTGGCTGTGATTTACTGCGTGTTTCGTACCTTCTCTGCAGGGGTCACAGTCTCAGAATAAGGGGTCGGCCATTTAGGACTGAGATGAGGGGAAATTTCTTCACTCAGAGGGTGGTGAATCTTTGGAATTCTCTACCCCAGAGGGCTGTGGAGGCTCAGTCGTTGAGTATATTCAAGACAGAGATTGATAAATCTTTGAATATTAAGGGAATCAAGGGATATGGGGATCAGGCGGGAAAGTGGAGTTGAGGTAGAAGATCAGCCATGATCTTATTGAATGGTGGAGCCGGCTTGAAGGGCCAAATGGCCTACTCCTGCTCCTATTTCTTATGTTCTTATGTTCTGCATGCTGAGGACTAGCCTCCCCAACAAAAATATGCCCATGATCAATCCATGATGATGTTTACCAGCAATGACAGAAATTTGTTGTTACAATTGGCTTTGCAAAGTTTCAGTTTAGTCATATTTGGCGCAACTGTACACTCAACAACCAGATACTTTATGAGGATGTAATGACTCACTAGCTGCTTCAGAAACATTGCTGCAGCAGCTGTTTTTCCATTGCCGGTAATTAAAACAGACTTTTTGCACTTTGCACTCCTGCAATATCATCACCATTTCGTTAAAATAGCCGTAAAATGTGATTTTTCATTTTGTTTTTTTGGACCAGGTGAATGTTGCCTACTGAATGTTTAGGCTCCCACATGAAGGTGCGGGACAGAAAAGGCAGCTGGTGCCCTCGCACCTACACTTCACCACCTTCAGAGGAGAAGGGAGAGAAAACAAATATTCAAAAAGGTGGTTCACTGACTGCTACTTTGCAGGTAAGATTCAGCCTGTTTAAGAACAGCTGGGCAGAAATACAAAGAATGACAATTTGTGATTCATGGGGTGGAATCAGGCTGGTAACAGGTGGCTGAATAAAGCAAGACAATAGAAATAGGTGCAGCAGGTCAGGATCCAGTCGTAATCCAAGGATAAAAGAAAAGAGAACATCACAGCCTTTGTCCATCTGGACTCTGCATTTGAAATTAGTGAGTCAATGGCTTGACTGAAAAAAATGCATTTGTAAAGCAGCTGTGTCCATGGGGTCAACTCTATTGTGCAACTGTGAAACTGTAGGCAATATAATTATGCAGGTAGACATAACGGATTCTATCATCACTGACTCTGCACAAAGCACATATCAAGTGGTGGAATTATGTGCAGAGTAAGACCTTCAACATGATAAATGCTGGAAAGTGGGAATGTGCTAGCCCATATCCAATGACAGCACCACACACTCACTAATTGGGTATACCATGAGCTAGACATAATTTAAGCTCTGGCTAAATTACCTCAACAACTTGCCTTTCACTCTAATCTTAAAACAGTACCTTTTTCTGCACAACTGTGACCGTTACAATTTTTCCTACACCATCTGGCCTTCTGAATAGGATTGCCAAATTAGTTCCAATTAAAGATAAATTAAAGGGAAGCATGTGCTGTAGAACACTATCCCGAGGGAAAGGATTAAGATTATCCAAATTAATTTTCCACGAGGAATATTGTCCTAGGATAAAGAATCTACAAAGAAAAGTATGTTTAATTCTTCTAAATTAAAAATGTTATTCCCTGAAATGGTCAAAACAAACTATGTAAACTGTTTTTGCTTTGTTTAGGTCCCATATTGTGCTTCTTCCTCTCACCATCATACTTCTTCCTTCATCCAGGACGAAACTGGGTAGCAGACCTCTCCATAAATCAACAGCAAGGATGCAACATGATTGTTGAGAGGAGCTCTATGTAATGACTGGACCAAGGAGTGCTGAGAGACATCCAGTGAAGCAGGTAAGTGTATGAATTATTCACAGCTACTTACATTAGGATGATCATTATAGATTTCTGCTTAAATAGATGTAGGAAGTTGCTGTGAATCATTGATCTGAAATTATGAACAGGGTGGAGACGGAATAAGCTTTGTGAAATTTTCCAACCAGACAAACCTCAAAGTAGATATTTGTTGAACGCACACTATTTTTAGGGGATCTAAGCTATTTCAGTGTTCCATTATCCTCACTTCGGCCCATATTATTGTGTCTGAAACTGAGACTGATAACTACGAAATGTTAGATCAATACAAATTTTTTAAAAGCTCGTATTTCTGACAATTGTGATTCTACAAAAAGCAAATAATTAAATTTTATGCTGCTATGTCAGTGTAGCTGTCAAACTCAAAGAAACAGCTGTTATATGAATAGTTTAGGCACATTGAATTACCAAAGTACTCTATTTGCTTAGCAACTCAATTCACAATATAGTTTACCATGAACTTGTGCATTAATTTGTACTTTTGAGATCGCACTGCCCAAAAACCAAACAAAAAAAGGAGACCGAAAGGAAGTTAGACACATATTCCTGTTAGACTACTAGAAAATTGGATGTATTTCTGCCATTAGAATGGCAAGCATTTTGTATAGAAACCCAGCAATAAACAAGGAAAGAGATACATACTCATCTAATAACTACAGACCAGTATCTCTGACAGGCATAGCCAAGTTCCTGGCATTTACAATGAATAAGAAACAATTGCAACAATGCAATTACATCATACTGCAATCTGGTCACCAATCTGGCATCAGAGCAAATGGGTTAATTTGTGATGCTCGGATATGATATTACTAACCCACCTCTCCTCATTACAGGAAAGCTCTCTTCGGTTACAATCATTCAGCATCTTGACTTGGTAAAATATATCCAACCTCTACATGAACAATACCAAAGATGCCTAGAAAAGCTGGCAGAGTAGTAGTAATTCTTAAGTGATCTTTCCTTGACTTCTCATCTTCGGTGATCCTCATCTACATGTTGCCCCTTGGCGACATCATCTGAAAACACAGCATCAGTTTCCACATGTACGCTGACGACACTCAGCTCTACCTCACTACCTCTTCTCTCGACCCCGCCACGGTCTCTAAATTGTCAGACTGCTTGTTCAACATCCAGTTCTGGATGAGCTGAAATTTTCTCCAATTAAATATTGGGAAGACCGAAACCATTGTTTGTGGTCCCCGCCACAAACTCCGTTCCTTAGTCACTGACTCCATCCCTCTCCCCAACATCTGTCTGAGGCTGAACCACACTGTTCACAACCTTGGTGTTGTAGGAATTAACGAATTCCTACGAATAACTGAGATCGACGCAGGAGAGCAATTAAACAGGTCTTTACTCAAAGGAGATGCCACAGGGACTGCCTGGGCAGCCCCGTGGTTTGTGACGTAACGTCATCGCATTTGCCCGCGTTTTCCCGTGCTCTTAAAGGGGCCACGCCCCGTACATGCAAACCCTATATACAAAACACAGTAATGCCTAACACAATGGTACAGGTTTAGGCTGGTGTTAGAACATCATTAAAGAGAATTATATACAGTTATCCAGAGTCATTCAGTGGTTCTGCCACAGTGTCATATTTGACCCTGAAATGAGCTTCCGACCACATATCCACGGCATAACTAAGACTGCCTATTTCCACCTCCGTAACATCGCCCATCTCTTCCCTTGCCTCAGCTCATCCGCTGCTGAAACCCTCACCCATGCCTTTGTTACCTCTAGACTTGACTATTCCAACGCACTCCTGGCTGGCCTCCCACATTGCACCCTACGTAAAGTTGAGGTCATCCAAAACTCGGCTGCCCGTGTCCTAACTCGCACCAAGTCCCGTTCACCCATCACCCCTGTGTTCACTGACCTACATTGGCTCCCGGTTAAGCAGCACCTCAATTTCAAAATTCTCATCATTGTTTTCAAATCCCTCCATAGCCTCGCCCCTCCCTATCTCTCCCCCGAGATATCTGCGCTCCTCTAATTCTGCCCTCTTGAGCATCCCTGATTATAATCATTCAGGCATTGGTGGCCGTGCCTTCTGTCGCCTAGGCCCTAAGCTCTGGAATTCCCTGCCTAAACCTCTCTGTCTCTCTACCTCTCTTTCCTCCTTTAAGACGCTCCTTAAAACCTACCTCTCTGACCAAGCTTTTGGTCACCTGCCCTGATTTCTCCTCATGTGGCTTGCTGTCAAATTTTTTGTCCTATAACACTCCTGTGCAGCTCCTTGGGACATTTTACTATGTTAAAGGTGTTATATAAATACAAGTTGTTGTTGTCACTTCAGTGTTCTATGAAGCCTATATCCACTCTCTGGTGGAATAGTATAATTCTGTTTGGCAGAGAAAATCCACCTTTGCTCCTTGACTCAGTTTACTCCAAAGCTATCCATACCAGTGGATCTGATGATGAAGGACTACTCCATATTAAAATCTAACATGTCCAATATTGGAATAATTTGTTCGGCTTTCATTCTAATGAAGATTATGACTGGAGTGGTATTAGATGAAATGCTGGTGCGTCAGGAAAATGTCTAGTTTTAATATCAGAAACACAAAGGCTGTTGCAGTTGCAAGCTGACATTCGGCAGTAATCCAAAAAGTCCATAGGTGTCAGCCACAGCTCAGTTAGTAGCACACTCGCCTTTGTGGGTCCAAGTCCCACTCCAGGGACTTGAGCACAAAATCTAGGCTGACACTCCAGTGCAGTGCTGAGGGAGTGCTGCACTGACCGAGGTGCCGTCTTTCGGATGAGACGTTAAACCTGTCTGCTCTCTCAGGTGGATGTAAAAGATCCCATGGCACAATTCAAAGAAGAGCATAAAAGTTCTCCCTGGTATCCTGGCCAATATTTATCCCTCAATCAACATCACTTAAATGACGATCACATTGCTGTTTGTGGAAGCTTGCTGGCTGCTGTGTTTCCTACATTATAACTGTGATCACACTTCAAAAGTACTTCATTGGCTGTAAAGCACCTTGGGGTGTCCTGAGGTTGTGAAAGGTGCTATATAAATGCAAGCCTTTCTTTATATAGACTACCACTGGTGAAGCTTCACACACATCTTCCATTACCTGGAACTGTTTTCCAAGTGTGCAGAAGTTGAAATGCTGAGGTAACCACTACTTGCTGATCCGAGGTTGCAGTAGCTAGTCAGAAATCCGTGACTTGTCCTTTAGGTAGCCAATACAATTTCTCCAAACCTTCTGGCCTCATAACAACTACGAAGATCGAATTCATAATACATCTGCCCTTGTTCCAATTGGCTTTGGCTCTAATTTATTGTACTGCTACCTAATATACAAAAAAAAGACAAGAAGACGAGAAAGAACAACAACTTTCACTGTATAGTGTTTAATGTAGAAAACATCCCAAGATGCTTCACAGAGGCTTACGGAAAAAAATGGGCAATGAGACAAAAAAGGAGAGATTAGCAGGGGTGACTAAAAGCTTGCTAAAAGAGGTTGATGTTAAGGGACATCTTTAAGGAGGAGAGAGTTGGAGAGGTGAATGGGTTTAGGGAGGCAATTTGAGAACATGGGGCCTAGGCAATTGAAGGCACGGATGCCTATAGTGGGGCAAAGAGGGGTGGGGGTTACACAAGAGGCTGGAGTCAGAGAAATGGAAAGTTTGAGTGGGGGTTTATAGCACTGGAAAAGATTAGTGATAGGGAGAGGGTGAGGCCATGAACAGATTTAAATACAAGGATGTGAGTTTTAAATCGAAGGTGTTGGGGGACCAGAAGACAATGCAGATTAATAAGGAGAAGGGGAATAGGCAAGCGTGACTTTGTGTGGGATTAGTTATAGACAGTATAGTTTTAGATGAGCTGAAGTGGAAGATGAGAGGCTGGCCAGGTGAACTTTGGAACAGTCATCTTTGGAGGTAATAAAGGCATGGATGAGGGTAGGGGAAGAGGCAGGTGATGTTACAGAGGTGGAACTGGCGGTCTTTGTGATGGAAAGTATGTGTTTTTTTTTAGCTCAGCTTGGGCTTGAATAGGACACGGAGATTGCGAATAGTCAGGTTCAGCCTGAAACAACGGCTGGTGAAGGGAGTGGAATCAATGGCGTGAGTATGGAGTTCGTGGCGGGGGCTGAAGATCTTACCAATGTTTAGCTGGAGGAAATTGCAGTTCATCCAAGTCTGGGTATCAGATATTCGGTCTGACAACACACAGGCTGTGGAGGGGTCAAGAGAGATGCTGGAGAGCTGAAGCTGTGCGTTATCAGCGTACATGGGAAACAACCCCATGTCGCCATTGGGCATAAGCAGATGCAGAGGAGGAGGGGCCAAACATGGATCATTGAAGGACTTCCAAAGCATTGGTCCAGGAGTGGAAAGAGAAGCCATTAGTAGGGATGCACTGGCTACAATTGAATAGGTTAGATCGGAACCAAGCACGAGCAGCCCCATTGATTGGATTTTGGAGGAGGATGGTATGGTTGATCATGTCAAAGGTTTCAGAGAGGTCAAGGAGGAATAATACACTATGGTCACAGTCATGGAGAATGTTTGTGACTTTGGAAAAGACCCTTTTGGTGCTGTGGAAGGGGAGAATACCACAAAAGAGCAAAAAATCAAAAAAACACAAACAAGGAAACACAAAAGGGATGATTTTAATCATGTCTCCCTAGCAGAAATTAAGCAGGCAAGCAGTTAAAATTGCTCAGGGGACTCACCTACTGATGTCCCAAACCGATCCAGCTGGCTGCCATTTTAACCTGCTCTTCTGAGCAGGCGGGAAAGACACCTGCCACAAACCAGCGGGGTCCGTCTTTAAATATGCAGGTTGGGCTCTGATGATGTCGTCAGGGCCTGACTGCCATTTTAACCCTGGGCCTAAGCAGGGGAGCCAAATCCACCTAGCAGGGAGAGGGGTCGGGGCTAGAAAAGGCCCAAAAAGGCAAGGCTTCTGTTTACTTCCCTTGTGGGGTTAGAAGAAGCAGGTGTGCTCCTCCGAGCCTCACAAGGAAAGTTTATAGGCTTCCCCTCCCCCATCACGGGGCCCTCACAAAACCCCCTCCCGTGACTTACCCAAGTGCCAGGATCATTCCTTGCCTTCTGCTGCCTAACATTCCACTCCCGCCCACTGGTTTTGGGTGGGGAATCTGACCAGAGTTGTGCAGATGAGGCCCCAGGAGTTAAAAATCTCCTGTGCCCCACGCTATCGAGGTTAGGATGGTTTGCGGCCCACCTCGGCCCTGGCCCATCCAATTCCCGCCCCAAATTACAAGCAGGGCTGAGAAAGCTGCATTTATCTTTGCAACTGAGCTCCCTTCAAACCACCATAGTCAGTCAGCACAGAGCAGCAAACTACAACATCCCAATGTCTACGTACAGAATGTAGGGCTCGACTTCCATCCTTAACTGGCCTGTCACCATGCCAACAATTTAAAAAAATATATGCTTTACCTTCATTGGTGTGACAACCATATGCACCTCACTATAAATCGATGACCAACTGGAACAATGTAATGTGATTCTAGCCTCTTGTGAGTTACTATATTGCAACTTTAATCTCACCAGAAAAAACGCATTGACTGAGGTAGCGGTAACATATTGGCAGGCATTTTGATATGCTTGGGCCATTTTGATTGGAACTTCACTTCTAAACAAGTTGATTACATTAGTCCTATAGTTATCTTAATGATAAAAGTCTAAGGGGGCGATTTACGTCTTGCTATGTGGCTAAAAATGGGCCAGTAGTGGGACCAAGGTTGTACCTTACTGCTGGTTGTCCAAACTTTCCAAATTTCGAATGGACCTCGATTTCGGTGGCCAGAGCTCCCCCCCACAAACAGGCAGCGGTCGATTAAATATATGTTATTCGGGGTCAAGTGATGTAGTGAGGACCATGATTGCCATTTTTGTCTCTGCCATTTCCTGATCCTGCCCACAAACCATGGGCGGTACAAGTCAGGAGGCAGCCATTTCCAGCGCTCTTTAAAGGGACCAACAGCTCCGATTAGGTAAATCACTGGCAAGTTTTGGGAGACATTTTGGCGTATTACAATGGCCCGGATTTCTGCGGTAGTAATGACGGTGAGGCTATCAACTTCCGTTGTCTTTCTTCCTTTCATTGCCTGTTGCAGTCGAGGGCGCTGCAGCTCTGAGCTTCTTTGCCTCCAGTTCCTCCCAGGCTGGCACTGGGGACATCTGTAACATCAGTCAGTCTCAGTTCACGCTTGCATTAGGCGGGTGACTGATGCCCTGCTATTGCTGGTGCCACAGACTCCTGGAGGGAGGGGGCCAGTTGCAGCATCCACTGAGGTGACCACATGCTCCATGGTTGACTGCAGCGTGTCCATGCCTTGCGCCAGAACCCCACACCAGTTGGTAGTGGAATTACTGCAGAAGCTGTCTGGCAGCTAGTTCAATGCACTGAGCAATTGCTGGGCCCATAAAATTTGCATCTCTGCTCTCGTCAGCAGAGCTAGGTTGCAAGCATGCTCTCCGGTGATCTGTTTCCTGGGCTGTCCTTTCCACCTGCACTTGCTCCTGCTCACTTGTGCTTAGTGAATCACCCAGTGCACACATCTCTAACTCACTCTATCCTGCACGGGGGGTCGATTTGTGTCCTGGTGCTTGGAATGGCCAGAGCATGTGGCGGCGCATCTTCTGTGGTGGGTGTCTGACCCTCTGTCGGTGTGGCTGTCATCTGAAGGGCCTACAAAAAGAGGAGAGGGGCAAGGGCTAGCACGTAGCGGCAAGGGTAAACAGTAGGAGATGAGTGGCAGTGCAATGCACCACCAGTTTGTCATACTGAGTGTGTGTCAGTGAGGGAGGATACCCGACCACCTGCTGTGTGCGACCTCCAGCCTGGCCACTTCCAATACTGCGTGCCCTCTCACTCTCAATGCTGATGGCCACCTCCTCCATTGGCGTCAGTGTCTGTATGGAGGCAGGACTGCCTCCTATTCTGGTACCTCCCCCCCCCCCGCCCCTCCTGTTGTATGCCAGCTGCCCCTGCTAAGAGAGTGGAAGTGTGTGCCCTGTTGAAGGATTTTGAAGATGCCTGAAGCAGCTTAACATGGTGTGAATGATGACAGAAAGAAGCTGCAAATATGGCCAAGAGGGGGAAGTACTTGTCAGGCAGTGGCAGATCTTGATGATGTGAGGGCAAGCAGAATGAGGAGCAGTGATGTGCCCCATTCTGATTGGAGGAGAGGCACAGGCAGTGGGGAAGGCAAGATTGATAGTACTGGGGCTAATGTAGGGTGTTGCAGAGCTGTACAGAGAGTGAGAGATGTGAAGGGGAATCTTACCTTGACAGTCCTGGTGAGGTCATTAAGTTTTTTCCTGCATTGAGGCCAGGTCCTGGGAATAATGCTTGTGGCATTTACATGTTCTGCCACCTCTCCCCATTGCTGCTGATAAATGTGGGGACCCAACGATGATCAGAGGGGAAGAGGGCCTCCTTCGTGCTGCTTTTGTGCTATGTAAGGACTTCCACCACTCTATGAGCGAATCTAGGGACCTTAGTTGAAGTCATGCTACCTGCTGCTCCAGAATATCATTGTCTGTTATCCATCATTGACAAATGTACCTCCTCTTTAAGGTGCTGCCTTTAAGTAGCAGCTGCCCTGCTGACATTTCTTGCCCTCCCAATCGGTGAGCTGCCTATAGGGAGTGTGATTAGTGCTGGCAGCTCACCAATTGCATTTAATTTGGGCTTGGGCATGAAAATTGGGCAGACGGAGCGAAGGCCGCGCCCACCGTCCGCCCGATTTAATTCATTTTAAATGTTGGCCTCTTTTTGTGATACCTGTCCCAGGAGTCCCATTGTGACACTGTGATCAATCAAATGTCCCACAGAATACAGGTCTGTAATGTTAGAATCTTACAGCACAGAAGGAGGCCATTCGGCCCATCGTGGCTGCGCCAGCTCTTCAGAAGAGCTGTCCAATTAGTCCCACTCCCCCTGCGCTTTCTTCATAGCCCTACAAATATTTCCTTTTCAAGTATTTATCCAATTCCCTTTTGAAAGTTACTATTGAATCTGCTTCCACCGCCCTTTCAGGTGCTGTGTAAAAAAAAAAAAAAATTCTCCTCATCTCCCCTCTGTGGTATATTTTATTGATTGTAGTGTAAGAATGTCAGAGTGACTCATTGGTCAAGTAGCATCCTAGCCCCTTGTTTACTAGTACTTGCACAGAAGTTGTGCAGAATTCCAGGGCCAGGCCTGCTCATGATTAATTGGCCTTTTGCAGACAGAAGACAGGAGCACCTTGTAAATAATTGAAAGTTCAAAGCAAAGCCTGACACATTGAGTACTGCAGATGATGAATGAGTGAATGATCATGGCAGCATGGTAGCCACTTAACATCGGACATCTCCCGGCAAATTCTTGCACTACCTCCACTACATATGTAAGCTGTTGGCGTGTGAGATGGGATAGCATGGCAGAGTGCTGTAATGTTTCTCAAAATAGTTCCTTTTTCCTTTTGGTACTGTGTCTTTTGCGCAGATTTCTAGCTGCCTACGGTATTCACTGGGTCAAAGCTAACGATACTTGTGTTCTTGGGTTCTCCTCTATATATTCGCTGTAAACTGGGCACATTGTATTACATAGAATTACATCGAATGTACAGCACTGAAACAAGCCTTTATGTCCAGCATGGCAGAGGAGTTGATCAATGGGTTCGACACGCTGTGTTGTATATGGATTATTTTTTCTGATACTGCTATAAATATTGTATAGAGGTGATGTACATCTCATACAAATGGTGCATGTCTGCTGTATGAATGACAGGCAGCTCCTATGTGATATGCATGTTATACATTTGTGCTATTAGTGTTTATATGCATTGATGCAAGAACTCCTTTTATATTACATTGAATATAAATTCACATTTATTGAAAATTCATAGTTGATATGCTGGTAGATTTCCTGATGCAAGTAGTGTGAAATTGTTTACTCTTAAGTTAACATCATTGTCAAGTTATCCATTTTTTCTTCCACAATAGCAGGTTTGCATTAGACTGCTATAAACTCGAAATGCAAATGTCCTGTGCCTACTTGCAGCACAGAAAAACACAAGAGTCAGACTGGTAACTTAACACTGTCTCACCGCCCGAACTCATCGTATTCTGAATTTAACACGAGCTCTCAGTGTAAATGCAGCTTCTGCTGGAGTCCTTCGCCACATTGGTGGGGGGCGGGTGGGGAGGAAGGGGTGGGGGGGGAGGGGGGGAGGGGCGCGGCGGAGGAAGAGGAGGACAAGATGATACACGTTGCCCTGCTGGTATTATTGTCTGGCTGGTGGAGATAAGTAAAAACTACACTTGTCATCCGCAGTAGGCCATTTTGAGTCCAGTCAGTACCTAAATTTCAGGAAGCACTGACCACTACTCATACCCACATTAGTATATTCCAGATCCCCTAGTAAAAAGGAAGAACTTGCATTTATAAAGCGTCTTTCACAACCTCAGGACATCGCAAAGTGCTTTACAGCCAATTAAGTACTTTGGAAGTGTAGTCACTGTTGTAATGTAGGAAACGTGGCAACCAATTTGCGCACAGCAAGCTCCCACAAACAGCAATGTGATAATGACCAGACAGTTTGTTTTAGTGATGTTGGTTGAGGGATAAATATTAGGGAGCACTCCCTTGTTCTTCATCGAGTAGTGCTGTGGGATCTTTTACGTCCACCTGAGAGGGCAGGTGGGGCCTCGGGTTAATGTCTCATCTGAAAGACGGCACCTCCGACAGTGCAGCACTCCCTCAGCACTGCACTGGAGTGTCAGCCTAGATTTGTGCTCAAATCTCTGGAGTGGGTCTTGAACCCACAACCTTCTGACTCCGAGATAAAAACAGAAAATGCTAGAAATACTCAGCAGGTCAGGCAGCATCTGTAGAGCGAGAAACAGAGTCAGAGACCAGAGTGCTATCACTGAGCTATGGTTGAATCTAGCAGAGGTGCCTGGTTCCGAACAGCTTAGAGTGCAGGTGTTTAACCCCTGCTAGTGTTATGGTATGTTATGCTTACAATCTCTTTTTTTCAGGGTGAGGCAAGGAGGAGGACAGATATGTCTGATCCAGGGGGTGGAGAAGGGTAAGCCTTGTCGACTCTAGGGAATGGATGTCCTGGCAGTCTAGTGGCAGCCAAGAGCCATGTTTTGTGGTGATTTATAGATACGGGTGATCCCTGATAGTCTATTGGCGATAGTCTGATATATGTCTAATCCTTGGCAGCGTGTAGACGACCTTGACTTTGGACACAAGTATCCAAATTCTAGTTTTCTAAAACCCTATCCAAAGCTGGAGGCTGAGTAAGTCTGAAAGCTTACTCCCACTATTGCGTAGCAACTCTGTAGGTGTTCAGTCCAGGTACAACTGACCTCTTTTTACATTGTTATTTCATGGCAGCCCAGCTCTTATTGGTGGCAGCAAGCCAAGATGCTCACTTCCCACTGATCGTCTCATTTTTAAATGTCAGCAGAGGCAATACCAACCAGAGCTTGGCCTGATTGTACAATTATTCCACATAAATGCAAAGTGCTATAGATTTTTCAGGCTCCCTTGTTGCTTCTTGTTCAATGTATCGATGCATCCAACCCGTACTGTATGCCGCTTTGAGCATCTTTGGCATTTGCAATTGTTGACAAACTACTTCCGCATGAAGAGAGTGAAGAACATGTTGACAACAGCAAGAGTCTCCATTGTAAGGTTTAAAAAAAAAACAAGATTTGAATTTGTTGCAAAGTAGATTATCCTGAGCAGGAAATTAGCTTCTTTGGGGTATTCACTGCTTCACATTTTGTGATCTCCGGTGTGAGGCACCTCGGCCTAGAAATTGGGGTGCACCATTTTTTGGCACGCTGGGGAACGGGGTAGCAGGGAATGATCCCTGTGTCTGAATGGTGAGGTCGGAGGCGCATTACCAGCGGGCCGGTGAGCTGCGGGACAGTAAGAGGCAGCTCGCTGGTGACGTGTGATTGAAGATTGGGCCGCTGTCGGCATCACAGCGTAAGTGACGCGGGGGACGGTCAGGTCGAGAAGCAAATGGTGGCCTGGCAGGTGGGGAGGGTGTGGAGGAGGTGGGAGTGACGATCGGGGGGAGGGGAGTGACGATCGGGGCGGGGGGGGGTGACGATCGGGGGGGGGGGGGGAGTGACGATCGGGGCGGGGGGAGTGACGATCGGGGGGGTGAGTGACGATCGGGGGGAGTGACGATCGGGGGGGAGTGACGATCGGGGGGGGAGTGACGATCGGGGGGGAGTGACGATCGGGGGGGGAGTGACGATCGGGGGGGGGGAGTGACGATCGGGGGGGGAGTGACGATCGGGGGGAGTGACGATCGGGGGGAGTGACGATCGGGGAGGGGAGTGACGATCGGGGGGTGGAGTGACGATCGGGGGGAGTGACGATCGGGGGGAGTGACGATCGGGGAGGGGAGTGACGATCGGGGGGTGGAGTGACGATCGGGGGGAGTGACGATCGGGGGGAGTGACGATCGGGGGGGGAGTGACGATCGGGGGGTGGAGTGACGATCGGGGGGAGTGACGATCGGGGGGAGTGACGATCGGGGGGAGTGACGATCGGGGGGGAGTGACGATCAGGGGGGGGAGTGACGATCGGGGGGGGGAGTGGCGATCGGGGGGGGAGTGACGATCGGGGGGAGTGACGATCGGGGGGAGTGACGATCGGGGGGAGTGACGATCGGGGGGAGTGACGATCGGGGGGAGTGACGATCGGGGGGGAGTGACGATCGGGGGGTGACGATCGGGGGGGAGTGACGATCGGGGGGGAATGACGATCGGGGGGGAATGACGATCGGGGGGAGTGACGATCGGGGGGGGAGTGACGATCGGGGGGGACTGACGATCGGGGGGACTGACGATCGGGGGGACTGACGATCGGGGGGACTGACGATCGGCGGGGGAGTGACGATCGGGGGGGGAGTGACGATCGGGGGGGGAGTGACGATCGGGGGGGAATGGCGATCGGGGCGGGGGAGTGACGATCGGGGGTGGAGTGACGATCGGGGGTGGAGTGACGATCGGGGGATTGACGATCAGGAGGAGTGACGATCGGGGGGTGTGACGATCGGGGGGGGAGTGACGATCGGGAGGGGGAGTGACGATCGGGGGGGGAGTGACGATCGGGGGGGGTAGTGACGATCGGGGGGGAGTGACGATCGTGGGGGAGTGACGATCGGGGGGAGTGACGATCGGGGGGAGTGACGATCGGGGGGAGTGACGATCGGGGGGAGTGACGATCGGGGGGAGTGACGATCGGGGGGAGTGACGATCGGGGGGGAGTGACGATCGGGGGGAGTGACGATCGGGGGAGTGACGATCGGGGGGAGTGACGATCGGGGGGAGTGACGATCGGGGGGAGTGACGATCGGGGGGAGTGACGATCGGGGGGAGTGACGATCGGGGGGAGTGACGATCGGGGGGGAGTGACGATCGGGGGGGAGTGACGATCGGGGGAGGCGTGACGATCGGGGGGGCGTGACAATCGGCGGGGGAGTGAAGATCGGGGGGAGTGACGATCGGGGGGAGTGACGATCGGGGGGGACGATCGGGGGGAGTGACGATCGGGGGGACGATCGGGGAGGGAGTGACGATCGGGGGGGAGTGACGATCGGGGGGAGTGACGATCGGGGGGGAGTGACGATCGGGGGGGAGTGACGATCGGGGGGGAGTGACGATCGGGGGGGAGTGACGATCGGGGGGGAGTGACGATCGGGGGGAGTGACGATCGGGGGGAGTGACGATCGGGGGGAGTGACGATCGGGGGGAGTGACGATCGGGGGGAGTGGCGATCGGGGGGAGTGACGATCGGGGGGAGTGACGATCGGGGGGGAGTGACGATCGGGGGAGGCGTGACGATCGGGGGGGCGTGACAATCGGCGGGGGAGTGAAGATCGGGGGGAGTGACGATCGGGGGGGACGATCGGGGGGAGTGACGATCGGGGGGGACGATCGGGGAGGGAGTGACGATCGGGGGGGAGTGACGATCGGGGGGGGGAGTGACGATCGGGGGGGGAGTGACGATCAGGGGGAGTGACAATCAGGGGGGACGATCGGGGGGAGTGACGATCGGGGGGGACGATCGGGGGGAGCGACGATCGGGGGGGGCGATCGGGGAGGGAGTGACGATCGGGGTGGACGATCGGGGGGGGGGAGACGATCAGGGGAATAGGTGAGAGTGAAAATCAGGAGAGAGCTACAGAGGATATACGGCACAGAAACAGGCCACTTGGCCCAACCAGTCCATGCTGGCGTTTATGCTCCACTCGAGCCTCCTCCCGTCTTTCCTCATCTACATCTATCAGCGTAACCCTCTATTCTCTTTTCCCTCATATGCTTGCCTAGTCGCCCCTTAAATGCATCTATACTATTCGCTGCAATCACTCCCTGTGGTAGCGAGTTCCACATTCTCACCACTCTCTGGGCAAAGAAGTTTCTCCTGAATTCCCGATTTGAGGTGGTAGCAGTGATGATCAGTGGGGAAGTGGCCTGTCTTCTTTGAATGTAGTCGGGAGCAGCACTCCTGCTCCTTCATGGCTCCACATTCAGGGAAGTACATTTTAAACCTATACCTTGTTGCTTGCGGCCTAAGGCCTGCCTGTTAGGCCGTTTGTGGACCTGATTTTCCTTAATGCTGCCTCAGGGCACACCATTCTTCCAGGGGGGGCCTCAGACAGACGTCAGGCCCCTTGTTTGCATGGGCAAAGTGGCTCATGCCTGTTTCGCCGACAGTTTAGTGGTTGGTTTGCTGGAAAATAAAATTTCTCATTTTCGAAAGGAGGTGAAGGACTGGGACAACGTGAGCTGGGAGGCAGTGCCGAGTCTGTAATTCATGGGCACGGAGACAAGGACAAAGCAGAAGCCATTCAGAAATGAACCCAGGGATTAGATGTAAACACAAGGGAAGTAGAATATTAGTAAATCACTTCTCATAGTCATTTATGTTGTACACTTTTAGAGGAACAAGCAAGAAGTTTGGAAAATTAACAACTGGAAATAGATCAGTTGCTGGAATGGAGGTTTGAGGCCTAAAATTCAGGTCATTGCAAATTTGATCCTAATAAACAATTTTAAGGAACACTAGACATTGTCCCGCTCCCACTGGAATACTGGCGAGCACAGCTAAATACTCCCTATTCTACCAAGGACCGGACAGACACAGGCCCTTCTCTAGTTTGGCTCATCTTCCAGGACCACTCACTTACTGCCTGGCATGACAGCAAGAAACGCCGACACGCTTGCATGCACATTAATGAACTTTTTTTTTTTAAAAGTCAGGTACATCTAAATCTGAAATGCCTGAAATAAATCAAATTCTTATAATCTGAAAATTAACTATGACAAATTTGGGCCAATTCAGGCTTGTAATTTGATTACACCTGGTGTGGATGACTGATGATGTCTTGGATGAAAACATATAAGCCAAATAAATCTGAGTATAAATTTTAAAAAATATATTGTCGCCTGCAGTCCAGAACATAATGAAAACTTTTATTGAATCAACACTAAAAAAGGATCTAATCCCTTTGAATTTTGGGAATTGTGTGGGAGGTGGGGGGTGGGGCGGGTTTCAAATCCAGTATTCTTGTGATAGGATATTCCACCCTAATCTTTTCAGCCCGTCTAGATGCCAAGCACTCAGCTCATGAACTGGAGACTAAAGCTCCCAGTGGCTCAGCAGTTTTAATTCAGCAAGTAGCCCATAACGAGCAGGAAGATCGCTTGGTTGATGGCTGGGCTGTGCGGAGTTAACTGATCTCAGCACTCTGGCTGGAATGCTGCGATTGTTCTCAGTGTACCGATTTACCGAGAGGGGGGAACAATAACCAGCCAGGGTTCTCGTAATCTTCCGATTAGGCACTTTACAGCCTTCTGGACTCAATATCGAGTTCAACAATTTCAGATCATAACCTCGGCCCCTATTACATTTTAATATATTTTTTATCCACACCTTTGTTTTGTGCCCTTCCCCCTTTTTTTCTCTCCCACATGGCAGCTGTCTCTCATTCTGCCAACGCATTTCACACCTAATCTAGAGCCGTCTTTTGTCTCTCCACTAGTCCTATCACCATCTCGTCTGGTTTTGAATACCTCTTGATGTCTCTTCACTTCTCTTTTGTTCTCTCATCCCCATTTCCCAGCCCCCAAACTGGCCTTTTAACCTGTTTCATTTCCTGTGTTTTCTCTCAGTCCTGACGATGGGTTTTGACCCGAAACGTTGACTCTATTTCTCTCTCCACGGATGTTGCCTGGCCTGCTGAGTTTTTCCAGCATTTTTTGTTGTTATTTCAGGGTTCTCACTACCTGATCCTTATCATCGACGCCTACTGCAAGGGTGTGTGTGCGCAGGCGGCAGACAGGGTAATGGCGGTTATTGAAATGAGTTTGTCTGAACCTCTGGACATCTTTGGGACAACGGTGGCAATGGTCTTCAATGGAACAGACCCTGAGCTGTGATGGATGCTGTGTAACCCACATCCAGAGCAATTCAAAAAGCAATTCATAAATTTGGCATGTATATTATTTTTAGTTAGTTCTAATTTAAGGAGCAGCAGTCAGCGGCAGGTTCAATTCCCGTGATTTTGCAATGTTAACATCTCAAACGTAATCACCCTTCACTGAGTGTGTCACTGTGCGGAGGCTGCATGTTGGTGTTAACTCTCGGACCCTTCCCCCACCGCTAAAAAATCCCAAACTTCATAGACTGTGGCACACTAACAAAAGGTCAAACTTAATGATCATCTAAAATAAAACTGCTATATGAATTTAACAAAAAATAACAGATGGGCAGGAGTGGTTACATTAAAACATAGTTTTTAATCTCGAGATACAGAGGGCAATAAACAGCTCCAGCTTTACTCTGTTAGCTTGCATCATCATATGAACCTTACTCGCTCTCTGGCCTAGAAATTGGGTTTTGGCTTAGCCAGGGCTTTAGCGCCGGAAATTAGTGCCGGCGCTAAGTCCCCTGCGCGCGCCAAAAATTCAGTGGCGCCGCGCCCAAACGGCTGCCGGCGCTACTGAAGGGTCTTAGCGCCTGGAAAAGGGCGCTAACTGCCGTTTCGCGCCGCAATTCCGGTGCTGCGGCACCCGATGCGGTGCGGCAGGCTGGGGAAGTGCAGGCCTCCTCCTTCCGTTAAGGAGGAGCTGCCTGCACCCGGCCACGGCCCGCGCAAATCTGCTTAAAAATGAGCCCGGCACCTCGGACAAGTGCCGGGCTTGCATCTGTTCCGGGGGGGTGGGTGGGAGAGAAGTCCGGGGAGGGAGCTGCGGGCAGGCGGCCGGCGGGAAAGCGGCCGGCCGCCGCGGGGCCTTTAATGCGCCGGCGCTAACTGCAGTAAGGCACCTCTGACAAAACGCTGGTTGCGGCTGCCACGGGCGAGGCGGCCGCAACTCAATTTCGGAGTTCGGGCGGGTTACCACTGCAACCGGGACGCTGTGCACACCGATGACGTCATCGGTGCCGGCGCAGCGCTACCGGAGCAACGCCGATTTAGGGCCCCAGGGAATTTCACTACTGGCCATAACTCCGGCGCAAGGCCCTCTAGCGCCTCAAATGAGGCGCTAAGGCTACTGAATTTTCAGCCGTATGTGTTTTCCCTAAATTTTTATTTGGAGACTCATTTTCTTCAGCTGGTCCCTATGCAGCAGCAGAGAGGCAGAACTTCTGTTGGGATATGCAAGCTGCCCATGACATCTTTTTATTTATGTTTAAGATTTCAAAATATCTTTTTCTCATTTTCTCCTCTTTCCTCTCCAAAGGCACCTGACCATTGCTGAACACGAGGACCAAAGCAAGCATTTATATAGCATCATTTCACATACCACGGCCTTTCACAAATAGACACAAGAAGATGGACCCACAAAGGAGGAGATTAGGAGGTGGGGTTTAGTCAAAGAGATGGGATTTGAGAAGGTTTGATTTTTAAAAAGGTGGAGAAACTAAGAGGTTTAGGAAGGCAGTTCCAGGGGAGTAGGACTGAGACAGCTGAAGGCTCTGCCACCAAGGGTGGGACAATCAAAGGTCCTTTAGGTGCGAGCAGCCTTCCAGTACATTGCTCAAGTGGCCATTCCTCACATAAGCCTAGACAGTGAGCGCTGTCAGACTATTTAACCATGGACTCCATCACAGCTGAGCCCCCAATTAATTTCTCACCGAGTGTCCCCATCTGGGCACCTTCGTATTTGCTGATTTTTTTTTCTACTCTATAACCCAGGGCACTGAGGTCTACTCCAGCACTTAAACTCCTGCTCCAGCAAAGATCTGCTAACTCAGCACCCACCGGGAATCGATCCTGGGACATCTACCTGTTTAGCACTACTTCAGGTGTTGCTTTTAAGAACATAAGAAAGAAGAGCAGGAGTAGGCCATAGGGACCCTCGAGCCTGCTCCGCCATTCAATAAGATCACGGCTGATCATCGACCTCAACTCCACTTTCCCACATCGCTTGATTCCCCTGGAGTCCAAAACTCTTATCTATCAGGGGAGCGAGGGCCATGTTTGGAGCTGTGTGTAGGATTCAGGGGTGAAGCCAAACCTGCCCATTTACTGTCCAGATTATCCTTGGGGGGTGGGGGGGGGGGAGATGAGTGGGGTGGGGTGGGGGGCTAGATGGGTGGGTGGGGGGGAGATGGGTGGGGGGGAGATGGGGTGGGGAGGGAGGTGGGGTGGGGGGGAGATGGGGTGGGGGGGAGATGGGGTGGGGGGGGAGATGGGGTGGGGGGGAAATGGGGTGGGGGGGAGATGGGGTGGGGGGGAGATGGGGTGGAGGGGAGATGGGGTCGGGGGGAGATGGGGGGAGATGGGGTGGGGGGGAGATGGGGTGGGGGGGAGATGGGGTGGGGGGGAGGTGGGTGGGGGGGAGCTGGGTGGGGGGGAGCTGGGTGGGGGGGAGCTGGGTGGGGGGAGATAGGGTGGGGGGAGATAGGGTGGGGGGGAGATAGGGTGGGGGGGAGATAGGGTGGGGGGGAGATAGGGTGGGGGGGAGATAGGGTGGGGGGGAGATAGGGTGGGGGGGAGCTGGGGTGGGGGGAGAGGGGTGGGGGGAGGTGGGTGGGGGGAGATGGGTGGGGGGGAGGTGGGATGGGGGGAGGTGGGTGGGGGGGAGATGGGGTGGGGGGGATGTGGGGGGTGGGGGAGATGGGTGGGTGGGGGGGAGATGGGGTGGGCGGGGAGATGGGTGGGTGGGGGGAGTGGGTGGGAGACGGGTGGGGGGGAGTGGGGGGGGAGTGGGTGGGAGATGGATGGGTGGGGGGGGAGTGGGTGGGAGATGGATGGGTTGGGGGGGAGTGGGTGGGAGATGGATGGGTGGGGGGGAGATGGGTGGGTGGGGAGGGAAGATGGGTGGGTGGGGAGGGAAGATGGGTGGGTGGGGAGGGAAGATGGGTGGGTGGGGAGGGAAGATGGGTGGGTGGGGAGGGAAGATGGGTGGGTGGGGGAGATGGGGTGGGGGGGAGGCAGCTGGGTGGGGGGGAGATGGGTGGGAGGGAGTGGGTGGGAGATGGATGGGTGGGGGGGAGTGGGTGGGAGATGGATGGCTGGGGGGGAGTGGGTGGGAGATGGATGGGTGGTGGGGAGTAGGTGGGAGATGGATGGGTGGGGGGGAGATGGGTGGTTGGGGAGGGAAGATGGGTGGGTGGGGGGGAAGATGGGTGGGGGGGAGATGGGTCAGGGGAGATGGGGGGGTGGGGGGGCGATGGGTGGGTGGGGAGGGAAGATGGGTGAGTGGGGAGGGAAGATGGGTGGGTGGGGAGGGAAGATGGGTGGGGAGGGAAGATGGGTGGGTGGGGGAGATGGGGTGGGGAGGAGGGAGCTGGGTGGGGGGGAGATGTGGTGGGGGGAGGTGGGATGGGGGAGGTGGGTGGGGGGGAGATGGGGTGGGGGGGATGTGGGTGGGAGGGGATGTGGGGGGAGGGGGAGATGGGTGGGTGGGGGGAGATGGGTTGGGCGGGTGGGGGTGAGATGGGGTGGGCGGGTGGGGGTGAGATGGGGTGGGGGGGAGATGGGTGGGTGGGGGGGAGTGGGTGGGAGATGGGTGGGTGGGGGGGAGTGGGTGGGAGATGGGTCAGGGGGAGGTGGGTGGGGGGGAGTGGGTGGGAGATGGGTGGGGGGGAGTGGGTGGGAGATGGATGGGTGGGGGGGAGTGGGTGGGGGATGGATGGGTGGGGGGGGAGATGGATGGGTGGGGTGGGAGATGGGTGGTGGGGGGAGATGGGTGGGTGGGGGGAGATGGGTGGGTGGGGGGAGATGGGTGGGTGGGGAGGGAAGATGGGTGGGTGGGGAGGGAAGATGGGTGGGTGGGGGAGATGGTTGGGGGGGAGATGGGTGGGGGAGATGGGTGGGTGGGGGGGCGATGGGTGGGTGGCGGGGGAGATGTGTGGGGGGGAGATGCGTGGGGGGGTGGGGGGGAGATGGTTGGGGGGTGGGGGGGAGATGGATGGGTGGGGTGGGAGATGGGTGGTGGGGGGAGATGGGTGGGTGGGGAGGGAAGATGGGTGGGTGGGGAGGGAAGATGGGTGGGTGGGGGAGATGGTTGGGGGGGAGATGGGTGGGTGGCGGGGAGATGGGTGGGGGGGAGATGCGTGGGGGGGTGTGGGGATGGGTGGGGGGGAGATGGTTGGGGGGGTGGGGGGAGATGGGTGGGTGGGGGCGAGATGGGTGGGGGGGTGGGGGGAGATGGGTGGGGGGGTGGGGGGGGAGATGGGTGGGTGGGGTGGGAAGATGGGTGGGTGGGGGGAAGATGGGTGGGTGGGGGAGATGGTTGGGGGGGAATGGGTGGGGGGAGATGGGTGGGTGGGGGGGCGATGGGTGGGAGGGGAGGGTAGATGGGTGGGCGGGGGGAGATGGGTGGGTGGGGGGGAGATGCGTGGGGGGAGATGGGTGGGGGGGAGATGGGTGGGGGGGGAGATGGGTGGGGGGGGAGATGCGTGGGGGGGTGGGGGGAGAGATGGGTGGGTGGGGGGGAGATGGGTAGGGGGGGTGGGGGGAGATGGGTGGGGGGTGGGGAGATGGGTGGGGGGAGATGGGTGGGTGGGGGGGAGATAAAGAGGGCCTTGGTCACCTCAGAGTACAGGTGCTTTTAATCAGCTTGGCGTCGGTCAACACCCAATAGGATATCAAATTTAGCATCATTAGTATGCAAATCTGCCATTCTTCTCCAGCAGCACAAAACAGCAAAAGATAAATAATGAAACCTCATAAATCTGGGACAGTTGAAAGGTTACTTATTTTATAGCCAGCTGCGTAAATCCCCTTCTGCACTGCAGCTGCAAATTTGCACTTGTGAATTCACAGCTGATTCACAGCAGAATTATTAACACAAACCAGGTGCTCTTATTTACTCCAGTTTGAGATCCCAGTAAAAACTCCCACCTCTGGAATGTCGGATGTAAGTCAGCTGTGAAGCAATGGGATTTGCATCAGACTTTGGTAAACAGACGGATGTGAATCTCTCGTCCTTTTTTGTTTCTGGCACAAAGTAAACACCCAGCACATAGGTCAGCCTGGCAACTGAGGACCGCCCACCCAGCATGCAAAGTGAATCAGGGCGGAGGCTGGTAGAAAAAATGGTGGGCCCGCAAGTCAGTTTAGATCATTCTGATCTGAATGGGAAATGCAGAGCTGGCAGGGACAGAGAGTTTTCATGTGGGCAGTGGTGACGTGGGATGGAGGACTGTCAGGCCCACAGTGGAGCACAGATCATGTGAGCCAACTGATAGGCCTCAGAATTTTTAAAGGTAACTGGTAAACCGGCCATGGCATTGACCACCGTTAGTTCACAAACATAAATCTTTGTATACGAGGTGGCGATGGTCTTGGGAGAGAGACTTCAGAAACTCTCCACAGAGCCACCTAGTGACCAGGCTTGCAACTACCTGGTCGGTGACAGTTGATATACCAAAATTGAATGGAAAATGTTGTCAAAAAGCATCCCCAAAATCGTGACAACAGGAAGCAAGGTTTATGGGGCAGGAACTGCACGTCCTATACATGATTTTTAAATGATATATGGATTAGCATGCAGAAAACAAATGTAAAATGCAGCTTTCAGAAGGAACTATGGGGTAAAAATTGGGTAGCGCCCGCCCTGAAAAGGTTAGCGCCCTCGCGGCCGATTTTCCCAGGTAGTGCCCCGAGAGAGGGGAGGGGCGCTACTGGAAGCGCCCCGCGTCCCTCTTGGGGCGCTGCGAGCCAATATCGCGGCACTGCGGCAGGTCGCGCCGCGGTACTGCAGGCCTTCCTCCCATTGTTAAAGGGGAGGGACCTGGCGCAACGTGTCCCGGCACCCAGCTGGGCCACCAGGGATCGGGAGTGCCGGCAAACGAGCCTGGCACTCAAGAGGAGTGCAGGACTCACGGAGGGCAACCGGCACCCCGCAGGGTGGGGGGGGGCCGGGGGTAGGTGCTGGCAGGTGGCCAGCAACAAAAATGGCCGCCTGCCACCTCCCCTTTAACTAGTGCCGCCCCGGTAGCAGGTAGACCCCCCTGACCCTGGCAGACGTAGCATCCGGCGGTAAATCGGGGGGGCACCACCCAATATTACAGCCGGGGCGCGAGCGGGGCGCTGTGCAAAGCGATGACATCATCGCCGGTGGCGCAGCGCTGTGCGGCGCTAACGTTTAGCACAAACCAGGTGCCGCCGCTACCTCCTGCTGAATTTTGTGGGAGTCGTTAGCAGCGCCGCGCCCAGGCGCGAGTTGATTTGCGCCCCGTTAGTGCCCTCTTAGGGCGCTAGCGGGAGGCGCAAATCAACCAAATTTAGCCCCCTATATTTATTATTCAACTTTTCACACAATTAAAATCCATGGGGTTGATTTTAACCCCCAGCAGGCGGGCAGGAGGACAGGGTGAGTGCAAAACGGGCTCACAGGCCTCAGTTTGAGGCCTGGGCTATTTTAACTCCCAGGCCTCATCTGCATGCTGCTGGACAGCTACCTGGCCAAAAGTGACAGAAGAGCCCACTTGCCGGCATCAAGGACAAGCAGGTAAGTTGCGAGGAGTACGTTTCAGGAGGGACGTGCAGAGGGAATTCATAATGGGTCGGCGATTTACATAAATGTACAGACCTGCTTCCAGTTGCCGTCTCAGCCACTGAACTGCAGTGAGCAATTAAAATGGTGGCCTACGGGATTCCAGCGGCCTTCCTGTGGAAATGAACGCTACATTTTAAAGCCCCCCTGGGTGAAAATTTCCCCCAAACTGCAAACAGTATTATATTAATCCCACTTAGACCATAACTTTACAGATGTGCTCCATTTACACATTGTATAAACACTTTCTGGTAATATTCCGAATGGTCAAATGGAGCTATAACTTTTATTGCACCCATTTCCAAAATAATGGTAACTTTTACATGTATTTACTGTCAAGTGTAAAATGGCAAAATTGTCACGACCCCAGCTGCATTTCTGCTCGGAGTTTAATATTGTGAGTCAACACTTATTGCTAATGGGCTAGAAACATGAATTGAGCAAATTATAAGAAAGTGGATCTCATTAAATTAAAGCCTTTTTCTGAAATAACTGAACCTTATACCACCTCTGCTACAAGTCCCACTTTGATCAGGCTTTATTTCCAAAGAAAGTCCTGAGGGATTAATTTACTACTGACAGAAAGTTAAAAACACCCCTTTTTGGTTTCCGTGGCCAACGGCTTGGGTGATGTCTGCAGAAAGCACCTTACGGAAGTGTTGAAATTTCCCCGTAGACCTTAATATTTTTCAAAAATACCAGAAGATCTCCTGTAGCACAGGAAGTTGGAGGATATGCTGGTTTTGAATGATGGAAGCAATGCACCATATCCCTTTAAGAAAAAGATTTTCAACCTGAAATCCAAAGGTAGAAGGGGTTCACATGGTAATTCGATTTCTGCCCATTTACCATCAGATTTCTCTACCTATTTGTTTAGTTACCAGCACTTTATTTCTCTTTCTGTATAGCAATAAAAAACATTTTCTGCAATGACAGCATTTTTTTTTGAGAGGACTATCTACAACTGTCTTTTGAAAATTATGACAGGAGGTCCCCGGGAGTGCGCCAATATTTTCAGGAGGTCCCCAGCACGGAGAAAGTTTAAAGGCCTTTTTTTTTTTTTTAAGGCCACCAGGATTAATTGCTGTATGGGAACGGTAGCGTAGTGGTAATGTCACTGGGCTAGTAATCCCGAGGCCTAGACGAATGATCCAGAGACGTGAGTTCAAATCCCACCATGGCAGCTGGGGAATTTAAATTCAGTTAATTAAATAAATCTGGAATAAAAAACTAGTATCAGTAATGGTGACCATGAAACGATTGGATTGTCGTAAAAACCCATCTGGTTCACTAAAGTCCTTTAGGGAAGGAAATCTGCCGTCCTTACCCGGTCTGGCCTATATGTGACTCCAAACCCACAGCAATGTGGTTGACTCTTAACTGCCCTCTGAAATGGCCGAGCAAGCCACTCCGTTGTAACAAACCGCTACGAAACAAAATAATAATAAGAATGAAACCGGACGGACCCCTCGGCACCGGCTACAGACCCGGCAATGGCACACCCAGCCCAGCCAACCATGCAAAGTCCTCCTCACCAACATCTGGGGATTTGTGCCAAAATTGGGAGAGCTGTCCCACAGATTAGTCAAGCAACAGCCTGACATAGCCATACTCACAGAATCATACCTTTCAGCTAATGTCCCAAACTTCTCCATCATCATCCCTGGGTACGTCCTGTCCCACAGTCAGGAAGGAGTGGCCATGGGAGTCCTCAACATTGACTCCGGACCCCATGAAGTCTTATGGGTTCAGGTCAAGCATGGGCAAGGAAACCTCCTGCTGATTACCACCTACCGCCCTCCCTCAGCTGATGAATCAGTATTCACAGAAATTACAGAAATCACAGAAACCCCACAATGCAGATAGAGGCCATTTCGGCCCATCGAGCCTGCACCGTCACATATCCCACCCGATCCCTGTAACCCCTACACCAACACATATCCCACCCTATCCCCGTAACCCCACGTATTTAATCCCCCTAACACTAAGGGTCAATTTATCATAGCCAATCAACCTAACCCGCACATCTTTGGACTGTGGGAGGAAACCGAAGCACCCGGAGGAAACCCACGCAAACACGGGGAGAATGTGCAAACTCCACACAGACAGTCACCCGAGGCCGGATTCGAACCCGGGTCCCTGGCGCTGTGAGGCAACAGTGCTAACCACTATGCCACCATGCCGCCCATTCCTCATTCAACATTCCTCCATGTTGAACACCATTTGGAAGAAGCACTGAGAGTAGCAAGGGCACAGAATGTACTCTGGGTGGGGGACTTCAATGTCCATCACCAAGAGTGGCACGGTAGCACCACTACTGACCGAGCTGGCCGAGTCCTGAAGGACATAACTGCCAGTCTGGGCCTGCGACAGGTGGTGAGTGAACCAACAAGAGGGAAAAACCTACTTGACCTCGTCCTCAACAATCTACCTGTCACAGATGCATCTGTCTATAACAGTATTGGTAGCAGTGACAACCACACCGTCATTGTGGAGATGAAGTCCCATCTTCACACTGAGAACCCCCTCCATCGTGTTGTGTGGCACTACCACCGTGCTAAATGGGATAGATTCAGAACAGATCTAGCAGCTCAAAACTGGTCATCCATGAGGCGCTATGGGCCATCAGCAGCAGTAGAATTGTTTTCCACCACAATTTGTAACCGCATGTCCCTCAATCTACCATTACCACCAAGCCAGGGGACCAACCCTGATTCAATGACGAGTGTAGAAGAGCTTGCCAGGAGCAGCACCAGGCATACCTAAAAATGAGGTGCCAACCTGGGGAAGCTGCAACACAGGACTACATGCATGCGAAAAAGCGGAAGCAGCATGCTATAGATAGGGCTAAGAGATCCCACAATCAACAGATCAGATCAAAGCTCTGCAGTCCTGCCATATCCAGTCGTGAATGGTGGTGGACCATTAAACAACTAACGGGAGGAGGAGGCTCCAAGAATATCCCCATTCTCAATGATGGTGAAGCCCAGCACATGAGTGCAAAAGACAAGGCTGAAGCATTTGCAACCAACTTCAGCCAGAAGTGCCGAGTGGATGATCCATATCGGCCTACTCCCGAGGTCCCCACCATCACAGAAGCCAGTCTTCAGCCAATTCAATTCACTTCAAGTGATATCAAGAAACGGCTGAGCGCACTGGATACAGCAAAGGCTATTGGCCCTGACAACATCCCGGCTATCGTGCTGAAGACTTGTGCTCCAGAACTAGCCACGCCTCTAGCCAAGCTGTTCCAGTACAGCTACAACACTGGCATCTATCCGACAATGTGGATAACTGCCCAGGTATGTCCTGTTCACAAAAAGCAGGACAAATCCAAATCGGCCAATTACCGCCCCATCAGTCTACTCTCAATCATCAGCAAAGTGATGGAAGGTGTCATCGACAGTGCTATCAAGCGGCACTTACTTACTAATAACCTACTCACTGTTGCCCAGTTTGGGTTCCGCCAAGACCACTCGGCTCCCGACCTCATTACAGCCTTGGTCCAAACATGGACAAAGGAGCTGAATTCCAGAGGTGAGGTGAGAGTGACTGCCCTCGACATCAAGGCAGCATTTGATCGAGTCCGGCATCAAGGAGCCCTGGTAAAACTGAAGTCAATGTGAATCAGGGGTAAAACGCTCCACTGGCTGGAGTCATACCTAGCACAAAGGAAGATGGTTGTGGTGGTTGAAGGTCAATCATCACAGCCCCAGGCCATCGCTGCAGGAGTTCCTCAGGGCAGTGTCCTAGGCCCAACCATCTTCAGCTGCTTCATCAATGACCTTCCCTCCAACATAAGGTCAGAAATGGGGATGTTCGCTGATGACTGCACAGTGTTCACAGGTCAATGAAGCAGTCCAAGTAGGTCAAGTAGGTTTTTCCCTCTTGTTGGTTCACTCACCACCTGTCGCAGGCCCAGACTGGCATAGTAGTTAGCACTGTTGCCTCACAGCGCCATGGACCCGGGTTCAAATCTGGCCTCGGGTGACTGTCTGTGTGGAGTTTGCACATTCTCCCCGTGTTTGCATGGGTTTCCTCCGGGTGCTCCGGTTTCCTCCCACAGTCCAAAGATGTGCGGGTTAGGTTGATTGGCCATGATAAAAATTGGCCCTTAGTGTTAGGGGGAATTAAATATGTGGGGTTACGGGTTTACGGGGATAGGGCTTGGGTGGGATGGCTGTCGGTGTAGGGACCGGGTGCTAGGGTTTGGATGATCAGCCATGATCTCGTTGAATGGCGGAGCAGGCTCGAAGGGCCGAATGGCCTACTCCTGCTCCTAGTTTCTATGTTTCTATGTCCTTCAGGACTCGGCCAGCTCAGTCAGTAGTGGTGCTACCGAGCCACTCTTGGTGATGGACATTGAAGTCCCCCGCCCAGAGTACATTCTGTACCCTTGCTGCCTCAGTGCTTCTTCCAAATGGTGTTCAACATGGAGGAGTACTGATTCATCAGCTGAGGGAGGGCGGTAGGTGGTAATCAGCAGGAGGTTTCCTTGCCCATGCTTGACCTGATAATGAAGCAGTCCTAGCTCGACACCATCCAGGCCAAAGCAGCCTGCTTGATTGGCACACCATCCACCACCTTAAGCATTCACTCCCTTCACCACCGGCGTACCGTGGCTGCAGTGTGTACCATCTACAAGATGCACTGCAGCAACTCTCCAAGGCTTCTTCGGCAGCACCTCCCAAACCCGTGACCTCTTCCACCTAGAAGGACAAGGGCAGCAGGCGCATGGGAACACCACCACTTCCAAGTTCCCCTCCAAGTCACACACCATCCTGACTTAGAAGTATGTCGCTGGGTCAAAATCCTGGAACTCCATATCTAACAGCACTGTGCGAGTACCATCAGCACACGAACTGCAGCAGTTCAAGAAGGTGACTCACCACCACCTTCTCAAGGGCTACTAGGGATGGGCAATAAATGCTGGCCTTGCCAGCGACGCCCTGATCCCATAAACACATTTTTTAAAAAGGCACATTCTGAGGTCCAGGAGAAGGGAATGGTTTCTCTGTAGACTGGCAGCTCAGCCCGGACGATTCACAAAGTTCAGAAGAAATCAGTGGAGAAATGACTGGCTTTCCACACACCCCCACCCCCAACTCTTTTTTATTATAGCTTTCAGTGTGACACACAAATTATCACATTATATTGCCTGAAGAGTGACGAATACAGCTTCAAATTTCCATGTACATAGCTACATGTAATCATGCAAAACATAAGAAAAATCCCATATAACCTTTAATGGTTTGAATCGGAGCAGCACAGCAAGGAGGCCCTGGCAGAGGCAAACTAGAACAATATAATTCAAGGAGCATCTCTATGCCCTCTGGCAGATGCTGAAAAAACATGACCTACCCTTAGATTTTCTATTTTTGACACACCCTTTATGAAACTGTTTTATAGGTGGCAGGACCATTGTTTAATTATCCTGCTACACAGAGGACTTGTCCCATGATGGCCTGGTTCTTGAATCAAAGTCATAAACTAATCTTAAAACTAGGCCTGCCTTTTCCTCTTCTGTTTCGCTCATGGAGACTTAACCAAACCCTCACCAGAACAACAAACGGCAGAATCTAGAATGGCCTGCTGCTTTGGTGTGTTCGTTGCACCAATGTCCGGTGCCAGAGCGCTAGGATGTGGCTTCAGGCCTTTGATTCCCCAGTTTCAGTCAGGCCGTCGGAGGCAGATGATGAATGGAGGCGAGATTGTTCCTTGCAGAGAAACAGGGGAAACCAGGGGGGGAGAGTCTGTTCCAGGACTAGTGACTGATTGCAGAGCAGGATTGGCAGAGGTCTGGGAGCAGATTGCCTGCCCAGTCTCTTGGCTGAGACGGTGAGCTAGTGGGAATCGGGGGGATTGCGGGGTGGGGGGGGGGGTGGAGTGGGGGCGAAGAGCCTAAAGGGGATAACAAATAACTTCAAAATGATGGATAAAATACAAAAAAAAACACAAGAAGGTCCATGCTAAAAGGTGTCAGATCGGAATGATTAAATGCATTTGCAAGCACTGTGCCACAGGCAGTACAGTGGGCAGTTTGCCGCTGTAGTTTCTGACTGGAACCAAATCAAAGCAAATGGTGCAGGAACTCTGTAGCAGATCTTTTGTCTGATTTGTTGTGGGCTGGGTGACATCAGTGAACTGGAACTCCCATTGCATAGGCATGAGAATGCACTTCCACAACAGGATGTGTTACAAATGTAAGAAAAAATAAGTGTTTCTCTTTCTGCCCATCTCTACCTCAAGGAGTATTAAATTAAGTAATGGAGCCAGGCTTGACTTTGGCCTGGCTTAAGTATAGATCATATTAAGTTATTATAGGTCTGCATGACAAGTAAACTTTGCAGGGAGTACTATTTGGGACAATCTGTATAAAAAGATGGCTACTGGCTTGACGTTAAAATAAACACCCACACACACACAATATTTAGGGAGAAGCAGAAGGCTTGTAGATCTGATTGATGTGTCGCCGTGTTAAGAGTTTAATTCCGCTAACAGGAAGTGGAAGATCCTGGTGCAAACACTTCCTGCTCTGGGACTCCTCATTTAAAACTGTTTGTCTTTTTGACCTTGGAATTATTTTGATGTTGGTCTTGTGTGTCCCTGGATGAGGGAAAAGAAAACTGCCCCAGAGTTCCTGCTCCTGATTGCTATCCAGTGCCCCTCACAGGTGTGTGGACATTGAGCAAGGACAAAATCTGGCTCAATAGTCAAATAGCCACCAAAACTCGATGTCACAGGTCACATGCTAATAATGGCCATTTTTGAACAAGATGCCAGAGGGCAACTAAGGGAACCTATACCCGAGGAAGGAGTCAAAGCGGGGAGAAAGCTGTGGAAAATTAGCGAGAGAAAGATATTTTTTAAGTTTAAAAGAAAAATGTAGGAGGAAGTTGTCAGTAGTGTAAAACAAACCTCCTATCTTCAGCTATATCAACGCCTCTCAACAAAATATAATGTTGACCTCAGAGAGCTGTGGAAGCTGCGACATTAAATAAATTTAAAACGGAGATAGACAGTTTCCTAGCTGATAAGGGAATAAGGGGTTACGGGGAGAGGGCAGGGAAGTGGACGTGAGTCTAAGTTCGGATCAGCCATGATCCTATTGAATGGCGGAGCAGGCCCGAGGGGCCGTATAGCCTACTCCTGCTCCTACTTCTTATTTTATTCTTATGTTATGTTTACATAATGGGACCCCTCACTGGTAGCCGTCCTCCTTGTGCCGAACAGCTTTTAGTCCATTGGCCAGTAGTCTCGATCCCAAGCTACAGGCTTTGCAATTTCCAGGACAAATTGGCGGCTGGTGATTATTGCCTGTTTTCAAAACTAAGAATCGACAACACATAATAGCTTCTCGCAGAATTAATTAGCTAGATTAAACAAAAGAGGTCGCTCAATCAGCAAATAATTGCAAATGTGATTGGATCAACTGATGTGTAATTCAGTGTTTAGGAATTTCTACATCTAGTTCTCATGATGCACCGGCAGCAGGGCACTGGGCCATGCAAACCAAGACGATCCCAGGCTCAGTCCCTCATTTGTGCTGCATTAGCCAACCTGGGCCAGCATAGCAGTACGGCAGGTGGCAATGTTCCCTGGAAGCTGCGCTTTGTTCTGTGCGGCCTGTTTCTTTTAATGCGCGGTCCCTTTAAACTTCTGTGCATGCACGGTATTTAGAGTGGATAAGCCGGCGAGCGGCCTGCGCGGGACCTTTGAGGGACATTGGTGGGTAGGTGGTGGGGGCAGGTTAGAAAAACCAGCCAAGCTTGCCACTGAATGCTGAAAAGTACAAATGCACTGACTGTATTGGACTTGGTGATAGTGGCCCGGGCTTTGCGGTCAGCAGCGAAGGAACGGCGCTCGCCGTTCATTGGCTGCCCACAGACTTTTTGTGGGCTTTCGAGCGGCAACTTGCTGTCATCAGGCATCTGATCCAGCGTGGCGCCCTCTACAGGGGATCTGTGGCGTGTGTGAGTAGGGCAAGCAACAGCGTGTCGCTTCAACCAATCAGATTGAAGACTCCTCACTGAGATATGCAGAGTCTAAATCAGGAAGTGTAAATTAAAATATTTAATTCATTGTAAAATCATGTACAGAAAGCAAAATAAAGAGAGGGAAAGAAAGATGGAATTAAGAGAGAGAGAGAGATCAAAGAGACAAAAAAAAGTTTGAAAAATTACTTAATTCTTTAATATTTAAAAAATCTTCAACAATAGTTAAATTCTGAAGGAATGAGACTCCACACTTGTAAAATAAAATTTTCAGTGCCAGAGAGGTTGTTTGGCAGTAATTAAGACTTATCACAATGGGCCAGTAATTCCGTTCCCAACGCGTGAGTACGGACGGTGTACTCACTCGTGTGGCCGGAGGAATTGCCGGATTCCAGCATGCACAGCGCATGCGCGGGAAACCGGCATTTCCTCTCCATCGAACTAAGGGGTTAAGAGGTCCAACGCGTGCGCGCAGGACCCTGCGCGCACGCGTTGAACTTCCTTCGTTTTGACAGGTTTGCGCGTGTGCAAGGGCCTGGACTTTTTGGAAATGAAAAAAGGTGTAAGTAGTGGATTCTTGAAGGTCAGTGGTCTATTATTTAAAATTATTACATTTTTTCCACAGCGTCATTGTTTTTAAGGACTGTACAGTAAGGTAAGTTTATTTTTAGACCCGAATTCGTAAAAAATTATTTTTTTCAAAAATTTTATTAATTGTTTTAAATAGTTTTTTAAAGTTATTTATAGTTTATTTAATTATTGAGATGGTTTTAAAATTTTAATTAAAGTTAAACTAGTCTTTTGGGTGCCCGTACTTTTCATGAGTTTGACAGTCTTTACTATCAAACTCATGAATGAGTTTCCCCTCCCCTGATTGGCTGCAGAGTGCTCACCTGATCCCAGCCGGCACATCGCACTAACTACGCCGTTGGATCAGGTTAGCACATCGCGCCGACATCTGAACCGGGCCAGTGACAGGAAATGCAAGCAGGCCCGGGCTTCAGATGTCAGCGCGCAGGGTGAGTGCAGATCGGGGGCTTGCACGCGCGGCAAGCCCCCGATCCTAATTTCAGGGCCATTGTTAAAAATTCACTTACACTTGAATACACCAGCCTTAACTTTTACTGGCGTGTTTAGTGGATAACTAGTGGGTAGCAGCTTCACGCCCTTCTATAGATTTCAATGCCGAGTCTATCGGCAAGGTACCGGTGGAGCGCAGCTTATGGAGGAGCAGGGCAACTCAGACAGCAACTTCCTGATTTCCGCACTTAACTGCACATGTGCGGACTCCGAAAATTGCTGTCCAATTTACTCCATAATAATGGTGACGCCAATAGCCTCCCCATTATTCCTAATGCAAAATCTGGGTCAATGTCAACAGACACTCGCTGTTTGTGCTCATGCTGTAGTTAGGGCTGTAGTTACCCGTGGAAGTTAAAAAACATAAAAGACAGCACCTTCAGGACAGACATGAAGAAAATGGTGGGAATAAAATCAGCAAAATTATTTTTTGCCCATATAATTTTCTCTTTTTCCAGTTTTGTCTCCAAGGTTGCTCACTGCTTATTTCCCTCCCCCTTTGTCAACTCTCTGATATCGCACCTAAATCTGAGCCTCAAATAGTGTTGGCAGGCTATTCGACTGTGGGAGCTTCGCAAACGAGCTGGATCTGGGCTTTGCCCGCTAGCCACACAGACATACACAGACACAGACACACACAGACACAGACACACACAGACAGACACACACACACACAGACAGACACACACATTGCATCAAAGGTTGCAGGGTAGCGATTAGGGGCAGGAACGTTTACTTGCTTCCCACCACCTCCGCCCCCGCTCCCAGTCCTGGGTCATTCAGACCAATTGTAATGCCCTTGCACCCACCCTGGATGAGGTAACTCAGTACAGACTCAGGATCAAACCTTGGGACCTCCCTGCTCTGTAAGGTTCAGTATTGCACCCGGTGCTGCATTTACTCACTCGGCCATCGGGGGAGCTGTGCCCTGTTTTTTCTGCACTTGGTTGGGAACAAGCAGCTGCCAGCAAGCATGTTTTTTGCATCTAGTAAGAGTAACGCAGGTGGAGATGAGGTCAGGTTATCTGCTTACAATACAGCCACTCCCTTGCTGCATAATTCCCAGCAAAGACATAAAACATAAAATCCAGTGACAACAACGAGCCCAAAGGCATTCAGATTCAGGCCAAACTTAGAATTAAAAAAAAGGAGCACACACCTTCTTATTCATCACTGTCCAACTGAAACCAGTTTTACATCTTGCGGTATATTTTCAGGAAAGATAGATTACAGAACAAGTCTGACGCCTGGACTGAAATGGTAATAGCAGAGACATCTATTTCCTGTCTGTTTTCAGTTTTCCAGCCTGGTATTGATGTGCTCTCAATGGGAATAGGCTCTAAGGCTGGGCACTGCTAGGATTTTCTAACACCTACTCCTCTTCACACGATCTATGAACGGACCCTGGGGTGGCCATCCCGGGACTCTGAAGGAGGGTTTTATGTATTTAGTCAGCAAACCGTTTCTCTGCCAGGGAGTGACATTTTTTTTCTGTCACCAGCTTTTGAATATGGGTTCCTAAATTGGGTAGTCACCGGTATTATGGCATTGTCATTTTCACAAATGTCATCACTCTGATTGTTGTATTAATACGAGATAAATCTATCAAAGGTGGAGTGTAAACAATGAATTGTGCAGGTGGATTGAATGGAAGGAGCATTACAGCTGAAATCTTTTGTTTTACTCAGACATAGTCAGATAGGTTGTGCAAATCCTTGTGGACAAACAATTTAACCTTTTGAAGAGGGGCAACAGCTGTCAATGGGCAGAATGGGGCGGCTGTGGCACATTATACAGGCAGGAGATAATGGGGACAGAATTGGAGCGGGGGAGGGGGAGGTGACCCAGCGGGAAAGGTGGGTGTGGCTTATACCAACCTTGACTCACAGTGCATAAATCAGCTATGTTTAAGAGGTTGGGTGTTGGATCAGACACAACATACAAAGCACATTAGAGCTATGACATTATAATACCAGTCCACTCTGAACTCCAATCCAGCCCAGACATAGGGGTTGGAGCAGGCCAATCAACTAACCAAACATGTGGAACGCACTATGTGACTTTAATTTATTTACCCATAAATAATAGCACTAAAACAGAGGAAATGGCATTATAACAGGACCTCTGAACATGCGACAGACTCTGTATGTTGTTCTGATTGATTGTGTGGACACAGGGTTCCTAACGACCTCCTCATTAACGGAAAAAGATTCCAGGCAGGATTTTAGAATTCAGCGCATTCACTGCCCACCACCGTAAATTCTTTTTTTTTCCCCCAGCTTCCCCCTTGCGTTGACCCCATATGGCTGTTTTCTGCTGCTATGACCCCTCCTTCAGTCAGCAATCTAAGCAGCAGGTTTCCTTTGGCTGTTAAGAGGTTAGAATTCAGGTTAATTCAAAGGCATCCAAAAATTAAGTGCAAAGTTGTGGGGGGGGGGGGGGGGGGGGAAATAGTGTACAAGGTCGGTGTTATGATGCATGGCACCGCCCAGCGAGCAGCATAGTACAGGTATTGTTACACAAATATTAAACGGGCAGGGTTGTTGTGAGCTTTTTGTTTGTAAGGGCGGAACTAGCCAGGCTGTCTCCTTACAAATGAGTGACTTCCATCAACACAAGCATTCAGAGTAATAATAGTCATGGCCAGAACAAATCCAGAATAGTTGCGATCAGCCAGATCTGGAGCACATTTTCAAAAACTGGTGGTAGAATAAAGAATTTGTCAACTAGATTTTGATCCTTTCATGAAGATTAGAACCTTGAAATTGTCAACAAAAAACATGAAAGCAGGCAGTGCTCTAGGACTGCACCTTTACATTTATACTCAAAGTAACTCAAAGCACAGCTCCAACGACTGGGCCACTTACACTATGGACTTCAGATCCACTTTCCCTCCAATTTCAGGTTATCCTGATCTGAAGCGGAACTTTAAAAGAATATCCGTCACTGTACATTTCATCCCCTTAAATTAAAAGCCACAATTCTTGAAAAATAAAGATACAATTCATTGCACAAGGTGTTTGGCAGGGAGAGTCTCTCGAGACAACCGTAGAAACGAACGTCTTGGTCGGGTAGCCTCCTTCCACTGAAGGGAAAACAGATGCCTTGGACAGATAGTGCTCCCTTCTGACCACCAGGGAAATGGATGCATAAATCAGTCTGCATAAACTGTGCTTCAGAGGTTGGATTTTGGCTGTTCTCAGGCCTGAAACAACATCCAAAATACATTATGACCATGGCACTATCAGTCCAGCTAGAACTCTGTTCCAGTCCAACCCAGACACAGGAGACGAAGCTAACTAGTCAGCTGAACAAGCGTGGGGGGGGGGGGGGAGGGAAAGATAATGACCAGTAATACATTAAACCGTTTAGAACAAGTGTGTCTTCGACATAAAGCCACCAGGCACTACAAGAAATAAAATTGACGAGAGATGTCCTGGAAAACATATTTAAAAGATTTTGTGCCAGTGACTCCTTTCTGGTTGCAGACACCAGGGGCCTATAAGCATGAAGGTACATGAATATGTCAACATAGTATTACACATCTGCAGAATGTACAAAACCAAAAAAAGCTGAGATTGTACATGTCCATTGCCATTTTCTTAAAGACAGACCCAATTTAAATCAGCCCCAAATTACTTGTGAGAGAATTGTCCCAATTTAGACAGAGCCTATTTATAAATTTGCTTCAGATCTCATGTCTGGTTTATTACTGCAGCCTCACTTTTTAAAATCCACTTATGAAAACTAGGAGCAAGCACAGCAGTGACATTACTCTGGTAGACATCTCTTGTAGACTCGATATATGAGGACGTGAAATTCTCTTTTTTGGTGTCAGACCAGGAATCTTTACCTCATATAAATCACAATATCAATGGCCATACTAAATATGAATCCAATGGCCTGATTCCTGCTGGCTGAGTAATCCTCTCTATTCACATTAGGAGCAGCAGCCAAGAGAGCTAGAGGAAAACTATAAGGCAGGAGGTCAACTAGCTACAAGAAGGCAGGGACAGTTGACACCATTGTCTCCTCAAACTTGCTCATAGGCTGAAATGGCTTCAAGTCAATTTGGACCGATACAGTTTGCCCAGAAGAGATATATTGCTGTGTCAAAATCCTGGACCTCCCTAACAGCACTGTGGGAGTACCTTCACCACACGGACTGCAGCGGTTCAAGAAGGCGGCTCACCACCTTCTCAAGGGCGACTAGGGATGGGCAATAAATGCTGGCCTTGCCAGCGACACCCACATCCCATGAATGAATAAAAAACAATTGGATTTTTCAAATTTATACAAATCTAATACTGCTAACATGGTATTTTGTGCTACCAGTAACAGAGTTAGTGTGAAAACCACAGTCATAATATTGTGAAGGTTATTGAATTGGTGATTGAGGGATAAACATTGGCCAGGACACCAGGGTTAACTCCCCAGCTCGTCTTTGAAATAGTGCCTTGGGACCTTTTACGTCCACCTGAGAGAGCAGATGGGGCCTTGGCTTAGTGTCTCATCCAAAAGACAGTACCCTTTGACAGTGCAGCACTCCCTCAGTACTGCACTAAAGTGCCAGCTTAGATTTTTGTACTCAGTCTCGTGGAGTGGGACTTGAACCCACAACCTTCTGACTCTGAGGCGAGAGTGCTACCAACCGAGACTGCTCTACGCTTGGAAGCATTTTAGTAAAACTAGGTCAGATTTTATTCTTCCTTTGTTTTAGAGTAAAAGTTACATTTGTTTATATTTTTTTGAGATATTGAAAGATTGTGTTAAAAGTATAAAAATTAATGGAGGAAATAAGCTTTCAGTGGATCTGTAAAGTTTACAACTGTGCAGTGTTTATTCAACAATTTTTTAAGAGTTAAAGATCAAAATAAAACACAATACCTCAGTCTAATTATTTTTATCTCTCCTTTTACAAGTCATATTTTCTTTTGCTAATTTTATCTCCTCTCTTGAAGTCATTGCATGCTTGGTGGGTACAGTTTTACTAGCGTCAGCTCCCTTCAATAGTTTGGCCAAGTTGACCTAGCTCATCCGTGAGCCTTAAGAGTGACTGTTGATAGACTATTTGACTGTGGGGGGTGGGAGGGGTGGCACCACAATAGAGTCCAATCCCCTCCTCACTCGAGATCCACACATTGGGCTCGATTTTGTCAATGGGGAGCTTTTGGAGGCGGGACTCCCACTTTTTGGGTTGTAGTCCCGCCTCCATCGACTTGTGGCCAACCCACGCTATTTTCCCTTGATTGACCTTGTTAAGCCCGCCTGGTTGCTGGTGACGTCAGCGATTGACATTTTATCTGCCAAGAGTTTTTGACAGATGAAAAATCAGCGTTTGACAGCTCTGTGAACATAAGAACATAAGGACATAAGAAGTAGGAGCAGGAGTAGGCCATACGGCCCCTCGGGCCTGCTCCGCCATTCAATAGGATCATGGCTGATCCGAATCTAGACTCATGTCCACTTCCCTGCCCTCTCCCCGTAACCCCTAATTCCCTTATCTGCTAGGAAACTGTCTATCTCCATTTTAAATGTATTTAATGTTGCAGCTTCCACAGCTCTCTGGGGTAGCAAATTCCATAGATTTACTACCCTCTGAGTGAAGAAGTTTCTCCTCATCTCAGTTTTGAAAGCGCAGCCCCTTATTCTTAGATTATGCCCCCTAGTTCTAGCCTCACCCATCAGTGGAAACATCCTCACCGCATCCACCCGATCAAGCCCCCTCACAATCTTATATGTTTCGATAAGATCGCCTCTCATTCTTCTGAACTCCAATGAGTAGAGTCCCAACCTACTCAACCTTTCCTCATACGTCAACCCCCTCATCTCCGGAATCAACCGAGTGAACCTTCTCTGAACCGCCTCGAGAGCAAGTATATCTTTTCTTAAATATGGAAACCAAAACTGCACGCAGTATTCCAGGTGTGGCCTCACCAATACCCTGTATAACTGCAGCAAGACTTCCCTGTTTTTATACTCCATCCCCCTTGCAATAAAAGCCAAGATTCCATTGGCCTTCCTGATCACCTGCATACTAACTTTTTGTGTTTCATGCACCAGGACCCCCAGATCCCTTTGTACTGTAGCACTTTGCAGTTTCTTTCCATTTAAATAATAACTTGCTCTTTGATTTTTTCTGCCAAAGTGCATAACCTCACACTTTCCAACATTATATTGCATCTGCCAAATCTCTGCCCACTCACTTAGCCTGTCTATGTCCTTTTACAGGTTTTTTATGTCCTCCTCACTCATTGCTTTCCCTCCCATCTTTGTATCGTCGGCAAACTTGGATATGTTGCACTTGGTCCCTTCCTCCAAATCGTTAATATAGATTGTAAAGAGTTGGGGTCCCAGCACTGACCCCTGCGGAACACCACTAGTTACTGATTGCCAGCCCGAGAATGAACCATTTATCCCAACTCTTTGTTTTCTGTTAGATAGCCAATCTTCCACCCATGCCAGTATATTGTCCCCAATCCCGTGATTTCTTATCTTGATCAGTAATCTTTTGTGTGGAACCTTGTCAAATGCCTTTTGGAAGTCCAAATACACTACATCCACTGGTTCCCCTTTATCCACACTGTATGTTACATCCTCAAAGAATTCGAGCAAATTTGTCAAACATGACTTCCCCTTCATAAAACCATGCTGACTCTGTCCTATTAAATTATGTTTATCCAAATGCTCTGTTACTGTTTCCTTAATAATGGACTCCAACATTTTGCCAACCACAGATGTTAGGCTAACTGGTCTATAGTTTCCAGTTTTTTGTCTACTTCCCTTCTTAAATAAGGGCATTACATTAGCAGTTTTCCAATCTGCCGGGACCTTTCCTGAGTCCAGGGAGTTCTGGAAAATAATCACCAATGCATCCACAACCCCTACCGCCACTTCTCTCAAGACCCTAGGATGTAGGCCATCAGGTCCGGGGGATTTATCCGCCTTAAGTCCCATTATTTTACTGAGTACCATCTCCTTAGTGATTTTAATCACTGACAATCTGTCTTCTAACTTGAGTCCTTCTACTCAGACTCAGTTAGAGATCTCTCCAGACCAGAAAGCGGAGGCTGCAGCTTTTGACAGTTCAGCGGCCATTCTGCTTTCTGTGCCGGTGAGTTGAGGGACTCCCGAGAACTGAAGGAAGGAAGCCTGCAGGAGAAAGTAAAGGTAAGTAAAACTTATTAAAACACTTTAAACTTACCTCACACACTTACCTCTGCACACATGCATCCATCACTCACCTGCACAACGGACATCTCGACCCCTCCAACCCCTGCAGACCGACGGTCCACCTCGCTAACTTGGCGTGGTTCGGAGCCATCGGACAGCCCACACTTCAGGGCTAAAAATAGGGATTAGGCAAAAAACTGCCTGTAAGCTACCTGTTAACAGGCAGTTAATTGGCACTAATCCCCTTCCCGCCTCGGGGAGGTGGCTCCCAGCACAGGTCGGGTACCCGCCTCCTGGGACATTGGCACGGAGGCGGGCTGGGGGCGGGATGGGTTCCTGCCCACCCGATTCTGCAATTTTCCCACCACTCCCGCCTCCAAACCCGCCTCCTCGGGGCTTGGAAAATCGAGCCCAATTGAGTCCTAGGATAGCAATCAGGAATCTTGGCTGATTTTTCTCTTCCTGAACTAGGCTCACTGAGGCCAATATAGAGCCCCCACCAATGCCCAGCTGTGATCGGCTAATTTAGAACAACACCTTGCTTTTACATAGTGGAACATCCCAAGGCGATTCACAGGAGGGTTTATCAGACAAAATTTGATACTGAGCAAACTTTCTGACCCATCAGTGCTTTTTATTTTAATTATTATCCCAGTCAAACTGGTTATGATTTTGCTAAAATTAATCCATTCTAGTTTGATCAGGTGTAAACCCAAACATTAGTGTTGAGCCAAGGCTCAAGGAATTTGTGTTAGGAAGTATTTAACACTGAGGGCCATGCCCGACTTATGAGTTTTTGCCACTTGCAGGAATTTTGTTAAAAGTCATTATTTCATCCACTGTCCCAATGACCTTGAAGACATCCGTACGAGTTGGAGAAAGTATCAGAAGTGTGCTATTTAATGAACAGTTTCATTTACCAGAGCTCATAATATTTATTACGTAATCCAAATATGTTTCTTCTAACCGGCATTTACAATATACCTGGAAACAAACACCAGCAGTAAGAGCTAGTCAGCACAATTTGTATTGTCACAAACAGGCAGAATTGACGTCATTTTGTTAACTTTGTTCTGCAAACTTGCTTCTGTGACTGAAATTGAGTTTGCAAGTGCCCGAGGAGAAGAAAGCTGCTCCCAAGAAGGGCACCAAGAAAACAGTGAATAAAGTGCCAGCAAAGGGCGGCAAGAAGCGGAGAAGGTGGAGGAAGGAGAACTACTAACTACGTCTACAAAGTGCCGACACCGGCATCTCCTCCAAGGCCATGAGCGTCACAAACTCCTCTGTGAACAAAAACTTTCGAGCGCAGCGCGGATGAATCTTCCCGCCTGGCCCATTACAACAAGCGCCAGGCTATCAGCTCCCAGGAGATCCAGACCGTCGTGCGCCTGCTGCTGCTGTCTGGGGAGTTGGCCAAGCACTCCATGTTGGAAAGAGACAATGGCGGTGACCAAGAACACCAGCTCCAAGTAAAAACTCCACAATGCCCTGAAAATAAACAAAATACTTACTGCAAACTTGCCTTTAAAATCCTCGCCTCTCTTTTCCCTTGTGCTATTGAATTCGCATTTCTGAACAATTTCACATTGGGATTACAGTTTAAATAGGTTGACAAATAATGGAAAAACCTTACGAAAAATGACCTTACAAATGAGCAGTCCCTTTAAGTGAATGTGTGAAGCTCAGAATTGTTACAAGAAAAATATGATAAACCTCGTGCTATTTTCAAAGTGATTTGTGAAAATGAGATAAAACGCTATAGAAATAATTACTTAAATGTGCCAGTATAAAAGACAGATTTATTTCTGCTTCTTAAAAAACTCAGCAGCAGCCACGTAGCTCCGATGCTAAGATATCTGGCGCCCGTGTAGGAAACCTGAAATTGAATCCCAGGCTAAACTAGAATTCACACTCAGATTTCTCGTGACCTGGACTGTTCCACACTCCGAACTGACCTTGGATTGGCGGGTGGGGGGTGAACGGGAGAGGAAGTGCGTGAAAGATATTTCAGTGACCTTAAGGCATTAAGCCCCGTCTTAAACTTTTCGAATTCATGCCCAAGAGGGGTTAAGCAGCGTTTCGGTTCAAATTTGTTTCACGGGCCCTTGCATTGAGTGCTTAAATGCTAAAGAATTTACCTTCCTGCTAGAGCGTGCCACCATGCTGCAATGAGCATTTATTCCCCACCCCCTCCCCCCTCCGCCACCCCATATTTGTGACTGTGATTTATGTTGAGAACTGTGGGCTACAGCTGTTGTTGTTGTGCTTAAAGATGGGATTCATCCACTTTTTATAACAGAACATCATTTTTCTTGTCGAACCCTCGACCAGAGTGCTGTCATGTTGCTGCACAGAATCTGCCTTGCATCACGCACAGGCGAAAACAATACCACAACGTGACGCATGGTCGCGGAATATATTTGTGATCTATCTTCTGTAGGTGACAAACTAGTGCTGATTCAGGACCTTCACCCAGTAGCTGCATGTTCTTACTACTTGACTAACAAGCTTGGGATGTATACAGATAAATATTTTTGCCCAACAAAGTCCGAGTGATTTTTTTTTGGTGGCAGGGGTGTAGGTGGGGAAGAGGGCAGAAATACCGGGAGTCAGTAATTAGGAAATCATGTCTTGCCCATGTATATTTTAGTTAAGAATGATTTCTTGAGATCCAGATTTGATTTGTTGGGCAGCAGTCCCTGATCCACTTTAAAGGCCCTTTCATTTATTCGAACTTCACATAAGCTGGCACAACCCATCCTGCAGTGTTGTACCAAGGCTAGATTCAACTTTCTCCGAAAACATTCCCAGCAATCAAGTTAAATGCCAAGTTCAAACTGGGACATAATTTAGCTGTTAAGGAAAATACAAAACCTTGGCCCAATTCAATCTCCTCTGGTTAAGGAAATGGTGCACAATGCAGAAAAAATGGGTCATTTTGCCAGTTTTAGTTTGTTCTACACGGGTGAGAATCATTTTGGGCAACTCATCAAATGCTTACCATTACCGCCATACTTTAGATGTGCCGCTGATGGAAGGAAGTGGTTAGATAGATCGGGAATCAGCTTTAATGATTTCTTCCTCTTGCATTTTATTCTGTCTGTGGACTCTTGAGTATGTAATGTTCAGTCAGTATGTAACGTTCAATGAGTACATTGTAGCGGTACCACCGAGTGTCCCTTACTTACCGTACATAATTCCCTTTAACGTAACGATGTAGCCGGTGCGGGGCTTTCCTCCTTTGGGAGCGCGGGCGAACGCGATGACGCGGGTTAACACGATGACGTCACGTCGCACATCACGTGACCGTCCCAAGCGCGGGCAAATGCGATGACGTCATCACGCAAGTCACGTGACTACCCAAGCGCGGGAAGAACGCGATGACGTCATCACGCAATCCACGGGACTGCCTACTCAGTCCTCGTGGCGTCTCCGTCTGGTGAAGACCTATTTTATGGCTCTCCTGTACCTAGCTCTGCAACCTGTTGAATTCCTCTGTTCCTGCATTAAAAACCTTTTTGATTGTTCTCCTGGAGTTGAACTCGATTATTAAGTAGGAATTCGTCCAATACCTACATCGGTGACCACGAATACCTACAATATATATATATATTCTGCAGTGGCTCAGTGACTATGTAAAGAAGCATCTGATTCTCTTGCAGTCCAATGGACTACCTTTTGACATTGTTTGGCTACGTGACAATTTTATGATTCATTCAAATTCACCAATAGTTAAAGATGTACATTTTCAAATTCCTTGCTAGTCTACTGGAGATGCATGCAGTCCCAATTGGTCTATGATATTTCTGCATTTAAGATCTCTTATGCACTAACATTTTTTTAATAAAAACCTCTGGATGCAGATTTGATCCAATTTAAATTTGTTCCCTCAGTGGGAGGCTAATCTAAATTTTGAATAGATCTTGTCTCATGTTCATTCCTATCTAACAGCTAACGCAAAAAAAAATTCTTAACTGTCAAAGAGAAAAAGCAAACAGCAAATATGCTAACTGACAACAGATGTAAAAATGGTTTTGCTCATGTTACACTAAACTATATGATTGAGGAGGTTCTACTTTGGAATAGAGGCCTTTGAGTTATTTTAAAAACCATAGACTTCTTTCATACTTTAAACAGACTATATTGTTTTGTGACAGATTATTGCAAGATTTTTTTTAAAATACCACCAGGCCAAATCCAACATGGCAGCAGCCATAACAAGCCTCTGTAATTTTCATAATAGCTGTGTTTTTCACCAGTTCCAAAAATGTGATTTACATCACATCTTTAAAACTGAAATATATATATATATATATATAATTATTCCAAAGACTTTGTTCATTTTGCTCCTGATAGAGCAGATATTCAGAGATAGTGAGGCTGAAAGTCACTGCCATTAAAAGTGAACATTACTCATGCTCTACATTCCATGCAGTCCCAATGACTGGATTCATGTTTCAGACTAGTAAAGCGGGGTCGAATACTTTAGACCTAATTTAGAGTGCGGTCTTTAGGAGCCACCCAAAAATCCTGCTGTGGTGAGGGGCATCTTGGTTTCTCTCTTACAAGGAGGCATAAGCAATGCATGTTGACATCAGGGGTCATGTTGTAGCAGAGAGCATCATAAGGGCACCAAGGTTGATCTGGAATTAAGGGCCATCATCACGGGGGCTTTCAGCAGACTCAATTGCTGGAGAACCAGGAAAGTGTGCTCGGGAACAAAAACAGAAAATGCTGGAAACACTCAGCCAGTTCGGCACCATCTGTGCAGAGAACAGATGAGCTAACGTTTTGGGTATGGACCCATGGTCAAAATAAGTATGCTCTGGAGCCAGAGAAGCTTATGCTGTAATACATTCAACAGAAAGACAAAGGACTTGCATGTATGTAGTGCCTTTCATGACCTCAGGATGTCCTAAAGCGCATCACATTGTTGTAATGCGGTAGCCAATTTACAAACAGCAGTGAGATAAATGATCAGATAATCTGTTTTTGGTGCTATTGGTTCAGGGGTAAGTGTTGGCCAGGACACTGAAAAGAAAGACCTGCATTTATATAGCGCCTTTCATGACCTCAAGACGTCCCAAAGTGCTTTACAACCAATGAAGTACATTTGAAATGTAGTCACTGTTGTAATGTCGGAAACATGGCAGCCAATTTGCTCCAACATAGTGCTAAGGGATCTTTTACTTCCACCTGAGAGGGCAGATGGGACCTCGGTTTAACATCTCATCTGAAAGACGACACCTCTGACAGTGCAGCACTCCCTCAGTACTACAGTGAAGTATTAGCCTAGATTATGTGTTTACGTGTCTGGAGTAAGGCTTAAAGCCATGACTCTGACACCTTACATGCTGCAACAGATGCAATGGGGCATGAATTCAACTTTATTGCATCTGGTTTAAAGGCGCAAAATGAGCCTAACAATGGCGAATTTAGTGGAACGACAGCCGACACCCGATTTGCACGTGCACTCGGACCACCACTAAATTTATCAGGGCCCTTTTTATTTAGGCGTCCCTGGAGTCTGCCTGAAATGAGAGCAGGCCTCAGAGGGTCCTGGACTCAATTCAGGACCTGTTTGCTGTTTGCACTACGCAAGCTCCGACTAGTTTTTCAGGCTCCACAGCAGCCTAACCAGTGATCCTTAAAGGGACGGCTGGAGGCCTCCAAAGAGACTGGCAAGTAAGTTATTTTAACAGACCTTAATGTGGAACCAAAAGGGGCAGGAGTGCTCCTCCTGCCTCCACTTTAATACTGCGGGCCGCTGCTGTCCCATGCTCACCCCCCACCTCCCGTTTGCCTTCTCCCTCCATCCCTGGACTGACCTGCAGGCTGATTGACCTGCGACCTTCTCCGGGGTGCCCAATTGGCACCTGCAGCTCACTGGATTTATTCCAATGAGGCACAAGGACGAATTTAGGATGCCACCCATGGAAGCAACTTGTTGCAACACAAGCTTTTAAATGAACAGAAAAGTTTAGCGAAGTACAGGAAAGCTCCGAAGCCAGAAGAAATAAATCCAGCAACTAATCTGTAAGTAGTTAATGATCCCTTTAAATAGCGCTGGTGGGGCATCCTTCATGTCGTTTAACACCGTGTTCAGCTGTACGAGGTTAAGACAGGGTGCTGGTTGGCGCGTGGAATTAAAAAATGGCAGTGCTGACGTCAAATCAGCGTTGCACACTGATTGACGTCATAATCTGCCTGCTTTGCATGCTGCCGGCGGTCGTTAGGTGCGTGCACACAAACCCAAGATGGCGTCCTGCGCACATCCAGTCGGAAGTGCGCGCACATCTCGGAACCCATTTTCGAGTGATAGGTTGCAGTGTAGCACCTAATAAAACAGACTTTACAGAGCCCAATTTAGCACCCCCCCCCCCTTGGGCCCCATGGATCTGCAGCTGTGCCTTCAAGTTAAGGGAACCATTTTTAATAAATATACAGAGAACCAGTCCACATATTTACACTCTATTGACCAACTGGATCGCCACGTTAAACCTACTAAGAAGTTAAAAGGGAGAGCTGTAGACAGTGGAAAATAGACAATGTAAAAAAGCATATACATTGTACCTTACCTGCTGAGTTTTTCGAGCATTTTTTGTTTTTATTTCAAATTTCCACATCCGCAGTATTTTGCTTTTGTAAAAGAACCTACAGTTGGTTTGGTGACTTTACACATTTCCAGATAAAAAGGGAGAGATTTGCACCTCATGTCATGTGCAGTTTAGCAAAATACATAGTTTAACTTCAGTGCTCTGAGAGACTCCCACCTCAATCTAAGTGTACAAACAATAATAAACCTCAAATTAATCTCCAGTGATGGAAAAATGTAGTCTATTTTGTTTAAAATGGCTTTAAACCAATTGGATTTAAAGAAAGTAAATATTAAATCTGTTAGGAACAAGCAGGAAAACCAAGACCTGAAAATAATAGTTTACACAGTTGAAGATTGTTAAAAGAAAGACTTGAAAGAAAGACTTTCTATAGCGCCTTTCATGACCACCGGACGTCTCAAAGCATTTTACAGCCAATGGAGTCTCAACGCACTTTACAGCCAATGGAGTCTCAACGCACTTTACAGCCAATGGAGTCTCAAAGCGCTTTACAGCCAATGGAGTCTCAACGCACTTTACAGCCAATGGAGTCTCAAAGCGCTTTACAGCCAATGGAGTCTCAACGCACTTTACAGCCAATGGAGTCTCAAAGCGCTTTACAGCCAATGGAGTCTCAAAGCGCTTTACAGCCAATGGAGTCTCAACGCACTTTACAGCCAATGGAGTCTCAAAGTGCTTTACAGCCAATGGCGTCTCAAAGCACTTTACAGCCAATGGAGTCTCAAAGGGCTTTACAGCCAATGGAGTCTCAACGCACTTTACAGCCAATGGAGTCTCAACGCACTTTACAGCCAATGGAGTCTCAACGCACTTTACAGCCAATGGAGTCTCAAAGCGCTTTACAGCCAATGGAGTCTCAACGCACTTTACAGCCAATGGAGTCTCAAAGTGCTTTACAGCCAATGGCGTCTCAAAGCGCTTTACAGCCAATGGAGTCTCAAAGCGCTTTACAGCCAATGGAGTCTCAACGCACTTTACAGCCAATGGAGTCTCAAAGCACATTACAGCCAATGGAGTCTCAAAGTGCTTTACAGCCAATGGAGTCTCAAAGCACATTACAGCCAATGGAGTCTCAAAGCGCTTTACAGCCAATGGAGTCTCAACGCACTTTACAGCCAATGGAGTCTCAACGCACTTTACAGCCAATGGAGTCTCAAAGCGCTTTACAGCCAATGGAGTCTCAAAGCGCTTTACAGCCAATGGAGTCTCAACGCACTTTACAGCCAATGGAGTCTCAAAGTGCTTTACAGCCAATGGCGTCTCAAAGCACTTTACAGCCAATGGAGTCTCAAAGGGCTTTACAGCCAATGGAGTCTCAAAGCACATTACAGCCAATGGAGTCTCAAAGTGCTTTACAGCCAATGGAGTCTCAAAGCACTTTACAGCCCATAAGTGCGAATGGAGATATGATCATTGGGTCCTTGTTACGCTTATTTCGGGTGGAAGGCGGGGCAAAAAGGACCAATTTCAGGGCACTGTCGTATTGGTAAAGGCGACTTTGCAGACGACTCCAGCCCCTTTAATATATTCATGTTAAAAGACCCTTCTGGGAAATTTGGCGGCACTGAGCAGAGCAAGTGTCAGGCTTGCTCCACTAATTTCTTTTTGCTCTACAGGTGACTTCACCAGTGGTCCTTAAAGGGATCGTTGGAGGCAGTCCACAAAAACGTTGATTCTTTTTAAACTTACCTTTCCGTGGAGCTGGGAGTGGGGGAGCAGGAGTGCCCCTCCTGGCTCCATAGCCCTCCTGAAGGCTGCTGCTGGCCCTTACTCAGCCCCTCCCCTCCCTCTCTCCTCTTCCACCCTTCCAGGATTTACCCCAGGGCCACTACCGGCATCACAGCAGCCCGAAATTGACCACTGCTTCACCGGTGACCTGCCAGAGGATGATTGGTAGGCATGGCACCTCGCCAGACTTGTTGAAATGAGGCCCGAGGGCCAATATTGATTGGGCCTCGGGCCTAGCTGTTCAGCTAAGTTTGCGCCAGCCTAGCAGCGCTAACAAATTTCTACCACCATATGTTTTTGTCTAACTGTCTATGTTAAGCAAGATCCATCAATATTGATTCATCATAAGAGATCAGTTAATGGTCCAGTCTCTCAACAGAATCCACCCCTTCAACCAAGTCACTATTAAGCAGAAGTTCATTATGTACAATTAATTTCTAATCTTTAGATGTAAACAATAAGTAAAGTTATCTGATTCTCTCTAACCAGTCATATGGGGGCGATTTTGCCAGCCCTGGGGAGGTGAGAATGGAGGCAGGACTGCCGGGAAAATGGCAGAATCTGGGGGCGGGATGGGTACCCATCCCGCCCCCAACCCGCCTCCATGCCATCTTCCCAGGAGGCGGGTAACCGACCCACGCTGGGAGCCGCCTCTCTGAGGCGGGAAGGGGATTAGTGCCAATTAACTGCCTGTGTGGGCTTCCCACCGGCTCTGAACCTCGCCAGGGTCAGCGAGGCGGGCCGTCGGTCTGCGGGGGTCGGAGGGGCCGAGATGTCCGGTGTGCAGGTGAGTGATGAGTGCATGTGTGCAGAGATAAGTGTGTGAGGTGTGTGTAAAGTGTTTTAATAAGTTTTACTTACCTTTACTTCTTCCTGCAGGCTTCCTCCCTTCAGGTCTCGGGAGCCCCTCAGCTCACCGGCACAGAAAGCAGAATGTCCGCTAAACTGTCAAAAGCTGCAGCTTTCTGCTTTCTGGTCTGGAAGGCTTTCTAATTGAGTCTTGAGTAAAGACTCAACTTAGAGGACAGATTGTCAGTGTTTGACAGCTTCACAGAGCCATCAAACGATGACATTTCATCTGTCAAAAGCTCTCGACAGATGAAACGTCACTCGCTGACATCACCAGTAACTGGCTTTCCCTTAATTGGCCTGCTAAGCCCGCTGGGCGGGCTTAACAAGGTCAATCAAGGGAAAATAGCGTGGGTTGGCCACAAGTCGATGGAGGCGGGACTAAAACCCGACAAGTGGGAGTCCCGCCTCCAAAAACTCCCCAGTGACAAAATCCAGCCCATCATCAGCTGAGTACAGGAAACTTTCTGGTATCCGGCACTGACGGGACCGAGCTGGTGCCGTTAGATCAAAACTGCCGTAGAAACCAGCGCTAATGTTAAAACATACGGAGCTTTTGAGCTCCGTGTGAATCAACAAACCCTGTTGCTTAGCAACAGCTTCAAAACAGTCGGCCGCAGCTTAAAAGCGTCTCTGTAGCTAAGCAACAGCTTCAGCTAGACCTTGCAGAGCCTGACTAGAAAAAAAAAAGCAACGAGAAGTAAAAAAACTTATAGGAAACGGCTCCTGAATTTTGCCGGTAGATAGAGCTTTCCGGACATTTAACCTCTGGTTAAACGAAAGTTTCCTGTATTTGGAAAACCCAGGAACCATACCAGTATTGCAATTTATAATATGCAGTGACAAAATATACAGGAACATTGCTATTGCAGATAAAAAGGTCACACATTTTTCAATATTTATTTGTAGTTAACATGACTTTTGAATAAATCCTTCCCTGTAAAATCAGATCACTTCCTGGAGACTGTAGTCGAAAACATACTCCAGTAGGTTGGAATCAGGAGGAGCTGCTCACTCCAGCATAACAGCAATACATCACAGACATAGAAACATAGAAACATAGAAGATAGGAGCAGGAGAAGGCCATTCAGCCCCTCGAGCCTGCTCCGCCATTCAATGCGATCATGGCTGATCATCCAAATTCAGTACCCGGTCCCTGCTTTCTTCCCATACCCCTTGATCCCTTTAGCCTTAAGAAATATATCCAACTCCTTCTTGAATATATTTAATGTATTGGCCTCTACTGCCTTCTGTGGTAGAGAATTCCACAGGTTCACCACTCTCTGGGTGAAGAAATTCCTCCTCATTTCTGTCCTAAATGGCCTACCCCTTATCCTTAGACTGTGTCCCCTGGTTCTGGACTCCCCGACCATCGGGAACATCCTTCCTGCACCTAGTCTGTCCAGTCCTGTTAGAATTTTATAAGTTTCAATGAGATCACCTCTCATTCTTCTAAACTCCAGCGAGTACAAGCCCAATCGACCCAATCTCTCCTCATACGTCATTTCTGCCATCCCAGGTATCAGCCTGGTGAATCTTCACTGAACTCCTTCCATGGCAAGAACATCCTTCCTCAGATAAGGCGACCAGAACTGCACACAATACTCAAGATGTGGTCTCACCAAGGCCCTGTACAACTGCAGCAAGACATCCTTGTTCCTGTACTCAAACCCTCTTGCTACGAAGGCCAACATACCATTTGCCTTCTTAACCGCCTGCTGCACCTGCAAGCTTACCTTCAGCGACTGGTGCACAAGGACACCCAGGTCTCATTGCACTTCCCCTTCTCCCAATCTATTGCCATTTAGATAATAATCTGCTGTCCTGTTTTTGCCACCAAAGTGGATAACCTCACATTTATCCACGTTATATTTCATCTGCCATGTTTGTGCCCAATCACCCAACATGTCCAAATCATCCTGGAGTTTCTCGACATCCTCCTCACAGCACACACACCCACCCAGCTTTATGTCGTCTGCAAATTTGGAGATATTACATCTAGTTCCCTTGTCTAAATCATTAATATATATTGTGAATAGCTGGGGTCCAAGGACCGATCCCTGCGGTACCCCACTAGTCACTGCCTGCCACTCGGAAAAAGACCCATTTATTCCAACTCTTTGCTTTCTGTCTGCCAACCAGTTCTCTATCCAAGTCAATACCTTGCCCCCAAACCCATGTGCCTTAACTTTACACGCTAATCTCTTATGCGGGACCTTATCGAAGGCCTTCTGAAAGTCCAGATACACCACATCCACTGGTTCTCCCTTATCTATTTTACCAGTTACATCCTCAAAATATTCCAGTAGATTAGTCAAGCACGATTTACCTTTTGTGAATCCATGTTGACTTTGTCCGATCCTGTCACTGTTTTCCAAGTGCTCTGCTATTACATCTTTTATAATGGACTCTAGCAATTTCCCCACTACCGATTTCAGGCTTACCGGTCTGTAATTCCCCGTTTTCTCTCTACCACCTTTTTTGAATAGTGGGGTAACATTAGCTACCCTCCAATCCATGGGTACTGTTCCAGATTCCATTGAATGTTGGAAGATGATCAGCAATGCATCTGCTATTTCTAGGGCCACTTCTTTAAGTACCCTAGGATGTAGATGATCAAGCCCTGGGGATTTATCGGCCTTCAATCCCATCAATTTCCCTAACACCATTTCCCTACAAATACTGATTTCTTTCAGTTCCTTCCTTTCATCAGACCCTATGTTCCCCGGCATCTCTGGGAGGTTATTTGTGTCCTCCTTTGTGAAGACAGAACCAAAATATGTATTTAGCTGGGGAATAATGTCTTCTGTGTGTAGGTCAAGGAATATAAGTTGAATGGCAGAAACCTGAATTGCTCCCAGATATCCTTAATTCTTTAATGAAAATTGACACAAACTGGAGATAGCTTCAGGACCACTGTCCAGGGCCCCAAACACCCCTTCCAGGTGACACAGCGATTTACTTGTACTTCTTGCAATCTAGTATACTGTATTCGCTGCTCACAATGCGGTCTCCTCTACATTGGGGAGTTCAAACACAGATTGGGTGACCGCTTTGCGTAACACCTCCGTTCAATCCGTAAGGGTGACCCCGAGCTTCCGGTCGTCTGTCATTTCAATTCACCGCTCCATTCCCACTCAGACTTCACTGTCTGCGGCCTCTTGCATTGTTCCACGGAAGCTCAGCGTAAGCTCGAGGAACAGCACCTCATCTTCCGATTAGGCACTTTACAGCCTTCCGGACTCAATATCGAGTTCAACAATTTCAGATCATAACCTTGGCCCCTATTATATATTTTTATATATTTTTTATCCACACCTTTGGTTTATGCCTTTTCCTTTTTTTCTCTCCCACATGGCAGCTGTCTCTCACTCTGCCAGCGCATTTCACACTTCATCCAGAGCCATTGTTTGTTTCTTTACCTGTCCTATTACCATCTCGTCTCGTCTTGAATATCTCTTAAAGTCTCTTCACCTCTCAGACCTTCCCTTTTGTTCTTTCATCCCCTCCCCCATTTCCCAGCCCCCAAACTAGCCTTTTAATCTGTTTCATTTCCTGCTTTTTTCTCAGTTCTGAAGAAGGGTTTCGACCTGAAACGTTAACTCTGTTTCTCTCTCCACGGATGTTGACTGGCCTGCTGAGTTTTCCCAGCGTTTTCTGTTGTTATTTTGAAGGTAGCTTTATTTGCCCACTTAGATGGCCAACTCTCACAGCCCTGTAATATAGTAACATTGACCGAGAAATTAATTTTGTGTGCAAAGTGCAGTCCGCCTACAACATGCGCCTGAGTGCGTCGGCCTGAAGCTCGACCCAAATTGGGCCTTGGGCCTCAGTTCCATAAAAGTGGTGAGCTGAGGAGGCCAATCGGGTCTCAATGCAACTCAGCGGGTGGGGCTTTCTGAAAATCCGCCAGCTCAGGTGCCAAGGTGGCCCACAGGTAAGTCCTGGCGTGGGGTGGGCGAGCGAGCGTGGACAGGCACTGGCCAGCAGTATTGCCGTGGAGCCAGGGGGAGCACTCCTATTCCTCCTGGCTCTACATTACGGTAAGGACAAAAATGGAAACATACCTGTTCTTCGGCGACCTCCATGCTCCGTCAAATTTAGCATTTGGGTCCTAAAATATTCATTAGGCCCCTGATTAGCATATTGAAGAAGCCTAACACCTGTTTTAGGTGGAAAGTGATGCTGGGTGGGCAGGGCCTTTGCATCACTGTGATTTTGCTCAGTTGCTGCCTCTAAGCCACCCCACCCTACACTGGCATTAAAAAGATGATAATTGCATCCTAGAGTCAGACCTTAGTTGCTGCAGTACGTGTAGCTCTCAGACATTGCTAGGACAGCAATCTTTGGCCTTTTTCCACTGCAGCTTCATCGACCAGCTCTGCTATTTCAAGTGCCAACAAAAAACATAATTTTTTTTAGGGAAAAACTGAATTTCCCTATGGTAATCTGGTCATGAAAGGCACTACATAAATGCAAGTCTTTCTTTTTCTTTTATTTATTTGTCCTGATGAGGAGGATGATGAGAATATGGAAGAGGCAAGAATGGAGGAATTGAGAGTGAGGTATCATCAAAGATATCTGAATCCCACCTGTAGCGACCCACTCCACAGGGTTTACAACCTCTTTGATTTTACCTAGATTTCTCACCCAACAATGTATTAGTAGGCCATGCTTCCCCCAAAGGCTATTGATGAATTATGCCAGCTGCTAGCTGAAGACTTTGGGCTCGATTTTGTCAATGAGGACGTGATGGAGGCGGGACTCCCACTTTTTGGGTTGTAGTCCCGCCTCCATCGACTTGTGGCCAACCCACGCTACTTTCCCTTGATTGACCTTGTTAAGCCCGCCCAGCGGGCTCAGCAGGCCAATTAAGGGACACCTGGTTACTGGTGACGTCAGCGATTGACATTTCATCTGTCAAGAGCTTTTGACAGATGAAAAATCAGCATTTGACAGCTCTGTGAAGCTGTCAAACACTGACAATCTGTCTTCTAACTTGAGTCCTTCTACTCAGACTCAGTTAGAGATCTCTCCAGACCAGAAAGCAGAGGCTGCAGCTTTTGACAGTTCAGCGGCCATTCTGCTTTCTGTGCCGGTGAGCTGAGGGACTCCCGAGAACTGAAGGAAGGAAGCCTGCAGGAGAAAGTAAAGGCAAGTAAAACTTATTAAAACACTTTACACTTACCTCACACACTTACCTCTACACACATACACCCATCACTCACCTGCACAACGGACATCTCGACCCCTCCAACCCCTGCAGACCGACGGTCCGCCTCGCTAACTTGGCGTGGTTCGGAGCCGTCGGACAGCCCACACTTCAGGGCTAAAAATAGGGATTAGACAAAAAACTCTCTGTAAACTACCTGTTAACAGGCAGTTAATTGGCACTAATCCCCTTCCCGCCTCGGGGAGGCGGCTCCCAGCGCAGGTCGGGTACCCGCCTCCTGGGACATTGGCATGGAGGCGGGTTGGGGGCGGGATGGGTTCCTGCCCCCCGATTCTGCAATTTTCCCACCACTCCCGCCTCCAAACCCGCCTCCTCGGGGCTTGGAATATCAAGCCCTTTCAGTCCACATCCACAAGGAGCAATGCATTATCAGTGGTTGGAACTCCATTGCCACTATAAGGCTCATCTCACTACCTCCCTTCTCTTACTTCGACCTTAGATGGTCTCAATACCATCCTACCCCTCAATGAGAACGACTATAGCGACTGTCAACAATGAGCTTTTCTACAAAGACAGTGTTTCCCTGTGTGGCTTTAAAACCATGTGTCATTTGGTTTAATGTGGGAAGTCACACAACACCAGGTTATAGTCTAACAGCTTTATTTGAAATCACGAAAGAGCAGCGCTCCGAAAGCTTGTGATTTCAAATAAAGCTGTTGGACTATAACCTGGTGTTGTGTGACTTCCCACATTTGTCCACCCCAGTCCAACACCGGCATCTCCACATCATTTGGTTTAGACTCCAAAAATGTGCAAAAATGTTGAGGTCATAATGGGCAATCAAATCATATTTAAAGTAGACTGGACCTGCTCCCAGTACTTAATGGATTTTGTGACTGTGCAGGAAACTTGTTTGACTCACTTTAATATGGGGGTGGATGACATGAATCAGCCGAAATCTGACCCAAAGCCATCCAGTCAAATGATGCCATGTCACACCTTCAGTCTGCAATAAATGGAGTTCGAAGACATGACACTGAGGAGGTAGTGAATGTGTACAGTTAGGATTCAAATATTTTGAACTTTTAAGGCAGCATTCTTTCAAATTTGTGAATGGAAAATGTGTTCTATAAAACTCAGTAAAATAGTGGGCATACTGCGCCAGTACTCATGATAATGTTGCTGTTTTGTGGAATCAAAGTCACATCTGAATGCATGTGTCTTGAATCACGAGTGTCTAATTAAGTAAAACTGACCAGAAAGATGTGCATTAGCACACTGCACTTCACTGTATCGCAAGGTGACTTCAAATTTACCAAATCCACCTCATTGCCATTGTTTTGTTTTAATTCAAATGAGCTGTGAATTCTGCAGCTGACGTCTCTTCATTTGCCCCAGGTTACAAGCAATGGTTCAAAAACCGTATGAATAGGGAGTACTAAGTAGTGTCGGAGACAAATGTACTCAATATACCCAGAAGAACATTCCCTCAAAACAGAAACAAATAATAGAACCTGAAGTAACAGCTCCTGAAACAGAAATCAAAGAATGCTTTGCAGAAATCATTGCTTTTGAAATTTTTACAAAATTACAAGAAGTATAAACCTAAGGGCAGATAAAAAGGTTCCAGAAATAACACACACAAATATCTAAATAGATATTACCTATATATATTTATATTTCCCGCAGCTATGAGAATCTGATCAAAAAAAATCACTGATCCATGGTCTACACTTAGGTGGTTATCCAATATCCCAAGAGATCAGACATACCTAAAAATAACCCAACTGCGCATTCATCACTGCAGTGACAGAATCGCGGGCAGTGTAGGAGTCTGGCCATAGTTACTGAAGATCTGCTAATTTTGGCGTGCCATTGATGTAATTTACTAAACTTGTTGTCAGCAGCTTCGGTTGGCATTCTAAATCTCAACATCTCTTAAAATGTATATGAATAAAGTTCACAGCTAGAGGATGTTTCCAGTTATTTCAGAGCTCTTGGAATAGCGAGAAAACAACTGAGTGTCACAATTTACTTTGAAATAATTAGTGTAAATTGGGCAAATATAGATCTGCTTAATCCTTGAGTCATTTGCTTAGACAAATAAATACCAGCAATAGATAGTTAAGAACAGTTGATTCATTGCACATTATGCTCTGTGTTATTCAGCCAGCATAAGATTTTGCCCACTGGGCAGGAACATATACATCACATTTTTCTTGCTATACAAAATAATAACAGCAATAATAAAAAAAAAAGCATAGTAGTTCAGGCAAGGACTGAGAGGACTTTGAAATAAGAGCATTAGAAAACAATCTCCCACATCTATCAGCTCCGGGGGGAGATGGAACAGAGCCAGTAAAGTCTGTTGAATCTCAAAAAACAAGCTATTGAAGGCAAGTTAAAGATTCTCTATAGAAGTGAGAAACAAGTTCTCTATGCCTGCTGAAAAGCTCTCCCTCAATTATTGAACCTTTCTCACTGAATCGTGCTCATGCGCAATGCAAAGTGTTGATTCACAATTTACTCAGACTTAACATGTTAGCCACGCTACGCTTTAACTCCATCAAAATCCCACTGCGTAGTCAAAACAATTCTACAGATAATTTTTGAAAGAAACATTTCAGTTCCTATTAAAAGCAGAGTTTGACTTGTTTCTGGATCACCTGTTTACTGCTGTGCCCTGCCCCCTTGGGGGCCAAGTTGTTGAACCTCACCATCCATTCTGAGACCCGAGTGATCCATGTGGAGAAGACACCTTCGTTTCTGTTTGAACGTCCAAATGATGCACTCCACAGCTGATCAGATGGCTTCAACGTGGCATCGCAACATCATCTTACAGGCTCTGCACTCCTGGCAATAGCTATGGATTGACTGGCTATCCTTGATCCTTAGGTTAAATTGTCTTTAGTCACTGTTGGTGAATTTATTTAAATAATGAATAAATTGTGTATGGATCCTGGATATTTTGCAGTGAGCAATATAACCTGTGCATCACTGACAAATTGGAACCTGAGGGAGTGGAATCTCTTCCTTTTGCAATAGTGTGCCCATGTCAGAATCTGCATGCAGGCCACAACCTGAGGAGATCTTATAGGTGCATAAAACTTCTGCTGCCTATTGATCTTTAAAAAGTGAATGAAGCGTAAAGAATGCACCATGAAAGCTTCAATTAGCTCCTGTACACACTGTGACATTGTGCTCTGTGCAATGCCAGTGTAATCACCTCCAGGAGTTTGGGAGGACCCTGTGGTGAAGAGATTCAAGACAGCTGTAACAAACTGCCACAGCTAGAGCTCTGGGTTGATGGAGAAGGAAAAAGTGTTCATATCTGCAACTCACAAATCTCAAACAGGCCTTTCCTGTTCAATCTGAACTGCTTCACACACTGTGTCTTCAGCTAGACGAGGATAGCTCATTCTTGACCTATGCACATCTAGAAAGGCATTCCTTGAACATCATGGTGCCCCCTCAGAAGAAGAAATAATCTCACAATCCCCCCCCCATATCAAACTCAAGATTTTTATCCTTTTTTATTCTTTGACTCCATTGTTCTCTATTTACAGCAAAATCATAAACATATAATTACATGCAGATATGAGTTTGCTATCTATCAGTAGCAAATGGCATCCGTCTTCTGCCGTGGTCAAGTTCTGTATGTATGGAAGTGCTACAGTCATCATTCACAAATTGCATCAAGTCTAAAATAAACAAGATTCACCTCTTGATAATTTAATGAATTGGAAGACTTTGCAACTATCCAGAAATATTTGTTTTTGCCTGTTCCAATCACCAACATTAATTTTACACGAGATTGATGATTGAGACCAGAGGAAATTTAGCAAATTTTAGATTTTTGTACAAATTAAATTTTCCACTTGCTGGAAAAAAGGCAGAATATTTACTGACACGGGGAATTTCCCTCAATGTCTTTCAGGGTGTATAATACAGACCACAGATCTCACCTTCGCTACTGTTTTTAGATTGTTTATGACACCTGAATTAATAAAAATAACAAACCTTGGAAGTCACCTCTATAACAATGCTCTTGCTATATGTTTTTTCTATGGCTCCCAAAGAACGTAATGGAGAAGGTTGATTATTCATAGTTTTGTAGAATCCTTTTATTGTTTTTCAATTCACAAACCAAGAAATAGAACAACAGGGTTTCACTTCACTATCATTCCCCCCCCCCACAGAAAAACATCCAAATTGAACCACTATGCAGCAAAATCACCATGAAATGAGTAAATCACATTTTACAGTAATGGCTACTGCCATTTTGTGGAGATTTTGATTACACTGTCTGTTTAGAGGGAGCTGTGAACACTTACATCTAACTAGTTAGCCTGCAGGAGGGCTGAACAGCAAAATAAATCCAGACGTGTACATAAATGCATTACAGAAAATTATGTCCTCTCAAATCAGTATTGCTGTGTGATTTGCGAGCTGCTGACTTTCATTTGTAAACATTATTTCCTCATAGGCCTTGTAGGCCTCAAAACAATCATTAATGTACAATAATTTATGAATACTGTATCAGCTAACATTGATGCTGGGAGAAACTATTCAATTTCTCTTCGCCCTTGGTGTGGGTACCCTGAAAATAAAAACTTACAGAAAGAGGCAATAGGCTAGAATTAACAATAAGGGAGTAATGTTATCCGATTAAAAAGGAATAGGGCTCTAGTTAAAAGAAGTGGCACTTTATAAAAAAAAGAGTAATGATAGACAGGAAACAGCCATCGATGAGAGAAACAACAATAAGTGCGATAGCAAAATACTGCAGATGCTGGAAATCTGAAATAACAACAGAAAATGCTGGAAAAACTCAGCAGGCCAGGCAACATCCGTGGAGAGAAATTAGAGTTGACGTTTCGGGTCGAAACCCTTTTTCAAAACTGGAAAGGAAATAAAATAGATCGAAGGCAGGGCTGCGAAAGAACAAAAGAAGTAAAGAGACATTAAGAGGTATTCAAAACCAGACGAGATGGTGATAGGACTAGTGGAGACAAAAGACGGCTAGGATTAGGTGTGAAGTGTACTGGCAAGATGAGACACAGCTGCCATGTGTGAGAGAGAAAAAAAAAGACAAGGGGGGGGGAAGGGAAACCCAAAACAAAGGGGTAGAAAAAAATATAAGTAAAATTGTAATAGGGGCCGAGGTTATGATCTGAAATTGTTGAACTCGATATTGAGTCCGGAAGGCTGCAAAGTGCCTAATCGGAAGATGAGGTGCTGTTCCTCGAGTTTACGTTGAGCTTCCGTGAAACAATGCAAGAGGCCAAGGACGGTGAGGTCCGAGTGGGAATGGAACAGTGAATTAAAATGACAGGCGACCGGAAGCTCGGGGTCACCCTTACGGACTGAACGGAGGTGTTCCGCAAAGCGGTCACCCAATCTGCATTTGGTCTCCCCAATGTAGAGGAGACTGCATCGTGACAATAAGTGGGTTCTACTGTACTGCTTACCTGTGGCTGTCATTGTTATATGTGGATATAATTACATTTGAATTGAATATCAGAGAAAAAAATGGCTGCTTAAGGAAGGCAGGAAATAAACATTGCGCAAGTTGCAAGCCACACTCCAACTGGGCAAAATAATTTACATATAATTATACATTTAGTTTTCTAGCTTCTCACGAAAGCACTGTACCACAAACCAGTAATAAATCTCCGAGTTCAGATGCCATATACCAGAATTGTAAAGCTTCAATTATTTATCAATGTCACCTGAATGTACATCATTCTTGCTATACACTTATTATATAATAGATATATGGGTGTGGATGTGTGTGCGTCTCTGTGTGGGCGTATGTCTGTGTGTGGGGTGTGTATGTGTGTGGGGGTGTGTGAGGTGTGTGTGTGTGGGGGGGGTGAGGTGTGTGTGGGGGGGTGAGGTGTGTGTGTGGGGGGGTGAGGTGTGTGTGTGGGGGGGTGAGGTGTGTGTGTGTGGGGGGGTGAGGTGTGTGTGTGTGGGGGGGTGAGGTGTCTGTGTGTGGGGGGGTGAGGTGTGTGTGTGTGTGGGGGGGGGTGAGGTGTGTGTGGGGGGGTGAGGTGTGTGTGTGGGGGGGTGAGGTGTGTGTGTGTGGGGGGTGAGGTGTGTGTGTGGGGGGGGTGAGGTGTGTGTGTGTGGGGGGGTGAGGTGTGTGTGTGTGGGGGGGTGAGGTGTGTGTGTGTGGTGGGTGAGGTGTGTGTGTGTGGTGGGTGAGGTGTGTGTGTGTGGTGGGTGAGGTGTGTGTGTGGGGGGGTGAGGTGTGTGTGTGTGTGCGGGGGTGAGGTGTGTGTGTGGGGGGGTGAGGTGTGTGTGTGTGGGGGGGTGAGGTGTGTGTGTGGGGGTGAGGTGTGTGTGTGTGGGGGGATGAGGTGTGTGTGGGGGGGTGAGGTGTGTGTGTGTGTGGGGGTGAGGTGTGTGTGTGGGGGGGTGAGGTGTGTGTGGGGGGGTGAGGTGTGTGTGTGGGGGGGCGAGGTGTGTGTGTGGGGGGGTGAGGTGTGTGTGGGGGGGTGAGGTGTGTGTGGGGGGGTGAGGTGTGTGTGTGTGTGGGGGTGAGGTGTGTGTGTGTGTGTGGGGGGGGTGAGGTGTGTGTGTGTGGGGGGGGTGAGGTGTGTGTGTGGGGGGGCGAGGTGTGTGTGTGGGGGGTGAGGTGTGTGTGGGGGGGTGAGGTGTGTGGTGGGGGGGTGAGGTGTGTGTGGGGGGGTGAGGTGTGTGTGGGGGGGTGAGGTGTGTGTGTGTGTGTGGGGGTGAGGTGTGTGTGTGTGTGTGTGGGGGGGGGTGAGGTGTGTGTGTGTGGGGGGGTGAGGTGTGTGTGTGGGGGGGTGAGGTGTGTGTGGGGGGGTGAGGTGTGTGTGTGGGGGGGTGAGGTGTGTGTGGGGGGGTGAGGTGTGTGGGGGGGTGAGGTGTGTGTGTGGGGGGAGGGTGGGGTGTGTGTGGGGAGGGTGGGGTGTGTGTGTGGGGGGTGAGGTGTGTGTGGGGGGGTGAGGTGTGTGTGTGGGGGGGGGTGAGGTGTGTGTGTGTGGGGGGGGTGAGGTGTGTGTGTGTGGGGGTGAGGTGTCTGTGTGTGGGGGGGGTGAGGTGTGTGTGTGTGTGGGGGGGGGTGAGGTGTGGTGGGGGGTGAGGTGTGTGTGTGGGGGGGGTGAGGTGTGAGTGTGTGGGGGGGGTGAGGTGTGAGTGTGTGGGGGGGGTGAGGTGTGTGTGGGGGGGTGAGGTGTGTGTGTGTGTGGGGGGGTGAGGTGTGTGTGGGGGGGGTGAGGTGTGTGTTGGGGGGTGAGGGTGTGGTGTGGGGGGGGGTGAGGTGTGTGTGTGGGGGGGGTGAGGTGTGTGTGTGGGGGGGGGGTGAGGTGTGTGTGTGTGGGGGGGGTGAGGTGTGTGTGTGGGGGGGGGTGGGTGTGTGTGGGGGGGGTGAGGTGTGTGGTGTGGGGGGGTGAGGTGTGTGTGGGGGGGGGTGAGGTGTGTGTGTGTGGGGGGGGTGGGGGTGTGTGTGGGGGGGTGAGGTGTGTGTGTGGGGGGGGTGGGTGTGTGTGTGGGGGGGGTGAGGTGTGTTGTGGGGGGGGGGTGGGGGTGTGTGTGGGGGTGGGTGTGGGGGGGGGGGTGGGTGTGTGGGGGGGTGAGGTGTGTGTGGGGGGGGTGGGGTGTGGTGTGGGGGGGGGTGGGTGTGGGGGGGTGGGGGTGTGTGGGGGGGGGGTGAGGTGTGTGTGTGGGGGGGGGTGAGGGGGTGTGTGGGGGTGGGGGGGTGGGGGGGGGGGTGTGTGTGTGTGGGGGGGGGGTGTGGGGGGGGGGGTGGTGTGTGGGGGGGGGGTGGGGTGGGTGGGGGTGAGGGGGGGGTGGGGGGGTGGGGTGTGTGGGGGGGGGTGAGGTGTGGTGTGGGGGGGTGGGGGTGTGTGTGGGGGGGGTGGGTGTGTGTGTGGGGGGTGGGGGTGTGTGTGTGGGGGGTGAGGTGTGTGTGTGGGGGGGGTGGTGTGTGTGTGGGGGGGGTGGGTGTGGTGTGGGGGGGTGGGTGTGTGTGGGGTGGGGGTGGGGGGGGGTGGGGTGTGGGGGGGGGGGGTGGTGGTGTGTGGGGGGGGTGGGGTGTGTGTGTGGGGGGGTGAGGTGGTGTGTGGGGGGGGGTGGGGGGTGGTGTGTGGGGGGGGGGGGGGTGGTGGGGGGTGTGGGTGTGTGGGGGGGGGTGGGGTGTGTGTGTGGGGGGGTGGGGGGTGTGTGTGGGGGGGGTGGGTGGGTGTGTGGGGGGGGTGGGGTGTGTGTGTGGGGGGGGGGGGGTGTGTGTGGGGGGGGGGGGTGTGGGTGTGTGGGGGGTGGGGGTGTGTGTGTGGGGGGGGGGTGAGGTGTGTGTGTGTGGGGGGGGTGAGGTGTGGGTGTGGGGGGGGTGAGGTGTGTGTGTGGGGGGGTGAGGTGTGTGTGTGGGGGGGGGTGAGGTGTGTGTGTGGGGGGGGGTGGGGGTGTGTGGGGGGGGGGTGTGTGGTGGGGGGGGTGGGGGGGTGTGTGGTGGGGGTGTGGGGGGGGGTGAGGTGTGTGTGTGGGGGGGTGAGGTGTGTGTGGGGGGGTGGGGTGTGTGTGGGGGGGTGAGGTGTGTGTGTGTGGGGGGGTGAGGTGTGTGGGGGGGGGGTGAGGTGTGTGGGGGGGGGTGGGTGTGGTGTGGGGGGGGGTGTGGGGGGGGGTGTGTGGTGTGGGGGGGGTGAGGTGTGTGTGTGGGGGGGTGAGGTGTGTGTGTGGGGGGGGGTGAGGTGTGTGTGGTGGGGGGGGTGTGTGTGGGGGGGGGTGTGGTGTGTGTGTGGGGGGGGGGTGAGGTGTGTGTGTGGGGGGGTGAGGTGTGTGTGTGGGGGGGTGAGGTGTGTGTGGGGGGTGTGGGTGTGGGGGTGGTGTGTGTGTGGGGGGTGAGGTGTGTGTGTGTGTGTGGGGGGGGTGAGGTGTGTGTGGGGGGGGTGAGGTGTGTGTGGGGGGGGGGTGAGGTGTGTGTGTGTGGGGGGTGAGGTGTGTGTGTGTGGGGGGGGTGAGGTGTGTGTGTGGGGGGGTGAGGTGTGTGTGTGTGGGGGGGTGAGGTGTGTGTGGGGGGGGGGTGGTGTGTGTGGGGGGGTGAGGTGTGTGTGGGGGGGGGAGGTGGTGTGTGTGGGGGGGGGTGAGGGTGTGTGTGTGGGGGGGTGAGGTGTGTGTGTGGGGGGGGTGGGGGTGGGTGGGGGGGGTGAGGTGTGGTGGGGGGGTGAGGTGTGTGTGTGGGGGGGTGGGTGTGTGTGTGGGGGGGTGGGTGTGTGTGGGGGGGTGAGGGTGTGGTGGGGGGGTGAGGTGGTGTGTGTGGGGGGGTGTGTGGTGTGTGTGTGTGGGGGGGGGGGGGGTGAGGTGTGTGTGTGGGGGGGGTGAGGTGTGTGTGTGGGGGGGGTGAGGTGTGTGTGTGTGGGGGTGGGTGTGGGTGGGTGTGTGTGGGGGGGTGAGGGTGTGTGTGTGGGGGGTGGGTGTGGGTGTGGGTGGGTGTGTGGGGGGGTGTGGGTGTGTGTGGGGGGGGGGGTGTGTGTGTGGGGGGGGGGGGGGTGTGGGGGGGGGGGTGTGGGGGGGGGGGGTGTGGTGTGGGGTGGTGGGGGGGGGTGTGTGTGGGGGGGGGTGGGTGTGGGGTGTGGGGGGGGGGGTGTGGTGGGTGGGGGGGGGTGTGGTGTGTGGGGGGGGTGAGGTGTGTGGTGTGGGGGGGGTGGGTGTGGTGTGGGGGGGGTGGGGGTGGGGGGTGGGTGGGGGGGTGGGTGGGGGGGGGGTGAGGTGTGTGTGGGGGGGGGTGAGGGTGTGTGTGGGGGGGGGTGGGGTGTGTGGGGGGGGGGGTGAGGTGTGTGTGGGGGGGGGGGGGTGTGGGGGGGGGTGGGTGGGGTGGGGGGGGTGGGGGGGGTGGGTGTGTGTGTGGGGGGGTGGGTGGTGTGTGGGGGGGGGGGTGTGTGTGTGGGGGGGTGAGGTGTGTGTGTGTGTGGGGGGGTGAGGTGGTGTGTGGGGGGGGGGGTGTGTGTGGGGGGTGGGTGTGTGTGGGGGGGTGGGTGTGTGTGTGTGGGGGTGTGGGTGGGGGGGGTG